>NC_051252.2:25001268-25640499 GCF_015237465.2 Chelonia mydas | reverse complement strand
TTTATTTTACATACTACAATACTTTAGTTATATATTAAAGACTTACAGAAAGAGACCTTCTAAAAACGTTTAAATGTATTACTGGCACGGGAAACCTTAAATTAGGGTGAATAAATGAAGACTCAGCACACCACTTCTGAAAGGTTGCTGACCCCTGGTGTAGACACTGAAATAATTCAGTCAACGTAAGCTGCCTTACATTGACCTAACTGTGTAGTGTAGACCAGGCCTAAGAGTACCAGTGCAGCATCATACAGTTTAGTATGATTGTGCATTTTTGTCTGTGTGTATGGCTACTGAAATCTCTGTTCACCGTGAAAATCATAGGTGTTGGAACTAGGAGTGCAGTGAGGGGTGCTACAGAACCCCCGGATTGAAGTGGTTTTGATTATATATAGGGTTTAAAGTTTGAGTCAAGGGATCTCAGCACCCCCACTATAAAAATTGTTCCAGCACCCCTGGTGAGAATGTGCGCTTCTCTGTGACAGACATTTAGCTGTCCTGTATTTTATTCAGTGTTGTTGCCACACAGTGACCATCAAGATACTGCTGATCCATTGACAAAAACATAGGTAACAGCTGGTTTTAATGGTCAGTCCTTAAATATTTTAATAGGATAAACTGTGACTGTGTCTAGCAATGCAGCTATCAATTGAGATTTACCAGGATAAATCAATTAGGGTTATTAATAAACAGGATAAAGGAAAAAAAATAAAACTATGTAATACACACACACACACAGTACAAGGTTAATGTCCTGTGAGACTGCAACGCTTCTTAAAATATAATAATATGTCAAGAAAACATAGAAATGCCCCCTTTGGCCCAGATGTCATTCATCTGAACTCTCTGAAGTCACTAAATAATTTGCTTTTGACACCAGATTGGTGGAATAAAATGAACTAGCACTTTATGCAGGGGAGGAGACTGGTTAAAAGGTTGTGATAATTTCAGAGATGGGAAACCTAGCATACTAAATGTTTGTCTTTTGGGAAGTAGAATTTTGTGTGTCTTCCATTTGAAAAGGCAGATTATCCTGAGTAAGGGGCAGTGAAGAGCTGTGCTGCCCAGGAGCAGACCCCAAACCAAACTGTCACTCATCAAATCTTTTACGTGGCACAGATTACTTAATCCTCCACACCAGTTCATCTGTGCTGGAGGACACACTGGGGAGGGGAGAGAGGGGCAGAGTCAAGGCTCAACCAGTTCCTCACCCCATCCCGCTCACTTCCTGCCCGTATGAGCAGGCAGTAGAGTAGTGGCCATGCAAAAAGGACAAGTCACAGTCTTCCCCAATACATACTTACAGTGTGATGAAAAGCTCTGAAAAACACATACTAAAAAGAGAACTTGGAATGAATTTTAGGGAAAAAAGCCATCAATTAATAACCACAAGCACAATCCAGTTGGATAACAAGTCAGCTATAATGATTACTAATGGTAAAGAAGTGGATCCCTAGTGTTATAAGTAGTAGGGATGAATAGCATGCAATAACAAGAATCAAAAATGAAAACTGAACAGTAATATTTCCTATGCATTAGCAATGCTTCCCTGAAAGCTATGAGCTAGCTAACCATTCCAAGATTAGTAAAACACAAGGACAGTCTTGTTAGGGTTTTTTATTATCATTTCAAACTTTACATCATGTATTAGAACATATAAAAATGTTCCATTATAATGGGAAGTCTTATAACAAACATTAAAAGAATGCTTTAAAGAGATTTTGCTATATCAATCTCAGGGCAAAAATCACATTTCTTGGTGTAGGTCTTCAAAAGGGTAAAAAGAGTTAAGAATCATAGAATATCAGGGTTGGAAGGGACCTCAGGAGGTCATCTAGTCCAACCCCCTGCTCAAAGCAGGACCAATCCCCAACTAAATCATCCCAGCCAGGGCTTTGTCATGAATCATGAAATTGACAGCAGGAATAAACCAAACCAAGCAGATAATCTCTTATTAGGACACTCTTACAAATTCTTATGATAAGAGGAGAGTCCTATTAAAATGGGACACCAGCAGCTCACATCAAAAAGAAAGTAGATGCCATAAGAAATACTTAGCAAAAGCAATTCATCTCAAAGGAACCTTTGTGAATGAGGTGCCACCTCAATTTTTTTTTCTGACACCGATATTTGGCAAACAATTAGTCTGCATATAAAGACCAATTAAAGAGAAACATCTTAGTGTGGTTTTCTTAGACTATTACAGATAATAAAAAAACCTACCATATACAAATAGAGAGATAGCTTTGGAGACTCATAGGCAGACATATAATAAAGGGGTGTTTTCCTTCTGGACTCAAAGTCTCATGTCTCTCTCACTCTCTTCCCCCCCTCCTTAACTATTCCAGCACTCAGATAAAATAAGTATCAGTCTGTGACATTCCCCTGATGTTATGTGGACCACTAATCTGCTAGCTCACTCCAATCCTTGACTCTGGAAGCCAGCCTTACCCTGCTCTGCTGTGAGAACCCCTATTCCTGGGATGTTCATGCACAGCCTCTGGCATGTAAGCTGCTCCCAGCTACATGAGTGAGCACTTTTGGCCAGACGCTGCTTGGATTGTGCAACCAAATGACACTAGCCAGTATCTCCAGTCCCAGACACAATCCTAGGAAACTCTGTTTTGCAGTTTCCAGTTATGCCCGCTGGATGTTGCAAGCTTATATGAGTTTGTCAATTTAACAAAGAAATGGATATGTACCAGACTTGTTATCCCCAGGGGCGTCTCTGACACGCTTCAAACCAAACGCACTGCTTCAGGTAGAACAAACAAACAGATTTATTAACTACTAAAGAGAGATTTTAAGTGATTATAAGTCAAAGCACAACAAGTCAGATTTGGTCAAATGAAATAAAAGCAAAACATATTCTAAATTGATCATAACACTTTCAGTGCCCTTACAAACTTAGATGCTTCTCACCACATGGTTGGCTGGTTGCCCTTCAGCCAGGCTCTCCCCTTTGATCAGCACTTCAGTCGCCTGGTGGTGGTGTCTGTAGATGGAGGTTGAAGAGAGAGAGCATGGCAAACGTCTCTCCCTTTTATCATGTTCTTTCTTCCCTCTTGGCTTTGCCCCACCCCCCTTCAGAGTCGGATGAGCATTACCCTCGTCGTAGTCCCAAACTGACCGAGGGAAAGAGGGTGACTCACTCAGAGTCCAACAGATCCTTTGTTGCTGCCTAGGCCAGTGTCCTTTGCTCCTGTGAGGCTGGGCTGGGTTTGTCCCATACATGCCCGATGAGGTGTGAACTGCCCCTCTGATCCTGGAGAGTTTTGCCTGGGTTTGTTTTAAGCCATGAGGACACATTTTCAGCCTCAAAACTGTATACATTGAATTACAACCTATAGCATTACTATAACAACAATGCTCAGTGCATTATAAGCCTTCTGAAGACACCCAACATGATAAACTTTGCATTGGATACCACACAATCATATTATAAGGATGAACATGGGGATGCAGGGTGTTCCCCTGAGGTACAGAGTGTCCCACAGTCCAATCTCATATTCTCTACACAACCAAAACTCCCATTGGACTTCAAAAGGATCTTTGACAGTGGTGGTAGGAATATAGGGATCAGGCCTCCGGTGTGCAGACCTGCATATACCCATTAGTCAAACAAGAATCATCAACAATTCAAAATTATAGCACAAAAAAATGTGATCGTCTCCCAAGTAATTCCATATAGTACAACTGATAATCTGAACATTCAAGGCTTCTCTTTACATGTTAGGTCACTGGGGGGAAGTTTGTAGGGTTTTTACAGTACAGATTAAGAAGTACCCTGAACTGCTCCCTTTCTAATTGAGATCTCATACACACTCTCCATCTGGATAATGAATATCCAATCCAAATACATTGCAGAGGTCAGCACTAGAGTGAAAAAGCAGGAGTTTCTTGTGCCTGCAAATCATTCAGTGATAATGAGTGTTTGGATGGTTTTTAAGCAATTCTATACGACCAAAGCCTACTCACAAGTCAAGATATTACACAGATAAAAGGAGTATTCTTTTGCTTTCTAAAGGTATGAAATGCCATATAAATTTGAGTGACAATACAGTGCATGAAACAGAATATATATTGACAGGAAAAGGAAAATACTGAATTGTTTAGGGAGTACAGTTTTGCAATGTAATAAAATACAGTAGCTAAGGAATTTTTACACTATGTTAATAAAAGCTATGCGTTACTTTATCTAACCCTGCATGAAATTAAATAAATGAAGGAATGAGTAAATTACAATCCAGTGGGTTAAAAACATCACATGGGCATGGGGCTGTGCCAGGAGCACATTGGCACATTGTTTCTGGAGCAGACCAGAAGGCTGAGTGAGAGTCAGAGGGATAAGCTGCTTTCCAGAAGAGAGAAATACCCTGTACCAGGTCCAGACCTGGTGCACTGTGCTTCCCCTGCCGTACTGACATAGCTAGCTAGGCAACAGGCTGAGGTGTTAGAGCCAAGGCTCTACCCATACACCCTGATTTACACTGACGGGAATGTGGCAGCCCAGTGAAAGCTGCTTTCCTCCCTGCACTTGTGAAGCCAGTACCTTGGGCCCATTTATTCAGATATGCAAACTGGGGCCACAGTCTGGCCCATAATGACCAACACCATTATCTCACACAGCGCTGACAGCCCTCAACACCCCTTAACTGCAGGCTGAGAATGTTATTCCCCCATTGAAAATCACATGTCCAAGTCCAGGGGCAGATTGTGTATGAGAAATACGTGTTCATGCACATTGCTAATGATTTATTTTGCTCTAAGTGTGGTTGGTGATTTGATTACCCTGTTTATTTCAGGGGCTGATCCTGACGGGAGCGAATACTCGCAACCCCCACAAACTCCACAGGGGTGTGGCTCGTCATTTTTTATGTCAAAAGCCAGTGACAAACTAACGGGACAATAGTGAAACAAATAGACTGTTTCTGATTTCATGAACTGGCCATTGTGTTTGTATGGAATAAAGCCATGTTGTTTTCTTCAGGAGTTTTCTTTTTCTCTCCCACCCCCACCCCTGACAGACATCCTCTTAAACACACACATGGTTCCTCAGGACTTCAAGGAAAGCAGGGACTGTAGAAACACAATTACACCAAACTAAAAATACCAAGAGGAGGGGAAGCAAGATAAGAATGTTTTACTTTCTTTTGAGCACAAACTTCAGCTCCACCCACCTGATGGCATATAAAGGGAAAAGTGATCCATCATATTTTAAAACTGATGTGGCTTTCCTTCCTGAAATAGAGGCCTTTTTAGTAAACACAAGCCTATCCCAGCTGTTTGAACTGTGTTTGCATTACCAGTGTACACTAGACTGAACTGAAGGTTATAGTGCAAAACTAAGTTTAAGTTTCTCTCTCTGTTTTTTCCCTTGCTCAGATGCTTCTCCCAAAAGGGCTTTGAGGAAGTTGTTGAACTGTGGCAGCTGGCACCTGCCTTCAAGGCTCCACCATACCCCAGGGTCCTTTGCACAGCTGTTATGGCACCTTTAGAGTATCACAGAAGCAGGAATACAGATCTGGGGCACTTTTGAGCCCCACCAGCATCTGCTGCTCCAGATCAGTGGGTAAGAAGAGTTTCATGTCTAAAAACAATGTGGTTTCTGTTTTTAAAATGGATTTTCCTATTTCAGCTGAGTCAAGATGCCAAGTAAAATGGCTCAGGATACACAGTGCTATCTGCCATGGCACCTCACTTGATGCATCAGGGAAGCTGAAGCAGGCGAGCATTCTTCATCTGAAGAGGAAGAAGGTAATATGGGGGAGATGGAAATGAAGGAGAAGTAACAATTACATTCTTTTAAAAATTAACCAGAGGAAAGCAGAGGGCTGTGCTTAAGAGCAGAAAAGCATGAGGGTGGAATGGGTTCTGTGGTGTTTCACTCCATATTCTTTATGAAAATATGCTTACGATATGAATATAACATAACTGAGGTATACTTTATGCAAGATGTCTCACATGAGATATCATTGGAAAGGTTATGGTTTACTGAATGTGATTATCCTATTTGTATGCATGTATCATTTCTATATCTGACGTTGGGAATATTGACTATGTTTCTGTATTTCAGCTATGCAACTTTGGGTGACGCCCACTGCTAACACTTCAGGTACAACTATGTAAAAGCCAGACAAGGCTCATGGCCCATCAGCGAGGACAACGGACTGTGGAAAGGCTCGACCTTCCTGAGGACGCTCCATACTGCCACTGACTCATGGACGCTGTGATCCTATAGAGTCAGGTGGTCTTGTCACCTGATGCTAAGCATTACCAGGGACTTCTTGTAACTTTCCGCTGGAAGGGAATGGGGGGGTCAAGTTTGGCAAACAAAGGATTCCCACTTTATGTGAATCCTATTTAAGGGTGGGGAGGAAGGCAAACAGGACTCATCCTCCCTCCATGGCCTGTCTGCCCAAGAAGAAAGACTGCTAAAGCCTCCTGAAGGGAGGACATGGGAGGAGTCCAGACTGAGATAGGGGTCCAGTCTGAAAAGAAATATAACTGGAACTCTGTACCACAGAAACTTTGCAACCTGCCTAAAACAACATTTAGGGTAAGAAATTACATTTTGTAACCTGTTTCTTAAGTATATTGAGCTTAGCTTGCGTATTTTATTTTATTTGCTCAGTAATCTGCTTTATTCTGTCCGTTATCTCTTATATTCACTTAAACTTCACCTTTTGTAGTTAATAAACTTATTTCTTGTTTCTAATATAACCCAGATGATGTAATTTCTAACGGGGGGGCAAGAAGTTATGCATAAATCTCCTTCAACATTGAGGGAGGGGGGAAATTTCATAAAACCTTTGGGTTTGTACCCCTTAAAGGGAATGGGCACCAGAGTGTTGGGGTGAGCCCTGAGGCTGAATCTTTCCAGAGCAGATCTCTGTCTTTCTGTGCAGCTGGATCTGGCCCTGCCTGTGTGCTTGACTGGAAGAGGCTGGTGAGCCTCGCCCAGCAAGGCCAGGTAAAGGGGACCCAGCCTAGCAGAATAGGCTGACTCAGTGGCATCCCAGCACATCAGGTGACCAAAGGGCCCAAACCCGTCACAGGTTCCACACAGCTGGAGTTCTGGGGGTCTTCTCCAGCTTTGCCTCCAAACTCTTGGCTGCATAGCGGCTCTCAGTACAGCACATGTTGCTACTGCAGGCAAGGCAACCGTGGAAAAGTGACCGCAGGAATGGCACTTATCCTGGCAGAGGAGCAGATTGACTTAAAGTAAGTGAAACACTGAGTCAAACTACTTAACATGGATTTCTTTTCTCAATCACATAGCAGAAGATAGGCGGGGGGGATGAGGATGAGGGAGAGGGAGAGCGAAGAAAACTTCAGGCTCGGAATCCCATGGTATGTATGCATGCATGTATTACATGCCTTTCTGCCTGAGAGTACTCCCACAAGTAAATGAAGAGAATGGTCCAAAAAGGCAAAACAGGGTTTAACTGACTGAGTCAGTGCTGACCGACCTTGCTTGCCCAATGGTTTCTGGCATGAACAACTAGCAATAAGGCTGGCATGAACAATATCAGTAATGCTTTTTAGACATATTACATTCTCTCCCCACATATTGTGTTTGGCTATTGAAGTATATAATAATAGAGAGCCCTGGTACTTTAAAACCCTGCAGAGAATTTCCTCCCCTGAACTGAAGAATTCCAGTGAATAGCACTGAGAGCCTTTAAAAGAAGACATTCCCTCCAGCAGAGGAAGTGGAATTTTAAGGGGCCAGAACTATAAATTCCCCCACAGAAAGTGATTTATAAGAACAAATTAACATATACAGAGCCAAGCTCCCCTCTGCAATGGAATATTTCCATGCAGGTTCAGGGTGGTATGCAATACGATTTATCAATAATTTAAATGCATTCAGCACATCTGTTGCTTAATAAGAAAAAATAAAGGCAGTGGGTGAAAAATGATCACAACTATCTGTGTTTGCCTTAACAGCATATTTCCCCTGACTTATTTATACTTTTGCTGCAATGTCTGCAAACACTGAATCATGTTAAAGCTGCATTCTTTTTATTACCAACTTTGACTGGATCCCTGCTAATAAACCATTAAAACAACAAACATATAAATAAAACAAATGTATTTGTTGGTGTTTATGTATCACAACCACTGAAAATAATACCGTAAACAGATTTTTTTCCTCTCTTGCCTTATGTCTGCTCAGGCTTTTTTACATAGTAATAATTCAAATACATTCATATTTGGGCACCAAATCATCTCCTCAGTGAGCCCCTTATTGGCCATTAACTGACTCTTTGTTGAGCAGACTAATTTATTGAACTGGTTAGACCCAGTACCGAACAGGCAACTAAGATGATTTGCACATGCAAACAGTGAAGTGGAGAGCCTCTTGCATGGGGCAAAAAGAACAGGAGTACTTGTGGCACCTTAGAGACTAACAAATTTATTAGAGCATAAGCTTTCATGGCTACAGCCCACTTCATCGGATGCATAGAATGGAACATATAGTAAGAAGACATATATATACACATACAGAGAAGGTGGAAGTTGCCATACAAACTGAAAGAGGCTAATTAATTAAGATGAGCTATTATCAGCAGGGAAAAAAAAACTTTTGTAGTGATAATCAAGATGGCCCATTTAGACAGTTGACAAGAAGGTGTGAGGAGGATACTTAACAATGGGAAATATTTCCCACTCCAGGTAGCCTTCTCCATGGTTCCTGGCACTTCATTCTCCCTTTGTCAGGTGTGGGAGGGCAGGGGGAGAAGGGGTGAACAAAACAGATGCACATACTTCCCACCCAAATCACAGAGAGACACTCTGCCTATACCTCATTATCTTTCAGCACCTGCCCCTATGGAAAAATCCTACAGAATTTAATAGGGTTGCAGCCAGTAGGGGTCTGTATAAATGTACTAAGCTTGTGTGGACACTATTCTAAACTTGATAAAAATAATAAGGAAATAGTTTTTTTTCTATAGGGTTTGTTAACCATGCTATAGAATTGTAGACCTTGGATTTAATTTTCTACTACATTCTATAGGATGTTCATATAGGGACAGGTTGGGAGAGGCCAAGGACTCCACCCAGGCACACTGGGGAAGGGTTGGGTAGCAAAATAAATACTACACAGGTGCTCTGAGAGGTGATTTCTCCCTGAGGCAATATCCTAGCTCAACTCCACAGCTAGGGTGGGCTCTGTGCCAGGATTTGCTGACTTTGAAAACACCACAACATGTTTTATTTATGCGCCTGTCTCAAAATTAATCATATCTTGCAAAGAGAAACAAACCATACAATAACATTTTTTTCCAAGCTGCCTAGTTGTAAACAAAGGATTCCAGTCACAGAGACTGGAAACCTGGCTGATTTCATTCAGTTAGTCCTATTGAAGTCCATGAGTTGTGAAGCTAAGCACATTGTGACCTTGGCCCTTAGGTGCTTCACAATTCTTGTAATCTTGTGGCTTCTTCTGATTCTCCAGGGGAAATCCAAAACTATTCCTACTATTTGGAATTCCCCACCACCACAAAGCAAAGTAGTAGATTAATTCAGGTTTCCGCAGTTATTGGTCTTTGAGAACCTGTTTCAAGGTGCTAAGTACCCTTCATTTCTACTGAAATAAATAGAAACTGAAGGTGTGCATGAGGTGTATTGCACAGAACTGGATCCATTAATGCTGATATCAAGGAAATGCATTCGTGTTTAGCAATGAGCTATACATCTCTGGGTCACCTCTTCAGCTTCCTAAAAATGATTTTGGTTCTGCAGTGGACTTCTGTGATAACCCAAACTTTCTTCTAATTAATACCACCTCCCATGGAACAAGCATCTGTGACCCTTTAGGGCTTATGGAGTATGAAAGTCATGGATATTTTAATAAACAAGATCCTGAGGAGGAATTCATGAATTAAACAATACCTGAAAGTGATTTAATTTGAGAAAAGGTCAAGAATCCACCCTACATCTGAGAATCATATTGATACATAAACTTTCATGGCTATTCTCTCTCCCACAAATTCATACCCAGTTTATTCATACAGGTTTTTATCGAACACAAAACCTAACACACAAGCAGAGTAGAAAGGGAGCAAATAGCTTTCAGCTGAATTCTACCTACTTCTCTCTCTCTCACACACACACACACACACACACACACACGAGTATGTATTCAGTACAATTGTTTCTTTTAAAGAAATATCACATCACAGAATTTAAACAATATTCCCATCTCTAAAATGTCTTTGCACACAAATTATTTCCAATAACCTTGACAAACTTATGTTTACACACAGAAATGTATATAGTTTGTGTACGCGCATAAGTTATATATATAAAGATCCCTGCTTAGAATCCTGGAAATATTTGTTCTCATTCCAGTTTAGTCCTAAGCATTTGGTAACCATTATAGGGTTTTTTTCCCCTTTTCTTTCTTTCTTATAAACAAAAACAGCAATGTTTATTTCAACTCTAGTTGGTCAATGTGAAAAGTCATTACAGCTTTTGGAATGTTTTTTGCTTGTTACATTAGCTGCTGTTACAGAGTGAACAAAAGGAGAAAAAAACATTGTGAAGTCAACTTTCCAAAATAGGATGCTTTAACAGGACAGCCAACCCTTCATTCTGATACTTAAATAAGTACTTAGTACTGGTAGTGTTATAATAAAAATGTTGCTGCAGATCTACATGTCTGCTGAACAGACAGGCAACGACAAGTTTGACACCATCTAGGGATATCTTCAATCACGCAATTTTTCCCTACTTTTCAAATTTTTACTTTTTCCTATTTTGTATAGGTCTGGCTTTTTTTTTTTTTTTTAACATTCATAATTATACAACGACAAAGCATACAAACCAGCAAAGATGATATCAATTCCTCAGATGTGCAAAGATGGCGGCTTATTTTAATCTGCAAAAGTAAAATATCTTTATAGTTCAGCTTTAGACAAGTCTAAATGCTCTGTAGTGCAAGAGTAGCATGATTTTAACTGTGGATTTATTGAGTAAATGGCCTAATCTTCCAGAATAGCAAGGAAGTGTCAGCTATCTGCAGCATATCAGACAAGATTCTGGTGATTCTCT
Source organism: Chelonia mydas (assembly GCF_015237465.2). Classification (NCBI taxonomy): domain Eukaryota; kingdom Metazoa; phylum Chordata; order Testudines; family Cheloniidae; genus Chelonia; species Chelonia mydas. The sequence continues at coordinate 25,629,432 of NC_051252.2, read as the reverse complement.
GTCATGGGCTGGCATGCTTCGGGAGACACAAGCTGCCATCGATGCCAAAGAATGGACTATATAGACACTCTTGTGCATCTCCAGTTGGAATATAAATTGTCTATTTCTAGTACAATACAGAAATCACTATTTGCCCAATCCACCTGCCACTGAAGTCAATGGAAAGTCACTCCCATGCACTTCAGTGGGAGGGAAATTGGACACCATGTTTGATTATAGAACATCTTTGCACTTGAAGTTGTGTGATACTTTTCATTTATCAAGGCTGTTTGCTCTGGTCTGACATCTACCTTCTTGTTCAATCCATCATTCATCTGTACCAGCATGGTTTCTTGTCAGCATAACCTAATGCTTATTTCTGTAACCAGCTCCATTTTATATTCCAAGAGAGACCGTTTAACATCTAAAAACTACATAGAGAACACCCTGGACAGGGTGCATCAAGGACATTATGAAGATATTGTTACGCTTGGGGCTGTGTGAAACCTTACTAATCAATGTGTGGGTTACAAATGTAAAAAGCAATTAAGCTCCTTTACTGAATATATAGCCTAACTGATAGGAGCCACTGCTCGAAACACAGGCCACATGCAAGGCTGGAATAGGAGCTGAGCCATGCAGCCTGAGGGGTTTTCCCTGGGGTCTGAATGCAAACACAGAGAGCTAGGTATGCTCTGTGTGAGTGTGGGGGAGTGTGGAGATGAGGGAGGGGAGCACATGTCCACAGTACCATGAGGCCCCACCTCAATGAGGCTCATACCAATATAAGCTCCTACCTACCCCACTGCTACTAAAGCCTCCCTCACAATCAAGTCCCACACTCTCCCCTCTATTGCTGTCAAACACCCCACATTCTTCCTTCTCTCTCCTGCAAACATCCCTCCATATCCCCCACCTCTACATTTTCCCTCTTTTTCTCCCCAAATCCCTACCTTTCTCCAATTTCCTACTTCACTCCATCATCACTCCCCAACCTCACCCATTTCTCCTCTTAATTGCTCCTGCTGTCCTATCTGCACCCCTCTTCTCTCTGGCTCTCCTATACCCCCTCCCCGACAAGTGCCTTCCCAAGTCTGTCTCCCCCTTCCCATCATCCCAAGGTACCCATATTTCTTACGTCTCTCAAAGGCCCCACCTCCGCTGTGGGAAGCAAGTGGCTGGGCCCTGCTTTTCCCAGATTCTTTGAACCAGCAGGGGGCTGGAGCTGGACCCAGGGTAGGCAGGAAAGGTGCAGGATTGGCTACAGCGGAGTTCTAGCTGCAACCTTCCACCTGCCCAGCAAGGTACACATTGGCTCTGGCTGGCCACAGACTGACGCTGATGCTTCCTGCAACTGAACCCACCTCTATAAAGTGGCCCTCAGGAGCAGGGACAGGGGCAGGAGAGTTGGTAGAGTGTCTGCAAAAAGCTGCAGCATCACCTTGCTCTGTCCTCTCTATTCCCCTGTCAGCCAAAAGGAAGGAAATGGAGAGGGTAACATGCCCCTTTCTTCTTCCTCCCCACCGCCATGCACTCTATAGCAATGCCTTTGGCAATCAGACTGAGCGGAGGGTGTGTAACATCCTGGAATACTTCCCAATGGGGCCCATCAGTGACTCTCCAAACAACAGGCTTCACCAGTGCCAGCATATTCCCACATTCTTCTGTACACCCTAACTGGGCTTGTTCATCCTACAGAAGTACTGCCAACCCCAGACATTGAAAGATCAGGAGAATTTAAAAATAATAAATTCCGGCATCTTTTTATTTTATTTGCTTTCTGGTATTTGAGCCTTCAGTGTTCACATTTTCCAGCTCTTTGCAACCAAGAGCACTAGAAACTGCTTTTAAAAATAAATGAAAGCTAGGGCTCACATGGTTTCATGAGCAGGGACTTTAAGATATCAGACATTGCCAGACTTGTGATCAGATTGTGAGAGTTAGCAATACTGTAACAGATAAGAACAAGAGAGCCAATGCTTTTGGCCCACATATAAAGGAATTTAAAGATAAAGGGCCCAGTGCTGATCCCATTCAAGTCAATGAATATTTTATCACTGTCTTGAATGGGGACAGAATCAATATATGGTTTAAATGGGATTTTCAAAAATGTTCAGGATTGGCCTAACTTTGCTCCCACTGAAGTCAATATATCATTGACTTCACTAGAAGCAGACTTGGGCAAAGTTACCAACTCTTGTGATTCTGTCATGGGTCTTAAGACATATTTGGTGTTCCATTTAAAACACCAGGTCTTGGAATCCTCTGATTATGTGAGAATCTCAGCTTCCATTTTAAAAAAAAATACATTTCTAGCCCACATGTTTGCATAAAAGAAGCTTAAAAACATGAGCCCAGTGCTCCCTAAAGGCTCAGAAACCAAAAGATCATTTAACAGAGTCCTAAATATATCTAGTTTTTTGTGTATTTTATTGGTTCCTATGTGACATTAATATAATTTAAAACAATAAAAAATAAAGATTTCTCTAGAAGATACCTTTTAGAAAGAGGTTAATAATTCCTTTCAAATTCTCACATTAGAATCTATTGCCATTAAAAATGTTTATGAAGTAAAGGTATAAAACAAAATATCCATTTTTCTTAATAGAACTAATTTTTGCTTGGGCTCAGATCCTAAAGTCAAAAGGTAAAAGTGCCCCTGGCTTGGTCCTTAGTGGATATAATATACAGTGGAATTTTCAAAAGGATCTAAGTGATTTAGAAGCCTTGAAAAATCCCACTCAGTCTCTATCAAGGGCTAGATTCTACATGGCCTTTGTGTGGGAGCCTTTCCTCACCTTGCCATTCTTGAACTTGTGGGAGCTCACATACTGTCCATCATACTCTCTGGAGGTCAAATCACCCTTTGGGGAATGGGATGCATAGGGAAGAAACCACCAAATAAAGGTATAATTATTTTCAGAGAAAGAGGAAATAGATCAGATTTGGCCTGCCAAGTTTCAGCCTCATCTAGCATCTGAGTTTTCATTTCTCCCTTATTTCAACATTTTGCTTCATGAATGTTATAATATAAAAAGCAATTCAGCCTTAATTATAGTGGTTTACTGAAGCTGCTATAATTTTCTTGTCCCTTAATTTTCCCCATGTTTACTACTCTGAGAGCTTAGGCTCTGGTAAATTTTTTATTTTTCCTAATTGCTAAGCCTGAGAGGAGCAATAAGAGCCCCATGTATAGTATTTCTTTCTGTAATCTAAAGACATACTATGCCAAATATAAGCCACTTGAAGTATGCCACCATGGGTAGCAAAGTACATACTGTAACTTATGCTGTTCAGGGTATGTTACGTGTTCATAGTTATTCAAATTACCTGCAGCTCTATTCATTTTCACTCCCAAACTCTTTCTCATGCACAGATAGAACAGTGGAACTAATTCTGTAGTAAGCAAAAGAGTAATTTTTCTATTTTTATCATGTGTTTCTTCCTTTGATAATCAGTTACAACTTGGGTTTTATGTTGTTTTTTTTAACTTTACCCGAACAACTTACATTCAGAATCTCAGTCAAAAGAATTACCACATGATGTCAATGACATAGGATTGTGTCCTCCAAATCTATATCAGAAGGAGCCCCTACGTACACAGATGTCCCACACTCCCACATGGAATCCCTTTCTTGGATACGCTCCTTTCATTGCACCTCATCTCCTTTGTGTAGGCCTCTCTCCGGATGCAGAGATCCACACAGGAGCAAATGGAAAGTGGTAAGCCTGAGGTACAGCTCAGGAGACTCATCTTGTACAAGATAACTAGCAAAACATAATTCACAACTAAACATATGACAATGGTGGTAGATGCATCATTGGTGGAATGAGGAGTATAATTTTACACACACACACACACACACGGTTTCTCTGTTAATAATCTCATTCGACATTTTCATAGAACAGAGGGGTTTTGTTTTTCAAAATCTACACAGTGAGAGTCACAAAACTATACCATATTTATGTGAAAAACAGTCTTAAGTGTATGCAAAGGCTGGGTACTTCTGACTTGATACAGTCTAAGATACCGTGAACAAAAACACGTGAATCTTATTTTCCATGATCATTTTAATCAAAAATCGATTCAATTTTCAATCCAAATATTTTTCCCCAAAATGTTTCCCCCACAGCAGTTTGTAAAGGAGAGAGGGACTATTTCGTACTTTCTGTGGAAAAAACATCCAACCAGTTCTCATCACAGAGATGCAAATCAGTCATCCTTGTAGATCCAAGACTTGTGATGATGGGGCTACTTGCTGGTCTCAAGCAGCAGAGGGAAGAGCTTACCTTCTTTGTTCACTGACAACACATCTAGTACGGGTGGTGGAAACAGCTCACTAATAATCCACTTGTTTCCACTGCTCCAAACTATCTTTCTCACATAATACCTGGTCATTTTTATGTAGGTGCCAAATATAAAATTAGAGGCCTAACTTTAGGTAATTAGGTTTGTCTGGCCAATGTTACTTCTATTGTTGTGCAGAGATGTGCCTGAATTTGAACACTGGCTCTGATCACTCTAGGCCTTTGGGACAGTTCTGAACCCATTTGAACATGGCAGCAGGAACCTCTCTCTCTTGCAGAATCTTACACCAGCATTCCTAAGTGATAGAATTCTCAGGTTGTAATCCTTGGCCATTTCACTGTAAAATGAGGAAAAACTAGCTTGGGGAAGTGCAGTGGAGAGATTGCAGTGTCCGAATTACTGAGAAGACAATACAGAATTTATTGCACTTTATTTTGCCAACTCACCCACCCTGCTGGACATACATTTTACTATTACATCTTCGCATGAAAGAAGAACCTACAGTTTTCAGTCACCATCAGGACCCTATCATTCTAGACGCCACACAAAATTCAAAGTATAGAATGGTCCCTGACCTGTTTAAAGAACAAGATTTCATGATTCCAGTGGCTTCCACAATCAAGCTGTCATATTATAAAAGTGTCCTAGGGAACTGGATGATTCAGGAGACAGGTGAAAGGAATGTTATGCCATTGCCAATTAGTGTCTAGTGTTCATCCAACCACGGTTGGAAGAGAAAATAATTTACCATCTAAAGGCTCTTTGATGGGCTAGTGAAATTATTTGGTGGTCTCAGTCTAATTCTTAGCAAACTGGTTTGGCATCATGTCTGGAGTCTTCTGGGGGTTACTTAAATCACCAGGTGTGTCAACCCAGCACCCTTCACAAGACTGTATCATTCTAAATGTAACATACCCCTTTGTTGCAGAATTCCAATCTCATTCCCATGCCTTAAGCCATATGTCCGATATTTAAATCATTCCCCTCCCCATCTAGGCTGCCATTCTGCATTACCATACCTTGCCCCAGTTCACTGAAACATTTACTGTAAAAATGCAGACTTTCCCAGTGTTGTGGGATTATTTATATTTTTAAATAAACCAGCTTCCGTTGCAAGACACACCATACTAAAATAGCAAATGACTCTCTCTCCATTTGGATGTCACATGTCTCTGGGGTTATCAAAACCGTAGGGAATTCTGAAAAATTACAAGGAGAAAGTAGAAAACAGAATCTTTACAGATGGCATTGTCAGACAGGGAACTATCGTCACAGGAGAATTATATCATGATGAATCTACATACATGCTGAACTAAGAGGAGCATGCCCTGGAATGTGGAAGAGATAGTGGAAGAGACTGGTAGCTAGCTAGGTACTTCTACTGCTCTTATCGCTCTAGTAGCTGAGACATAAAACAAGCTTTTGCGTGGCGAAGGTTGCTGTTAGCTCTTGATAGCATGGTTTTGGGCCAGGATTCTGTGTGTGTGGGGGGTGTTATAATAGCTCTTATTTAGTGCAAGATTAAATCTCCGGTTTACAGAAGCAAGCCAAAAACTGACAGTATCATTTCCACACTGAACTGGGAGCCACAACACACCCTGATGACAAAAGGCAAGGAGAGGCAAACTGTCTATGATTCTAAGCAAACAGATTTCAGATGCATAGCATTAGAGTTAAATATAGATTAATAAGTCCTGCTGCAAAGAAGCAAAAGAGCAAAGATCTATTAAATGGAAAGGTGTTAAAGCATACCCACCTATATCTAAGTTATTACAGAACCATCTCTAAAACCTTCAGCCCAATGTGCTGTGAAACAGGCAAACGGGACATTAGACTGTCTTGCTAGAAGTCTGTGGTATAAATCAAATGGGATGATTGTTTTATTATGTGAGGCGCTAGAGTACAATTTGCTGTAGAGCTTGAGAAAATCTGCCTGCTAGTGAGTTTCTCTTTAAAGAAAAAAGATCTCCCAGTCTTTCAACCATAGCAAGAGCTTACAGTCTAATGAGTTTAGAGGGGATGCATTGTCAGTCGGGTTCAAAAATGGGCTCCCTCTTTGTGGCCTTAAATTGTTCCCATAGAATGAACTTCAAGGAGAAACAAATAGTAACACCCCTCAAGACCTGATCGGCACCTGCTCTGAGGCAGTGAGAGGCGTAATTACTCTGATTTGCACCCACAGCTTCATTGCAGGTGCCGATTTCACCCTCAGAAAGGAAAGGCACCTGAAAATTTACCCTTAACAAAGGGGGAGGAGGGAGACACAAAGCCAGAAACAAGTGGAGCTGTGAGATTTAGAAAATCTTATAGGAGGCAGAAAGGTCCCTCAGCTTCTTTAAAAAAACAAAAAACAAACAAAAAAAAAACAGTAAACTCACAAAATCTCTGAGTCAATTCAGAAGGTTGACAGCTCCTCAAAGCTCCTGTTTTGTTGGGTATGAAGGTAGCCATTGAAGATTAGGGAGCAATCAGCCCCTCTGAACTGACTCATGTTTGTGAATCCACTAGCTTATACAAAGACGACAAAGGGAGTACTGGTCCGGTATACAAATACAGAGCACTGACTTGAGCCCCTCCATGAGGCCAGCCAGCCAAGTGGCTGTGCAGGCATGGCACTTTTATTTGCACTGGTCACATTGCTTTCCCACCCATTATGTGTACCTTTAGTTGTCAGTTTCTTGCCCTGGCCTCTTCATTGAGCTGTGCTGCATTTCACAATCAGAACCAAATTCTCTTACAGCTTCTCATTATCCTGACTTTGTATCCATCCAAGCTGCTTTTAAACACGTATATTTTTTCTCCTCGTGTTAAAAGACCTACAACACGGAAGTGACCCTAAAGACATGTCTTCTAGTGCCTTACAAACACTGCGCACCTAATACACAAGCACAGTGGAAGGGACACATTTTTAAGGCAAGCTTACAAAGGCCTGTTCACCAGAATCTGAATCTCTGACAAACAGCTTGCTGCAGCTTTAGTTTACAGAGTTTATAATTGTTCTGGGAGGTGCATTACAGAGTAATCAAAATGATAACAATTCTCAAAAATTACAGTGGGTTGTGTGGAAAGATTAAACAGCTTGGTCTTATTCTCACTGGGAAACAGAAGACTTAGCAAACAGTGAATTAACATTTTTAATATTATGAAGGGGAATTAACAACAGATAAACACAGGGAGAAAAATCAGGTAATAACTTATGGATAACAGGTATTCTGCTGCTACCTGGCGGTGGAAGCAAGCAGAAGGAATTTTGCTCAACAAAGGTGACATTCTAGTAGGGATGAAGGAGGGCAGCCGTTGAAGGTCCATAAAGTGCGGAACTGTGACTGTGTGTGGCAGAACGTGGATCAAGGTGATTGCATAGCCTCCTGCACTCCATGAACTCAAGCTCCACGATGATCCATCCCATGGGAATGTGTTGGGGAGACAGTATAGTTAGGGCAGGCCAAGATATTAGTGTTGGTTCAAGATCCACATATAGATACACTGACTCACAAAGAAAATAGCAGTCCACAGCCATCTGAAGATCTAACCATACCAAATGGCAATTCCTCTGTTTTATGCAGTAGAATATGTTACTGCATACTTTCCGATTTGCTTCAGTACATAAATTTCCACAATTTTATTTTATTGATTTTTATTTAAAAGGAAAGCATTTCCAAGAGAAGCTGTTAGTAAATATTACTCTGGTTTAAAATTGGTTTTGAAACACCAAATAAGCTAAGAAGGAGGGTCCTTTAAAACATATTCCAAAGCTGCCTCTTAACCTTAAGGAGAAATAATATAAGGAATTGAAATGGAGGTTGCTTCTGGTTATGTTTTGTTTTTTAAGTCTAACCATTGTTTCTTTACAAAGCAATATTTCACACACCCACACCCAGCACACCAAACCACACCTCTTGTTTTTGACTAATGCAGTGGCTAAAACTAACATTTTCCAACCTGGATGTCTAAAGTTAGATAGCTAAATCCTTATTTATGCAATTAAATATTCTGAGTACCCTAAACTTCCATTGGAGTCAGCACCTGCTACCTATCATGCTGCTGTGAAATGAAGTTATCATGAAAGCAAGGAGAGAAAGCATTGTACTGTGCTTTAAATCAAAACATGAAATGTACCATTCACAGAATTATATTGTAAACTAACAAAAGCACCCATGGTGCATTGGTATTTTAATAACCTTTTACATTTAAATTTTTGAAAAATTACAAAGCAATGGCAATTTTATTTCTTTTTTTAAGCGTTATTCATTAAAGCTTTGTGATTCAAAAGTAACAGGATCTGGGAAAAAAGGTTAAAAAAGCCAAGCAGATCCTATCATGGGGTACAATTAATGTACTACTTTGCTTTCACAGGGCATTTCTGCCTTAGTAAACATAATGATAGCTTTACTCAGAGGTTAAAGTCAGAGGGCATTTTCTTGCATTACCTACATAGTTTGGCAAAGGTTCCGAGATCAAAGACAGGCTGTCAGCATAATTGTAAAATAATACTTTATTCTCCACTTTTAATTACATGAAATAGCTTTTATAAATTATTAATAAGGTTCCCCAACATTATAGCAAACCTTGATTAGAGACACAGATTTATTCATGAACTTAAAGGAGGTTTGTATAAAATATACAGAATCCTTCTGTTAGATCTGATTTTTTGACAGCACATGCCCAGCAAAACTCTTTAAGAAGAAATGGTTACAAAACTATGCCCAAAATTCAATTAAGACCTGCCAATTCAAAGCAAGAGACTCTTATTTTTATCTTTGATGGGTTTACATCCCTAGAAGGCAGGCATTTCCATGAATGCAGTTCCAGAGGTACAGCAGGCAAACCAAGAGATAAGCATTAAGTATAATCAAACCTGTGGGGTAAAATGGCTTATTATGGCCGTGGATATTTCAGAACTTCTCTTGGAAGAAACATCCTGATTTAAAGGTCTGATCCAAACAACTTTAAAATCAATGGGAGTCTTTCCATTAACCTCAGTGGGGTTTGGACGAGGCCCAACATGACAGAATCTGCTCAAACTATTCCAAGAAAAAGTACAGAACAAAGTAACTGCTTTAGCAAATCTGTTCTTGACACCTGCCTTTTTCCAGGAAGATGCTATCATTTAGGCAAAAGAACTAAAAATAGCATAGAACAAATTTGTTACTGGTATAACTCCCCTAAAGTCAGCAAAGTTGTTTGGACCTATCTCACTGTGATCCTTTAGCTTTGAGGGGCCTATATACTACAGTAATGGTGCCATGTAAATGTGTCATTTAAGGTGCAGATTTCATTCCACCCTAGGAGTTATTTATCACAAACTTCTACTGTTCTTCAAATTTTTCTTCTCCTCTATTCCCACACCCTGAATCTCTATCTCCACCCTACTCCAAGTACACAAATAGTTCTTTCCTAAAAGGAAACGCTCAGGTACAGATTGAGGATATTATTACGTTTTCTGATTCAGTTAATATGTCCTTCATCTCCAGGGAAGTTTTTCTGCATTTGCAAAGCTGCAATGATCTAAAAGGCTTTTCCATCTCTAACTTCTATGACTTGTATTTGATTGTTTTGGCCTGGCCCAAGGAGGCCAATGATCCACTTCTGTGTCTGACTAGCTTTTTGCTGAAAAATGTTTTGCATCATGATTGCATTTTATGGCGGAATATTTTGTATAAGATTTTTTTTTAAAGTAAGTTACAAAAGGAACTTTTAAGGACACATTACACAAGTCCATTTACTTTCCATGCATTTATGGCTTTTTTCCTAAAGTGAGCAAAAACTGTTCTTCACACAAATTAAATGCACTGGCTCTGGCCATTTTAGAATACCCCAAACTACGTCAATTCACTAAAACAATCATGTTTCAAGAGTCACTGCTCTCTCCAGAGTGTACATATAGGCCTTCTCATATTTTCTCTGTAGACAATGTATAATTGTGCACTTTCTACTGAAGTCCTCTGGCCTACTGATGCAAAGAGCTATCAGGATGTGTATCACAGATCAGTAGAGCACCATTGTTCTGCTAGGGTATTATGGGGCCTTGCTTCTCCTAACACATTTTCAGAACATTGTCATACACCTTCTTCACTCTGGCCTCAGTTCATGCCTAGCTTTAAGGACCTGAGTACCACTGAAACCAATGAGACAATTCTCATGCTTAAAAGTTTAGCATGGGCTTAAGCACCTTGCTGAACTGGGACTTTTAGTTTTCAGAGTGTAAAATGTAAGTGTACACTAAAAAGAAAGTTCAGTAGAACTTAAAGAGCTGGCTGTGAATTAAGGATTCTGTAGTTCATGTGGTTTAAAAAATAGTAGGGTTCCCAGTAGGGTTTCTAAATTTGTTGGGTGGGAGATGAAACTCACTGAGGGGCAGTATTACCTAGAGGTTATGGCTATGATCCAGCAAAGATCATGTTTCATCTTTAAGCATAGAAGTAGCCACACAAAAGTCAGAACAATGAGCTAGCACCCCTACTCTCGGGATTATAAGTGATCCAGCAGTTTTCACGAGTGTCAGTTTTACATCTCATCCAAACAGGCAGTAGCCTGAATTCTGAATTCCATTAAGGCCACTTTACACCAGTCTGTCAGTGTAAAGGGGCCTTCAAGTGGGTACAACCACAATTTACATTTTCTTTGAGGCCCATTCACACTGCCAGAGAGATGTACAGGGGCCTTGAAGGAACTGAGAATCAGGTCAAGCATCTCCAACAGCACACTGCCCCCCTACTGGGCCACCAGTTCAGCAGCAAACCAGAGGCAAGAGTGCCACCCACTGGATCACCAGCATCACTTCCAGTAGCACACAAGGATTTCACTGGAGTTGTACTGACAAGTTCGGAGCCTGTCGAACTTGTGAGATCTGCCAAGACCACAGCCCAGTTCACTGCATGATTACAAATATTTGTTTCAGAGTATAAAAAGTGTATTGCTTCAAGAATATTGTGTCTGAAATATTCTCAGATAATTCAAACGGACTCTAAAATACAAAATGCAAGTATGCCTACAATAGGGCAAAATGGACCATATTATCTAATAGTTAGACTCCAACTCCACGTTCCATACAGTGGTGCTAGTAAGCTGATACGGTCAGGTACGTTGTACCCTTAAGACATTTATTGCCAATACGCCTTACCAGAAAGGCACATTTTCAAGAATGAACTGTAGAGCCCTGCACGGATACAAATTTATACCTGCAGATGCGGATATCCGCGGATAGAAATAGACATCTGCTGAACCACAGGGCTCTCCCAGGAACCACAGTGGAGAAAGAAGCAGAACGTGGGACCGCTGGTCCCAGGAGCCAGCGCCCTACGCCGGCAGCTCCTCTGGTGCAGCGGTACTGCCCTAGCCCTTGCCCTGCCCCCAGCCCTTCCACACAGCTGCAGCTCCTGTCTGGGATCTGTACAGCCCTGCCGGAGAACAGGGCTGGGGGCGGGGTTAGGAGCAGTACATCTGCACTGGAGGAGCTGCCAGCACAGGGCACTGGAAGCGGCGGCCCCACATTCAGCTCCTTTCGCTGCTGCAGTTCCCGGGAGAGCCCTGCAGTTCAGTGGTACCAATTCCTGTCTCCGGATAGCCACATCCACAGGTATACATTTGAATCCACGCAAGGCTCTAGTCACAGAACATTTTTTGTGAGGCGGGATGGTGTCGGGAGGGTCAGTACCATGCCAGTAAGAGTTAAAATCTACTTGCACCACTGGTTCTATAACTCTATGAAAGTAGTTCACCTCCCTCAGAGAAATGGCCACATCAAAGTGCTGATGTGCCACACTGCCACTGATAGTCTTGGAGTTGCACGATTTGTAAGGATTTAATCCTATTGCTATCAAATATCATGGGGTAGAAAATATTTATTCAACAGGCTAGACATCTCCTAGTTCCTTGGGTTTTTGGGATGATTCACAACGTTGATAGAAAAATTCTTTACATTGTCAAGAATTGCAACAGGCAACATGGCCTACCACTTGTGATGTTAAGAAATGTATCCTCTAGAGAGAAAAAGTGGTAATTGGCAATTTCAGAAAGTGTGGAACAGACATCATCATTCCTCCCTTACAAAGACATTGAAAAAAAGTTTGTTACTTAATATTTTTTCAGAGCACTCGCTGTTCTTAGCATCCATTTAAATGCTACCAGTGAGCGTTCGAAGTCACAAATGGAAAACAGCATTTCAAAATGTGCATGTACAACACCCATGTTTGTATGCACAAATTTGCATGCACACATTATGTATTAGTAATGCTTAATGCGGTTATTCATAGGTAGTTGCTTTCCTTCATTCACACTGGTGGTTTTGTATACATACACACAAAACAGAGAGACACAAAATATAAGAGAATCTCCTCTATAGTAAAACAACCTATTGAAGGGAAAATGAACATAATATATGTCCATATTTTTAAAAGCAATTTCCATCTAACAGCACTTGTATTGTTCACAATGATTCCACTGTGAAGTGTTTACATCCGACTATTGCTTGTGTGTATATGGCCCTGGGAACACTTTTGCATGTTTTTCATATAGTTCCTATTAAATATGAGAACTGTAGCTCCTCTCATGGGGCAAGGCTCCACTGCTATTTTCCCTAAATAATGGCCATCTGTTCTGAATGACCTCCCAAAACAACCTGCTTTGTTAATGGCAACTTTGCTACAGTTAATACATCAGTTGGGATTACTCCAGTCAGCTTTCTGTGGGCCTCTATTGTTATGAAAACCTATTATTGGGCAATTAAATGACAGCAAGAACGTAATAAAGTACAACAGTTTTAGTTGTATCATTAGCTTGGGTGCTGATGTTAATGAAAGGCTATCACACCCTAGACTGTAATTCCTACAGCCTGTCGTAGAGGAAAATAACTGCAGTCAGCAGCTATTTTCACCTTAATGGTTTGAGCAATTACACCTCTTGCCGAAGCCCTTCCCCCTTTTTTAAACTAGAATGGAGAATAACTCTCAGTTTATCTTTGAGGAGTGCTGTAGAAAATGAGGCATAAACACAATGCAAATCTTACCTACATTCTGCTGGGTTTTTGTCAGGCAGATTTCTTTGATATTCATTCATAATCATTTGTTCTCCATGTAAATGAAATGATAAACTAATTTTGCCCACTCTCTACTTTGTTCATGTCTCGGTAGAAAATAATGAAGTTGAATTACCCTCACAGTCCTTTGAGATTCTCTACTGTAGGTTGAGTCTCTGCATAGTGCTTTTCCTCTTCTTTTTTTCATTTCAAGAACTACACAAAGCCAAATAAACCTCTCTGAGAAAGTAGGTGCACATAATTGCCATAGATACCACAAGATGACTAGAGCATTTCAACTTTCCAGATAGTCCTGGGTTTGAAATATAGACAATCAGCATTTTGTATTTCTGATATATAACCTCGCTGTAGGTCTAAAATAAGTTCTGTTTTTCCCACCGTGAAAATAATATAAGAATTTATGTTGACATCAGGCAGCACACTCTCTATCACAGAGACGATGCAACTGCAGTCATACTGTTTGGCATAGATTCAGCTAATATACATTTATAGTTCTTCTTTCTTTGACAGAGGGTTGTATATTTACCAGCCTATATGTGCAGTTAGGCTAAAGTGCTGTTTTTTACTGGGACTCAACCTTTACTCTTCAGGTTATTCATTTCCTTCCCAAGATGCAATATGAAAACTTTATACAAAGACACAGTACCAATCCATTGTATTGATGGTGCACTGGAGCTTCTTCCAGATAGTCAAGCACAACAGTTGCATGGGGAAAAACTTCTCAGCTTGAGTTATGTTTAAAAAAAAAAAATCTGCAGAGCATTGTCCCTACTTTATAGAGATATTTAGAGGGTCTTGCAAAGCATGTGGTCTTATCACCACCACATTTATTTTGTAGGGGCTAGAACAGTGGCTCTCAAACTTTTTTTTACTGGTGACTCCTTTCACATAGCAAGCCTCTGAGTGCGACCCTCCCTTATAAATTAAGAAAACTTTTTAATATATTTAACACCATTATAAATGCTGGAGGCAAAGCAGGGTTTGGGGTGGAGGTTGACAGCTCGCGACCCCCCCATGTAATAACCTTGTGACCCCCCGAAGGGTCCCGACCCCCAGTTTGAGAACCCCTGGGCTAGAAGGTGTCCACTAGGGCTCACCTTACTTGTAGGAGGGACGGGTAGCTGAATTACCTCAGGTGGCGCTCAGAGAAGAACTGTGCCTCTCTCTTGCCCTGCCTTTGTTCTGCTGGTGAGTAAATTACTGCACCCCATTTCTGTGGTGAAATTTAGTCCACCCTATGCATGTCGAGAAGCTGCACCAGCTGGCTAATGGAAGGGATGGAGCCAAGATTCCTCTAACTCCCCACCTCTCACTGCTCAGAAAGGAGAATGAAAGAGCAGCTCCTGCTCTGCCCCCCTGCAACCACAGCATATCCAAGAAAGGGAGTAAATGGTGGTGGGACCTTACTCTCCTCACATCCCTGTTATCTATATATAAATGTGTGCTCACACATGCAATTATTTAGAGAACACACATATATAAATGTTTGCTTATATACACATCCATTCATTTTCTTTGCCGGTGTTATGTATATTTTTGGTATTTCTACACGCTAATTGCAGCAACTTATCACAGCAGAAAGTTGATATTCAGTAAGCTCTGCTCCATAACCTGAAGGTACCATCAGTAATTCTGCCCTACGTATAGCAAACCACCACTCTATCCCTTATTTGCCTATGTGGGAACCAAAGAAAAGTTGTAAATAAATGGGTCGCACATCAGATGAAGCTCAGTATGTTATCTACTTAGAATACAACTGCTCCTAAAACAGAAAAGTAGAGGGGTTTTTGCATAAAATAAAGTACAATAGCATCAGGGAGATGTGAACATTGCTCACACTAGTTAGATGGCCTGTGGGGAAAACATGCATTTCCCAACTCACTTACAAATGCCAGTTTCACCTCTTCCAACTTTCTCTCAACATTGTAGATCAAAGGAAATAGGGGGCAGACTTACCTAATAGCCTAACACTTGACATCTGCCTGTGGCAGGCTTCCCCAACTCTGTTGATCTTCAAACCTGGTATTTTGAATAACATCCACTCTGGCTTCTTGAAATTGCAATTGTTTGGTATCCTTTTTCAGACCAGACTCATCAGGAACAGCCTTCTAGAGTAATTCTGCCCTCTCAGAGCTAGTGAGTAGTACTGTGTGCCTCTCCCTTTGACATGAATGATAAATCCTAATACATATGGAGAGCAGTGTGTCAGAGCCAAGTACTACCAAGTGAATCCAAGAGGAGAATTTTGCCCTTATGAGACCTTTCCCGAAGAGTTTTGTCTGGGAACAGGATACAGGACACCTGCTAAAATGTTCTGTACAGGCATAACAGATACAGAAGTTTATACTTTTAAAGACAGCCAAATCTTTTGTTATGTGTGAATCTGATGAAGTGTAATTTACTACTGAACAGTCAACACAATAATAAATTATGCTATTTTACATTACATAGGACTCTTCATCCCAAAGTGCTAAACAAACTAAGGCCCACACATGCTGTTTATACTGAAATCTGAAGGTTGAATGTAGCCCTACAACACCTGTGAAATACACCAAGAAGTGTTTTCATTTCCTATATGTTTTCTACAGACAGAGTTGTAAGTGTGTAAGTGTGTATTTTGATCTGAACACAGCACACAATCTGTGATAATCAGGTCATTTGTATTCTTAGAGCAATATACTGCCCTCAGTCCGTGTGCCCTTGATCTACTGGAGTTCCACTGGGGATCAAGAGCAGTATCTGGCCTTTATTTTTGATGTTGAATCAAGTAGAAGGGTAAAACCTGTTTCCATCAGAAAAGAGAGCCTCTACTGAATAAAAAAATGTAGGGGAGGTGAATAGATAGAACAGCCTTTTTAAAATAGCGATAGTGACTGCTGAGCGAGAGATGAAGATAAAGGGCCAGAGTCTGCTCAGTTACATCAGTGGATAGGAGTACCTCCAGCAGAGTCTGTGAAATTGCACCCATGTAAAAAAATCAGTTTGAAAGTTGAATCAGGCCCTGAGTGGCAAATTAGAATTTTCATGCCAGAATTCATTTCTCAATATGGGTACATTATACCCTGACTGTGTTAGTTGTCCTGTGTTAGAGCAAGAGGAGAGAGGCTGCAGGAAAAAGTGTTAGCTTAACTCCCAGCCCATCTAGTTATAGGACACATTTAAAAACAGGTATTCATTTACATTCCAATGCATTTAAACTATTAACAGGAGAGAGAGAGAGAGACTTTTATAAGGGGAGGAAAAAAAATATGCAAACCTTGGAAAGCTAAACTCAAAGAAAAATCTGCAATATTTGTTTAAATTATTTGCTGGTTTGTTTAATTTGTAAAGATGGAAGAAGCATTGTTAGTTTACTTCCCCTAGTGAGTGTTAGTGAGGCTTGTTTATTGCATGATGCAAAGGTCTGCTGCTGAAGTTATCACTAGCTTTCCCATGCCAATCAACCAACAGACTCATCAGCAAGATGCTGAGTAACAGAAGATTCACAATACACTTTGGTAAATCTGCTAGCAAGTCACAGAGATTGAACAATGGTCTGCGATCCATTTTAGCACCTGCACAGTTCAATCTCTACACCAGCGACATTCTAGTCACATCATCCCATAAATTCATCTATGCACATGATATTGCACTAGTAACGCAAACATCCCCTCTTCAGGCCACAGAAAACGTCATGAACAAATATCTCCGATCTCTGGACACTTGAGACTTATTTCAAAGCTTGGCAACTGAAACCCACCGCTTCGAAAACACTTGTCTCTGCCTTCCACTTGAACAACCACAAGGCCAAAGTGCCACTGAAAGTGGATTTTTGTGGTCTGCCTTTATCTCAGGACCACAATTAACAGTGCTTTGGAGTTACCCTCGATCAGACGCTGACCTACTGCCAACACCTTGACAACACCAAAAAGAAGATAAAAACAAGGGTTAACATCATTCAGAAGCTTGCTGGCACATCCTGGGGATGTAATGCATGCACACTTCAAACATCAGTACAAACCCTGATTTTGTCAACAGCAGAGTATTGCTCACCAGTTTGATGCAACAGCTCCCACACCAATCTCGTTGGCACTAAAATCAATGCCACACTTAGGATCGTGAGCAGTTCTCTCAAATCAACGCCAATACCCTGGCTCCCAGTTTTGGCGGTTATTGCACCAATCAACATCAGGCGAGACACGAATGTGGTCCAGGAGTAGAGTAAGACCTTGGCCACTCTGGACCTGCTGATACACCAAGATCTCAATTCACTGCCACTCTCCTGACTCAAATCCAGGAATCCTTTCTGGATCCACACGTCAACAGTCCAGGCCAACAGAAAAGATGCCAGCACTCACAGGCTTGGATTGTGGGCCATTTGTGATGTCCCAGACAAAGACCTGATTGAAACTCTAATGAAAGAAGTCCTGAGACCCTGTTTTCCCTGTAGGCAGTGTACTGCACTCAACCATATTCCCTGTTTGTCCCCTAGCCTCTGTTTGCCGGAAGTTAGGAACGGGCGACAGGGGATGGATCACTTGATGATTACCTGTTCTGTTCATCCTTTCTCGGGTACCTGGAATTGGCCACTGATGGAGGACAGGCTACTGGGCTAGAGGGACTTTTGGTCTGACCCAGTATGGCCTTTCTTATGTTCAGACAATGCACAGAAGGTATGGATATTTCCTCCACAAATGGAAAAAAATCAGAGACTCACCAAATTGTGACTGTTGTGAGGTACAAATCATATGACATCATGGACAACTGCCCCATTCAGGCTTATAGTGGTGGTACAAGGGGGACCCACGTAGCTACCCCAGAAGTATTTGAATGTTAACATTTCAAATGTTAAAATTCAATTATAATCCCAGCCTGTTTTTCAAAACGCCATACGAAAGAAAGAAGAAAACTGCTTGCACAAATCAGTTGACATACAGAAATGAGAATAAGTGTTCTACTGGCAGTGAAGAAAGATATGGACGTTTAAAACATTTGTCAAAGTCCCTGATTGGTTCTTACTGAACTATTCGGTGTTGAAATGTACGTGAGTGGAAAAGGAACTAAATATAAAATAGCAAGCAGGGCTACAGACAAAGCACCTCCTTTTTAGTGAAATACATGACCAAGATAGGAAAATTCAGTGCAAGTATGCATTCTGATGGTATTTTACATGCAGAGCTATAGGAAATTAAATTAGGGACTAAATGTTAGCGAAGTATTTAAGCATATGCTTAAGTCCATTCCTACTCAGCAAAGCACTTAAGCACATGCTTAACTATAAGTGTACGCTCACATCCCATTGGGACTTGAGCATGCTGAAGTGCTTTGCTAAATGGAGACAGGTCTCTGAATTAGGACCTTAGTGCTGAAAGAAGAAGATGGCACCCTCACCTTCTAAAAACAGTCCTTTTATAAAACCTGGTTGTTAGGATATAGATATTCAGGCCTGTCTGTAAAGGCCTATACTCTAAAAGAATTTAGGTGTATTCCTATCACTTAGCTGGTTATAGAGGTATAAAAGAGAATCAAAATCACTGTCTGACCGTATAAGGCCTTTTCTCACTGTGACAGTCTGAGGACCTGTTCTTAGGCTACGGCCTCTGGCTAAGCAGCAGAGGCAGCCATAAGCTGGGAAGCAAATGGTCACATCCTTACATTCCAAACTAGTCACATTGAAATAAGGTGCTATTGGGCTGTTCGGAATACAATCCTGTCCTGATAGTGCCTATTACCTCCAGAGAAAGGGAAGTGCCTAGAAAATGTAAAAGAAAACTTAGTTTGATAGCATTCTGTCTGGCAAGAACTCACTTATCAATAGCTGGGATGTGAAATCCTCATTTCTGTGTTTCTTCTATCTATGTAGTCCCCATTTCCCTATTGTTTGTCTGTATAATCTCTGTCTAGTTCTGTGATTGTTTCTGTCTGCTGTATAATTAATTTTGCTGGGTGTAAACTAATTAAGGTGGTGGGATATAATTGGTTAAATAATCATGTTACAATATGTTAGGATTGGTTAGTTAAATTTCAGGAAAATGATTGGTTAAAGTATAGCTAAGCAGAACTCACGTTTTACTATATAGTCTGCAGTCAATCAGGAAGTAAGGGGGGGGAATGGGAACACGGAATGGGGGGGGAAATTGGAATCATGTTTTGCTAAGGGGGGGAATGGGAACAGGGACACAGGTAAGGCTCTGTGGTGTCAAAGTTGGGAAGGGGGACACTAAGGAAGGAAACTGGAATCATGCTTGCTGGAAGTTCACCCCAATAAACATCGAATTGTTTGCACCTTTGGACTTTGGGTATTGTTGCTCTCTGTTCATGCGAGAAGGACCAGGGAAGTAAGCGGGTGAAGGAATAAGCTCCCTAACACTGGTTAATAGAATCAGTAATATTTTGTTTGAAATTTTACATCCAGCAATTAGTTGTGAAGTATTTCATAATTCAAGTGACAAAATATTTCACAACCAGAGAGTAAAAGTTGGATCCCCAAAAAGCTCCAAGGAACCCCAGGATCAACTTAAGCAGTCATTAAAATGTCACACACCAGCACTCCTGGAATAGGTAAGAGCAAAACATGGAAAATTAGGGTATCAAAGTTCTGCCATACGTTCAGAATGGTAAAAAGGATTCTATTATCAAACGCACCTGCCAACTAAACTAATCATATGCACTACCTATGGACTGGTCTACACTACACAGTTAGGTCAACGCAAGGCAGCTTACATCGACTCAGCTGTGGATGTGTCTTCGCTTAAATTTGGCTCCCACTGACATAAGTGCTGTGCTATGCCAACTTAATAACACTACTTCCCCGAGCCGCACAGAGACACAGTCGGTGTAGTTAGATCAACGAAGCGATAGCATAGACACTGAGTTCATTACATTGACTGTTACCGGCATCTAGAAGCTCTTCCACAATGCCCCACACTGACCACTCTGGTCACTGCTGTGATCTTTGCTGCCCGGTGGTCAGGTAGACAGGAAGTCCCCCACCCCACCCTATTAAAGCTCCACAAATTTTTGAAATTCCTTTTCCTGGTTGCCCAGCTTGGTGAGCACACCTAGCAGCTCTCCATTTGTTAGTGTAACTGTCTAGTTGACCAAGCCAGTGACGTGCTGCAGACGTGCTCCTGCCTGGAACGCCCAGGAGGGATTGAATCTCCTGGGTCTGGGGAGAGAAAAGGCTGTACAGGCACAGTTTCGATCCTGCCACAGACATGGCATCTACAAGCAGATTGCCAATGCAGGAGAAGGGCTACAACAGGGACCGGCAGCAGTGCTGTGTGAAAGCCAAGGAGCTGCAGCAGGCATAGCAGAAGTCCAGGGAGGCCAATAATCAATCCAATCTGAGCTGCAGACCTGACACTTTTACAAAGAGCTAGAAGCCATCCTCAATGGAGACCTACCACTACCCCCAAGAGCACCATGAATACTTCCAAGGAGCCCAAGTCACAGTGAGGAGGAGGAGGAGGAGGAGGAAAAGAAAGACGCATGGGGGACAGGTGACTGGGGGATCCAGCTGTGCAGTGAGCCAGGACATGTTTTTGACTCCACCACAGTCCAGATAGTCGAGCACAGGTAAGCCTAATGCAGGGGAAGGAACTTCAGATAAGTATGCAGTTTCCTTTGAAATTACGGGGATGGAACCCCCAAAGTAGCAGGACACATTTGTCGGTTTTCTCTTTTTTATTGTGCCAGAAGAGGTAATGGAACCACCAAGAGAGGTAGAGTGCTATCTGCCTTCCACTCCCCTCTAAAGTTTGGCAGATGGGGCTATGCAGAGCAGAGGTTTTATTATGTGCACCGGCATATCCCATGAATCCTCAGTAGAGATCTCAATGAAACTTTCATGGATGAACTCTGCAATCCTCTGCTGGAGGTTTCTGGGGAGGGCTCCCTTATTTCTTCCAGTGCGGTAGGACACTTTCCGTGCCACTTCAGCAGGCACCATGGTAGTACACAGGCTAGCAGTATATGGGCCCAAGCAGCATTGGGATCTAGCTGCAGCTTTGATCTTTCCGCCTCTGTTACCCTCAGGAGTGAGATATCAGCTAAAATAACCACCACCTGTGGAAAACAGTGCCAGTGTTCAGTTCCATTGCCTTATGCTACTAGAATCATTCCCCCCTCATTTCCCCAACACATACACCCCAAGGGCTATACTCACCATGGCTGGTGCTGTGACTGGTGCCATTCTCTATCAATCGCATGCAGAAGTGAGGACGTAGTACTTACATCTTTTGGGGAGCAAGAGGGAGTGAGTTCAGTATCTTAAGTTTCAATTTTCATTGCAAATACACTGACAATGGTACCTCTGTGTGTTGTATCTGGGTCTCCACCTACACACCTGCGGAACACCTGAGCCAGAGATGGAGGAGAAAGAGGAGGACTTGGGATTACTTGTTCCAGGAGATCCTAAAAGCCTGTGCTGCATCAGAGAATGAGCACAGGGCCTAAATGATCAACCTTGCAGACAGCATAGAGAAGGAGTGGAGTGGAGAAAGGTAAAGTAAAAGGAGAGGGATGTGCAGTAGGAGATTCTTGTGCTTCTCAGACAGCAAACAGAGATGCTGCAGACTCTGGTAGACCCACAGGCTCAACAATTGCATGCTCACCTCCCTCTGCAGCCCATAGAAAATGCAATATTGAGACCTCTCTATACCCCCTTCAACATTCCACATGGCATCAGGAGTCGGTACACTACCTATCATTCTACCCAGGGATGTTCGCATACCTGAAATGGAAATTTCCACTTCATAAGTTCTGGTCCCTTAATTTATTAAGTTTTAAATGTTTTTAATGGTCCAGTTCATTTTACAGAATAAAATTATACTTTGGGGGAAAATTTGTCTTTATTGGCTCACAACATATTCTGTCTGGTGGTCACCAGATCTGACACTCACCAATTTGCTGTTACTTCACTTTGTCACAGAACCCATAACATCATTCACAGACAATATTAATAGATGCATTGACTGTTATATTCCTGCAGACACAGCAATCACTACAAGATTCATACCAGGCTGCAAAAGGGCAAGCCCAGCTAGAGGACACGACAGCAACACACACTACTCTGGCTCCCTATTGAAAGGGTCTTTCAAAGCCTCCCTTTGAGTCATGTAGCTGCATGTTGAGCTCTCCTAATGGCTCTTGTATCTGGCTGTTCAAATTCATCAGAGAGAGCCACTCTGCCTACACCAGGGGAAACTTTTCCCCCTTTGATTCACAGTTATTATGCAGGACATAGCAGGCAACTATAATCATTGGGATATTTTTCTCACTGAGGTCCAATCTTGTAAGTAAACAACACCAACAACCCTTCAAATGACCAAAGGCACATTCAACTGTCATTCTGCATCTGTTGAACCTGTAGTTGAAGCACTCTTTAGTGCTGTCAAGGTAGCTGGTGTACAGCTTCGTGAGCCATGGGAGCAAGGGGTAGGCTGGGTCTCCCAGGATCACTACTGGCATTTCAACATTCCCAAGGGTAATCCACCAGTTAGGAAAGAGACTCCCTGCTTGTAGCTTTCTAAACAGGCCTGTGTTATTAAAGATGCATGCATCATGCAACTTCCCTGACCAGCCCACAATGATGCCACTAAAGCATCCCAGGTGATCCACCAGTGCTTGAATTACCATGGAAAAGTAGCCTTTTCTGTTGACGTACTCTGTGGTAAAATGGTCTGGTGCCAAAATAGGGATATGCATGCCATCTAACACCCCACCACAGTTTGGGAACCGTATTGCTGCAAAACCATCCACTATGTCCTACACATTGCCCAGATCCACAGTCCTAGATAGCAGGAGGCGATTAATGGCCCTGCACACTTCCATGACAATGGCCCCTGTCGTGGATTTCCCAACTCCAAATTGATTTCCAACTGATCGGTAGCAATCTGGCATTGCAAGTTTCCATAGTATAATCACCTCTCGCTTCTCTGCTGTTAGTGCAGCTCTCATTTTTGTATCCCTGTGCTGGAGGGCTGGGGTGAGCTCTGCACACAGATCCAGAAACATCGCCTGCCGCATCCGAAAGTTCTTCAACCACTGCTCGTCATCCCAAATCAACATGATCCCACCTGTCACTGCTTGTTTCTTAGGCCCAGAACCAGCACTCCACTATCTCCAGCTTCTCCATGAACACTATCAACAACCTTGAATTGTTTCTTTCTAAGTCTCACAGCAATCTAGCCTCCAAGGAAGCATCATGTTCTCCGCGGCTCCTCTTGTGGCTCTGCAAATGCTGCAGGATCATGCGCCCTGTGCTTGCAATGCTCATGACAATCTGCCCTGAGGTTGGCAGTCACGGTCATGAACCACTCTGGACAGATTGACACTAAGTACCACAGCTTCTGCTCACATCACCTTTGATCATCAGGCCATTTATTGGGAGTCTAACTTAAGTTTGAAGACACTGTCCATAATGTGCAGTTCAATACAATAGCAGTGGCATCCTGGTAAAAAAATGTTGCAGACTTTCACCAAGAGCCATATCCTAGTGCCACTGACCTCTGTGAGACAGGTGACAAGACTGGGCTCTAGTGTAATTTCACAAGGACCAAGCCAACAGACAGACTGTGCATCAAAATCAAAATTGACCTGGATTTGCTTGAAACTTGGCCTTGTTCACTCAGAAGGTTCACAAACCTTTCAAGGAACTATGGCTCAATTTCCAGTTTGTAGCAAATCCTAAAATGAGGCATGCTCCCCATGAAACTTAATCCAGGCAGAATATTTCATAGAGAGACCTTTGTAATGAACTATAACATCCCCAAGAGCAGGGACTGTCTTTATGCATTTATTTATATTGCAATATGTGCTCTATAATTAATAATCAGTAACATCTACCAACAACCAACTGGTATAAAAACATTTAAGATGATTACGAATATCTGCTAGTGTAATAGGTCTTAATTCCTGCATCATCTTTTAGGGACTATTGTTAAGAGTTTTTTCTTTTAAGTTTATTTGTGGTAATAATATGCAATTCGTTAATTGTATTGCACTGCCAAGCTAATTTGGACATAAAATCCATTTTGAGCCAAATCCTGATCTCACTGAAATGAATGAAAGTTTTGCCACTGCTTCAAGACCACCAGGATTTGGGCCTTTATTAATAATTAAAATACTTTGTGTCATATAACCCATGTGAAGTAGGCAAATGGTATTACAGCCATTCATTTTGCGAAAGGGAAAGTGAGGCAAAAGGTTTAAGTGACTTGCTCAAAGACAGCTGGGAAGCTGTCAATTTAGCAATAAATGAAGCTGCCCTGGATGAGCTGATGAATAACCCTTCTACTTAGTAGCCTGTAACCATGTAGGCTATAATGGTTTAATAGGAGACTCTCTAGTTTTTAGATGTTTTGTTTGGGTTTTTTGACATTTTATTTTTCGTCTCTAGTACCCTCCAGTAGTAACAGGGTATTAACATATAATTTTAAAGGTTTATCCTAATACCACTGATGTTGAACCAAATCCATTAAAGCAAGTAAATTCAAAGAGAAAATGGTCATCTATCTTTAATTTGTCCCACTGCACATACATACTGAAGGGAGATTACAAATCAGTGCATTATGTTGCAGCATGAGACAGATTCTGCACTCATTTATGCATGTGCAACCCTACTGAGTACAGGAGGATCACATGGCTCCAAGAGAAGTTAAAACATACATAGAGATGCAGTCTATGTAAAAACCAAGTGAGCCAAAAGTGTAATTCCATCTTTAAACCTCAGTTTCTTGGCTTCTGTTCCTCTGGATCACAGGCTAAGCATTTCTTAAGCACATTTTTTAAAAAAATGTTACTATAAATCATTGCCGTGATCAATAGTCTAGATTCCAATGACCAACGGTCACATCTGAACTAACTTGAATGCAGTCTTGGTACATAAAACTCTCCAGGTGTCAAATAAGATCAAATAAGCACACAAGCAGAAAAACTGTAATTAAAAATAGGAGCATAATCAGACTAAGAAAACTTCAGGCATTTCCTAGCGCCCTGATGTGTACAAGAGGGATTGAATCAGAAGAACGTGCAGCTGCATTTTCAGCACAAAGGAAAGGGCTCTCCTGAACTCGGTGGGAATTTACTTTAGGGTCAGAGCGAGGTACACCTGAGATATAAATTATTCTGATTTGAAGGCTGCAGTTAAATGGAAAATAGAAAATACAACTGGCCTTACCCATGCTTTTGTCTTCCTCTATATTCTCCCACAATTGACATTGAGAATACCTAATATCAGCCTAAGGGTGAAAAGAAATGTTCCTATTCACTACAATCTTTTAATAATAGCTTGTCCTCCTGCTCAATATGCAAGTAGACAGAGCTTTTATAATACCTTCACAGAAGGTGCATTGTTCCTAATGTTAGGCATGTGCATAGCCCTTTTACTTTATACAGTAGCAAAGACACAGAACATAATACCAATGTCAACCATTGAGCATTCTAATACAATAAATCATACTAGAATGGCATATTACAATATCTTGCAACAATTTATCTGTCTTTCTACATGACCAGTTAGAAAGATACATTTTTTTCAAATTGGAAAAAAATACATATGTTGTTAAATCCAACTGCAAAGTGAATTCTGATTCAACAGGCATTTTGTCAAGGAAAAAATGTCTGCAAGCAGTTTGGAGATGGGGTGAAATCAGATTGTTAAAACGTATTTTGTTCACATTTATAAAATGCTACAGTTTGACATTGTCATACATTTGAAAATTCTGGTGCTGATAGATGGAGGAAAGGAGTCAAAGACTTCCCTATGGCACTTTCAGCTAATGTGAAGCAACACACGGACCCTAGAATTCTACTGCCCTCTACTGGACCTTTCTGCTCCCTCTACATTGACACAGTAAAACACAAGACTCCTCTTTAGAGCATACTTGTAACAGACTGCAGTCCAGGAAAGTAAGATGAACTTTGCTCTTTCGTGGCAATACTGAAAAATTGCAAGCAGAGATCTAACACGACTGTCATTATGTACTTCTGACTACTGCAACCCTGCATGTTGCATCTTTCCTTCCCTTGTGTTTAAAGCATGACTTTGTATTAACATTCCAGAATTCAGGACTACAGCAAAGACGTAGAATATGTGGACAAACCATGTTTCACATTAGCTTCTGTAAATGCATGCAGCACAACCTGAGAAAGACTCCTCTACCTCAGACACTAGAAATACAGGCACTAGTCAGTGGTACAGTACCAATAAGTCTGACAAAGGATCTTCAAATGAGGAGGATGGTATCTGGCAGCTTTACGTTTGGTTATAAATTTAATGGAGACAGGACTTGAAAAGCAGCATCCTTTCCCTAACTATCCACCACTACCTAATAAACACAGCAAGGTTCCAGCCAAACGATAAGAATAATGTTAGTGCTGAAGATCTGCCGTTCAATGGAACGGTTGGCTGCTTCAGAATTTTCATCAAAATAAGAGAAAAGAAATTTTAGACAAAACTATTATGTACTGGCCCTAATTTTAAAAATGTAAATGCACAAATACATCTGCATGTGCAATTACCATGATTTGTCAGATATTCGTTATAAATACATGCACAAATTACCAGTTAGGTGAACATTTGCGGCTACAATTACTGTGACTGCACACACAAATCCAGCATGCAAATGAACTACAACCATGAAAATCTGGTTTGTGAATTTCATACTGTAAATGTGTATTCCTTAAAAAAAAAAAGAGTGAAAGAGCAAGCGCGAGCGAACATAAAAATGGCCCTACTGGGTCAGAACAAAGGTCCATCAAGTCCAGTATCTTCTTTTCTAAGAGTGGCCAGTGCCAGGTGCCCCAGAGGGAATGAACAGAACAGGTAATCAAGTGATCCATTCCCTGTTGCTCATTCCCAGCTTCTGGCAAACAGAGGCTAGGGACACCATTCCTGCCCATCCTGGCTAATAGCTCCATGAATTTATCTAGCTCTTTTTTTAACCCTGTTATGGTCTCAACCTTCACAACATCCTCTGGCAAGGAGTTCCACAGGTTGACTGTGTGTTTTGTGAAGAAATACTTCCTTTTATTTGTTTTAAACCTGCTGCCTATTAATTTCATTTGATGACCCCTAGTTCTTGTGTTATGAGAAGTAGTAAACAACACTTCCTTATCTACTTTCTCTACACCAGTCATGATTTTATAGACCTCAATCATATCTCCCTTTAGCCATCTCTTTTCCAAGCTGAAAAGTCCCAGTCTTATCAATCTCTCCTCATACAGAAGCCGTTCCATACCCCTAATAATTTTTGTTGCCCTTTTCTGAACCTTTTCCAATTCCAATATATCTTTTTTGAGATGGGGCGACCACATCTGCACACAGTATTCAAGATGTGGGCATACCATGGATTTATATAGAGGTAACATGAGAACCACCTTCAGCTTCTTAGTAGATGAAGTTTGATTAGTGATTTAATGTTGGTCTTGTTATTTTTTCCATCCTAAGAGATTCTCTTAAAATATTTTTCTCCCCTCCCCTATCCACACTTTCCTTACTCCACCAAAGAGTTTCTATAGTATAGATCCTGCTTTCCTTGATCACCCCCCAAGTTCAAATAGAAAGAAAGGGGTGGGTCCATGGCATGCTCCCCTCTCTCATCCTGTCCACAGGCATAACATGCAGTTGAAGTTCAGAAAAGGCATTTAAGGGATCGGAATGAATAGAGTCAGAAACAGCTTTCCCACATGGTACATTCTACACAGTAACTTCCAATTATCCTCTCAGTCATATCTGTGCAACTCAGTCAGGGCAGAATCTGGCCTGCAGAATCATTATTATGGGTAATAATGGATAGGAAAGGCAAAGAGCCCAGCTTTAGCTTCTGGAGTCCAGTCTAACAGCAGCCCTAACATCTGGGATCGGGGGGTGTGGGGGGGGGAGAATTCTTTTTAGGTACAAATTGAGCAAATCTGATCAGAGCGAGAGTGATACAGCCATGCCAAACACCCATTAACTTCAATGGGAATTCTATGCTCAGAGCAAACATGAGAGCATGTGAGCTACTTCAGTGGAACTACTCACATGCATGAAGTTCCTCGTGTATAAATGTCGGCAAGATCAGGACCCTACTCTTCTCTTTGACACCTACAATTAAAAGTAATACTTGAGTATCTATTGCAAGTACTCCTATTCATTATTTTGCTCACCATTGTTCACATTTCACAGCAAGAACTTTGAGCGACACATCCATTTCCCTAACACTTTTGTTCTCTTCCATTTAGAAACATTGATTTATTTTCTTATGTTTTGAATGGATCTCAAATTAATGAGGTTGTTTTGTTTAACAGCAGCAACAATTTCAACTACCAAAGCACCTTTTCATGCCAAAACATCTTTGTTTGTGCACCAGCATCAACAATGAATGTCAACACAGCTCTGGGAATTGTGTTTGTTAATTAACTGCTGCTGTAGAGCTAGCAGGCAGAGTACAAAACTTGGCATTTCTAAGGGGTGTATAAAACTAATACTTATTGTTTTATTTTAAAAAAACTATCAATTGGCTAGTAGATTTATTTTTACTTATTATTTCTATTAAGTAATAAAATAGCCATACTTTCAACTAGATATTTAGGGCCAAGTTCTCTGTCCCTCCAGAGCTCTACTCAGTGCAGGAATGGAGTAGGGGAGAGGCTTCAAAGATATCTTTGTGCCTCTCCATATTCCGGAGTCTTCAGAGGCCAATTCAGCCCTGGAACAATTTAGAGCATCACCAGGGCTGCTCTATGTGTTGTCTGCTTTTAACTGACCCCTAGGAGCTGCTACACTGGCCAAAAAATAAATGGAAAGCAGGGGGCTCCACATACATGCCCACTTTCCACACTTTTGGCATGCCCCATACACTGGGTGCTGCAGGAGGGGACACGGAGCTTTTCTGGCAGCTGTGCACCTCTTAGTGAGTGCTCCACCAGGGATGATCCTGGGGGACTAGCTCCGTTAGTTATACAGATCTCTTAATGCTACTCCAGAGACCTTAGCAGAATACACGGTCTGGATTCTCAAAACCAGATTATGTTAGTACATAACTTATAACAACTTTAACGTAGCTGAAATTTGAGGCCTGAAACCCTGACAATGGCATGTCACATTTTCATTTACTATTGTTCTACTTGGGGGCTGCACAGTAAGTAAATATTTTGAAATATTTTCAGGACTACAAACTTATCCCTGGTAGCAACCTGCTCCCCATGTCCTGCTGCAGTCATTTTGCTGCACCTGAATTCTCAGTTGCTGCAGTAATTGATTCTAGCCATTACCTTAAAACTTTCTCAAATTTATTCCGCATTTACACACGTAGCCACAGTAAAAAAAAAAAAAAAAAAGTTTTCTCTCTCTTTTACATCTTCACTGTGCTTTCTTGCGACTACTCTGGAAGGTTCTCAAACTTATCAAGCAAGGGCCATACTAGGCCATTTCCAGAAGTTTTGAGAGTCATGTAACAGATTGCCACTCCCCTCTCTACGTAGGAGACTCCAAGGACCAGCATGCAATGTTCCCTGTTGATCCAAACAAAGACTTTCAAGTTAATGTTACAGTGATGTTCTAGGAGGCAGCTCTTGCAGGAGCCATATGCTAATATTCTATCCCCATATTGTATATATTCCCATATTGCAGAGAAGGCTAGAGTGATTTCTCCTCTGCCCCCATAGAGGAGTTCATCACCCTTCTCCCGCTACTAAACAAACCCTCTCTGCAACACACAAAAATGCTTCTGAAGAGCAAATAATTTCTTTGCTACACATCAGTTGGTGCCAGGTCTCAGCTATTCAACAGTCCCAATCAGAGCATGCCCCCCGCCATCCCCATGAACCACACCCCCAAGTCTTCTCTCTCTCTCTCTGTCACACACACTTTAGATGACTTGAGCTGTACTCTGTGCTATACCGAAAATATGTTTCTAGAACAAAGTACGATAAAAAAATTTCCTTCTAAAGTGTGCTCAATATGTTTGTTTGGCAACTTGTGTTGCCTCCCTCCTGGCTTATAGGAGAGAGAGAGTATTTAGATAAAATAAGGAACAAGTAAATACATTCTATGGGCACAACCCCTAAACAGACTGTGTTTTCACAGGCTTGGTGGAGTCAATTTCTGCAAGAGCATCTCCTTAAATTATTGGCAGTACATCACTGTCAAGATAGGCAGTATAGCATGCTGGAGCCCACAGCTTCTGCAAGCTGCATCTCAGTATTAAAAATGAAGGTGGCCATAAGCCACATTGTAGAAATATGTGAGCTGCATTAGTTCTATGAAATGCAGAATGGAAAGGAGGAATGACAATTTATCTTTGTCAGACATATTGTCCTCATATGGCCCTTACCTTAGCTTAACCTCAAGTGAATGTTAACCTCTAAGGACAACGAAAAGAGCCCTGACAGTTATAATTGTATGGAACTGATCACATGGTCCAGAAAGAACAAGACACATTGTGACCTAGTCAATTATCCATTTTCACCATTTACAACTAACGCACTGCCCTTGCCACAAAGCCTTTCTTCAGCAATTCTGTTCTAGTTAAGTCATCAGAGTGGGTACGCTTAGCTACAAAGCCATATACCTGAATGCTTATGATAAAGCACACATTTAAACATTTAGCAAGGGTCATCTTTAATCATCTCCATGGCACCCAGGAAAGCAAAGTCCAACAAAAGGGCTTTAAAATCCATTATACTGCATATTTCCAATACAAATTGTCTTGCTTTGTATCTCAGTGACAGCTGAAGTGCTAAATGCAACAACTTGAATTCACCTCTCTATTCTAGTTTCACCATCGGTAAAGCAGGGATACTACTACTTAGCTTACTTTGAAAAGCACACTGAGATGTCTGGATGAAAACTGCTTCACAGAACAGTGAAGTAATCTTATTGTGGCCCCTCTGCCATGTAGTAGCAGATATTTGGGACCTTGAAGATTGTCACTGATACTTCCTTCACCAAGAAGCCAGAGAGTCCAGGTATATTCTAGTGTAACTTGTTTTATTTTACACACAGAGACAGTCCTGGAACTGAGGTGGTCACAAACAGCATGTAGGTGATTCCTTTTCTCTGGAATCTCAGTCCAACACCAGTCCCCAGCTCCCAGGGAACAACCCCACCTTAGGAATGTGCTCCAAACAGAGAGCAAGGCAGAGAGCAAATTCCTCTGATCATACAATTCTCTTCACAGAGCCATCCATAACAGAATTAAAAAAGACACAACATGTCTTCCCAGGACTGAACATTTGCCCACTCACTGAAAAAAAAAAAATACTTGGAAGACTATATGTAACAGCATCACTTGGTGATATCAGCCTGCCCCAGCGTTATTTTGTGCCACATTTTCAACCACTATTAACGCTAGGTGTAAAATAGGAGGTCAGTTTTCAAAAATAAAGTCCTACAAGAACATAATCTCATTAAAGACCATGGAAAACCCATTTACAACTCTTATAGATGCCTATTTCCTAGACCTGTGAAACCCTGAAATTATGTAGTTTCCAGATGGTTTTATGCTTGAAGGTGGAATTGAACTAACCAACTATTGGGCACAATTTCAACAGGTCTGTAGAACTGTCACTGAAACCCAAAGTCATACTTTTTGCTGCCTGTGAAAAAATGAACCTTTCAAGACTGAGTTTCAGGTCTTCATTTTGATTGTATTATGAAACTTTTAACTATTGGCCCCATGGTAGGTCTGCTTAGAAATAACTCCAAAGATGGCACACATGGCCCTCACACACATGGCAGAGAGTTTTACAAAACTCTTTGGTTTCATTTTCAGTGCTGACTGCGAGATATTGAACGGAAGTTTAATCTCTCTCTTTGAATGGTCTCAAATCTTAAAGTGGAACTTCAGAGTCTATGAGACAAGATGAGCTGAAAACAGGAAAAAATGAATTGCGCAAACCAGCACATTTAGCATAGCTTTACTAGGTATCCTTCCGAAGAAAAGTGCCCACAGACCTGTGAGTAGAGAGGCCATATGTGAAACTTGCCTCTCAACTCCACTGCAGAAAACTCTTAACTGAAGAAATGTTTCTCGAAGCTATTCCTAGCTGTACTGCCTTCAAAAGATGGTGAAGGAAACTCATGATTGACTTACACCCAGGACATAAGTCAATGCAGAATTTGGCCCTTTAATTTTAGAAATGACATCACTGTGCAGAGGTTAAAGATATGGATATATTTGATGAAGGAACAGAAAAGACTTCATTTCTATTTACTTTGGCTCCCCTTTTTTCTGTTCTTGTTTCCTTAACATATTGTTTTTTTCCTCCATCCTCACTTCATTTTGAAAATTGATCATCTGGCCTTCTGTCAGATATGCTGATATATTTATTGCTACCACAGCCCCTAAATAGCAATATGTATTCAGTACATTTGTTTTCCTTTTCCATAAAACAGATTTTCCCAACATGTTCTGATCCTACTTTGTTTAGATTGTATTCTCTTGTTCTATTTTCTTTTCAAACCTAAGATTTTGCTCAAATGCTTTCTCTCCCTGCATCAATTGGTTCACATAAAAAAAATCCATTTGGTCAGCATGAATTCCTTCTTCCATTAGCAACAAAAAAAGCCCAACTTTCTCAACTTGAGAATTGCAATCTTGTTGTGAACTCTTTGGGGCCTGCTCAATACCACTTCAAAGGAAAGGCTCTCAATACTGCACATTGTATATTCCCAAATGATTCTTACAGTTTATGGGCTCCGCCATTGTATGGGCCCGATTTGCTACTGTGCAAGTTTGGTTTTACACCATTGTAAGTCCCTTGAAGCCAACTGGATTAATGCAGTAGTGAATTAGACCCTGTGTGTTTACTTAGATCCAAATTCTGCCCTCAGCTTCACGTGAATGGCTGCCATTGAAGTTATGGGAGCCATGTATGCATACAAAGGAAGACCTTGAAACTTAGAGTTCTTTGTCAATCATGTCCTCTGTTCAGTCCTAAGAATGGGTTGTCTGTGTAGAAATACAGCATTTGCTGGTTCAGATATTCCTGTTTCAGAGTTTAGGGGCTTGATTTTCAGTGGGGCTTTAACACAGCATCCATCTATGCATGTGTAATTTGGCACATGCATTTATGTGTACATGTCTGGTGGACAAGCATTGATATGCATAGGTGAAGGAGTCTCTTCAATAAGAATTGATTACATACGAACGTAGAGGATAGTGCACCCAAGCTTTCATAAATGTGTGCATATGAACAAATTGGAGGATGGGAGATCATGCTATTTGATTTTTTTCTGACCTTAAATATTTTAAGAACATTAAAATATTTTCTTATTATTAACAGAGTCAAGCAGAGGATTAGCATGTACCATACTGAATCGACTCAAATATTGGTTCTAATTCACTCTCTGTATCTTGGGTTTTCATCCAACCTTAACCAAATGGTGGACACTGAAGTTCTCTCTTTCGTTCATAGCATTCAGTCACTATTTTTCCCACTCCTTGCTTTTTGAGAAACTTCCCATTTGTGACTGGAAAGCATGTATAGTATATCAACAATGGAAGGGTGGGGGAGGAAGAGGAACTGACCCACATAAGCAACTTACTCATTCTAGTCTCTCATTGTTTGAATCTTTGAAAACTGAGTGTAGATGTTAATGCTCCCTCAGGCAGCTTTAACTCACATAGCTAGCATTTTCCCAGAAAGTTACAGTGCCTCATTGACTTTGGCAACATTACTGGGATCGTATTTTCAGCTGGATGAACTTCTCTTGAACAATTTCTCTAACGCACTGGGTAAAATCATGATTTCTTTAAACAGCTTGCATATCTTCTCTTTCCAGTGACAGCATTTTTTCTTCAGGCTTACTTACTGGTTGTGACCATGCCATGAAAAATCCATTTTCCATTCACGTTTGGGATTCTTTGCATCTTACATAAGAATAAAGCACAGAATATTATTATACCTAACTTTTTAAAGGCAATACCAAGGCTTATATTGTGGAGTAACAACTTCTCCTATCTTCACATTTCTAGCTTGAGTGTCTTCTTCCTAAATCTGTGGACCCAAATTGAGCCGATTACTGCTGAAGACTTGGATACAGCACCTTTCAGATAGTGCAAGTGACAGAATCAGGAGCATTAATAGCCCTGTTCCGTTTCAACAAGCTGCTCAAATCAGACAGCCAGGAGGACTGATGGGCAATAATGATATTTGTATTGGAGGAAACAGATGCAACCCTGGGAACCAATTGCATATTGCTGGTACTTTAGACCCTGGGTGTCTCACATTTTCCCTAGTCACATCATATGGATGTTAAAAAGGATGGCTTGACTTCAGTGCATTTTAGATCATACCCAGAGAGCAGAGATGATGTCTGGGGTGATATGGAGGCAGCTGAGTAGGCACAGTAAATGCTGACTTACCAAATGTGATCAAGTGTAAATGAACCATAGAGTCTCTTCAGAATGCTGTCATGTTCTTCTGAATAATATGGACAGCTGCAACATACCCTTGTAAATTTCAATACCTTGCAATAATTTGGGCAACACCACATTGGCCAGCATAAGCTCTTCCCACTCCCTAAGTCTGGTAAATTGAGTTTAAAAGATAATTTCCCCTTCAAATCTCTGTTCAATTTACTTCAAATTATAGAGGAAATTCAGATTTACAGTGTATTGTAGAAATGACTCTGAAGTTATCTAGCAAATGTAAAATGGGAAATCTTTCTATCTATAAACAAGGCAATGTTCCTCTTAAATATGTGCTGTTGTTACCTTAACTACAAAAAAAAAGCTGAAGTCATTATCTGTTACAATAAGATTACAACTTTCTAAATAGCTAAATTAGTTTAAATTGCCATTCTTAAGGGGCTATTTTTAAGCTTTAAAGGTATATACAATTTTAAGGTGCTCTATACATGAAGTTTCTTTCCTCACCCTGATATATTAATTGCAGACTATATACAGGGAATTGTGATTAATTATTTCCCTAACAAACGGCGTATCAGGGAGGAGAGTAATCAGTCTCTTCACAAGCCTATCAGGACTCCCCTATATTCTGAGAATGGCACTAACCACTCCCTTAGTTCCCCAGAAAAACAAGAATGAGATAGAACTTTTAGGGGGATCCTGACTCCTGATTGTTTGGGACTAGCCCTACACTCTGCCCTGACTAAAGGGCCGTGAATAGCTGCACCAACCCCAGAACAGACCACAGAACGGGTTGTGACACCGTCACAATTCCTTCCATGTTCCCCTTTTGCTTTGAACATGGTGAGGAATAAGTTAATTCACCTCTTTTCATGGAGCAGTTTACTTCCTCCCTCCCATGCCTAGCCAGCTACTCTGGCCAGTGAGCGGGGGCTGGGCAGATGGAGCCTGCATGTGGTCACAGTGAGCAGTAGCCCCTGCTATCCTCCATAGGAGGTGCAATGGGAGCCTGCATGGCTAAGCTAGGGCTGCGACAGTTGAGCTCTCAGTATGGGGGTGTACAGTGACCCAAATCAACTTTCATTGATGCCCCCCACCAATAAGGCACAGCACAAAGGTTTGCTACCTGCCAAAAGGAGATATGGCAAAAATGGAACAGGATGGCGCCCTGACTCCTGCACGATCCAGTTTTTGAGACTTCCCTGCTCTCAAATGCAAATATGAGCCAACAGTCTCACCAAATGAGAGGGGAAGGAAAAGCACAAATATATGTGCAATGCTACCCAGATGTATAGCTGGAGAAGGCATGTGGACTTTTATCTCGGAACACATATAGTGACCGTGTGGAGCATCAGAGAAATGGGACCATCCACACAGGATTCTCACCCTAAAAAACAGGAGGGGTGAGATAATCTATGCAAAAGGTACTGGTGATCTATACAGATGATTTGATTCTTAGATTACTTTCAGAATACTACTATGTGTATTGCACTCTGTGCTCCACCAAGTAAAGTTTAGAAAGACCGATTTAACAGGATCTGAACCATAGACATTCTAGCCCCTCATAACGGCTGACAATAGTCTCTCCTTTTAGGCGGCTTCTACTGGTGTTTATCCAGCCCAGTTTATCATACCCTTTGAGTAAAATGTCAGCCTGCTGACTTCTTTTCTTTTTATCACCCCAGTGTCTATCTTGCAAAATTTTGCAGATCAGGTCAAGCCAACACTTTGTACTTCCAAAGAGCTCTTGCAATATTAAATGAGTAGAGATGTAGGTATTAATTCATTCATGGTTGGAGTTGTGGATCCATTTTCAGTTAGCACTTCAAGTCAATGGAAGTCATGCAGCCAAAATCCTGCTCACTGCTTTGAAAGCATACTGCACTCCATAGTCTGAATTACTTTGACTGTTTGCCAGTCATTTTAAATAAAGGAAAACAGCTGAATATATTACTACTCTAAATCTTCATGTTTCTTGTTTACCATTGCACTTGTGAGCATAATTTATTTCACTTGAACACAATCTAGCCTGCGTTCTATTCCATTTTCTAAGGCTACAACTATTTTTTTTTAATACTAACCCACATGTAAGACGGGGCCTGAAGTACTATATCACAGTGTCATACTGATGATGAGCTGTAATGGAATTTGAGACCTAGACTATAGGCTTAATGGACTATTGCATATTTAGAGAGACGAAGTGGGTGAGATAATATCTTTTATTGGGCAAACTTCATTGGTGAAAGAGATGAGCTTTTGAGTTTACACAAAGTTCAGATCTGGAGGAGAGCGCTGGTGTAAGCTCAGAAGCTTGTTTCTCGCCAACAGAAGTTGGGTCCAATAAAAGATATTCCCTCACCCACCTTGTCCCTCTAACATCCTGGGAGCAACACAGCTACAGCACAGCAAACAATATTGCACATGTAGTTATTAATGAGATGGGGAGTTTGTGTATTTATTGTAAAGCTTCAAAATTCTTAACAAGCTATTGTATAATGAGTAAGAGGAAATGGTATTTCATTGTCACTTATTTGCATACACACTAATCAGTTGGATGATAGGATATATAAACAATCTATTTTCCTGTATATTCATTTGATTATTAGCACTCTACAGTATTTTCCTGCTTCAGTTAAATTTGCTGATTTGCATATTAGTTATGCATTTGTGATTATATTTTAATAACTGTCTCCCCCATATTCCATGTTGCCCCCATTTTTTCAGTTTCAACAGTTCAGCTCAAAAGACAACTATACAGCAGTTTCAAATGGTCTTCTTCTCTACTTACTAGCTAAGCAGCTAATGGAGGCTATTTTATTTGAGGTTCTAAACAGTAAAGTAAAAAAGCCACTAAGAATTGTGCATATTATATATTGCATTTATACCCAGGCATGACTCCTCTGCATAACAGATTAGCTTGCATTTCCAACATGTTGATTTCTTAATAAAACACAATAGCTCGTCTATGGCATTTATTTCCTTAAAACACAAATTAGGAATGAAATAAAGTAAATAAATTTTGGTTTATATGCATCATATCTTGAGGCATAGACATCATTTCCATGGAAATTCCAGTGTATCTGAATCAACATTTGCTTATACACTATATTAATATCTAATTAAATAGCTTATTTTATATGCAGCACAAAATATTGATTTGCCGTATGTGCATTGTCTTGGTATATCTGCCATTTCCTCCACTGATGGGCACAGTACTAGTGCTACATACATTTGTTTTAAATATCAACATGCATATAGCAGTTTTCATCTAGAGATCTCACAGTGCTTTACCAAGGAGGGTACCATTATTCCCATTCCACAGATAAGGAAAAAGGCATGGAGCAGTGAAGTGACTTGCCCAGCACATGCCAGGTCAGCTGAAGAATGCGAAAGCCAAATTCTGATTCTCTTTACCTTCACCTCTCCACAATGGGCAAAGGGAGTCATTTTCCCACCTCTGTTCTAGCTGGCGAGCTCACAGCTGTTCACATAGGTTACTCATGCCAGGTGTCCAAGTCATCCAAATCCAAGTAGGGGAGGGTACAGAGTAGCCTCTGGTGAGTGAGCAGATTACACACTCTGTGTTTTACTGTGGAATCTGGCCCAAAATTGCAACAATCTCCTGAAGCACAGAGGGCCCACTTTTAGTCAACAGTAAGGATTGTATCAACTTTACTGCACCAAAGTGCAGAGAACCTTTAGCATGTCTCATGCAGAGTGCTCAGGTGGGAGACTCAACAGTTGTGCCCTGCTGTTCACCTCCTGGCTGCAATTTCTAGGTAACTCAAAACCAAAATGTTACTCCTAATTTGCATATTATCATCATTGTTTGTATCACAGTAGCACTTCAAGTCCCAAACTGGGATTGGGGTTCCATTGTGTTAGGCACTGTCATAGGTAAGAGATTTGTTCTGGTAACTACACCTATCACCACTATAAAATGGACAGTTACCATACATTGATATCTAAGATACCACCACATATCCTTAAACTAGAGAAATGTTGAAGGAATTCATGTACACAATCTGCTAAGGGTTGACTTTATACATTAATCACCATTATTTATTGGTTTGTGGAGGATAATATAAAGATGCTGCAATGTTTGTTTGCACTAAAATAAGAGAGATGGCCTGCAGCCAAAGTCACAGAACGTCATTCAGAAAGTACTCCAATACACGGCAGAACATGGCATTGTCATTCCTAAACACAGCTGCATGAGTCAGACCAGCAGCAGGGTCTGGGGTGGTGAATGCAGAGCCTCCCAGCCCCAATGGAGCAACTAGCCCTCTCACCTTTCCCACCACCTCAGTTGGACCAGCAGTAGCCACTCCAAGAAACCAAGCCCAAGGTGAAAAGCCCTTCATCTCCCCCCATCACATGGAGCTGTAGCAGTGGGACAGGGCCCACAGAGCTCTGACATCATCAGCTTTAAAAAAAAAAAAAAAAAAAAACTCCAGGCTTCCTTGACCATTCTCCCAAAGAGCAACAGGCCAGTAGGGAGAGGTTGTTGTAATATGGTCCCTGGTCTCCCCCTGGTTCCTTACTCAGGGCTTGTGGCAAATTCCACAATTTAGCCTGTAAATAAACAAACAGGAATAATTCCACACTGATGTGACACAGAGGAAATTATGCAGTGAATATCCAAACCAGCTATATCTGTCACTCAGAGATATGTGAACTCTGACAGAATAATGTGTGATGTTGAGTACCAATAACTGATGGTAATTAGCTTTTCCATGCTAGCTATTGCATCTATTGGTTGCTAGGCAAACCTTTAAGTCTGTGCATTAAGTTAGAATGTAGAGGTAGGAAAAGTGTCATGGAGAAGAGGCAAGAGAACTGCTGAAAAATTAACAAATAAAAAGGTAAAAATTTGCCAACTTTTGGCTAGATTCTGCCATCTTTATTGACATTGAGTAGTAGTACCTTATTCTGCAAGCTTACTGATGAAGTAAGATACTATTCTATATGATTAAACATATCAGAATCTGTCCTTTAGTGTCTGACAAGTGCTTACTGCAGTGCATATACTTAATATTTTTATATATACAATGAGGCTTCATTTGTATCTTTGATTCTCAGTGCAACCCTAAACCCCACCTGAATAGATACTGTCTACCTGGGAGCATTTGTTTCAGGAATCACACTTTTACAAGATGTTTATATAGATGCAGTTTTATGCCTTTAATGGAGCATCTATAAAGAGCCAGAGTATAACACAAAGATTTGTAATTAAAATTTGAGATGGAAGCCACTTTTACAGCAAAGTGGTTTCCCTGAGATCAGAACTGCAACATTGCAGTTACTGTGACCTTGAGAGAAAACTGCAGAGAAGAGCCAGCCAGAAACTCCAGCTGGTAGGGGCAGAAGCAGCCAAAGCAAACACAGCTGTACTGGGGAGTAGGGTGAAATGGGGCATGCCTGGGGCTACCCCTCACTTCCCCGCAGTACCTGGCTGGACACCGAACTGTGCAAGGGACACACACACACACACACACCCCGGCTTTGGGGGCACTAGGAACCAGGTGGTTCCTCTCCTCCTCCTCCACATGTAGCTTTGGAATAAAACAGTTTGAGAGGAGACAGCCAGACACTGCAGCAGAAGCAGCCAAAGCAGGGCCCTTTGGACATTCAGAGAACTTTCTACAGTTGTGGCTGGAATTTCTGGCCTTGTGTTGATTGACTGTTTGCTCCAACTTTCCACCTCCCTTAGTCTCTTCACTTCAGCTTCATTCCACACCTGCCCCTCTTCCCCTCACTTCTCTTCCACATTCCATTTATCCCCACTAAACACAGCCCCCTAAAAAAAATTAAATCCTAGAACTAATTTGACATTTGCCACCATCATACTGTTCACTCTGCAGGCATGTTGTACCTCTTCCCCCATTCTGTGTCTGTCTTATCTATTTAGAATGTAAGCTCTTTAGGCAAGGACCATCCACTGCTCTGTATTTGTACAGTGCCTAGCACTATGGGGTTGACTGCCCCGTAGGCACTATTGTCATAAATATTAATAATTATAGTAATAGAGTTACAGGGCTGAATTCTCCTGTTGATTTCAAGGGGCTCAGAACTAAGTCTGCAATACCATACGTACACTAATAATGCTATATATTTTTCTAGACATATTTGGTGGAAAAGGGCTCGTAATATTTTTATATTTTAATTTTATTAATTTTTAATAAATAATCACCAATAATATAGTATTATGGAGCCTTCCCAAGTTCCATACTGAATGGCGTTGCATCTGCTTATGATAGGGGTCAATTTTCCTCTCCATTTTCAACCTCCTCTAATATACTTATTTATGCCGTTTAATACATATTTCAAGCAAGCACCAGTATTTCTCAGGATTTAAACTAAACCATAGGGGAAAATATATGGGTAGCATTCAATCCCAATGCAACTGGTTTTGCAGAACAACAACAAAGCATCTGGTAACTTCTCTAGATTTTTCACAGGAAAACAAATGAAAACAAGTGTTTTATGGAATTTGGAAGCACACATGAACATTGCTGATAGCCAGCATGTGCCTAAGTGCACATCATCCTCTACTACAACTGGGCGGGAGTGGGGGGAAGATGCTCTCAATATATTTTCACTAAACCTCTGGCAAATGTGCAATTGGGCTATTTCTCTGAGCAGATCAGGCCCGAGAACCTAATCTCACTGCTAATTAACTCAATTGCAACAGAATCTAGACCCTAGATGTGTTTGCAGATTTGCCCAGTGAAGTCCGTGGCAGAGCAGAAGAAAGGGTTAATCATTTATGTCATCAACCTTCATGAGACACACAACTCAAATATTAACAGATTGTGTTGCTGTTGTGAATAATATTTGTAGTCTGGGAGCTCCGGGTTTTCAATATACTGATCCAATTTTTAACTTGTCCCCCAAATGTAACTTCATATCCTATTACCCTTGCCAAGCATAAACTGATTAATTCTATATGACTGAAATCTAGTGCATCCAAATATATATTCCAGACACTGTTTTTGTCTTATTATTGTAGAGCTTGTAACTGTTCACAAAATGTTATAGTTAAACAGCACTGTGTATTATGTAACTGATAAACATCAGGCCAAATAGTCTGCTGGTGTAATGGAGCCACTGATTCACACCAGCTGAAGATCAGTCTCCAAAGTGGCATAAGAACTAGAAAATGAGAGATGATTTATACTAGAGCTGGAGTAAGTCTAGCGGCTGTAAAGGGTGTGGCTTCACAGAATGGGGATGTGACTGGAAAATGGCCAGCACAGGTACAATAAATGCTGGTGCAAGTAGACTATGCAAGCACAATAGTGTAACGTACAGGGTCTTTTAAGGTGAGTGTAAAGAGCTGCAAAGCACTTTCACAGAGTCAGGCCAAAAGCAATTTCAGCATGGCCCAATCTGCTACCATATAACAACCAACTAACTTGCTTGCGTGTTCTCAAACAACACACAAGCAAGTTCTGCCAGGCTGGCATAGTACCATGCAGTAAAGTTTTGGAAAGCTGTTTTCCGTGTAGCATACAGCATCCTCGCAAGGCTTTGTCATAGTATTAACAGTGCATGTGACACGTTGTTAGAATACGTTGTTAT
Source organism: Chelonia mydas (assembly GCF_015237465.2). Lineage (NCBI taxonomy): Eukaryota > Metazoa > Chordata > Testudines > Cheloniidae > Chelonia > Chelonia mydas. The sequence continues at coordinate 25,587,182 of NC_051252.2, read as the reverse complement.
GCACAGAAATGAACAACTTGAGGTCTGTCAGCAGAACAGAGTCTCACATTAGCAATCAGTAGGACACTTGGACAGCCGATTGCAATTCAGTGCCCTGCATGCACAGTGGCACACACAATACACCATAACTTATGCTGCACATTTAGTTTGCACATGAATTGCCTACAGTCTTCACATCTTTGAGTGGCACAATTTATACATTCGCAACAGACTCAATCCTGTTGGCGTAGGGAGGAGCAACCTGTCAGCCAGTCACTCTATTGACTTCAGTGGGGTTTGGTTCAAAATGCCTTTGGGAACATGGGCAATATTTGTCTTTAGGCACAGCGATAAATATAAGCTGCACCTCCCTAGGAATAACCCCAGGAGCCATTGTGCCTCTGTCAAGGTTCCTTCCCCACTCTGAACTCTAGGGTACAGATGTGGGGACCTGCATGAAAACCTCCTAAGCTTACTTTTACCAGCTTAGGTTAAAACTTCCAAGGTACAAATTAATTTTACCCTTTGCCCTTGGATTTCCACTGCCACCACCAAACTTTATCTGGGTTTACTGGGAAACGTAGTTTGGACACGTCTTTCCCCCCAAAATCCTCCCAACCCTTGCACCCCACTTCCTGGGGAAGGTTTGGTAAAAATCCTCACCAATTTGCATAGGTGACCACAGACCCAAACCCTTGGATCTTAGAACAATGAAAAAGCATTCAGTTTTCTTACAAGACGACTTTTAATAGAAGTAAAGGAATCACCTCTGTAAAATCAGGATGGTAGATACCTTACAGGGTAATTAGATTCAAAACATAGAGAATCCCTCTAGGCAAAACCTTAAGTTACAAAAAAGACACACAGACAGGAATAGTCATTCTATTCAGCACAGTTCTTCTCTCAGCCATTTAAAGAAATCATAATCTAACACATACCTAGCTAGATCACTTACTAAAAGTTCTAAGACTCCATTCCTGTTCTGTCCCCGGCAAAAGCAGCATACAGACAGACACAGACCCTTTGTTTTTCTCCCTCCTCCCAGCTATAGAAAGTATCTTGTCTCCTCATTGGTCATTTTGGTCAGGTGCCAGCGAGGTTACCTTTAGCTTCTTAACCCTTTACAGGTGAGAGGATTTTTCCTCTGGCCAGGAGGGATTTTAAAGGGGTTTACCCTTCCCTTTATATTTATGACAGCTTCAGACATAACCCATTGAGGCACTATTCCCTCCTGGCTTTCCCCTTGCTCAGGGACGAAGAGTAATTTGCAGCTAGTCTACAGCAGCAGGAAATTACTAGTTCTCCATCCACACCACATTCCCCCTGTGGTGCAATGGCTGGTAAACTGAGGTGCTCTGACCATTCCCTACCCTCTCTCTAGGCACTTGGGCTCATTCCTGAGCACTCAGAGTCAAGGTCTGGGTAGCCCAGGCAGGAAGAGGAGATTCTTATTCCCCCTTACTCCCTGCACAGGTATATAGTCCAAGTAGCAATCTAGCCATGAACTTGTTTTGCCTTCAATTTCCCTAATTGTTAAATGGGTACATACAGTAATAGGTATCTAACTTCAGTGTATTGTGAAATATAGTTAACTTGTGTTCGTAAAGTGCTATGAAATCTTTGGATGAAAGATGCTACAGAAGTGCCAACTTATTATTCAGTGCTAGTTGCAGTAATATTAACAAGTGGCCAGTAGTGGGGTCTGGTGTATAAATATCCTAGCCGCACAGAAAGAGTATGACTGCTTTGTATTTCAACTATAACCATGTAGGGCTCTGAAAGTATACATTATATCAAAGAATCCTAAAATGTAGAATAAATAAAACTAATTCAACATATTTTAAGTACTTTAAAATTAGCCAATATTAGCCAATAAAGCAGACAACATTTAGGTATGATGAGCTATTCAATAGGGCAAAAATTTTAAAGAACCTAAGTAAAATAGGAGCTTAAATCACTAGGTGCCTACATACCTTAGAAAATCTGGCCATTAGGAGCCTAAATCCCATTGACTTTCAAAGAGACTTAAGTTCCTAAGTGTCTAAGGCCCAGATTTTTTGAAAGGTATTTAGGCATTGGAGTGCACAATATTGCAATGTCTACCTGATTTAGGCGCCTAAATATTTTCAAAACTGATTTAGGCATTTAGGAGCCTAAATCCCATCAACAGGATTTAGACTCCTAAGTGCCAAAATCACTTTTGAAAATGATGTTTAGGCTCCTAAATCAGGTAGACATTGCAACACTGAGCACAGCAATGCCTACATATCTTTCAGAATCTGGGTCTAGTCACCTTTGAGCATTTCATCCCTAGTCCCAGACTAGCCTTTTGAAAAATCAAGTACATAATTCCTGAACTTGCCTACTTCAAGCAAGAATTAATAATAATGCAACAGTCACTGTTCTGTTTCTCCTTTTAAACGGTCAGAGAGGCCCAGCTGCTGCACCAACTTCTGTAATTGGCATCTTTATTTTACAAAAAAGTGCTATAGACAGCTTTGTCCCCTTTGATCCCTCTGTAATACAAACTAGGTTCACTAATTAAAACTATTCCTCCTTCGTTTGCCCTTCAGAACTTGGAGAGCTTCTGCCTGCTGGATTTTGTTGTTATGTACATTGCATGTGTAATACACCGATCGTTACACAGAGATTTTGTCCGGACTCCCTAAGAAAGCATTATAGCTGTTCTGCTAGACACATCATAATATACAAAAACTGCAAATCTATTAAATAGATGTTTTACCATTCTTGATCCCATGGGATTTAAATATACAGCACAAAAACATGTAGTAGCTTGGCTACTATAAATAATATGACTTGAAGGCTTGCAACACAAACAAGCAGCCCAGGAAAGCCAGGATATATATGGAGATATAGGAAAGTCATAACCCTTTGGAGATTTATAGGAGGGACTGGTAGCCTATTATGAGATCCTTATAACTTGGCCAAACTTTCATCTATTCAGGCTGAAATTCTCCATGCCAGGTAAACCTCAGGCTGAATGTTTGTGAAAAATTCAACCCAAATGGTTCAGCTGTTTCTGAGAATGAGGCTAGGCAAATATCTATTGTTTTACACATCTTAAAAGATTCTGGTGACCTTTCCTTCGAAATGCTCTAGCAACCCCATGCTTTAGAGCACGTTCTTGAATTTTGATAAGGATGGGCTTTGCGTAAGCAATGTGCCTTTTGCAATACCTGTGAAAATCCACCCAAATTTGGCCCAGTTTAAGCCTTTGGGGAAAAAAAAAAATCAATTTGCAAGTCTCTACCAGGCATAAAACAAAATTTCTCAAAGATTCTGTCCACACCGGGCATGCTCAGAGCATGACTTCCTCTGCTGCAGTGCACCTCAGAGCAGCTGCAGTCTTGCTGGAGCTAGGCATTGGAACTGAGAGCAAGGAGCCTGTCACTCCTGTGTTCTCAGTCTCTCAGTCACACACACTGCTAGGCCCAGACAACATGGAGGAAGAAGCTGTCTGATTCGAATGCAGGAGGGACACAAGTTAGGGATGAGGGAAGTAGACTGGAACAAGGAGCCTGTGAGGATTGCTTTATATTCCTCCCAATTTACTTAGCAAATACAGGTTTTGTGACAATATTGTTGATGACTGCAATATAAAAACAAACAGCTATTGACAGATTGTATGCTCTGATTACATGCTGTCTACCCATCCTTTTCACTGTTAACAACTGCATGGAGTATTAGCATGGGCGGTGGGTATAATTGGCCAGGGGAGGCTAACCCAGGCCATGGCCCTGCCCACACTCTGCCCCAAGGCCCTGCCCTCGCTCCACTCTCCCACAAAGCTAACAGGGGCTCAGCTCAGGTTGGCAGCCTGGAGCTCTGGGCTCAGCCAACCAGCAGCTGAAGCCAGTGCTCAGGGCCAGCTGTCAGCCCGGTGCTCAGAGGCAGGTTGGGGCGGCCCAGTGCTCAGGGCGGGTTGGGCAGACAGGCCGGTGCTCAGGGCAATTCGGCCAGGGTTCCTCCGGCCACAGGGTGGGGAGGGTAGGGGCTCTAGCGGGTGAGGGGAACAGAAGAGGCAGGTTTGGGGTAGGGGCAGAGCTGGGGCGGGGCATCGCGGAACTAGTCTCCCCAAAGGTGGGGTTCACACATTGCCCATGAGTACTATTTATCTTACTTTGACCAACTTCTCAGCCAGAGCCTCTAAACTTCTGTGCCTTAAATTGCACCTCCAATTGCTTACCATGTTAACCTCACATTTACACAAACGGGGGCAGATCCCAAGCTAATGTCAATAGGCATAAATCCATTGATTACAACAGTGCTGCACACCAGCTTAGGATCTGGTGCAGAAACGGGCCAGCTAAGTACTCAGCTACATGCTTAGCAAATGAAAATACAGATTGGCTGCATGTTGCCTTTTGTTCATGCAAAACTCCAGGCGCCATTTTAAAGGGCAACTGTTAAAAATTGGAGTTTAGACTTAGAGTAGTTATAAAAAGTAGCACGAACATGCAATCATGAGAAGTTTTGAAAACATTGAACCCTTCTGCAGTATTCAAGGAGCCAAAACAATTAATGAATAAAAGCTCCTAAGTTAGATGAGGCTTACAGTACACCATGTCAATTCAGGAAAATACATTGCTTTACAGTCACTGACTGTTGGCCTCAGGATTTGCACTGTTGTTATCGCTTACCGAATGCTTATTCACCATCTTAGAGAATCACGTTTGATCTTAACAGCACTTGGTGGTATTTATTCAGACACTGTATTCATCTATAGGTGAAGCCACGGCATAGCAAGATCTGTGGGAGCAGCAGTTAGGAAATACAAGCATACTTATTAGTTGAAAACCACAACTGTAACAGCAACACAGCTCTTTCATGGAATATGCGCCGACCTTGGTGACAGTAAACTTTAGGGGTAGTTTATAAAGTGAACTTCTCTACATTTTCTTCTAAAACACCGTCTTCTCTAGTGTAAAAAATGTTTCTCATTAAAATAAAAATTGCAGTAATGCATTTCTTTAGACTTTTACAAAGTGAGGGCTGAATCATGGCACAAAAAACTGTCTCTTCCCTCAAATCTAGACAATAAGCACATTGTAGACAGTGGTAGTTCATGCTTCAGCCTTTTTAGCTGCAGAAGTCATATGGCTACATGATGAAAACAGCTGAGAGTATTCACAACAGGAACTAAGAAAGAAACATAGTCCAAATTACTGCAGCAACTGATCTGCCTTAATATGCTGATATACTGTAAATCAAGATTGCATTAGGCCTAGCATGAAACCATCATTCAGTGCATGAAAATTATAATGTGCACCATCCTTTCTACTGCAGGGGACATATTTAGTGCAGAAGGAGGCATTAAAGTTCATTTTCATTCTTTGAAATAATTAAGTAGAGTATTACAGACCTCTTTTGATGGTATTACAGGAGGAAGTGCATTTAAATAACTCCTCAGGTGACTACATTAAAACAAATCCTCAAACATTGGAGATTTAACAGAAATTTGAAAACAACATGTTAATGCCTCTTGTGACAGGGCAGTATTTTTCTGTTCGTGCTTTTATAAATTTGCCCACCAATGGGGTCTATTTTGCAGTATTTTATTCGATGGTGCTTGTAAGTGAAAATTGTTTTTCTTCTACTTGCAAGTAAATTCATTCCAAAGTTTCAAATTGGGAGGGAATCACAAGAGGACTGGGAATACAACCTCAAGAATAATTTCAGTCTCCGGCATCATTTCATCCAGGTCTCCCCGGCATAACAAAAAAGTTGCAGTCATGTATAACTGTAAAAAGGGAAGCTCATTAACAAGAGCAGAAGAAATGAACTGCAAGCTTTTTTAAGTATTCAGAGGGGTGCCTGCCAGCTTGGGGGCCCCTAGAAATCAAACTTTTTCATGGGACGGAGAGGAGTTTTTTGGGTAGTCGTAACTAAATGAGTCATTAAAAGGAAAACCGGCTCCCTCAACAGCAATGAGCAAAAAACCACAGCAAAAATTAAGCACAGTCTATGGCAGCAAACAGCTTCCTGCATCTCTTCCTTTTATTGAAATGATTGCTAGTAGAACTGTTCTGGATTACCCTCACCTGTCCCCTCCTCCCCTTCCTCTTCTGTGGTAAAAAGGGCTTCCCTGTGAGTAATTTTATAAAAGAGTAATTTAGGCACAGCACTGCATTGGGAGCTACCTGGTGTGCATGGTGCAGCATCATTGAGAGAAGCAGAGCAAATGAGTACATCATTATGTAGTGTGGTGTAAAGATTTTTACCCTTAGGAGTTTGGGATGGCAATCATGCTTGTAATATTTGCAAAAGTCACAGATGGTGCTGTTACAGATAGTCATACTTGCAGTGCTTAAGTAGCCCTGGCAGAAATACTGTGCTGTTAGCTGTGATGCAGTTCTTTGAAGACGCTATTTATGCATAAGTAAAGTTAAATTTGCCCTCATTGCCCCCACCCCACTCCAATTCAAAGTCTCTTTCCTAGGGAAATAATTTAGGGGCAGGACTGATGTCTTTAAGACACACATACAAAATAAACAATTTAAAATGTCAGATTAATCACAACTAGCTATATACCTAGCATGCAGATACATTTCCATACAGAATATACAATGCACAAACATATGCTGCATGCACTTTCACGGAAAGTATACTCACCACTCTTCAGTAAGATCTAATAAGAGGATCAATGAGATGCATCTTAAAAGTATTTGGTACTGAAGTCCCTGAATTGCACTCTTCAGTGGTCTTAGTTAGTATTGCTAGCTACAGCGACAGTGCTTTTTTTGAATTATATTGAGCGACTTTTCATGTCATGCTGACAAGCATCACAACGAGTTGCATAGCTTTGTTTTTCTGTTTTCAGTGAAATGTTATGTCAGTCCTTAGTTTCACCACAAAGCCAGCCTGAAGGTTTAACCAGCTCTGGTTTAGTGCATATTGAAGCAAAGAGATTGAGCTTGAGTATGATGAACTCATTCAACTCAAAGAACGTCCTTTAATATGTTATGATACACAGCTGAACATTATAGATTTTATGACTACACAGACAATTTTCCACTCTTCAGACTAGGAACATAATCACTGTATTGCCAAAGAAGTCTCTTCTGTTTATTTATCTTTTGTTACAGTTTGTAACTGTTCCGCTCTTTACCACATCAAAGGAATGAAATCTTAAGCGCTGAAGCCAAGAGGGTGGACAGGCTTTGGTACCACGGACAATATACCTAAACATCAGTGTGACAAGAGCTGAAATGATTAAACCAGTAAATTAAAAACGGATGATGCTGTAACCATCAATATTAATCAGCCATCAGCAGCACCATCCGTTTTTAATTTACTGATATGCAACAGATTTGACTTTGCCCATAGTACTTCTCATATCAGTGAACCCAGAATGGAGGAAGGTGCTATTGCCAGGTTTCCTGTTCTTGCACAAACCACTGCAGCAAAAATGTCAAAATGTATTTTTTGCTGAACTGTGCTCTCATTTATATTCCCATGTTTTAACTGTATACAGAATGATTATAGATATTTATATGCATCCCTCCAGTGAAAGATCATGCCCATAATTCAAGCATGGCAAAGCCACAAACTTTTGAAGGTCTTCCAACCACCACTATTTATAATCCAATGGGAATCCATTAACATTTTTATGCTTAATGTTACACAATGCAATTTATGACTACTTTCCACATTGAGTTATAGTAATAGGTGATTTAAAAGCAGCCTGACCTTAAAATGAAGTAAATGATTTGCCCAATATATAGTTTCACCAAAAATGCGTACAGACCTTATTAACACAAAAAAGTACTACACATAATTTTAAGAAGTATGGGAAATTATTTCCATTATAACAATCTATTTTCACTTACTCATTTCACTTTCTGAATATTTTTGCTCTTGGGAAAATTTTGTCTATTTTGTCACAGCCAAAAAAAGAGAACTTTTGGGGAAAGTTTGAAGGCAACCCTTACAGATCCCCTAAGCTCCAGGAAAGAGTCTCAGTGCTTGATATATGTGGGGAAGATTTGGAATTTTAGTTATCTGAACTAATGTAATGTTAAAAAAATTAAAACCATTTAACTGGAACTCATGAAAGATTTGGAATTGTCTGCTCTACGTTTTCTACTTATTTTTAAAGAGGACAGCAGCTATTCAGAAATTTTTGACTCAGGTCACTTTCCAGGGCACTGTACTTTTAGAGTACATTAATGCTGACCTGTTCTGTCCCAATTAAAGATTTGAAGATTACTACTACTTACCCACCTCCTGTTATGAGGCATAATTTATTAATTAATTAGTGTGTGTAATTGGAGCTCCCCTGATGATAGGCACTACAGAAGTGCAAGGTATTAGTAGACTATAACCATATAGGACTCATTTCATATCTCTTTCGCAGTCATATTTACTAGCTTCTACATGTTCTTAAGTAAAATATTTATCATAGTAACTATACCAGTTTCCCCAAAAGCCTTATATATGTTTTTCAATAAAATTCAAGCAACATGCATAAATGCTGTCAGTGCAAGGTGTTCTCAGCATTACATATGCACAAAATACACATTTTACAACAGCAAAATATGATGCACAAAATGCACATTCCATTGTTGCATTATTTCTACGCATGATGGTGCTACTAACCTCATTTGGTTTCTGAAAAACAAAACAATCTGTTCACGGCTTTCCGCACCTCTCGCACTTTTAAGAAGTTCCATGTTAAGTATCATACCTTGTTTGCAGATTTTCTAAAGAATCTTCTGCAGGTATAAATATTTCAGAACAAAAGAGATAAAGTTGGCAACTAATTAAATATCTGTTTTGGGTTACATCCCTGTGACACCACTTACAATTTAGTTCCAGCTGAACATTTGCAGTGGGGTTGGTTGTACAGATTTAATGGGGTTTCATAAGTATAATTACAGGCATATTTGATAAGGGGTTCCCAAACTGCAGTACATATATCACTGTCATATGTGAGCCTGTTGGAAGTGGTATGCTGTAAAAGGGTGGTCTGTCCCACAGAAGAGTACCCAGAAGTCACCTACTACAGGACAGGCCCGGCCCAACAAATAAAATAACAGAATGCCACGAGCCATCACCTTCAGCCCCCAACTAAAACCTTTCCAACGCATCATCAAGGATCTACAACCTATCCTGAAGGACGACCCATCGCTCTCACAAATCTTGGGAGACAGGCCAGTCCTTGCCTACAGACAGCCCCCCAACCTGAAGCAAATGCTCAGCAGCAACCACACAACAGAACCACTAACCCAGAAACCTGTCCTTGCAACAAAGCCTGTTGCCAACTGTGTCCACATATCTATTCAGGGGACACCATCATAGGGCCTAATCACATCAGCCACACTATCAGAGGCTCGTTCACCTGCACGTCTGCCAATGTGATATATGCCATCGTGTGCCAGCAATGCCCCTCTGCCATGTACATTGGGCAAACTGGACAGTCTCTACGTAAAAGAATAAATGGACACAAATCAGACGTCAAGAATTATAACATTCAAAAACCAGTCAGAGAACACTTCAATCTCTTTGGTCACTCGATTACAGACCTAAAAGTGGCAATTCTTCAACAAAAAAACTTCAAAAACAGACTCCAACGAGAGACTGCTGAATTGGAATTAATTTGCAAACTGGATACAATTAACTTAGGCTTGAATAGAGGTTGTGAGTGGATGTGTCATTACACAATTTCCCCATGTTTATTCCCCCCCCCCCCCGTTCCTCAGATGTTCTTGTCAACTGCTGGAAATGGCCCACCTTGATTATCACTACAAAAGGGTTCCCTCCCCCCCCCACTCTCCTGCTGATAATAGCTCACCTTACCTGATCACTCTCATTACAGTTTCATGTTCTCTGTGTATATAAATCTCCCCACTGTATTTTCCACTGAATGCATCCAATGAAGTGAGCTGTAGCTCACAAAAGCTTATGCTCAAATAAATTTGTTAGTCTCTAAGGTGCCACAAGTACTCCTTTTCTTTTTAAGAGGTAGTGAGGCCTGGGGCCAGCCAACTCCTGTTCCATAGCCTGGCCTCTTTAAGGAAACACACGTTTGATGGAGCAGTAGACTCTTTGAAGAATGGGGCCAGGTGTTAATACCACCTTAACATGATGAAGCCCATGTGACTCCCAAGATGATAGAGGACAGACAGTCTGGAGGGGAGAACTTCAGGGAAGCATTGAGTCATGAGTGAATTTCCCTAGGATGGGAACCACACCCTAAGGGCGACTGGTGGGCTGGGGAAGCCTGCCTGAGTCACAGCACAGCCCCAAGGAGAAGGGTTGTTGGGTCTAAATCCAAGGAGGGAGAGTCCAAGAACCTGGGAACTGGTGGGCTGGAGAAGCCTTCTTGAATTGCAGCACAGCCCCATGAAGGAGGTATTAAGAATTTCTTAAGTCGAGGGGTAAGATGTTGCAAATCCAAGATCAGGGCAGGAAGAAATCTGTGGAAAAGGTTATCCAGAGAGGCCAAGGGTTGAAGTGGAACTTGCAGAGGCTCCCCAGCTCAGAGTGAGCTGGAGGGCAATCAGGAATCTAAAGCATTGGAACAAGGGAGAACTGAAGCAAAAGTTGCCCAGGGGCCAGGTTAGGATCAGAGACCCATTTTCTGTAGAAGACATCCTGCCAGAGGGGTTCTCGGCAAAGGAATAGAAAGAGTTGCTTTACATATAATGGTGGGCTCAAGCTTGAGTTCAATAAAATGCAGCTCACTGACTTTTGGTTGAAAAGGGGAGAGAGAAGTTTAGTCTGGTATCTGACAGAGCTTTGAAATTTTGATGCCCTTCAGCACTATGCACTTCTGTGAGATTAATTTTTCTTCCCTGGTGTACCACTGAAAACAACTACAGGACAAACTCTGATGCAGAACTAGCTCTTCACGTGATAAAGCAACTATGTTCTGTGAAGCAAGTACACTCTAGCACTTTTTAATTTTCTCTGAAAGCTACTCAAAAGTTTTGTATTTTTCTCGATTTAACTTTTGTACAAAAATAAGCAAAGTGAAATTTAGCTCATGTTCAACAAAATCCAGATAAGAATTAGGAGGAACTTTAAGTTTAAATTAGACAAGTCAAACTCTTGATTTAGTCCAGCAGCATACCAAAAAAGACACCAAGACATCAGTTGACATTTAATTGTTTCCTGTAATCTGAGTAATGCAAAAAAAGAATGCACTGTCTAAAAAGCTAAGATGTTTAAAAAAGTGTGTTCTATAGGGTTCCTTAAGTGTTTATTTTACTATGAGTCCAGAAATACCTATTTTGGACTTAAATAAATGTGCACAGAAAGGAGAAATGTGCATGCGGTACTTCGATTATCAATTTTTTAAAAAGGTGGTACATGAACCATTAAAGTTTGGGAACCACTGAGCTAGACTACCTTTTTAAAAGGATAGAATGATGGCTATAATATTTAATGGACCACTTAATTGGCACATTGATGGTAAATCCATCAGCAAAGTCAATGGAGCTACACTGACCTACCAACTAAGGATCCAGCCCAGTATTTTTGGAGCACTGTGAGTAACTCAAATGAAAAGATCCCCTTGCTCACAACGAATATTACTTAACTGCACAAATATCCCCAATGACATCAGTGGAACTAATCACGGAGTAAGATGCCACCCAACATAGGGGCATCAGAACATGTCCCTAGTTAAGCACAAAACAGCATTATTATGATTATATCTTCCAGGCACAGATGCAACAGTACAAACCATTTCAAATCTAGTTAGGCAGCAATACTGCCCTGTGCATGTCATTCAAGTCACTTTTAGGGAGAAGTCACTGATGGAATGCTTACTCACTGCTGAAGTGATCTGCTGATTGTGCTAGAGGAATAGCAGCAATGGCTAAAGTTGACACTTTTTCAGATAACCCAAAAATCTTTACACCATCTCCAGCCTCCGTTCTCAGAGGTACATACTGCTTGCAGTGGTGCTCTGCCAGCTCACTTGTACATTGGTGCTTAAGTTATTTGTTTTACCTGCCCTTCCAAACATTGTTATATGAACCCGATCATCTCCCACCCAACCTGGGGAGGACAGGAATACTGTGTAAGAGATCACAAAGAAAACATAACCAAAGAGAGGGAACGGTATGGGCTGCACATAATTAACACCTTCATGCCAGCAACACTGAAGTTTTGCTGTCAACAGGAATGTTTGCTGTCAACAGGAAATCCCTGAACTCCACCTGCCAACAGTAAGAGTTAAGTATGGGATAGAACTGTGATGTTGCACTCCATATGATTTTATGAAAATATGCTAATAAGTGTGAATATAATGTAACTGGAATATGCTTCATGCAAAAGGTCTCTTGTAAGGTATCATTACAAAGTTTATAATCTACTGAGTGTGCTCATCTTATTTGTATGAAATGTATCATTCTTGTATCTGAAACTAGAAATATGAAATATAACTTTGAGGTCCTATTGTAATTATGCAAATTATGTGGGCCATTGATGGTGGTTTAGAATCTTGATGGCTCCCATCAACGCGGACAATTGACTGTAGATGGCTCCATTTACTTGCAAGCCTTCCTGAGAGTCAGGTGAGGAAGAATGAAGGCTTGGGGTCTCACAGGACATGTGGCCAAGTAACCTGGTGCTTTTCCATTTAAAAGGAGGGGTGGAGACCCAAAGAGACAAAAGATTCCTGCCTTGTGCCAAAGGTTTAGAAGGGGGTGGAACAGAACAAAGGGGGCTGCAGTCATGAGAAATCCCCTAGCTACCACCTGAGCTGGAACAAGGACAGCACCAGGGGAAAGGATTGGGCCCAGACTAGAAAGGAGTCTAGTCTGTGAAAGAAGCTTATTGGAAAATCTCTGAGGGTGAGGTTTCATCTGTGTTCAGTTTCCTATTGTATTAGGCTTAGACCTGAGTGTTTTTTGTTTTAATTTTGCTTGGTAATTTACTTTGTTCTGTTTGTTATTACTTGGAACGACTTAAATCCTACTTGCTGTATTTAATAAAATCACTTTTTACTTATTAACCCAGAGCAATTAATTAATATGTGGGGGAGCAAACGGCTGCGCTTATCTCTCTGTCAGTGTTATAGAGGGCAAACAGTTTATGAGTTTACCCTGTATAAGCTTTATACAGAGTAAAATGGATTTATTTGGGGTTTTGATCCCATTGGGAACTGGGTATCTGGGTGCTAGAGACGGGAGCACTTTCTAGGCAGTTTTCAGTTAAGTCTGCAGTTTTGGGGGGATGTGGTTCAGACCCTGGATCTGTGTTGGAGCAGACTGGCATGTCTGGCTCAACAAGGCAGGGCTCTGAAGTCCCAAGCTGCCAGGGAAAATGGGCTCGGAGGTAGTCTCAGCACATGAGGTGGCAGTCCCAAGGAGGCTTCTGTGACCCAACCCATCACAAGAACATTTTAGCTAAGAAATATGAATGTGTAAACTGAAGCTGAGGAAGAATTTTATCAGACCATCAGAGAAAGCAGGGTATGGAAAGGTATGTGGATGTTTGTCCTGCTGCAATCAACTTTATAGCTGAGCCTTGACTCTTAAACTGATTATCTTGTCTGCACATTTCCTTCATGTGTACCAAAGCAGAAACTAATTACCTCTAACATATACCATCAGTTTAAGATCATCTATCTTTTACTGGGTTTTATCAATGCTACTTCAACGTGGCCTATGTATTTACTCACTATATATTTTAAAAGGAAGCAAAGTGTGGAAATGTTAAATAGGAGATATAAGCAAACAAGCAGCAAAAGAAAGAACAAAGACAAAATAAGTAAACGCTTATCTCTTTAGCAAGCTAACATAAAGGTTAACGAATAAGTTCATCTCTGTGAAAAGGGGCAACGAAAATGTACTTCATTTTCCAGCACAATACATCTTGTAATGAATCATGCTTAGTGATGCATGATCTTCCACACAAAGAAATCATTATCTTGCCTTGATTTATTTTTCTCACAACGGAGCTGCTTTGAAGCTGTTTAGCAACAGACCTTGCTGGGGTGCATTCAGATGTCTAGAAATGAAAGTGTAATCCATGAAATAATTCTAAACTGTGGTGCAAATTTCATGAGCATGCCAATGAGACAATTTTCACAAAGGAACATGGAGCCTAGAAGCAAAAAAAATGGTGCTGTAGCCATTTCTACTAAGCCTCAAAAAGGGTCAGAAAGAGGAATAGCAAACAAAGCCGTTCAGCCATTTGGCCTAGTACATAGAATCATAGAAGATTAGGGTTGGAAGACACCTCAGGAGGTCAGCTAGTCCAACCCCAATTAAATAATCACAGCCAGGGCTTTGTCAAGCCAGGCCTTAAAAACCTCTAAGCATGGAGATTCCACCACCCCACTTGGTAACCCATTCCACTGCTTCACCACACTCCTAGTTAAATAGTTTTTCTAATATCCAACCTAGACCTCCCCCACTGCAACTAGAGACCTTTGCTCCTTGTTCTGTCATCTGCCACCACTAAGAACAGCCAAGTTCCATCGTCTTTGGAACCCCCCTTCAGGTTCTTGAAGGCTGCTATCAAATCCCCCCTCACTCTTCTCTTCTGCAGACTAAATAAGCCCCTTTCCTGCAGCCTCTCCTCATAAGTCATGTGCCCCAGCCCCCTAATCATTTTCATTGCCCTCCGCTGGACTCTCTCCAATTTTATGCACATCCTTTCTGTAGTGGGGTCTCAAAACTGGATGCAATACTCCAGATGTGGCCTCAACAGTGCCGAATAGAGGGGAATAATCACTTCCCTCGATTTGCTGGCAATGGTCCTACTAATGCAGGGCAATATTCCGTTAGCCTTCTTGGCAACAGGGGCATACTGTTGACTCATTCAGCTTCTCATCCACTGTAATCCCCAGGTCCTTTTCTGCAGAACTGCTGCTTAGCCAGTCGGTCCCCAGCCTGTAGCAGTGCATGGGATTCTTCCATCCTAAGTGCAGGACTCTGCACTTGTCCTCGCTGAAACTCAACAGATTTCTTTTGGCCCAATCCTCCAATTGGTATAAGTCACTCTGGACCCAATCCCTACCCTCCAACATATCTACCTCTCCCCCCAGCTTAGTTTCATCTGCGAACTTGCTGAGAGTGCAATCCATTCCATCATTCATTAATGAAGATGTTGACCAAAACTGGCCCCAGGACCAACCCCTGGGGCACTCTGCTGGATATTGACTACCAACTAGACAACAAGCTGTTGATGACTACCTGTTAAGCCTGATGATCTAGCCAGCTTTCTATCTACCTTGTAGTCCATTCATCCAATCCATACTTCTTTAACTTGCTGGCAAGAATACTGTGGGAGACCATATCAAAAGCTTTGCTAAAGTCAAGGTATATCACATCCACCACTTTCCCCATATCCACACAGCCAGTTATCTCATCATAGAAGGCTATCAGTTTGGTCAGACATAACTTGCCCTTGGTGAATCCATGTTGACTATTCCTGATCACCTTCCTCTCCTTCAAGTGCTTCAAAATGGATTCCTTGAGGACCTGCTCCATGATTTTTTCAGGGACTGAGGTGAGGCTGACTAGTCTGTAGTTCTCCAGATTCTCCTCCTTCCCTTTTTTAAAGATAGGCACTGTATTTGCCTTTTTCCAATCGTTCAGGACTTCCCCCGATCGCCACAAGTTTTCAAAGATAATGGCCAATGGCTCTGCAATCACATCAGCCAACTCCCTCAGCACTCTTGGATGCATTGCATCCGGCCCTGTTGACCTATGCATGTCCAGATTTTCTAAATAGTCCTTAACCTGTTCTTTCACCACTGAGGGCTGCTCACCTCCGCCCCATACTGTGCTGCCCAGTGCAGCAGTCTGGGAGCTGACCTTGTCTACATCATCTGTCACTAGGTTGCCTCCCCCATTCAGTAAGGGTCCCACACTTTCCCTGACCACCTTCTTGTTGCTATCATACCTGTAGAAACCCTTCTTGTTACCCTTCACATCCCTTGCAAGCTGCAACTCCAATTGTGCTTTGGCCTTCCTGGTTACACCCCTGCATGCTCGAGCAATATTTTTATACTCCTCCCTAATCTGTCCAAGTTTCCACTTCTTGTAAGCTTCCTTTTTGTGTTTAAGCTCACTGAAGATTTCTCTGTTAAACCAAACTGGTCACCTGCCATATTTGCTATTCTTTCTGCACATCGGGATGGTTTGTTCCTGCACCGTCAAATAAGGCTGCTTTAAAATACAGCCAGCTCTCCTGGACTCCTTTCCCCCTCATATTAGCCTCCCAGGGGTTCCTGCCCATCAGTTCCCTGAGGGAGTCAAAGTCTGCTTTTCTGAAGTCCAGAATTTGTGGTTTCATGTAACACGTCACTGATGTAATCAGAAGCTATAAGGCAAGGGGGAAAAAAACACTATTTGTTTCATCAGCAGTTCAGTAATTCTGGGAGGAGTTTCAGACCTTCTGAGACATTCACAGGACTTGAGGAGACTAATGAAATCAGTTGTTTTAAAACCTGAAAACCAGTTAGCATCTTTTCTGAGAAAACTTTTTAGCAGTTTCCTCTTCTCTCATTAAGTGAATTTAACACTGGTAAAAGATGCAAATTTATTTCTCCACAGAATGGCACTGAATCTGCTATCAGTAAATAACACCTGAAGATCCCCCAAGTTCCAGAACAGAGTCTCAGTGCTTGATATAGATGGGGAAGATTTGGCATTTTAGTTACGTGAGCCACTTTGATGTTAAAAAATTAACTCCATTTAACTGGAACTCCTGAATGGTTTGAAATTACCAGCCCTAGCCCTTTTTTTTGTTAGAGAATAGCATTTCAAATATCCCATGCATTGCTCCAGTTTTAAGGAGATGGTAGGTTACATTCCATAATGCCCATTCACTCCTTAGCTTTGCTGCCGAGATGTTGCCCTCTCCCTCGGAACAACTTTGAAGCCATGAAGTCGTTTTTCCTAAGGCACTGAACAGCCATTTACTATTCACCAGTCACATACTAGAACTAGTGAAAGGCTCTATACCATATTATACATCTCCATTCAGTCCTTCCACACGATGACATCTGAAGACTTCTTGATTATGCATCAGAAACATGCTGGCTTAAAACTAGCTGCTCTATGTTCAGTAACAGAGCTTTTGCTCTGGAAACCGGAGACCATTGTTCTGTCTTTAGCAATGACTTCTCCCCATAATGAATTGCATGTCCACTGCAGTTGGCTGAGGTATGCGATAGCCTCTGGCCACAGATAACTATCCACTAAATTACCTAAAATGTTATCCATTGAAGGTTAAAAACTGTGTTTAACACAGTCTGGTTTTCAGTTTACTTTCTTAAGGCTTCCGTGAACTTTCAGCTTGCCAAGGGATTCTGCACAGTAATTGATACAATGAGTTTTTCCTTCTGAACTTAAAAGTTGATTCACTCACAAAAGGTGGGGTACATTTTTCAGTGTTGGAATGAGGGCTGGCCTGCACATTGTGGACAAAACAGCATGAAGAAGATAAACCTGTGGTGAAAGCAGCTCTGGGGCAGGGTTTAGAAAGGGTCATGAAGAGTGCAGAAAATCTTTCCATTCATACACAATCACAGTGGTTCAAGCCATTCTTTCTATATGTCCAGTACAAAATTCCGTAATCTCAACAAGCTCTCTAGTTAGTATCTCATTAAAACAATGAAATTAACACAGAATTTCATATACAAACTCCAAATTTTCTCCTTGCTTTGAGACCCTATTCAGGGAAAAACATCAGGAAAGTAAATTGTCCTATAAACCGTCTAGATTGACGCTATGTTGGCCCCAATACAAATTTGTTCCTGACTTCAGAGGCAGATGCTTTCTGCAAACCTTTTGCATCTGACGAGACTTCTTTTACATCATTATTTTCTACCTCAAAAATCTCTCCATTCACCCCCTTATCTCATATGCACTGTCCTTAAGAAGGAAAAAGTCAAAAGCACAAATACAAAAGGGGGAGTAACTGGCTAGGTGGTCGTACTACAGAAAAGGATCTGAGGGTTCTAGTGGTTCACAAATTGAATATGTGATGCATCACTGCTACACGCCTGAACCAAGAACTTTGCAATTACTGTATGTAATTGATTCCATTTAACCAATTTTGGTTCTCATCTCTATCTTTTTCCTTTTATGAATAAACCTTTAGATTTTAGATTCTAAAGGACTGGCAACAGTGTGTTTGTGGGTAAGATCCGATTTGTATATTGACCTAGGTCTGGAGCTTGGTCCTTTGGAATCGGGAGAACCTTTTGTCTTTTACTGGGGTATTAGTTTTCATAACCATTAGCCCCCCATAACAAGTGGCACTGGTGGTGATACTGGGAAACTTGAGTGTCTAAGGAAATTGCTTGTATGACTTGTGGTTAGCCAAGTGGAGTAAACAAGTGGAGTAAAACCAAAGTCCTGTCTGGCTGATTTGGTGTGCCTTAGAAGTGGAGAAACCCCAGCCTTGGGCTGTAACTGCCCTGCTCTAAGCAATTTGTCCTGAACTGATACTCTCAGAAGTGTCCCACCAAAGGCAGCATCATTACAGCCCAGCGTTCATGCAAGGAAGCGGGGTCAAGGCACGCAGGCTTGCCTGTAGATTAACAAGGCCTAGCTACCATCTTTCAGTGAACAAGCAGCATATACTTGAAGGACACAGCCAAAGTGACCAGGTCACAGACAATCCATAGTTGAAGTGTAAGCATATAAAACTTCCTCAAACAATTCTGAGCCACAAACAAAATTGTAACAATCAATGCCTGCTCTGGGATGAATTTTAAAAAGAAAAATATACTGGATAAGTGATTTGCTAAAAATCCCATGGGTTCCTCCTAGCCTAGTAAATGCAACAACATAACCAAGCTAGAGATTTTTTTTTAACCTTTGAAGCGAGAACACTTTTCCCTTTCCCAAGCTCTTCCATCTCTGTTAGAGTATAAACATTACTCGGACATTGAGAGCAAGACATTAGCCTCCTGTATTGCTTCTTTTGCCTTTGTTCTCCTAACAGCCTCTTTCTAAAGTGGAAAGAAACAATTCAAAAAAGAAAACCTACTTTTCGGTATCAAGGATTTAATATGCATTAATCTTACAGCAGCCTAGAGCATTTTCAGCTAGAGTGCAAATACAATGTGCTTCCTGTCATTTAGACCCCATCCCGAGCTTTGTTATACAAAGGAAATCCTTTAGCTAGAAACCCAGATGGGTCAACACAAGCAAAACTACATGCTCAGCAAAGGAAACAAGAAGTTCCTTTTTTCAAAGCATTTCAGGAAAGTGCTAGCAAATCTACTGTAGCACCCAACTGAAATATAACTCTTTAAAATTCAGGATTGGAAGGAAAAGGAAAGCAATACCTTAAAAGATTCATCTGCTAGGAAATCAGGGGGAAGGGAATTTTGGAAAGGGAGATTCTTCCCATAACTGTATGTCATTTAGTTGACCAGACAAATGAAAGGAAAAATAAATAGTCAAGTATTTTGGGAGTGTATTCTTTAAGTTATTTTACCCCATCATCTGAATAACAACATTGAGTCTAGGGCAGTCCACCAGAGGTAAATAAATTAATGGAGAGCTTTGACGTCCCACCCAGAGATTGCACAGGTCATGTTTCTGAAAACCTCTTTAAAATAAAACAAACTTGCAAACTTAAAAAACAGCCCAATTCTAGATTAGAAGGTTCCAAATACTCCTTCCCACTGAGAGGAGACAGCAAAACTTATAAGGTTAGAAATTCAAAACTTTCAAGGCCATGACAGGGCCCATGTACTCCAACTCCACAATTCTGCAGCTCTATTAAACACAAAATATTTCAATTATTTATTACCCCTTGAGTGGCCCCCTGCCCCTTACACAGCACAACCAGACCCATTCCCCTGCCAGGGGATCGTCTACAAGAGGTGGAGGGGAGGGCTGGACTTTCCTGTGTTTACTGTACCACACTGAGGTGTTTTAACAAGGGGCTCACCCAATAACATCCCCCCTTATCCTGTGGATCAATTCCCTGGGTACAAGAGGCGGCTTTGCCCACTGAGAGTGGGGTGAGAGGCTGGAGAGTAAGTCAGCTGTTTTCCCAGCATCTCATACAACCAAGGAGAGAAGCAACATCACTTAGTAAATATGCACATGAAGTGCACTTAGCTGGAAATGATCCTTTGTTCCTGTGAACTATAGAGTACATTGATAGTATCAGCACAATCTTCACTTTGGGGAGTGGCAGGGGTGGGGGGTGAAGACTCTGTAAGAGGATCTGGGAGGGTTATCTTCAGCCAGGAAATGTTTCTCAACATATCTGACACTTGGCACCATCTGGTGCATCTCAATTTGCTCTTTCAGATGTGTTTTTATTAGCCCCAGGGATCCTCTGGCAAGGAATAAGTTAGCTGGATGCAGATCACCTTCACTTATTAGTGGAATTTTAACAAGAATCTTCCAGGGCCCTCTCCAGCTCACCAGTGCTAATGGCCAGAGTCTGATCTTGGTGACACTGGTGTAAATCAAGAGGTACTCTTTGACACCTAGTTACCGCAGCATAACACAGCAGAATATGTACCCTCCCTTTCCCTTCTCGACACTTTTACAGCATCACCAGTTCTACTTTTTTGCAAACGAGATGGAGAGCTTTGTGAGCATTTGAATGGTTGATATAATCAGAGAAGCAGCTCTGCTGCATTACAGGCTGCATGTAACAAAGTGAATGGAAATATCACCCATATCTGAATAAAAATGAAAAAACATCAACTTCTGCTCTCAACGTCTAAAATACACACAATATTTGATATTACAGGGTAATAAGAGTCATTAAACAATGCTTTGTGTCTTACAAAAGTGTTTTAATTTCTCTTTTTTCCTTCTGCAAGGTACCAAAGCAAATCACATAACAGCCATAAACAGAGTGATTAAAGAAAAAAAGATCCATTGCAAAGTGTCAGCCTACAGCGACAAAACTCAGTTTACTTTACTCATACAAGCAGTTCTATTAAAGACAATGCGGCTACTCTAATGAGTGAAGTGAGTAGCATTAGCAATGTATTATCAAATTACAGTGTACAGATCAGAATAGACAGTGAACAATCTATGCCTTTCTTAAAGCAATATGTTCTGCAAGGAGTATAAACAATCAATAGGACATTTGAGTAATACATTTGCAGCAAACAAATTTCTATTTCAGAAGTTAAGCGCATATTGAGTCATAAAAGCAAAGCCAGCCCACTTTTAATGTCAATTAAGCTAGAGTGGGGGTAAGTCAATCAATGTGTTACCCTAGCTAAACCTCAGCTTCATTGGTCTGACTCGAGGATTCTCAAACTGAGGGTCGCAAAGCTATTAGCTAGGGGGATCATGAGTACATGCACAAAACAGAGCGCAAAATATATAAATTTAAATCTAGCATTTTAGAAAATTACACACACCTGTCCGCTGAAGTGTATTTACTTCGAAAAGCATTGTAAACATATAATGCAGTGATCATTGTTCCTAAATGAAATATATATATTTGTATTTCCGCTACTTTAAGGAAACTGGACTCTGGGGATTGTAGTATCTTGTGCACAGATTTGTTGTCTTGAGAGAGTAAAAGGGTAGGACTGAGGCAACATTAGAGGGCTTGGTTGTTCAGCTGCATTAAACAGCAGACCAATCAGAACACTGAGATCAGCAAAAAAAAGTAATTTATATTTTAACAGTCAGACATAGGCAAGGGCAGTGCTGGTGGGGTGGGGTTGCAGGGGTTATAGCCACCCTAAAACTTGCCTTAGCCCACCCTCATAGCCACCCCTCCCAGTGCAAAGGTCAAACATTATGCAGCAGAAAGAAGGGTGACATGGTATCTACAGTTCTGCGCTGCTGCTGGCTGCAGTTCTGCCCTTCAGAGCTGGGCGCCTGGCTGGCAGTCGCCACCCTCCGACCATCCAGCTCTGAAAGCAGCGCAGAAGTAAGGGCGGCAATGGGGCAGTGAGTCTGCTGTGAAAAGTAATACTGACAAAGTTTCTTCGTGCCCTCCCAGTATTAAACAATAACTTTTTTTAAAACGTTTCTGCTTAACAATGTTGCAATAAAAATGTGTGTTAATCTTAATTGAAAAGCAGTGAGAAAAGGTAAATTCATTTTAAACAGTAGGGTTATAAATTTAGCATTTAAAATAGTGTTAATTATAAAAAATGTGTTTTTAATTTATAAAGGGGGGTTGTACTCAGAGGCTTCCTCTCTGAAAGGGGTCACCAATGCTGCAAAAAGTTTGAGAACCACTGGTCTGATTCAAAACCCTGAAATCAGTGGAAAGATTGCCATTGATTTAATGTGCTTTGGATCAGGGCTCACTCTTGCAATGTGCTGAGCACCCTCAACGTCCATTGAAGCCTGTGGGAGTTGGGATCCCTCAGCACTTTAAACAATCAAGCTTTAAGTGAGGAATGAGTTCTAGTCATTGGGAATCAGGACTCTTGTTCTGTTCCCCAGCTCCTCCACTTGATTTGCTGCTGTACTTTGCAGGGACCCAGAAGGGATGAGAAGAGGGGAGAGATGAAGAGAGGAAAACAGGGGAGAGGAGCAGGAACTGTTTATAAGGAACCCTGGGTTTATCAGTTAAACCTCTGCAAATATTGACTCTAGAAAAGGGGATGTGGGGGAAGTAATTCCAACTTGAGCTTAGGAGGGGTGTGAACTTCTGGGATCAGGTGGGAAGGAAATTGGGGGGAGGGAGCAGGTTAACAAATAACTAGAAGGTAAGAAACAAAGTAGCTGTGATTGCAGGGACTGTCTGGTGGGTGTCTGTAGCTCCCCATGCACCTGTATCTTCCTCCTCCCGCAGTCCCCATAACCCTGCCCCTACACATCCCCTAGGTGATGGGGTATTTACCCTACACTTGCCTGGAAAGGGTTAACTCAGCAAGCCACAGCTGAGAGGAATCAGGTGGCCAAGTAATCTCCTGACTGTGTGAGGGAGCCCAGCTGAGGAGGAAGGAGCTGGGCTGGGACAATAGAGACAGGAAATTGGAAGCAGAAGGGGCTGCTGGGAATGTCTGCAGTCACTCCTTTGGAAGGGGGAGGTCTCTTTGGCGGCGGCAGAAAGGTGTAGGCAGCAGTTGCTCCCTGGGAGGAGGGAGCAGTGAAACTGGCAGACCCAGAGAAGCAAGGAAGAGCCAGAAGGTTCGAAAAGGGCTCAGGGAAATACAGCCGGGTCTGGAAGGGAACAGATCTTGACTGCTGGCTTAAAGCAGGTTCCCAAACTTTTTTCCCTGAGGCCTACCTATGCTGCTACAATGGGCACCGCAGCCCACTATTGACACTTCTTTAGGAATGTTACTAATTTTATCTATTATAGACATATAAACTATAACACTGTAAATAAGAAATGTACATGTTTCCTTTATAACACACTGAGGCAATGGGTACTCATCTGGTAAAGTAGAATCCAAACTTCAAGTATGTGTCATATTTTCTTATCACTTTATTTATTTTTTTTTGGCTGGCTCATTTCATGTATCCGTAGATGGTCCAAGACTTTCATTATCTTCTCCACCAGCGCACCCTTCTCATTGTCGAAAAATAAATCGATCCATGTCAGATTGAAATACTGCTTGCCGTTTTTTACAGTTGTAAATGGCGGGCTGTGCGTACGTTGCTAGGTTACCTTGCAATGAAACACACCATTGTACTCGCAAGAATTAAACTTGACATATTGCAGCTTGGGTTTTTTAAAATAAAGACAGGTTTCAGAGTAGCAGCCATGTTAGTCTGTATTCGCAAAAAGAAAAGGAGTACTAGTGGCACCTTAGAGACTAACCAGTTTATTTGAGCATAAGCTTTCGTGATGCATCCAATGAAGTGAGCTGTAGCTCACGAAAGCTTATGCTCAAATAAACTGGTTAGTCTCTAAGGTGCCACAAGTACTCCTTTTCTTTTTAAAATAAAGATTTTTCTATACTGTGTCCAACATATACGGTTCAAAACATTACATTTATATAGCTTTTAAGTAGATGACACTGGTACGTGGAGTTAAAGATTTACTAAGAGCTCAACTAGAGAATGCAGTTGCGCTGGCAGACCGCACAGAACTGTGTTGCGGCCTGTGAAGGTTCCTTCCCCACTCTGAACACTAGGGTACAGATGTGGGGACCTGCATGAAAACCTTCTAAGCTTACTTTTACCAGCTTAAGTTAAAACTTCCCCAGGGTACAAAACTATTTTACCTTTTGCCCTTGGACTTTCACTGCCACCACCAAATGTCTAACCTGTTTTTTTAATTAGGAAAGAGCGTTTGGAAACGTCTTTCCCCCCAAAATCCTCACCAAAACCTTGCACCCCCCTTCCTGGGGAAGGTTTGATAAAAAATCCTCACCAATTTGCATAGGTGACCACAGACCCAAACCCTTGGATCTTAAGAACAATGAAAAAGCATTCCGTTTCTTAAAAGAAGAATTTTAATAGAAGAAACAGTAAAAAGAATCACCTCTGTAAAATCAGGATGGTAAATACCTTACAGGGTAATTAGATTCAAAACATAGAGAATCCCTCTAGGCAAAACCTTAAGTTACAAAAAGACACAAAAACAGGAATATCCATTCCATTCAGCACAGCTTATTTTCTCAGCCATTTAAAGAAAACAGAATCTAACGCATACCTAGCTAGATTACTTACTAAGTTTTAAGACTCCATTCCTGTTCTGTCCCCAGCAAAAGCATCACACAGACAGACCCAGACCCTTTGTTTCCCCCCCCTCCAGCTTTGAAAGTATCTTGTCTCCTCATTGGTCATTGTGGTCAGGTGCCAGAGAGGTTACCCTAGCTTCTTAACCCTTTACAGGTGAAAAGGTTTTTCCTCTGGCCAGGATTTTAAAGGTGTTTACCCTTCCCTTTATATTTATGACACGGCCCATCTTTGAGCTGTGACCCACAGTTTGGGAACTCCTGTTTAGAGGTTTCCTGAGCCGGAACCCAGAGTAAAGGACAGGCCCAGGTTCCCCTGCCAGCCACTGAGGCAGTGGCACAATGAGGCAGTGAATGGGAAGACTGTCTAGGACTGCTGGTGAGGAAACACCTTGATACTCCAGAAGGGGAACATGCATATAGTGACCTGGCTGGAGGGCCACGTCACAAAGAGACAGTAGCAGCTCACAGAGCGAGAAAGGGGCTGAAGCCCCAGAGATAGAGGCGGAGAAGGCATGCAACTGCAGGAAGGGGCATTGACCTCATGAGCTCCCGCACCAAATTTGCTCAAGGCAGAGAAATATCTCTGGCCCCCCAGGCTGCTGCTTACGCTTATCACAGACCGCAGTTTCATATGCTCCTCTCACTCATTGAGTGTACAGCTCAGCATACAGAAGGAACAAAGTGGGAAATCTTCTTGTTATAATAGAGAGAACCTGGCAAAGAAACCTCATGGCTAATAAGAATATTCTGGCACTAAATTATATTGGCTACAGAGGCCTTCTGAAGTTTATATCACTCTATGGTACATATTTCTTATTTATATACCATACTACAGTGTTGGTACCTATATTATACTTTATGTCTCACTCTGGAAAGCAAAGCCAGATCCTGGAATTGTTATTCTCCTTATTTGTGATGCTGAAAACTTTCTTAATCAGTGGTTAAACTCCATGATGAGTTGCTCTCTGTAGTTTCTTTCTTACCAGATCATTATACAAAAATAAAGCGGGGGGAGGGGCAGACAGGGGAGTTTAAAACCCTAGGGCATCCAAACTAGCTAAAATCACTTCAAGATAAGGAAATCCACTGCAGATTCTACTACTACCTGTGATTTAGATATGATCACAGCCTTCTGGAAACCTTAAATTATGGTATGACTTCAGTGGAGTTACTCTGGGTTTACACCAGCCTCCCTAACCAAGATCAGAATTTGTTTTGTGAGGTATCCTCTTCTGACTTAAGTTCTGGCATAAAACTGTGTGAAACCTTGATCTCATCGTAAGCATGAAGGACACCCTCAACCTGATTTCATAGTAGATGGATTGCCTCTGGCCTTTGCCGGTCATGCTTTACCATTTGCATGTAATCCTAATACGTGTTTTTCAGCACATCCAAGTGACTAATAGAAGCAGGAAACAGGGTATACAATCTTGAACAATTCCAAAAAACAGAACAGCTGCAATGGTTTTTCCCCAAGATTCAGTGAATTGTTCTGTTTTTTGGAATTGTTCAAGATTGTATACCCTGTTTCCTGCTTCTATTAGTCAGAAGAAGATACCTCACAAAACAAACATTTCTGAGTTTTAGTTTCTTGTTTTGGCCAAGATATGGTGTACTATCTTATCAAAAAATTAACATTGCAAGAAAAAATTGCTCAGTCCAGATCTTGATGTTCAAAGGGGTCCTAGTTTATCAGATGCTTTATCAGAATTATGATCTTCTGGGTTTGCTGCATGTATGGAAGCTGTTGCTTCACAAGCCAAAACATTAGAATACCCACCCAAGCCGTTCAAGAAGAAATGATCTCAAAAGGAGGAAAGCAACGCCAAGGAAAATTACATCAGATCCTGAAAACGTTTCTGAATGTGAGGTTTTCAGCCCTGTTTTATGCATAATATTAACATAATTGGCCAATAGGATGTGTAAGTACAATGGAGTCAGAGAAAGGTTAGCTTTTTTGACAGGTGCGATGCTGAAAAGTCTCTGCGATGAAGTCCTAAAAAGGCATGCTTGCAACTTAGCAAGCAGCCATCTTGAGGATTTAAACTCAGTTTTGAGAATCAGATGAAGCTCTTCACCAGTTTTTGTAGAATTTTTAAGGACAACTTGGAAATGAAGGTGCCTGTTGATCTCGCTAGCTACATTCACAAAAGGTATATAGAGAAGAGTTTCCCGAATTCAGAAATAGCAATGTGCGTTTTTTGCTGGCTTTCTATACCATAGTTGCTAATGAAAGGAGTTTCAGCAAGCTAAAATTAATCAAGACCTATCTAAGAATGTCCATGGGACAGGAAAGGTTAAGCAATTTGACTTATTTCTCTAGAGAACTTGGAAGCAATGCAGATAGACTGGGATCAGCTAATTAACGAGACTACTTCAGAGAAGGCTAGGAAGCTCCCTTAGTAAAAGTATTTAGTAGTGATTGTGTAGTATTTTGCAGCGGGGGAAGGAGGCCCCAAACACCAATGGCACGGCACTGCATAGTAACTCACAATTCGGCCTTGGCAGGTGCACATCAATCAATCTCACTGTGAGTAGGAGGGTGTTATATTTGGTTATGTTATCTCTTTGACCTAAGTCAAAATGCAAACACTCTGGATAGCTAATCTTTTCTTTCCTTATTAATCTTAAGACACCCCTCCTCCCCACTGCAGGTGGAGGCCACCATCAGAGCAATCAACCACCAGGCACCAGCAGCAGCTGCTCAGACTTAAAGGGAATATTCCAGTTCATTGATTCAATATTACAGGAGTCTGCACAGAGGCATTTTTGCTTTCTTAGGAACCAGATTTTAAAGAATCATTCAGAATGTAAAAGCTTATATTTTAATGCAAACTTTCCCATAGCACTTTACACTGATTTCCTATACAGTGGCCTTAATTATAGTACATGATAATGCTACACAGAAACAATTAGGAATAGGTGGAGCCATCCCCATATGCCCCATATTTGATCCAAGCCCAAACCAAAGCTCTCTGAAGGTTTAAAGGAAACCCTTTCTATTGTTGTGCTACTCCTGCACCTGTAGGCCCCAGCCAGTGCAAGAAGTGGGAACAACGAACTTCTTCGAGAAAGGCTGTTCTTGTTATTTTGCCATTCAGACTGGAAGCAGGAAATACTGGGAATGTCAGAAGTCAATTCTCATAAGGTTTTCAGCCCAGCTTTGGAAACAGAGCTTTACGATAGCTCAGATAAGCACTTGTCGAGTATCTTAACATCTGGACATTTATCTCAATCAAATGTGGACTCCATGTGCCAGATCCTGGTCCCCCATAGAGATTGCAGCTGCTTTGCTATGGTCCACTGGCACTAAATCAGTTCAAGACTGGCATGGAATTCTTTCAGGTTAGGGAAATCCCAGCTGGTGTAAGGACAGCATGCCTGTCTACATTTATTATGCTATTTTAATTTGAGAAGAGAATTTGATCCATTTTCTGTCCTAAACTGTTGTGGTGTTGCTGTGAGTTGTTAAACACAACATACTACACCCAATAAGTGGCTGCATTTCAGTGGTAGGTAAAAACTGTGTTACAAGAGTGATGGGTATATATGTAAATAATTGCTAGATAAGGTGCCAGTAGGTGTCACTTAAAAACGTGTAGCATAGTTCCAGGGTTTTGTAGGACCCATAAGCTTGTTGTTGTTCATTGCATATGGCTGTCTTAGTGCAGCATTTTATGTCAACTCAACATACAGTACTTTTATACCATTTGTAAAGCACTTTCAGATCTTATCGGAAGGCAGAGAGCTATATAGATGTAAAATATTAATATATCATCATCAGGTACATTTGAAGTGCACATATATTTCATTATGTGCAAAACCTCCCATAACAATAATTGGCACAATGTGCCTAACTCCACATGTCCAGCACTGACAAATACTTAGTGTGAATGAACAGTTAGATTCATAGCAGCAATAATCCCTCAAAAGAAATAGGAGTTAATGGCAGAGTAGACTCAGGTAGAAGGTCTTAACCATAGCCCAAATACGTGAGATGGAAAGTTGTTGCCTCCCTGACAAAAGCATGGCGGAAAAAGAAAAATTTTCAGATTCTAACACCCACAAAAATGTATTACTGTTAGCTTGCACAAACCTGCATGACAGTGCACCAACACTTGCATGTGTAAATAATGTAGGGTGCCTACACAAAATGCACAAAATTGGATATTGAATTCTGCATCTGAAAATTTGTCCCAATATGAGAAAGTGAAGGGGAGACAGAGAAAAATGGCTTCTTTGTACATAATTTCTATCCCAACTGATATGCTTGAGAAAGATTTTTACTATTTTATTTAGGGAGAAGCAAAGGGAAGTCACCCACCAAGTGGTTGCTGAGGCCTTTTTGTTTACAGAAAAAAATTAGTAAGAAAAAATCATAGTGGATTCAAACATGCATGAACAATGTGTTTGAATTTTTGAGTACAGTATTCAATGAGTAGGATAGGAGGATATAGTTCATGTCATTTAGCTGGATTTCATAAAAGCATAAAAGATAAATTTGTACCTATAAACAGCCAATATTTTTTTAAAATAGGATCCTAAAATTAAATTCATTAAAAAGCTAGTAAAGTTTTTCAGATGAATAGTTTATTCACCAAAAACATGAAGAAACTATTTGACTAAATTACAAATACAGGCCAAAATTGGCAAGTAGTTTCTGCTGGAAAAAATTAAGCGGTTTTGGGGGTTTTTTGGTTTGTTTTTTTTTTTTTGAAAGTTGAAATCGTTCATTTTGACATTTTTTTTAAATGAAATGTTTTGACTTTTCATTTCTGAAAGACATCTTTTTTCCAAAATTTAGTTCAATTTATTTAAATAACCAAAAAATGTAGAAACACCTGAAAATGAAATGAAAAAAATAAAAAAGTCAGTTTGTGTTGAACGAATGTTTCATACAACCTGAAATGTAATGTTTTCATTTCAGCCACTGAATTAAAAAAAAAAAAAAAAAAAAAAAAAAAAAAAACCACCACCAATTATTCATTCAGCACTACTCCTAAATCCATGCTTGGGCACTTTACTAAATGGATAGATTTTCAGAAGTTCTAAGCATCCAGAAGTACCATTGCTGGTTATCCAGTACTTTTAAGCTGCCCACTTATTTAGGTGATACTAGAGAAATACAGATTTAAGAGTCTAATTTTAGGCTTCTGTTTTTGAAAAGCCAGGTTAAAGTGGACTGGGGAAGAGTGGAGGGCAATAGATAACATTTTAGACATACAAAGCATATCAGCAAAAGAAAGCCATCCAGGGACACAATTCAGCATGAATGATTATTTTCTAAAAATTGAAACCAGAAGAGTCTTGTTTGTTATCCACTATGCATTACTCATCCTTCATTATTCTCTAGGTTAAAAGAGTTGCAATAATACAGTTAAGGAGCAGAAACAATACCATGTGATTGAGGAGACCAACCACACATCATAGCACAAAGAGTCAAAGTGACCACTTCACAGCCAAACTGCATCTAAGGGCACCAATCAAACACCATTATTCTAGGCACTGTACAGACAAGCAATAGAAACCTCAGTCCCTACCCTGAAGTTTAGCAATCTGAGGTATGACGAAACAACAGCTCGATGAAACCAGTAGAGGTAGAAGGAGGAAGAAGCAAATTATACAATAAGCAGCAAACAATTCAAATAGCTCTGGAGATGGCAGAAGGGTTGGCACTGGAGTCTTTGGGGACAAAACTTAAGAGACTCAGCCAACTCACTCGTGTGCTCTAGAACTTGACTCATTTTGCCAGCTTTTGATGTTTCCCAACAGTGACAAAGAACAATATAACCCTGGAATTAAGTCTTATAGGCAGTGACCTTCAATATCTCTCCCTCCTCCCCGGCATCTCCTTCAATTAGTTTAAAAGGAAAAATAAATGCAAGTTCACTCCTAGGATTTCCAGAAGATTTGAGCTCCGCCTATGCTGTTGGACACTAGTCAAGAATTATTCTGGCAAATAGATTTAGTCTTCCATCAAACATTACATAAATGATGGTATTTCTATTAGTCCCGGGAGCAAAGTTAAACCCTATTTATAGCAAATTCTCTATTCATTCTCTGTTCAAAGCCAAAGGCCAAATTTAGTCTAGGTGAAAATGGGTGCAGCTTCAGTGACATCAGTGGAGTTACGCCTGCTGACATCAGAGCTGAAACGGACCTCAGATGTGCAACTAAAATCACCCCTAACTACCTCCAATTATATCGATCAGTGTCTATTGGGAAAAATATATCTATACTGACTGAGATTTCCAAGCCATTAAGAGTTCTGATGCATACACTCACTCGCTCAAAGGAAGCACAAAGCAGAATACAGAACAGGAACAGTACATGGGGGAATGTCAGTCATACACTTAAATCATCTGCATTTGCACTATGTTTGCAGCAATACCAAAAACAAAGCAACATAGATCTTGAGGTATAATAAAGAGAACGCATATAAATGAGGGAAAAGTCATTGATGCAATATTTAAACCATTAGTGCATTGCCCCCAAAACTTTCAAAAGCAAAATCTTTCAGAATAACTCTCTCCACTCCCTTTTGATACACCCAAACACACTGAAACAAACAACCAGGTGGACTCATTCATGAAGAGCTTTTATACAGAGCACATGTATCTGTCTCTCTTTTCTGTGTACTGTGTTAGATATGGGCACAAGAAAACCAGGTCTGAAATCCTGAGGCTTGGGATAAGGGTGGTGGTGGTTGTGCTTTCAGATCTGAATCCATCTGGTCCTTATCGCACTCATGGGACAACATAAACCCTGGAAATTTGAGCGGGGCAGGGCGAGAAAAGAGATCTTTCAAAATATGGCTCAACTCAATTTTGCTGCTCAGGTCCGTGTGTAGTACAAAGGCCTACACTCCATTTTCAGAAGTCCCTCCTACCTTCTGTGAGTAATTTGTATTTTTAAAACGTTGGGCCATGTTTTCTGCAAAAATTTGCAGGTGCATATTTTGGTGCAAGAATTAGCAAGACACGGCAAGCACTGGACAAACCCCTGGTGAGAGGCAATCCCTGCTTCTGAGAGCTTACAATCTAAATACACAAGACAGACAAAGCTTGGGGCAAAACAGGGGCAAAATGACTTGTCCAATGTAGAGCTAGTCAAAAGCTGGAATTTCCACTCCCAGTGGACTCACAGGTAGCCAGAAGCCCTGGCTGAGCCTTGGAGTGCCTAGGCTCGCTGCTGAGTGGTAGGATGCATGGAAGCCCTGAGAATCCCAGCCTCAAGCTGAGGAGCCAGGAGCCAAGCATGAGTTAGAGCTGGAGCTCCCAGCTCTTCAACAGGGAGCTGGGAAGCTGGGGGTCCCCAATCGTGGGCAGTCTGCCTGATGATCTCGGAAAGCCCAGGCTTTCCAGCAGCCTGTCAGGCAAGCTGGCAGGAAACCAGGTAGGTTTCAAACAAACCCCTGCCCAGTAGGCAGCATTCAACAAACTGGCCTTTTCTGACTAAACCCTGTTCTATTAGAAAGTCTCCAACCAGCTCTAGCCCAAGGTCACCCAGCAGGTCAGGGACAGATCTGGAAACAGAACCCAGGTCCTTGGGTTGTTTTTTAATTTAATTTATTTATTTTGTGTTTAGTGGGTTGTGGATAAAAACAGAAATCTGACATTTATCCCTCTTGGCCTCTTTCAGAACACAATGAGATGCTGAAATGTCAGATTTTGGTTTACCCTGCAACCTCTTAAATAAAATGAGGGAAACAAAGTAAGCACCTTCTGAGAGTTCTTTTAAACTTTTGCTTAAGTTTCTTTTCATTTTGGAGTACTCTGGAGTATATTTAGCTTTGAGTGCAGTTTGAATTGCTGGATGCAACCACGAGACTACAGGGAACCAGATCACTACAAATGTCCAACTAACCCCCATAATCACAGGTGCATATACATCTCAGAGGGCAGAGTTTGCCCCATTAATGTGGAGAACTACATAACTTAACAAGCACTGCTTCCCTTTTCTTCTCCATTATTGTGACATTCCCAGGGTACAATCTGGACTGCTGAACAGCTTTCCCCCCCTCAATTCTCTAGCCTCGGGTGCCTTTTACACTGCTGTGGTGTGAAAACCATCACTCTGGCCTACTCACACACAGCCTCTAGCATGTAAATGCCTGAGTTATAGGAGTGCTCCTGGCCAGCCACTCTTAAAATTATATTTTAGAGTGACACCAGCAAATTCCCAGTCCCAGACTTGTCCCCAGAAATGTGCATTTTGCACTGGCCAGCTCTTTCTTTCTAGACAATACAAGCTCCTAGAAAGTCCACCATTTCATTTATAGAAAATATGCCCAAATCTTGTTATCCCACATATTTCAATCCAAACACACACTGGTTTAGATAAAACAATAAAACAGGTATATTAACAAAAGAGAGAAAGGAAGACTAAGTGACTATAAGTAATGAGGCATAAAAGTCAGAATTGGTTACAAAGAAATAAAAGGTAAAACACAAATTAATACCAGATTTATCAAGTGAATTCAAAGCAAAAAGGTTTCTCATGCTTACAGCTATGTGGCTGGAATCCTCCTGCCAGAACCCCTCCCACACTTGAATGCTTTTTTGGGGGGGAAGAGAGGGGTCTCTTTCAGACATTGTTGATGCTGTGAGTAGAGATGAGGCGAGAGAGGTGATTCCAGGCCTCTGTTCCTCATTTTTATATCTTTTCCACTTCTTTGAGAATCATCTCCAGCTGGGGTTCAGGTGACAGCCAGTTTGTTTACATGGGAACAGCTGTTCCCATTGCCAAGATGTAAATTTCTCATTCACACCCTTCTTCCTGCCAAAGAATGGCTGCTTAACCAGGTGATAGTCCATTTGATTTAGTTAACACCTGGCTGAGGCATCAGTTTGCCTTTTGTCTCTCAGGAACTGGTTTGGGCTGCTTCCCCGGATTTGGAATATGCCTTAGTAACATCATACAGTAGAATCTTATAATTTTACATACAATGTTGCCACACATATTTTACTAGGACAACAATAATCAGCAAATTATGTTTTTTCAAATGATACCTCACAAGGTATACTTTGTACAAAATGTATCAAAGTCTTATGAAAGTGATGAATATAGGAATACAGTCTGTCAATTATTCACTGATATGAGAGTGTTTTTATTAATAATATTCATAATACTTTGTATTTGCATAGTACTTTCTAACCCACGATCTTAAGGGACTTTAAAAAGGTAGCTGAGCATTATCCTCCTCATTTCACAGATGGGAAAACTGAGGCAGAGAAGTTATGTCACATACCAAATCAGTATCAGTTGCTGGGAAAAGAGTGCAGCTCTCCTGACTGCGTATTTTCTCCTCTAGTCAGAGAATGGTGCCAGAGCGTCCACAGAACAAAAGCTAAACATTTTTCATTTTTATTCAAGTTTTCCATGCAAATTTTTGATTTGTCATTGGGGGGGAAAAACAGTTTTCAAATAACTCTGTTTTCCACCAGAAAACCAAAAAATGCCAAGAAAAACAGTCACTTTCTGGAAAAAAGAAAAAGAAAAAACAATTTTCCATTAAAAGAAGTTTTGATGGAAAATTTCTGACCAGTCCTACTTCATTAAAGTACAGCTGCCTCTCACAAATGTATATTACATATTAGGGATTGATTAGCTTAGCTTGCCAGTTACAATCTTTGTTTGTAATTTTAATAACCAAATCAAACAGGTTCATCTTGCATGCTTGCTAGATTCTTATTTCAGAGTAGCAGCCATATTAGTCTGTATTCGCAAAAAGAAAAGGAGTACTTGTGGTACCTTAGAGACTAACAAATTTATTTGAGCATAAGCTTTCGTGAGCGGATGCATGCATCCGATGAAGTGAGCTGTAGCTAACGAAAGCTCACAAAAGCTTATGCTCAAATAAATTTCAGATTAGCAGCTGTGTTAGTCTGTATCCGCAAAAAGAAAAGGAGTACTTGTGGCACCTTAGAGACAAATAAATAAATAAATTTGTTAGTCTATAAGGTGCCACAAGTACTCCTGTTCTTTTTTTAGATTGTTATTGTCACTCTGCAGTAAGGTAGAGTTTCATTTGATAGCTCATTCTGACAATGCTACTACGAGTCAGAGTCGAATATAAATCCACTTTTCTAACAAAAAAAACTATTTCTTCCTGTCATTTATAAACAAAGAAATAGGACAATTTGCCTGGTAGGACTCTGCCCCAGGGAATTTTTTAGTGTCAAATTCTGCAGGCCTTAGTCTGTATGCAGCCAGAACTCTCAGATATAATAAATCAGTGGCAAGCTTGCCTGATAAGTGTGTGTAGGATTTGGCCCTTAATTTGGGATCTAGGTAATCAAATACAGATGTCACCACTGCAGTAGCCCAAACTGAAGACATTACTGAGACGATTATTTTACACATACCGATGTCGGCTTCCATTAACCTGCTGAGCTGATGTTTCTTCACATTTTCTACAAACCTTACATCACAAATACATCCAGCATTACATTCCTCTGTTTAACAAATCTCACTATAGGAGGCTGAAGTCAGACCTGCTCCAGGATATAAACATCAATCGGTGACAGAGGGAAACAGCTAGTAAATGGAAATGACTGATAGCACTGCAGAGCCCTGATTAAAAGTCCCAGAAATAACAACAAAACTTTTTACCAACATTAAACCTGCCACATTGCACATTAATTGTTATTTTTAACCATAAATTATGTTGCTGTCGGAGAGGACTCAGACAGCTGTCACATGCCATTGTGCCCCATTTAAAATGTGAGGAATTTTACG
This sequence comes from Chelonia mydas, assembly GCF_015237465.2. Classification (NCBI taxonomy): domain Eukaryota; kingdom Metazoa; phylum Chordata; order Testudines; family Cheloniidae; genus Chelonia; species Chelonia mydas. The sequence goes on along the minus strand of NC_051252.2, from coordinate 25,551,886 downwards.
ATGATTATGTAAGCTTTTCAAATTAGTAGTTTAGGGATTATTTTTGTAACTGGTGCAAAGCTGTCTCTCCATAATTCTTAGCTAGTCTTAAAAATACTGACACAAATATCACAGCTGTGATTAAATGTCAACTTCTGGCACAGCTTCACTTGCACAGTACCTTGTGGGTAAGTTTTATGAGGACAATGTACTTAGGGTGACCAGATGTCCCGATTTTATAGGACAGTCCCGATTTTGGGGGGCTTTTTCTTATATAAGCACTTATTACCCCCCACTCCCTGTCCTGATTTTTTACACTTGCCATCTGGTCACCCTAAGTGTACTGGCCCTGGTCTTCATGTTATGTTACAAGACATACAGTGGGAATAAATTATGGGTATACTGCTCAAATGTAAAGCTCCAGCCAAAAGGAGTCAAATTATTACAGCAAGTGTTTATGATTAATGAATCCACAATTGCTATAATATTGGTTTCTATCATTTCAATCATTCAATGGTAAATGATTTCATTTCATAAATTAAATAAGACATTCAGAATATGTGGGGGCATCTAACTTGAAGAACTAAACTCCCTCTTATCAAAAAGCAGACTTGATTCCATTGATGTCAGCAGAATTTCTTCTGCTTCACCTGGCCGCGAATTTGGCCCTAAAACTACAGTTCTCAGGAATGTTACCAGCAATGTTTAAGAGACAAGTCAGATGAGATAGAAAGCAACCCAAATCAAGAACTAAAATGAAAATTAAAAACAAAACAAAATACCGCACAAAAGGTCATTTACTGAGATGTAAACTCCACATTTGTCAGGGGGAACAATAATAAGAAGCAACTTTAAAAGTATGAACATTATGGGCCAAATTGTGTTCAGTTATGGAGTTACTCTGAATTTACACTAGTGTAACAGAGAGAATGGGGCTCTCCGTATAGAAGCACATGAAGTAATGCGGCTATCAGTGTTGATGGAGACTGTAATAGCAAAGACTGAGGCAACAGTCCTATCAGGAGTTAAAACCTGGCGTAATATATTGCACTGTACGTAATATATTCACACCACTGTGCTGGCTACAAAAATGAGGACTTAGAGTTTCAAGTTACCAGCTCTTCAGGGCAGGGACTCTGTACGTCGCTGTGGCTATGTCTTTGCTGGTGCTAGGGGTGCGATTCCCAGCTCAGGTAGACATACTCGTACTAGCTCTTATTAAGCTAGCCTGCTAAAAATAGTGGCATAGTCACAGTAACACAGGCAGCACCAAGTGTCAGCAGGGAATAACCACCCCTGGTACGTACCCATACGGTCCAGGCACTTGGAGTCACTAGGCTGTTCCGCTGCTTTCTGCTGTCCATGCTACCATGACTACACTACTATTTTTAGCGTGCCAGCGTGATGAGAAGGAGGTGAGAGCATACCTGCCCCAGCTACGAATCACAGCCCCGGCTCCAACCGTAAACAGAGCCTGTGTTTGTACAGTGTCTAGTGAGGCCCCACTATGAGTTGGCCTTTAGGCACTATCACAATAAAACGTGATTAATAATAAACTAAACAACCTGCCCAGTACTTTAAACATAAAATATAATCTTGCAAATTTTAAAAAAAAAAGACAATATACTGATTCAGATTTCATATTGGTTTTACACCGGTGTAATGCCATTGATTTTGATGAAGTTACACCTGATTTACATCTATGGAAGTGAGTGCAGAAGCAGATTGACTGTATTTACCATATGAAATTGTAGGTCAATTACAGGCCACTGAAATGCGTTATTCTCATTAATAAAAGAAAACCCCTATATACTTATTAGAATTCATGCAAATGTCAAGGTTAAACAGTGCTGGATGAGACCGACAAATCTCTACAATAAAGCTAGAATTTTATCCAGTCCAGTAAAAAGACTGTTTAAAAACTGAACTTTACAAAAATAAATTGTTCAGCTCATCTGCGTCTACTTCAACATCTCTAACATAAGGATGATTCTGAAACCTTAGCTTGTGATAGAAAGAGGTGCTGCTCTGAACCAGATGGCACTAAACTGACTGTGCTACTCAAAAACAGCATGCAGAGCAGCTGCTGAACATCCAAGGGGCAAAGACTCGGAAGGGAACAAAGCTGTCAGGGTGAAATAGCTGGCTACAGTTAACTGAAAAATGTGTTGTGGAATAAATGCTGAAGAGATATGTCATCAGTGGAAAAGGCTGAATGCTCCTTGAGGTAGAAGAGATTTACAGATGCAGACACACCAAACTACCATGGGTCCTACGTGAATAGTTCAGCATCTTTTGCAGGCTCGAAGTCTGCATCCTCTGAGTCCTTCCATTTCCTAAGGAACATTAATTCTCCTCCACTCTGCATGGAGCTCATTTCTCGCTGAGGATTCCATGCGTTGTCTGCACATTCCCATCCACTTCCAGAAATTTTTCTATTTAAACACAGATGTCTAAATTTTTAAGCTTGTGCGCTTAAAGTTAGGCACCTAAATAAAAACATACCTACCAAATGTAATTTTGGATTGTATTAATAGAGTATTAATATCATGCAAATCACAAGAGGCGATAGGACCACTCTACTTGGTTGGTTAGGCGTCAGCTGGAGTAGTGTGTCAGCTGTATAGAAAGGATGTAGAGAAACTAGAAAGAATCCAGAGGTGAGTGACAAAGATGATCAAAGAGATGGAATGCAAGCCATATGAGCAAAAGCTGAAGGAACTGAGTATGTTTAGTTTGGAAAAGAGGGGGGAGGAACATGATAGCGGTCTTCAAATATTTGAAAGGCTGCCATAAAAAAGATGGAGAAAAATTGTTTGCTCTTGCCACAGAGGGCAGGACAAGAGGCAATCGGTTCAAACTACAGCATAGCAGAGTTAGATTAAATCACAGGAAAAAATTCCTAACTGTAAGAACAGTAGGACAATAGAACAGACTGCCTGTGAAAGTTACGGTAGCTCCATCACTGGAGGTTTTGAAAAGGAGGCTGGATAGCCATCTGCCTTGGATGGGTTAGACGCAACAAATCCTGATCTTGGCAGGGAGTTAGACGAGATGATCCTTGTGGTCCCTTCTAACCCTATTGTTCTATGATTCTACCAACATCTTTGGACAAAACACAGTACCTTTTAGATTTGCATATAATTACATTAATTTGTAAGCAGCCAGTCAGCAGGGCACTTCCCCATAGACTAGTTGATCCTTGTGGTCCCTTCTAACCCTATTGTTCTATGATTCTACCAACATCTTTGGACAAAACACAGTACCTTTTAGATTTGCATATAATTACATTAATTTGTAAGCAGCCAGTCAGCAGGGCACTTCCCCATAGACTAGTTGATTTACCCTGCAGGCCTATAGAAGAGTTGGAAAAAAAACAGTCTAAGGGAAAACCATCATGCCAGCTGTTCTTGGAACAGGGATCTGATTTTGAGCTTACATTACTGTCAGCATGAGCTGCAAGTGTTCAGCACCTTTGAAAACCAGACCACTTTTATTTAGGTGCCTCTATTTAAAATCTATGTTGTCCAAAAAGCACAAGAGTGAGAAAGGCTGGGTTCAAATTGGTGAAGAGTATGCCTGAAAGGTTAGGAGATTTGTTTCTATTTGGATAAGTATCCAAAGATGGGTTGTTTATCCTAAAATATCCAATCTTACATTACCTCATAATCATCTCTTAAATCCTATGGGATTCAGCAGAAGTGAAACCTATAGAGTGAGAAAAGGGTCTATGGAAATTTAATAAGGTTCTAATACTTTAAAAACTGATAGAAAAATAGTATTTCTTGGTTTTGTTTTTCCCCCATCATCTTTCAGAACTCTGAAGCAGACAATTCTCCATTAAGTTCTATAGGATCCAAAGGAAAAGATTGGTCTGCTGTCCCAGGACACGCCTGGGAAGAAAAGGCAAAGGAAACAAGTTCTACAAGACCTAGACAAATTGTCACTATGGGACTCCTCCAATGCCCACTAAAGCAGGGGTTCTCAAACTGGGGGTTGTGACCCCTCAGGGGGTCTCAAGTGGTTACTGACATCCCCAAGCCCGATTAAATTAAAATCCTCCCCCCATTTTTAATTTATAAGGGGGGTGGGGGGGAAAATCACACTCAGAGGCTTGCTGTGTGAAAGAGGTCACCAATACAAAAAGTTTGAAAACCACTGCAGTAAAGGCAATGGAAAGATTCCCATTGACTTCTAGAGGCTGTGGATCAGGCCCTATATGACTGGTCCTTAAAGGGACAGAAGTAGATGATTATTGTGTGGATTTGGTGAGACCTGGACTAGAAACGACTTGTAAAGAAGACATGAGCATTTTTGAAAGCAAGGGGCATGAAGGACTATCTTATCCCCCATCCTTTGTTAAACTGATGGCACCAAAGATGATTCTGTCAGTCAAACAAATTTAGAGTTATTTACAAAAATAAACAATATCTAGCATTGTCATCTGCTCTGGGTACCAGAGCCTATCGCTTAAGCTGCATCCTCAGCTGATGACTGTTTTCCAGTGAACCGCAGTTAACATCCTCCCCCGCCCCCTTCTCCTCTTCTCTCAGCAACGAAATAGAAACTGCTTATTTTCTTATGAGGAAACCTAATTGTAATCAGTCTCCTTAAAGAAGACTTTGAAAAATGTCCCCTCATTAGCTGCTTAACCTTCCTGAATAATTAATGTATCAAAATTTTAAAAGAGCTATTCGTCTTTGCTGCTGCATGTCATAAAAATGTGAAATAATGTAACCAAAGCCTAGTCTTCTAGAAAACTGGAAAAATCAATCCCATTACCTTTGCTAAATTGTGATGAAGAATAGGGGTGAGAGCGTATTTCACTGCAGTATGTTATTATTTAAAGTCTTCTATAAAATATGTTGCACATTTGGCTACATTTATTATAAAATACCTGTAAGACCTCAACAATTGGTCTCTTTTTTCATCTCACGCTTCTCAGAGTGTCTCCTGAATTATTTAATAAAGTAATTCCCCTCTGGCTTGTAGGGTAAAAGAAATAGTGGGTCTACATTTTTTCTTTGGTTTTAGGGTAGGAGGAGAAATTTAAGTATATGTTGCTGTCCCAGAACAGAGCACCAATATTCTATGTGAGTTCTAGGAGGGCCCATCTACACATCACATTGAACTACCTTAAGTTTCATGGGTGCAATGCCCATTAGAGTCACTGTGGCCTGAATCTGGGAAACTCCCATTGGGCTGCAACAGAGGAACAAATCAGGTCCACTAGCATAACTCAAACCACTCACTTGGAATGTTTAACTTTTCCCCTTCCCTCTCCCCTAAATATTCCTCTGTTTTAAAAATTCAAATGCAATTTGGGCAACAATTTAATTCAACAGTTTTCCCTTTAGAGTTTTTTTCTGGCCTGACTCTTTACTGCCTTGCAACTAAATCAGAATGGCAGCATTTTTGCGCCCTTCTTGTACAGGTGGAAATGAATATACAAAGTGCAAAGGAGAATCAGGCCCTAAATTGGAGACATGCAACCAAATTCTGCTTTCAGTTGTGAATCCAGTTACTTTAAATCTATACCACTGTTACCAAGAACAGAATTTGTCTCATGTTTCTTTGCCACAGTTTCATTATACTTCAATCTACTACATATTTTTTCATACCACTAGCAAAGGTTGACTCATCGATTTTTGGGAAGTAGTGGAACTTTATGGGAACTCCCATATGATGGATGTGAGCTTCAGTCTTTGTTGTTTCTGGTGTAAAAATCCCGATGGCTAGGACTCACCAAAATGCTGAAAAATCCTGTTCCGCCTGAACACAAAACATTTGAAGATAAACCATACTGATCATAGTGATCAAACATTCAAATAATAATCTAAATATTCATTCTGGATTTATTTTTTACACTGGTTAGTACTTGACATATTAAGCACCAGCGCTGGCTTTGTGTCTCTGTTAGAGTCCATTTCCCTTTATTCAGCTACTTATTTGTTGCTCCCTCTGAAAAGGTAAGCATAGTAATAACAAGTCTAAGTTTATCTGGTTTCCTCCACTCCTTTCTCTCACTGGCATTAGTAAGGCTTGGAACAATAACAGGATGCAGGGATGGAGGATGGGAAAAGGCTGACTCCCAGCTGGGGAACCTTGGAGACTGGAAAGCTGAACACTCCCAGTATTGCTTAATGAAATGAAAACTGATTTTTTGTTATTGTTCTTCACTCTGGGTAGTGCTGTGTAGATTTCTGGATACTGTTGATTTAGTTTGCCTAACTTGGGATAAAACTGAAGCTTCACTGACTCATGTGAATCAGGTAAGGGACAATGGGCTGGTGTTGCTCTCTGCAGGTTAATTTCCAGGGCTTTATTCCCTATTTAATTGCTTTGATTTTTGTTTAAAGTTCCGAGATGGGCTATTTACTTAATACTCTGTGCATCAGACATCTTCGCAGCATCCTCGGATCGGATACTGCTGTCACTTGGGCATAGTTCTATTGACGTGGTAATTTACACTGGTGTGAGAAGAAAGTCGGGCTCTCTGAGGCTACAGCAAAATGCTTCCACACTATAAGGAATGCTTAGACATTAAGAAATGGATCTTTTTGTACCTCTGGTTCACAATGCAAAATGAGATGCCAGGGTATGCGGCCACTGGACTTTTACAATGAGACTTAACAACAAGATCAATACTATAAAATGTACCTGGGGACCTTTCAGTTGCAGTGCAGACAGTAACAGGCTTACTATTTTGTCATTGGGAAAATGTACATGTTATATCTCGCTTCCTTTATACATAAATACATTGGATCAAGGTTGCAGAGGCCCTTGGTATTTTTTTTCTTTCTTAAAATTATTAAAGGAATTTTAGCGCTACGGGACTAAGAACCAAAGGGTTAGAGTTCTCATCTTCCAAGGCAGCCACTATGCAGATCTCACATAGCTGGAGCTACATTTGTGTAAAGACTAGGGGTAACATTTTCCAAAGCATGTAAGTGATTTAAAGCCTCAGTCCCATTTTCAAAAGTGACTCAGGCACTTAGGAACCTAAGTCCCCATTGACTTTCAATGAGATTTTGGGGCCTAAGTGCCTGGGCCACTTTTGAAAATGGGACTCAGGTGCTTTTGAAAATTTTACCCTTGATCTTCCAAGTTCCAGTTAACAGTACCTAGACCTTACAACTGTCTATTGGTCTGGAAGTAGAAATCTCTGGCTCTCAGCTGTCCAAACTTACCTATTTTTCCGGTAAGTTACTTCACGGAGAAAGCCTTGAAACAAGAAAACTGCTAACAGGGCTTTTATGTTGTTATAACTATAATGTTTCACGTAGCAGGTCCCTCAGCTAACAGGTTTTCCACACAACTTTCAAAGACACAAATGTTTATGAAGAGAGGAGTTGATGCATCTTTGTTTCTGTTGGAATTATATTTTGTAGTGGTGGGATTGTCGGGCAGACAATATCTTACTGTGCAGTGTGCCATACTGTAATACAGAAAAGGAAAGTATGTGAAATGAAAGAAAAAATATGGAATAGGCTACTTTCGTGAAGACACCTGAACAGTTTTCAGTCATTAAGAGTATTAAAATTGTGGTATTTGTTGTAGGACCAGATGCAGGGCTCAGTGCTCAAGATGCTTAAGCAGAAATAGATTCACTTAAACAGTTAATGGTTTTGAAGATATTTGCCAAAAGAATATATGTTTGCCTCATATCCTGCTTTTGTTGAAGTAGAATAGAGTAATTGAAAACAGGATATGGGTAAAGGGACTTGTATAGTTTCTGCCTTAGACATGCATATGATGATAATTTTTGATGAGCTAGGCTATAAAAATATTAAAAAATATTTCAAAGAAAAATTCTTCCTTTTTCCAGTGAAAAATAGGAATTTTTTTTCTGTTTCTTGTCTGGCTTTAAAACAATTAGTGCTTTCTGTCTGGGGAAGAGGATGGTTATTGCTGGTGGTTGGGTTTTTAAAAAGGTTTAATCTATAATTTTTTTAATCCATTTGTACTTCATTTTGGTTTCTGAGGTAAGAGTATCCACATTCCAGATCACTTTGGAGTTTAATTTAGACAGGTCCAAACTCTAATGGCAAATGGGGAAAAAGTCTTTCCGACTTATTTCATGAGATGTGTAAAATGGAAATATTTTGTGATGGAGAAAAACATTTTAAAGGTTTAGAAAGTACTTTCCAATCTTCATCCAGTATGTTTAAAATTAGATGAGCCCCTACTGCTCAGCACACATGTTGGAAGGATTAGTTTCCTTCTTGCACTGTTGTGTGTCAGAGTGATTATTTGTGCAAACTGGCGATGTGCCCAAGAGCCGGGGGAGTGGGAGGATAGGAGGGGAATTTGCAAGACACAAAAGGCAGACAGACACCCAAGCCACACTGATTTTCACTGGGAGCTGGATACTTATCTCCTACTTGTACCTTTGAAAATCCTCTCAAGAATTTTAATTTATATCTGGATTCCCAACAGACCTTGGCTACACTCAGATCCAGGGATATGGGTGTGGCCCACTACAAAGATAGCAACTGTTTGCTAAACTCAACTCTGGATTTAGATTTCGAACACCTACAACATTTTGGAGCGATCCAGTGTGGGGGGGGGAAATTGATTTAGTGTCACGATTACTGCAAACACCAAAACACAGGGAGCCAACATACTGCCAGTCATAAGTAAACATGGTGATCTGAAGCCGCCATGTCACCTGCTGCGGGCAGCTCCACAGCTCTGGGATCCATTCTCAGAAATACTGCTGTGAAATTGGTAACCATGGCATCATTCCTTTTCATGTTTTGAGCTGCATAAAACTCAACATAATTCACTTATCAGGGGTTTTCATTAACATTTTATTTGGTTTCAACCTCTCTCAAGTTCACAACCCAAGTTCTGCTTTGAGTTTGGGGTTTGTTCAAATCCCCAAACAAACTCCATCAAAAATGCCAAGTTTTCCATTAAAGGCCACAACTTCATTGCAAAAACATAAATTGGCCCATTCACTGACCTTATGTTTACTCAAAAATAATGTGAGCTTTAAATATACCTTTTAGTGAACTTGCTCTGAATTTCAAGTTCGTAACAAAGCATAAATCCAGGCAAATTTTGAGAGATGTGTGGTTTTGTTGCACATATTTTTGCACAGTTCTAACTACAACACACTTCTCAAGAATATATTACTGCCTCCGGGAGCTCATTGTACTGCATGAAATATCAGTATGGCAGGCACAGATGGTATTTTGGGCCTGACCCTCTGAAGTGTTGAGCTCGGGAAATACTCCAACACCTTACAGAACCAGACCCTGTTTAAGTGCAAATTCCATGAAACTCATGGAAGTCAGTGAGCTAGAAAGATACTTTAGATAGATATAGATACACACACGCACGTTTTGTCCTGTGGCTGATTCTGCTGAAAGGCAGTAGCTGTTGTTCTATGCCTATTTCAGGCACCTCCTGAACTTAGTATGCCCTGGTTTATATGGGACTTACTATATATGAAAAATAATTTGGGAAAAAAAGTCAACTTTCAGCAATCAGGCTGTTGAGTCACTTCAATTCACATCTGAGTTTCATAACTCTTGAAAACAGTAGCTGCACTAAGGAACAAAGGCACATAAAGATCAAGGATATAATTTCCCTTAGGTATAGTTTATTTCTGGCTTTCTATTTTTTTCTACCTGTCTGTCTGTGATAGTGTAAAACTACAGTCATTCAGTCATCTGGCAATTAACCTTTCTAGCAAAGCAATACTGCCAGCCCAAACATTTGAGCAGTCTTTTTCTCAGCACAGATATATTTGTGTGGCCAAGTAAGCAAATGCTCTTGAAGGTTAGGACTATCAGGTAAAAGTATTACTAAATATTACATTTGGAAGTATGGAAACACTGAGCTTGCAGTGAAAAGCCTGCTATTTCAGAGGGAGGGAAAAGCATGGTCACCTGAAATGCGCTTCAGACACCATATAAAGTCAGCTCTTTCCCAGGCCGGTAGAGACCAGGAGTATCATGCTGTACTAGCACCAGGGTCTCAAGTGGGAAGGATGGTTGCAAACCCACACTCCAGTTAGAGATGGGCCAAAAACAGAATCTGATCCCATTTGAATTTCAGGTAGGAGTTGGTATCTAAACCCTCTCGTACAGTTTTGGTTCTAGATCAGATCCAAAACCTAAACCTTTAAACCCATAATAAGCTTTTTCTTTTTTTTTTTTTTATTTTATTATTAAGAAAAGCCTACTAAAAAAACAAACTATTCTTTGACCCATCACCCTCCAGTCTCTCCCCCACAAAATAACTTTTGTCCTTCCCTCAACACAGTGAGCCCCAGACACGCTCCTTGCATCTTCCCCACACACCCCTCCTGAGATCAGACCCGCCCTGTGAACAAATCTCCATCCCCTCTGCACATGCAGAGTTTAGAATAGCAGCTCCTGATATCACAGGAAGCTCACCAGGCTATAAAGTTGTGGTGTCTGCACAGCAACCATTGGCTCTTTATCTCTGCTCCAGTGAGGCTGGGGAAGGGCATTCCTGCTCCACATGGTATTTGGAGGAGGCGCTTGATTTCACCTTTCATAGAATCATAGAATATCAGGGTTGGAAGGGACCTCAGGAGGTCATCTAGTCCAACCCCCTGCTCAAAGCAGGACCGATCCCCAATTAAATCATCCCAGCTGCCATGGCTCTCTTCTGCCTCGCACCATGCTACCCACTTTCAGCTTCTGCTTTGAAAATGTTCTAGGAGCACAAAGGACACCCTCTAATCTATGTGTGGGCCTGTGATTTCTGCTCAGATAGTTTGTTGGCCTGATCATGCTCTCAGTGAAGACCATGGAGAATTTGCCATTAATTGCCATGGGAGCAGGAGCGGGCCCTGTATGAATGAACAGCCTTCATACAACGATTAATCTCCTCTGGGGCAAAGATTCAGAATTAGTCATTCCATTCTGTTTGTGCTGCCACTCCCTCTTAGAACTCAGCCTGCATTCAGAGGAGGACATCCCCTATGCCACATTAGCATCTTATAGAAGGGTGTCATGGTCATCTCCCAGATTCATAAGATTTGTTTTAAAGTCCACTCAAAGTAAATTAAATTTTATCTGAAAATGCCAATTTACTTAAACAACATTTTGGGGTTAGTCTGAAGTACTCAATATTTATTACTAATAAGATATGAGGTTCACTTTATTTCTATCTGTTTTTAGGGAAAACAGTTTTTATATGACAGTAATGTCAAAATTATAACTATGACCAACTGATGCGTTCTCGGCTTTATACTACTGTGGTATCTAGGGGCCCAAACTTGTAATGAATAGATATACTTTCTATTATTCACTAATTTGACTGGTATTTTATCTTCCTTATGAAAGGTCAACAAATGCCACTGCCTATACAGGCAGCCAGCATCGGGTTAATATACCTCTAAACACCACAAAACAAAGACTCGTCCAATATGGAAATGAGTAGAAGGGGAGGAAATCTTATGTAGTTTCCCTTTGGGAAGGCAACTAAACCATTACAGTGTTGCACGGAACAAAGTATTCTGTTTAACAGATACAGTAGCTCTGTACCCTTGTGGCCAGAATTGCCACAAGAGTTTGCTAGTATCTTTGGATTAGGACAGGTCCATCTTCCAGTAACAGTACTAAAGATGACTAAAATCTCTAGGAGGAGGAATTGAGTAAGTTTTCCCGTCATAAAACGCTGCCTCATTTCCCTTGTGCTGACCTAACTTAGAGAGGTTGTGAGTTGTTCCCCTTTCCCTATATGGTCTCATCTTTGATTTTTCTAAATCAAGACAGTTACATAAGAAATTTATAACTAAAAGACCGGGCTAGGTCATAAACACTTACCACATATTCTCACATTAATCAAAGGTAGTAACAATTACCTCCTAATCATAAGAAATACAGCTACCAATCTTTCAGAGTCAGAGAGCAAACCCACCTTCTGAACAAAATCAAGCCACAAAACTTGGATTTGGGTCTAGATCTGAATAAGAACTTTACAAATGCTGGGGTTGTTTGAGGTCTCAAGCTGTGGAAGGTGCACAGCAGCAGTGGCTGGTGTTCCAGCTGTGGAGAAGGCGGGAGACCTCCATCCTGTTTCCCAGCGTGGGCACAGGCCTCTTTGGGTATGTCTACCCCATGAGCAGAATATGCAGCAAAGAGTCTCAGAGTCCAGGTCTACAGACTTAGGCTCATGGGTCTTGCCCTATGACACTAAAAACAGCTGTGTAGACGCTTGGGCTGGAGCTCAGGCTCTGAAGTCCACCCTAGCAACCAATATATGGCCACTTGAACTGCAGTACAATGTAAGTTGGTATCGCCATATCCAACCATTCAAAAATTAGTCAGGCAACAAAAAAGAATGAAAAACTGACTTGAAAGCGAAGTCACAAAACATTTTTTTTAAATTACTTTTTGCCTCCTGACTCTTGAGCCTTTAGGCTTCTCATTTCAAGCTTTTCTCTACCACCATGAGGGTGAAAAACTTGCTTTTCCCAAAAAAGAGAGAGATTCTTACAAAACAACATGACTCCAGGAGCTGGGGCTTTAAGAAAGAAAAAATGACAAGACTTACAGTAAAAGCACAAGAGTTTCAAAACGGGTAATACAAAATAGACGTGTCATTCATAACATTATTTCACAATGCACAGTGGTCACAACAATAGAAAGGGTACTGGAAGAGGTGGTAAATATAGGTGGAGGACCAGGAAGGTCTGAAGGGTTAAGTAGGCATTGTCTGGGGAACTAGTTGACTAGCTCCAGGAAGTAGAGAAGAGATGGACATTTGAGTCGAATGTTTAAAAGGGGAAAGATTACAGCATGGTTATGCACTCAACAAAATACACTGCAGATCCACATTCTCCATACATTGTAGCCCCCTTCCTCAAAAGATATTTATGTATGTGCGATAAGAAGTCTTTAATGTTTCCTTTTCTAATTATAACATAATGAATGTAGTTATCCATGAGTATCGACATATAAACAAGGGCTCTAATAGCTGCATGACAGACTCACCGTCCCAGAATGTCCCTTGTCTTGAGGCCCAGCATTGCAGTACTTCTGCCTCCTCTTGTCCTCAGGGCTCCTGTGATCTGGTGTGGTGACTTGGTCCTCCAGCCAAGTCACATCATAGTTCCTTTCCAGGGTATCAATGTCCCACATCAGTGTCCCGTGACACTAGTTATCAATATAATGTTTTGCCCCTCCACAGCTCCTCTTCAAGCCCATTCTTCTTTCAGAGTAGTGGGCTCCCAGACTCCTTCCCAGCAAAACTCAAACCTGAAATGGAACCAGACATAACTTCAGCCACTCTGCCCATCCCAGGCCTCAGCTTGCAGTTCTGGGTTCTCCCCAGCTCCCTGCACCTCTTCTGGAGCACCACCCCAGAGGACTGCCTGCCTGTGGCCTTTTCCCTTTATCAGTGCCCATCACAGGAATTCCGTCCACTCCAGAAGCTTCTCAGTCCCTCTCCCAACTTTGGCCCTTTGCCAGAGCTCCCTTGTTGGGAGAGGATCCCAAGGTCTATTCTCTCCCTGGGCCTCCTGTCTCCTAGATGTCTTAGAATCATAGGACTGGAAGGGACCTCAAGAAGTCATCTAGTACGGTCCCCTGCACTCAAGGCAGGACTTTTCTAGACCATCCCTGACAGGTGTTTGTCTAACCTGCTCTTAAAATTCTCCAATGATGGAGCTTTCACAACCTCCCTAGGCGCTTAACTACCCTGACAGGAAGTTTTTCTTAATATCCAACCTAAGTCTCACTTGATGCAATTTAAGCCCATTGCTTCTTGTCCTATCCTCAGAGGTTAAGGCGAACAATGTTTCTCCCTCCTTCTTGTAACAGCCTTTGATGTACTTGAAAACTAGTATCATGTCCCCTCTCAGTCCTCTCTTTTCCAGACTAAACAAACCCAATTTTTTTTCCAATCTTCCCTCATAGGTCATGTTTTCTAGACCTTTAAATCATTTTAGTTGCTCAGCTCTGGACTTTCTCCAATTTGTCCACATCTTTCCTGAAATGTGGCACCTAGAACTGGACACAATACTCCAGCTGAGGCCTAATCAGCATGGAGTAGAGCGGAAGAATTACTTCTCGTGTCTTGCTTACAACACGCCTGCTAATACATCCCAGAAGCATATTTGCTTTTTTTGCAACAATGTTATACTGTTGACTCATATTTAGCTTGTGATCCATTAAGACCCCCAGATCCCTTTCTGCAGTACTCCTTCCTAGCCAGTCACTTCCCATTTCATATGTATGCAACTGATTGTTCCTTCCTAAGTGGAGTACTTTGCATTTATCCGTACTGAATTTCATGCTATTTACTTCAGACTATTATCTCCAGTTTGTCCAGATCATTTTTAATATTAATTCTATCCTCCAAAGCACTTGCAGCCCCTCCCAGCTTGGTACTGTCCACAAACTTCTAAGTGTACTCTCTATGCCATATCTAAATTGTTGTAGATATTGAACAGAACCAGAGCCAGAACTGATTGCTGCAGGACCCCACTCGATATGCCGTTCCAGCTTGCCTGTGAATCACTGACAACTACTCTCTGGGAATGGTTTTCCAACCAGTTATGCACCCACCTTATAGTAGCTCCATCTAGGCTGTATTTCTCTAGTTTGTTTATGAGACTGTCATGCAAGACAGTATCAAAAGCCTTACTAAAGTCAAGATATATCACATCTACTGCTTCCTCCCTATCCACAAGGCTCGTTATCCAGTCAAAGAAAGCTATTAAGTTGATTTGACATGATTTGTTCTTGACAAATCCATGCTGACTGTTCCTTTATCACCTTATTATCTTCTAGGTGTTGGAAAATTGATTACGTAATTATTTGCTCCATAATCTCTCTGGGTACCGAAGTTAAGATGACTGGTCTGTAATTCCCTAGGTTGTCCTTATTTCCATTTTTATAGATTGGCACTATATTTTCCACCACTGTGCTGAGTTGCTCCCTGTACAAAGAAGGCCTAGCTAGGTCTTCTAAGGAATTGTACCTAATATTCCCTACAGGTGCCCTTAGGTGGGCTAACTGAGCCTTCAGGCTCCCATTAACCTTTTTGCTGCCAGTGTGGCATGTATGCATCCCATCACAAGCTGATGCAGTTTTAACTGCAGTCTGAGAAAACAAAACTTCAGCGCTTTTGTGTAATAAATGTTGGTTATTGTGGACCATACACCATATTTGCACTGGGGGGGATATTATGTTTCTGTTCACTAAGCCTTTGTCGAATGAATGAGTTAAAATTTTAATCTGCTGTAAAGACAGCTTCCTTAAAGTTTTTATTTTTAAAAACACGTGATAATTACTGTACACAGGTCTTGAGGTGTTGAGATTTTTTCCTTGCTCAAGAACATAGTTGGCATTTCACACTAAACTGTGCTAGGAAGCCTCTGCACCACTCAGGGCTGTCTCCATTTGGAAACAGGAGGAGCAATAAAAGCTTTGCAATACATTTCATTCTGTTGTACTCTATATAGGTTCCTTTACATTATTATAATTGTGCAGAGTGGACCTTATTCTGCTTTGGCTTATACAAGCTCTTAACATTCAGGAACAACACTAGCTAATATTTAACACCTCGGTATACAGCAGAATTAACCAGGGGAAGGCACAAAACTTAGATCATTTCCAAAACACACACTAAATTCACTGCAGCAAGAACAGAAAATAGTTTGCAATATTTTGGCTGGTGTCCTTATGAATAGCAGCCTAGCCAGGCAAGGCATAGAGATATAGATCTTTATTATTTATAACACAAGCTTTACTAAAATTATTCTGCCACATCATGGAAAAAGTCATCCCTCACGATTACTGTAGTCTCAGAGTTAAATTTCATGGCTATTGTATTGACAATGAGGCCTTTGGCAGGAAGGTTGTATAAAGGAAAATAAAGATGGTCAATGTTTACAGATTCTACTGGACAGAATCTCAATCCAACTCCCAGTCTTAATGAACTAGAACCTTTGTAAAGGTTTAGATATGTCAGCATACACCTTCCTAATTAATCAACAAGCCTTAGGGACTGCTGTGCATTTCTGATAGGGAAACACCAGAATCAGTAAGATTATCGGGGAAAAACCTGCACCCAGCAGATAGAACAGAGACCCACTAGGCCCCATATAAATGCTTTCCCCAAAACAGAAGGATTTTTAAAGGTTTCCCAAGTCGCTGCATTTTGCAGGTCATAAGCAGCTGGAGATCCTGACTGAGGGGACTTGCAGGAAGTCATCTAGTAATCCAATGCCATGATTAAGAGGGATGTACTTAGGAGCAAGGGCTAGCATTAAGGAGAAGGAAAGGAAAAGGCTCTAATTGTTTCAGAATTTCTACTAAGTACCAGCCTTCAGGAAATACATCCAAACCAAAGCAACTCTCCAAATGAGATGAGGCCTTCTTCACGGATCAGTGAACCTAAATTGCCAGATCATCATCCCTAACTACCTCTTCTGTTTGGAACATATAGTGGATAACATATCCCCTGCAATTTTGCTCCCTCTCACTAGGTCACTGTCATATTTTTCTACATCTGTCCTTGTCCAATAAGTTACTAGCATTTTGCCTTACAATACCTTTTCCTTACCTTATCACTTCTCATGAAGGATTCATCAGGAGAACATTGCTTACTTTCTATTTTTAGAGTGCATTGAATACAGCTCTTTTGTTCCAGAATGATCTAATAAGATGGGTGGAGGTGCAGAGTAATCTGACCGTGAAAACACAGCCTGGAGTTTGATGGCATTTGGCCACTGTCATCAAAACACTTTGGTCAAAATGTAAATCTTGTGTTGCTTGTTACTTTTTTCCTACAATATTTTCCAAGCCAAGAAATCACATTAGTCACAGGTCCCTTGCACTTGCTGATTTTAAAAATGGAATCCTTTGAATCAACAAAATACAAATTGCTATTTGACAGTATGAATAATATAGAGCACTAAGTGAAAGTATTCTGTATCAGAAACAAAAGTTCTGCTGATCTGTTTAATTATATGTGCATTAGCAAAGTATTCCCTTACTTTCTCCAGAGTCCTTTCTACTCTCAGGTGTTTGTGGCCCATTCCTGGGAGCCATGGATGCAGATCAGAGAATAGAATTTTTTAGCGATTCCTTGGTCATGCTACTAACTCCATGCAAGTAGTCATAATCCTCTGTTTGTGACATTACATTCATTACTACAAAATGAAGGGTGATGTTACAAATATAAAATAATGATCACTGTGGGCTGGTGCTATGCTAAGTAGTAAACTTCAAAACGTTCAGCAACTGGGTTCAGTCTCAGCACATGATGCAGAACCTAACCTTCTTAGGTCCCTCTTCTCTCTCCCTGCTACCCCCACCACTCCCTCACACACTCTTCTCTACTCTCCTTCCAAAACAGATAGATTTTTCTCTCGTCTTTACTCCCTCTTCCTAGCCAGTACTCCCCTTCAGGAGCCTTCAGTATCTTTCTTCAGCATCTTTCTTCAGCATACTCATGCAGCATCCTTTGTGCTAATAGATTTGCATGTGAAGTTAAGGGCTGTATGCACCAGGGAAAGCGTGCACCATTTTCAATAATAATGCTTGCTCCACCCTTTAGAGCGTTCTGATCCAATTTGCAGATCACTTTAGGGAAAGCTTCTGGAATAAGGCGTTATGATATATCATTCAAGAGCTTATAAGGAACAAGAACTCTTAGTCAGTGCCAAAACAAATGTACATAGAATACTGCAGGCACTATACCTGTTCAGCCCCCAATGGGTTTTCACCAGTTCCCAAGTGTCTCCCTAGTCTTTATGATGACAAATAACATTATCCTGGAAACTGGGCAAGGACATCATTGATTCTGCACCTGGCATGATACATGATCTGCATACTGAGAGTGTGAAATGATGTGAGATTCCTCAGACTCACCTCATTATGCAGTGGTGCACTAATAGCCTTTTGTGTGCATTCATCTCTTGGGACAGATGGAAAGCCAGCAGTCTCATAAAATCTGGTGAATTGCTTGCTAGTCATGCTGAGATTCTCAAATAAAATGAAAATAGTCGTGCACTTTAATGACAGCTACATTGCATAACTGATGTGGGGAGAAGTGGGTGAGACTGGTTAATGCCACTACTGTCCATTTTTGTGATTTGAAATTCTTTCGTTGCCTGCATGATACATGTGTCACTCTTACCATAGTAAACAATGCCTCACTTCTCTGTGACAGCATTAATTCCCTTTGGGCCATTCAAATGATTCCTAAAAATGTTAGTTTACCTAGTCTCTGGGATGCGTGCCCCTGGAAAGTCTAGGGAAAGAGTCTAGTTCAATGAATAAAACACACACCATTCCATTTCCTTCATGTTCATGGGCATAGCGTGTGGGCGCTGGTGGACTGTGATATATAGCAGATCAGACTAGTTTTTAAGGTGCCTTCTGGCCTTAAACTCTATTACTCTATGGCAACTTTTTCAGATAAGGAAGTACTGTTTTAAAAAAATATAACCTGATTCTCTGTAAGTGGAATACTTGTTTAATTACATGTTGTTTGTGCATGTAGATTTCTGAATAAATCTACACAGCTTTGTTTGTTTGCAAGGCCATTTGATAGCCCTATACAACATCCTAATCCCATCCTAATGCCCATGTTCATAAGTACAGGCAAATAGAAGCATTTAAAAGAAAAAAAAAGAAGTTCTGTTTCTGGCAGACCCAGTATACACAAAACAAATCCCATGATTAAACACAAATCTCCCCTGAAAAGTTCTGACAGGCTCCCAAGGGACTGTGTGTCTCTTTCAAGCTTTCCAAGAATAACTTTAAAATAAACTAACTGGCAACTGGTGATTGCATTTTATTCTAACACAGGCCACACTCAGAGCCAGTGCAACAGCACTGAAATTAATGGAGTTAAGGCAGAGGTGAATTTGGCCCTCTATATCTAGAAAGGAGGAAATCGATGCAGTCTGCTAGTCTGAAGAGTTCACTGAACTATCACATGCTTTGATTTTTGCTTCCACAAAGAATTTCATGGACGTGTCAGACTTGAACTATCATGTTCCTCCTAGGGTTCACAGTTTGGAAAAAGCTTGTCCCATAGCCATAGGCATGCATGCAACTGTGAGGTGGATAAATTAATCAAAACATAAGCCAACCAAACACATTTTTGTGAGCATGAAGCTAAGCCTAAAAGTGTATGCCAGCAAAAACATATTAACCGGTTTTCTAACAATAGGCCTTCTCCATCACATCCAAAACACCACAGTTCTCCAAATAGTATTCAACTCCAAATGTGCCCTTCAGATATTAGAGGTTTTTAAAAAAAAAAAAAAAAAAAAGACAAGACTACATGTACTATTCATTATAAGTCCAGAGACAATGGAGAAGCAGTTAGTGTATAGCAGTCCCCATAGACAAAACATTAGACTGAACTCTCTCAACAACAAAGTAAATACCTAGCCCTGAGGAGTTTTTGCAGGCCAAATGAGAACTGAGATCAAGGTGGATTGCACAGGGTATAAATCAGTTTAGAATTAACTCCTGTATACCATACAGAATCCCTGCTGTTCTTTAGCACCAGTTGTCTCCACTATGGCTCTTGGGCTCCTTTTAATAGTTTGCTCAGGAAAAAGCAGCATTTGAGTTGAAGGAATAAAATAACCTTGTCCTTCATGGAGTTCATACCCGTATGATACTGCAAAACTACCCCATACAGGCTTCTCATCTATCAAAAATAGATCAGAAGTGCCTGTCACCATGGTATCTAAGACCCTGATCCAAAACCCACTGAAACCAATGACAAAACTCACATTGGTTTCAAAGGTTTATGACCCAAGTGTCCTCATTCCTGGTTCAGGAACTTCAATTCCTCTCTTCCCCTTCCCTCATAGTCTCAAACATTCCCCAGCAATCCAAACAAGAGAGGCTGCAATTTAAACATAAACATGTGCTTATTTCTGCCACACATTAACTTGCTCTAAGAATTAAGATAACTTTTGTAGCTTGCAGTTGGGGAGGGGGGAGGGAGGTAAGGACAGGGGGAGGGAGGACAATCTTGGTGGTGCTTGTTGCTGAGCATTCATTCCCATTGCCAAATCTTTTCATGAGAGTCAAGGACTGTCAGCAAAATGGGATGTTTGCTTAAGATCACAGTTTATGGTATGTCCGTGCTCCTCCGCGTGGCAGCTACGCAGTGACTGGCTGGGAAAGAAACTCTCTGGACTGGACTCTCTGGGAAGACAGATGTGAGCAAAAATCAGTCAGTCTGAGGTGGACAATGACAGAATGACACAAAATGTCCTCACTTGGGCTTGGGCTACGCTGCTTGGTGCTGTACTACTCAGAGCAACTGCTCTCATTTGACTTTGAGAGTCTCATTCAAAATCAAACCAAAAGACTGTGTTTACTATTCCTCTCCATTCACTGTTATTTTATCCTATTCTTTGCCTATATGCCTAAAATACTTTGGGCCCACTCCTGATGTCGGTTAAACTCCTAATCAATTCAATGAGAGTTCTTTGGATCAGGAATGCAGGAGGATTAGACCCTTAGACTAAATATGGCCTCAGGATTTGTCTTCCCATTTTAGATCTATGGGGAGGGGAGAGGGACCACATAACGGTTTATACCTACAGTAACGGGGCCACTTCTGAAAAACATTTTTTTCCTCTGTGAAAAGGATCACACAAAATATCAATCTAATTTCATTTAAAAAATTCCCAGGAGAGAGGAAGTAAAAGGGACCTTTATGAGCCCCTTGTACGAGCTTTTATTTTTCCTCCTGGCTCATCTCCCTTACCCTGAAGCTACTCATTTACATACAGATCTTGAGAACACTTTCAGTGGGCTTTGCTAAATTCATTCCACATTGGTGTGGATAGCTCATTCTACCTTGTTTTGTTTTACCCCCTCAGTGTTTTCTCCAGTTCTTTAGTCCAAGACTCAGCAAATAGATCCAAAATGCACACAGAGGACTCCCGTTCTGTACCGTCACTGGGATTTTGCTGTAGTTCTGGCTGCTGCTACCAAGCTATCTTTAGTATTTGTTATCTGTCCATTTGCTTGGTGCTTTTTTGACATTTCATTAAAGCTAGCTGGAAAACCGACAAAAATTGAAACTTTGATGAAAAACCCAATAGTCAACACTTCCCCTCCCCTATTCCCCTATCAGCTCTATATTTTAGACAGTAGTTGTAGAAAGACCAGATGTCCTACTTCTGTTCTGTTTGTTACTTTCCAGCAGGTCTATATGAGTTTTGCCTGTCCTGGGATAAGAAAGCAAATATCATTCTCGCTGTTGGACTCTGTGAACATAAAGCCTGTGAGTATGACTGATAAGCAATAAATCTTCACCATGCACAAGACACGATTGAAAACGCTTACAACTTCCTAACCAAATTTATTCAGATGTAAAAAGCACCAGTCCTGACTGAAGACTCAGTCCATGGAAAGCCTGAAGTTTAAAATGCAATTGTTTGAGTTCTAAATAGAAAGACATTTCTAAATAATATTTGAATGTACAAAAACAGTGTTATGTTCAGTTAATTCAGAAATATAAGAATTTTTCTGAAGTTCCCAGGAATCATCTAAGGGATAAAACAGGCCTGGGAAATTTCAGCCCATAAACTTCTTCTGAAAAATTATATAAGCACCTTCAAACAGAGGCCTACAACAAAACGGTGTATTGCCTCCTCAACCATAATTATACGTGGCCCTTGCTTGCTGGGACCCAGAATTGAGTGAATATGATGCAAAGGACACTGCAAAGGCAGTAACGTTGTGTGACCAGATTTTCAGAGGAATTATGGTTAGGATATTGAGGTACCTATGTATTCCATGTAGTGCTATCTTTCTTATAAAAATCCAAACAAAGAGACATCCTTGTTTAGGATGTCTCAGAATCTGTGATGCTCCAATAGTTTTTAAGATAGTCACAAACATTCCAGAATGCTTGGTTACCCAAAGAGATTACTTCTGTGATCTGTAAACCAGGAGATGAAAATGACATTCCAAAATAAAATGATACAACGAAGGAAAGCACCATGTCATCGTTGAGATCAGCTCCTTAATCTAATAAGCACAAAGTGACAGATCATTGTCATAAAAGAAAGGTCAAAATAGGTCACTTCCAAAAAGTGCTCTAACTTCTGTATATTGCTTGGAACATTTGTTGAGTGTTTTAATAATAATTTTTGATAACAAAAAACAGTGTTTATCCCATTTGGAATCTCAGAAAATGACAGTTTTGTAAAGTTATGAATGTCCCAAGACTCTCATGTCACATAAGATATCATGGATCCTACCAAAAAAAGTGTTATTTGAGTTTAAAAATCTACCCAGTTAGCATTTTGCACTGAGCTAAATGTACTGCCTCAGCTATTGCTACATTTTAAGCCCAAGGAAATGAAGTAGCTCATTTTGACGGTTTTAGATATAGTTCTCTGACAGAAGCTACAGTAAAGGTAACAATTCTCTATTTTATTATTGTACTGTGCTGCCTCTCTTTTTAATTAGGTTTGTTAGACTTTCACCAGGCAATGTTGTCTAATGATTAGACCAAGGGACTAGGAGACCAGAACCTGTGGTTCTATGGCTAGTTCTGATACTGATCCATTGTGGGAACGTTGCCAAGTCATTGAATCTGTAAGTGCTTTAATTCACCAATCTGTAAGATGTACATAATGCATGCTGTATCTCCTATACCGCTCAGGAGCTTGAGGCGGCTTTCTTAGTTCATTTCTGCAAAGTGCTTTAGGGTCCTTAAATGAAAGGTGTTTTCAAAGCGCAAAGTATTACTAGGATTGTTTTCGTTTACTAAGGTTTTATCCCTTTGAGTGCTGCAGTGAAGGTCTCTCCATTACATAAATAGGGTGTGCACTCACCTTAGAAAAAGATAATTTATTTACCTTATGTCGTTTAGTGGTTACCTTGCTGTATTTTTTATTGCCAGTTATTCTGTTCATGAGCCTTTACCCTTCAAAGTTCATAGATAGATGACAAAGTGAGAACTTTTTAGTGTAGATTCTACATGGAGATACATACTATTACTGTACAGATAGATATGGGATCAGAATCGTCTCTCTGTTACATGGGTATAAATCCAATGTAATTTAACTGAGTTCGGTAGTTACTCTGGATTTACATTGGTGTAACAGAGCAAAATCGGACCCCAGTATTTTTGAGCAACATTTCCACTATATAATTACAGGTCCAATGCCAAGTCAATGAGAGTCCTTACATTGATATCAGTGAGTGGGGGCTTGGGCACTACATCAGTGAAATGCCTGCGCTATACCTATCTGGTAGTTCCAATGCAGTTTAAGCATTCTTATTACAAACACTGGCAAACGTTTATATTACCTTTAGTAACTTATAGTAATATTTTGTGTGATGGGAAGGTTTAATTTTTCTGCAGTTCATCATACAAGAGCTCGAACTGGTTGAAATATTCTTTGGTATATATTTTGTTTTTTATACCTAAAATTCTAGTATTTTTTAAAAGAACAGCCATTTTCATAAATATCTTTCAGGTTCTCATTAAAAAACTGGGGGGGAGGGGGAAACCTACCATTTTAGGTTGTCAACAACCAAAAAAAATTGATTTCTGGTTTGTCAACAATAACCCAGAAAATTCCACAAAAACCATTGGGGGAGGGCGGGAGTTGTCTTCAATTTAAATTTTGTAAAAAGATCTATTTTAAGAGCTGCTAGAGCTGGTCAGAAAATTTCTGTTGCGAGTTTGATTCATGGCTGTTTTTAGTCAAATTTCTTTTATGGGATATTTATCATTCTTTTCCAGCTGGGCTAGAGATATTCTTTTAAAGAAATCTTCATTGCAAAAAAATCAAAATATTTCAGCCTCCCCAGCCAGGTCAATAAAAATTGTATCAACTGCGACTGCTTAGTCATTTATTTAATCAACCATACATTAGATTTGGATTACTAGTTTCCACAGGATAGAGCTATAGGACAGTGCACTTGAGAGCCTAGATATGCATCTTTTATTTTTGACTAAAACTAATTTCACTTAAGCATTACATTAACAAATCGGAGCTGGACAGGGACTGCAAAAATTTTCTGGAGCAACCATCACTGAAACAGGACATTTTAAAGCCGATATTGCAGAACTACTTGTGCAAAGCACATTTCTAATTAGTACACTATTTACATACATTTGCACCAAAAACTTGATTCTAAAGAATTATACTCTTCCAATTAGGAAAAGAAACCATACCACATGACGTGCGTATCGCAAAGCGGCTTGAATATCAAAATCTTTCAGTGAACTCTCCACTTATACTTTGCAGGCTGAGAATTATTTGCTGAAATTATCCAGCACAATTTCAAATAATGAATACATTTAGAAAATCATGATCTGCTCAAAGAAGATTTATGAGCGTAGAGAGCTCAGTTAATTGAATAAACTAATTGTGAATTTTTTCCCCTGCTCTCTTCAGGACATATTTAAGGTCCTTGCTTCAAATAAATGGGGTTTAAGCTATTGGTACAAGTAGTCAGACCAAAGCTAGACTGAGCCTATGGTCTCAGATGTGATGAAAGGAACAGCTTGGGAAGGAACTGTCTCAGTCATAGCTCATCCTTTATTATCCTCTTGTTTTGGAAGGATGTTTGGAGGAGGGAGTAAGTTGCTGCAGCATTTAAATGGATGCAGCTTACTCTTGCCTCTCCTGGCCCGACCAGGCCCCAAGCCAGGCCAACTACTCCTGGCAGCAGATGGGGATGGATAGGATGGGCTACTCTGCCCTATGCACTGCCACCTTCTTGCTGACACAGCAAGTATCTGGAGAGCAGAGTGTGCTCCACCCCTGAGCCACACCCAAGATACAGGTAGGCTGAGCAAGGGAACATCTGGTTGGAGGCTTACTTCTCTACTTACATGGGTATAACCTAGCCCTGCATTTTTAGCTGCTTGCTTCTGGTCACTCCAACATGCTGCACCATGTTGCATAGGGCATACTTTCCCTTGCTCAGCTTCGACAACTCCTGCTACTATCTCTGGGGTTTGTTGACTGAAATAGTGCACTACCTAGCCTTTCTTCAGGAGTCTAACATCTGCAGAACTTGATCCTCATGCCCTTACCCAGTTACTTCTGAAGGACCTCTAAAGCTGGAATGGTGGCAAGGGATGTGTTATACTTGAACATGAGTGGTTACATCGCCAACTTCAGGGAAAGGAGCTCCCCGGGACTGGCTCACCAGAAGGGGAGGATTTTTTGCTGAAGGAGATGTTCACAGACTAGCCCAAAATGAGTATCTCCTTGCAGACTCCAGCTGTGCTATGGAGCCAAGCATCACTCATAACGATACCATACAAAGGAACTGCAGAGTAGACAACGACACTTCTGATTGAAATGATGAAAGCTGCCAAGGAGAAAAGAGGAAGTATTTTTGCAAGGAGTCCTGGAGTTTTGTTTTCACTATATGTTTGACTTGAAAGATACACCAAAGGGTGGGGTACTAGCTTAACTGAAGAAATTGTTTTACAGAGGAAGGAGCCAAAGCTGCAGTTCTGAAGCAAGTCAAGAGACAGCAAAACTATTTCATTTGGGGACATACAGTCTGTTAGCCAGCAGCCAGCAAAAGTGAAATCATTTCAAAACTTGGGAAAACATGGAAAGAGGGATCTGCTGAGTGAAGTGAAACATTTTGTTTTGTAACCAAACTGTACATCTGTTTAAGAGGTTCGGTCTGATACGTAGGTGACAAAGGCCCATAAATAAAATGCAATGCCTTGGGATATTCACCACTTATTACTGTGCTCTGCACTATGTTTGTGGTTATTACTGTAAACTACAGCAATATTCCCCTCTGCCTCAGGGATGTTCCTGGCTTCTTATTCTTGTATTGTGTTCTGTGTTAATGATTGACATATTTGTATGAGGCTCAAATGGTGAAGGCCCCATATCCCCTCTCAGGGAGCTCTGTTCCAGCTTGATAAATCTTTAGAAGGATCAGGACAGCGCAGCAGGCCCAGAGCTCATACAATAGATAAACCCATCCACTCAGACTTCTCTGGATAGAGGTCTTCAATTTCCATGCCCACAGAGCACCACAACATTGAGATAGCCAAGGTACTGATTATCTGTTCAGATTAAATTCTTCACTCTCTAGCAACTGCTCTTTAAAGACTAGGATGTTCAGAAAAGAGAACACCATTCTACAGGGGTGCTGGGACAATTGGTATAGTGAGGGTGCTGAGACCCATGGAAACAAACTGTAAACCATGTATATAATGGAAACCACTTCAAGCCAGGGGGTGCAGTAGCACCCCAGCACCCTTAGTTCCAGCACCTATGCCTTTCTGGACAGCATATTTCTAAGGTTAATTGAAAGGAAAGGTATCCTTAGCAAGGTGTTCTTTGGTAGATACAGGCCAGAGCCTCAAAGTTTGGATCCATATCTGAATTTCCTAGTGGCTGGCATTGGACAAGTGGTTTTGGTTCAAAGCAAGTGGTTTTGGTTCAATATCTCTTGCCTCTGGATATTCTCCTGTAAAAAGCAAAACAAACTAACAGACGTGAATTATTCTCCTTTAGGTAAGATAGGAATAATGTGAAAGACAAGCTACTCTCCCGTCCTCATGCTCTAATGAAAATGCTGGCCACTTAAGTTGATAACACTTTCTGAGAGCGTCTTTGTAAATATGTCAGGGATAGTGAAGTTAATAGCAATTTAAGCTTGCAGTGTAGTGTTTCAGTCTTCTCAACTAGCCATTACAATACAGCAATGCACAACGAGATAATTACTGTAGCAGGGCTAGAACAGAATGATGAAAAGCACCATTCCCTTCAGTCCTAGGCTGGTGCAAGGACAGATTTCCAACTGTTGTTCTCTTTCCTGAGGATGGGGGTGGAGGGGTCTTTTTCACAAGTATTTCCCAAAGCTACAGTCAATCCTAACTGACATTAACAAGCTGTTTTCAAATTGATCATCCATAGTTCAGATTAAGGGTTGACAGATACGGTTAAGTGGTCACCATGACTTTCAGAATCAAAATCCCCCCAGGATCCTTTACATTTTGCAGTGTAAGGTTTCTCAATTGCAAACAAAATCAATTACTTCCTAGATGTACATCCTAAACATAGTTTAACAATGAGCATTTGATGTTAAAGAAGCTACAATCATTTTGCCCAGCAGTTTCCTACACATTCGTGTAGAATGAGGAATGCAGTGTGTGTAGCTCACATACAACGATGCAGAATAAAGGGACAGGAAAAAAACAAAACACATCACTATGACATGAAGGTCCTAAAACACCACTTTCCAACCATGCTACAGCACTACAGAACAAAAGTAACTGCCTAATACTGAAGAGTAACTTTGGAATACATCTGACTACCTTACCTCCCAAAATATTGGCTTAATAGAACATTCAGCTAATCATGTGGTGTCTACTTTTCTATCACTAATAATTGCTTCTCTTTTGATGTACCTACTGACAGTTGTTAAGAGGTAATGGGAAACAATTTATGTGTAATTTCAAGTTCTCCAACTATTTGAATGTTAACTTTCCCTGACAGTCCTTTGTACTGTAGAAAGGAAGATTCAGAAGGAAAATCTGGCAGCTTTGCTACATGATATAAACTTCTCCATCTGATATGAAAGTCAGGTCTAAAGTTAGCTAGTAATAACGTGATTTAAAAATTGTTCTAGAGAACAGCCTCAGAAACATTAACTCTATACCTTGTACAATTTAAGAATACAAAGGCAGAGGGGACTGCATGTTTGGTTTGAAACTTTTCCAAATACAGGGAACTGAAGTAGTACCTAAAGATTTCTCTGAGCTGGCTCATTTGTTCCTGTGTTCTACTCAGAGCTGGTTGAAACATTTCAAGTGAAACATTTTTTCATTCAAAAGATGGGGCTTTGCCTAAGTCAATGTTTTACATGTGAAAATACTGATTTCAGCAGAATTTACTGTCAGGAAAATCAAAACATTTCATTTAATTGAGCCAGAACATTTTGTTTCAGGTTGGGTTGACATTAATCTTTCCATCTGCCTAAACTGTCGTATTGCCTCCTACCCCCATTCACCCCTATGGGCTGTGCTTCCTTGCCCGACTACATCTCCTGTGATGCACAGAGCTTCCCTTGTGTCTAAGCAGTTGCTCCCATGATGAACTGAGGCAGCTCAGGTGGATGCAGAGTAATATCAACTGAACAAAACAAAATAGGAAGTTTTGATTCATGAATGGTGAAATGTTCTTATGAACAGTATCAAAACAATGTTCTAACAATTTTTTTTTCCTTCCATGAAAAGTTTTGATATTTCATATATTTTTCTGATTTGGATGAAAATGAATGTCAAAATATCAGAATTTTCCTATGGGATTGAAGTAGTATATACCTTGATACCATTCATCACCATGTATTTTTGACTGGTTTCCATGCCCCATTTAGGGCTTATATCCTGCCCTCTGTCCCTGTTTCCATAAGCATCAAAGTTTGGCAAGATCAGCCATTTTGAAAAAAAAAATTAATTATATTTTGTGTTTGAATAGCAGGAATGTTGCATGCTTGTGCTTTGATACATTTGATTGTTTATTCTTTCAACCTTTTTCTCAAAACAGAGTGAGAGAGTGCAAAGATTAAAAAAAGAAAGCTTTGGTAAGGTTTAGAGGAAAAAAGGAAAGAAAGGTTGTTTGGTGAGGTTGGCTAAGGAGAGGTTATTTTAAAGGCCTACTTTGGCATGTTATTAAAGAAATAGAAAGAGTTTAAAGAAAAAAAGATTTTTGTTTTTAAAAGGGATAGTCAAAGAATAAAGGCAAGTTATTGAAGAGGAGATTTTTGGTGAGGTTTAGTAAGGAGAGGTGTTTTTAAATGACTAGTTTGGAATATTAAAGAATAACAATTTTTGAGATAAATGTAAAAGGTGCAAAATGTAAATATAAGGGTAGATTAAGAAAAGAGCACTTAAAAAGAGCATTTAAAAAGAGTTAAACAGAGAAACAAAGGAAACTGTTTAGTAAGTACATGGTAAAAATATAAAGGTTAGTTAGGAAACATTTAAAATAAGGGTAGGTTAAGAAAAGAGCATTTAAAAACATTAAATAATATTGAAAAATAGATAAAGAACAAACATGGCAAAAAAGGGCATTTACTAAAGCAGAAACTGTTTAGTAAGCACATGGTAAAATATAAAGGTTGGTTAAGAAAGAAACATTTAAACTATGAAATACAAGGATAGGTTAAGAAAAGAGCATTTAAAAGGAGTTACATAAAAGAGAAACACAAACATAGAAAAGAAAAGGAGTACTTGTGGCACCTTAGAGACTAACAGTTTATTTGAGCATAAGCTTTCGTGAGCTACAGCTCACTTCATCGGATGCATACTGTGGAAAATACAGAAGATGTTTTTATATATACAGACCATGAAAAAATGGGTGTTTATCACTACAAAAGGTTTTCTCTCCCCGCATCCCACTCTCCTGCTGGTAATAGCTTATCTAAAGTGATCACTCTCCTTACAATGTGTATGATAATCAAGGTGGGCCATTTCCAGCACAAATCCAGGGTTTAACAAGAACGTCTGAGGAACAGTGTTGGGGGGAAAGGAATAAACAAGGGGAAATAGGCTTGAATAGAGACTGGGAATGGTTGATTCATTATAAAAAGTAACCTAAGTTATTTGTATCCAATTTGCAAATTAATTCCAATTCAGCAGTCGCTCGTTGGAGTCTGTTTTCGAAGTTTTTTTGTTGAAGGATAGTCACTTTGAGATCAGAAATCGAGTGACCAGAGAGATTGAAGTGTTCTCTGACTGGTTTATGAATGTTATAATTCTTGACATCTGATGTGTGTCCATTTATTCTTTTACGTAGAGACTATCCAGTTTGCCCAATGTACATGGCAGAGGGGCATTGCTGGCACATGATGGCATATATCACATTGGTAGATGTGCAGATGAACGAGCCTCTGATAGCATGGCTGATGTTATTAGGCCCTGTAATGGTGTCCCCTGAATAGATATGTGGGCACAGTTGGCAACGGGCTTTGTTGCAAGGATAGGTTCCTGGGTTAGTGGTTCTGTTGTGTGGTATGTGGTTGCTGGTGAGTATTCGCTTCAAGTTGTGGGGCTGTCTGTAGGCAAGGACTGGCTTGTCTCCCAAGATTTGTGAGAGTGTTGGGTCGTCCTTCAGGATAGGTTGTAGATCCTTGGTAATGCGTTGGAGGGGTTTTAGTTGGGGGCTGAAGGTGACAGCTAGTGGCGTTCTGTTATTTTCTTTGTTGGGCCTGTCCTGTAGTAGGTGACTTCTGGGAACTCTTCTGGCTCTATCAATCTGTTTCTTCACTTCCGCAGGTGGGTATTGTAGTTGTAAGAATGCTTGATAAAGATCTTGTAGGTGTTTGTCTCTGTCTGAGGGGTTGGAGCAAATGCGGTTGTATCGTAGAGCTTGGCTATAGACAATGGATCATGTGGTGTGGTCAGGGTGAAAGCTGGAGGC
This sequence comes from Chelonia mydas, assembly GCF_015237465.2. Classification (NCBI taxonomy): domain Eukaryota; kingdom Metazoa; phylum Chordata; order Testudines; family Cheloniidae; genus Chelonia; species Chelonia mydas. The sequence continues at coordinate 25,521,501 of NC_051252.2, read as the reverse complement.
ATGTAGGTAGGAATAGCTGTCAGTAGGTTTCCGGTATAGGGTGGTGTTTATGTGACCATTGTTTATTAGCACCGTAGTGTCCAGGAAGTGGATCTCTTGTGTGGACTGGACCAGGCTGAGGTTGATGGTGGGATGGAAATTGTTGAAATCATCGTGGAATTCCTGAAGGGCTTCTTTTCCATGGGTCCAGATGAAGATGTCATCAATGTAGCGCAAGTAGAGTAGGGGCGTTAGGGGACGAGAGCTGAGGAAGCATTGTTCTAAGTCAGCCATAAAAATGTTGGCATACTGTGGGGCCATGCGGGTACCCATAGCAGTGCCGCTGATTTGAAGGTATACATTGTCCCCAAATGTAAAATAGTTATGGGTAAGGACAAAGTCACAAAGTTCAGCCACCAGGTTAGCTGTGACATTATTGGGGATAGTGTTCTTGACGGCTTGTAGTCCATCTTTGTGTGGAATGTTGGTGTAGAGGGCTTCTACATCCATAGTGGCCAGGATGGTGTTATCAGGAAGATCATCGATGGATTGTAGTTTCCTCAGGAAGTCAGTGGTGTCTCGAAGGTAGCTGGGAGTGCTGGTAGCGTAGGGCCTGAGGAGGGAGTCTACATAGCCAGACAATCCTGCTGTCAGAGTGCCAATGCCTGAGATGATGGGGCACCCAGGATTTCCAGGTTTATGGATCCTGGATAGTAGATAGAATATCCCAGGTCGGGGTTCCAGGGGTGTGTCTGTGCGGATTTGATCTTGTGCTTTTTCAGGGAGTTTCTTGGGCAAATGCTGTAGTTTCTTTTGGTAACTCTCAGTGGGATCAGAGGATAATGGCTTGTAGAAAGTGGTGTTGGAGAGCTGCCTAGCAGCCTCTTGTTCATATTCCAACCTATTCATGATGACGACAGCACCTCCTTTGTCAGCCTTTTTGATTATGATGTCAGAGTTGTTTCTGAGGCTGTGAATGCCATTGTGTTCTGCACGGCTGAGATTGTGGGGCAAGTGATGCTGCTTTTCCACAATTTTAGCCCGTGCATGTCGGCGGAAGCACTCTATGTAGAAGTCCAGTCTGCTGTCTCGACCTTCAGGAGGAGTCCACCTAGAATCCTTCTTTTTGTAGTGTTGGTAGGGAGGTCTCTGAGAACTGCCTTATTCTTATCTTAAAAAAAAAAAAAAAAAAAAAAACCAGACCCCAAGCATTTTTCCCACCATGTAGCCCTTTTACATAGGGGCTTTAATAAAAGTTAAAACCATAAGCCCTGAATAACAAACAATTTTTAAAAGTTTCCCCGTGTTTTAGACTAAATTGGTCATTTTTTAGTAAGAACTATTTGAAGCTGCAGCAAAACCCCTGTTAGCAAAAACAGCATCTGTGCGTCAGTGGATCAGAGATAAGAAGGCTGCTTCTTCCCCAAACTTTTTAACAAGTGCAAGTAAAAGTTATATTATGTCTTGTAAAGGAATGAACACTTGAAAAGACAAGCCTATATGAAGACACATCCCTTCATTTAACATTTTTACAGGTGTGTTTCAATAAAATAGAGCATGCAGAAACACCCCAGGTTTAAAACCACAGGGCCTTAGTAACAGCCAGTTTATATTCCCCTTATTCTGTAATCCAGTGGATCAAAGAGAAGTTTATTTTCCTCCTCACTTCTTAACAAATCCATGCAAAAGTTATATTAAGCTTTCATTTTCTTAGGACTTTTGGATTTTAGTATGAATTTTTCTGTTGCATCATCAGAATGTCTTTGTTTTTAAATATTTGCAACCCATGTGCTGAGACACAAGTACAAAGTCCTGTGTTTGTTTTGGGTCCATACATTTTATTAAAATAATACAGCACAGGTGGGAGCTGTGGCTTTCTCTACATTTTAAAAACAGATAAGACTAATTAGGCTAGCCAGTGATCCATGCACTATAGCAGGGATCAGCAACCTTTGGCACACGGCCCGCCAGGGTAAGCCCCCTAGCGGTCTGGGCCAGTTTGTTTACCTGCTGCGTCCACAGGTTCAGATGATCATAGCTCCCATTGGCTGCAGTTCGCCACTCCAGGCCAATGGGGACTGCGGGAAGTGGCGGCCAAGCCCACGCCGCTTCCCATAGCTCCCATTGGCCTGGAGCTGCGACCTGCGGCAAGTGGGAGCCACGATCAGCCGAACCTGCAGACACAGCAGGTAAGCGAACTGGCCCGGGCCCACCAGGAGGTTTACCCTAGGAGGCCACGTGCCAAAGGTTGCCGATCCTTGCACTATAGTCTGCCTTAGCAAGTCTCCAGGGGTTAACCCTTCAGTTTGCTTGGGGGGGGTGTTGTTTGTTGTTTTTTGGGGGTTTTTTTTTTTTTTTTTTTTACACACACACACAGACTTCTTTCCTAACTTTTTAAACACAGTTAAAGTTTTAACAAATGGTGAGATTGCATTGAAAGATACTTTGTGAAAGTTATAACAAATATTTTATTCCATTTACGGATTGTAAAAGACAAAAACCATCGCTTTGTGACTGCATGAAACTCAGAGATAGGCTATCTGAAGAACACCCCCATCCTCAACTTTTCCCCCATACTTTTAAACACTTGCTAAACATGCAGTGTTTCATTTATAAAGTTTGTTTGTTTTTTTTAACATTTAACATGAAAATACAGCATTGACTGAGATGTAACATAACATGACCTTTGTTAAGGATATTCTGTATGCAGTGAGGCCTATTTGAAGCATTATGTTTGTTTTTTTAAAAAGTTTAACATGAAAAAGTAGTATTGACTGAGCTGTAACAAAACAAGGCCCTTCTTAGGGATATTTTATAGAAGTTTAGTGAACTAAAAAGGCTTAAGATACTAGCCTATCCTTTTTAAAATAGTTGTTTTTTTTAAAGTACCAAAACAGCAATTGGGTAAGAATATGAAAACTGTCAACTGAAGGGAGAAAAAACAAAAAAAATAAACAAGACTGCTTTCTAAAGTTTGGATTTATACAAAAAACACAAGAAAAAATTAGCTTATGTAAAAAGAGTTAGCTTTTTCAAAAAAAAAAAAAAAAAAAAAACCTACAGAGATAAAGAGAGTCTTCCTCCCCACCCCGCCACACACACTTTTCTTACCCCACCACAACCACCACCTCCTTTCTCCTCTTTTCTAATGTTTTTTTAGAAATCTAAACCGAGGACAAATTTTTAAAAAAGCCACAGCCACAGAGATCAGCCCATTGGAGTAAGGAAGCTGACCAGAGTTTTAGGGGGAATGTTGATAACTCTTCTAGTGAAACCGTTTCATAGGCAGCCATTCTGTGTTAGTTGTTATGCTTTAGCACAGGCAAGCGTTTGTCAGTCGGAAACACTTTCCCACTTTATGAGGTATTACCTCCTACATCCTACGGCCTATCAGAAATGTTAACAAAAACAAACTTAAAGACACTTTGTAACAATGCCTGCAAAGCAACAATTACAATTTTGTTGTTCATTATCTTGTCTAAGCTCCTAGAGAATATATTTTTGTTTTTATAAAACCCTTTTATGCAAACTGTAATCCTTGACGATGTACAGCATTAAATAATATGAAACAATAGACAAGAGACCTGAGACATTGTTGAAATCTGAAGGGTCATGATTAAGTCCTAATGCAGAGGGCCTGAGGGGGAAATGAAAAGGTACAGCCGAAGCAGAAGATGGTATGATTTTAGAGGGGTTCTGGGGCTGCTTTGCAATGGTCCAGATGCCCCAACAGCCTATATCCCTCATCCACAAGCACCAGGGCTGTGTGGGGTGGGTGGGCCTTTGTTAGAGCAACAGGACACTCGTATACCTCTTGTTGTTGTTGACAAACTGTAACCTAACTGCACGTATGCTACGGGAACAACCTGCTTCCCTTTTGACAAACCTCACACCCCTTTAACTCCATAAAAACATGCTTCACACAGTTATTTTCAACTGACATTTTATTTTACAATACACCCTGTTTTGTTCCCAAAACACACTCTGTTAGTGTTTTTTCTTAGCAAGATTTTGTAATTTGCTGAACAAAGACGACTTTCAACATTTCACATTAAACATTTATCTGTCGGTTTGATGATTTCATCTAAAATGCTATCCTCGTCCTCTGTCACTTTGTCCACCAAATCTGCCCCTAGAGCTAAATGTTCCTGGGTTAAACAGAGGCACTGCAGTGCATATCCCAACCTGGTGATGATATTTAACACGCTCTCCATACACAAACTATCGCTAATTTCTTTAATTTTACAGTTCACATCATCTAAAGACCAGTACATGCAGTCATGATGTCTCTGACTGGGGGCGTTAATGGTGCACCCAGGACAATCCTCATTTTGTTTCTCAGGCAGTGCTTGATGATTCCGTGCAAAACGGCTTGCACAAATCACAGTCTTACAGTTATGAACTCGCACATGCTTAATACCAAATTTCTCCCTCAACTTTAGATAGTACAGGCCTATAGAATAAGCATCCCCTTCTGTTTCAGCATTCTGTTGAGCATCTGGGCAAAAACAGATCAGGCCCAATCCACTCAGCCCTTTGGAGCTGTCAGTGTCCAGAACCTCCAAGTCCTCTGAAGAGCCATCACTCAGCTGCTGAAAAATTCACAGTAAGAAATAAGTGTAAGGCATCTTTGTACTTTTTCCATAACCTGATTTAAAAGCCTTTTACACCGTGTGTCATGAGACCCTTTCCGCATGCAACTTTTAAAAACAACAAATGAAATATGTCTCTGTTCAGGCTTGATCCAAAAGGCTCTAGCCAACCGAGCACTGGTGAATGGGTCCCTGCCAAATTATCCCTTGAACTTTCTTACATACAAGGTACCTGTGCCTCGTCTCCGTACAGCCCTTTGTTTGATTCGTTTGGGTTCGTCTGGAGTCTCAAACAAATCTTGGCCCAGCGGTCTGGCTTCGTGTTTCTCCATCGCGTTGTTCTTGCAGGTACACGCATCGTTAGCTATCCCTGTTTCCCAGCTCCCATCACCCGTCTCAAACACTGTTTGCCACAATGGTGTGTTTGTTTCTTCAGGTCCCATAGCAGCAACCGTATAATGTCTCTTCATGAGAGGCTTGACTGCTTGTGTTGGCCATGGACTTCTAGGTGCAGCCATCTTTAATCATCAGACCTGTTTAAATAGAAGCTTCTCCTGACTTAGGGAGGGAGGCCGCCCGATACTCTTACCAATAGTTTAGGGCTGCCATTGCTTTCTCTCCCTAAAACATAGGGGGAAACTATTTTACCACTATAATTTACTTTTATAAACAGGTTCTCTGTGTTTTTAACACTGGGATGTTTCTGCGTGCTCACTTTTTATTGAAACATATGCAAAAGTGATAAATGAAGGGATGTGTCTTCATATAAGCTTGTCTTTTCAAGTGTTCATTCCTTTACAAGACATAATATAACTTTTACTTGCACTTGTTAAAAAGTCTGGGGAAGAAGCAGCCTTCTTATCTCCGATCCACTGACGCACAGATGCTGTTTTTATGTGGCAGTCACTAAATCTTTTGCTAACAGGGGTTCTGCTGCAGCTTCAAATTGTTCTTACTAAAAAATGACCAATTTAGTCTCAAACATAGGGGGAAACTTTTAAAAATTGTTTGTTATTCAGGGTTTATGGTTTTAACTTTTATTAAAGCCCCTATGTAAAAGGGCTACATGGTGGGAAGAATGCTTGGGGTCTGGTTTTTTTAGATAAGAATAAGGCAGTTAAAGATGGGTGGGGGAGGGAGATGGCTCTTGTTTAAAAACCTTGAGATTATAACATTGGTTCAGGAATTGCAGCTCCCAGTGGCTGCAATTCGCTGCTTCAGGCCAATGGGAGCTGCTGGAAGCAGCGTGGGCAGAGGGACATACTGGCCGCTGCTTCCAGCGGCTCCCATTGGCTTGGAGCAACGAACCGTGACCACTAGGAGCCATGGTTGGCCAAACCTGCAGATGTGGCAGGTAAACAAACCGGCCTGGCCCGTCAGGAGCTTTCCCTGCACAAGCGGCGGAACAAGTTTGGGAACCACTGCTCTAAACCTTACCAAAGCTTTCTTATTTTTAATCTTCATGCTCTCACACACTATTCTTTCAACCTTTTTCTCTAAACAATCAAATGTATCAAAGCACAAGCACGCAACATACCCCCTATTCAAACATAGAAAATAATCTTTTCTTCAAAATGACCGATGGTGCCAAACTTCGGTGCCAACAGAAACGGGGACGGAGGGCAGGATATAAGCTGTAAATGGGGCGCAGAAACCTTTCAAAAATACGTGGTGATGAATGCTATCGAGATATATACTACTGATGGAAATTCCATTATTTTTTTTTAATCAGGTTTAGTTCTACTGTAATGAATTGGCCTGATACTCTAGGGTAAATCCAGTAACTTCAGTGGAGTTAATTGTGACCTATATTAGTGTGTGAACAAAGGTAGGCTCTGTAGGGTTATAGGTTTGGATGTTGAGCTCAGCCAGAGCCAGTTCTGAGCCTTCATGAATTTGGCCATCTCTAGCAACAATTTACCATTGCTTAAGAAATCTCTGTTCTATATTCCCTACTGTTCATGTTTTCTAGGTTGCAAAAGAAGATGAAAACGCTTATTCTCCTTTTCTCCCTGATCTTGGCTCCAGCCTCCGCTTACACAGAAGATTTCAAGACAAAACTAATTCTTTCACCAAACAGTCATAAACGATTTAAAAGAGAATGGATCTGGAATCAAATGCATATCATGGAAGAGATTAATTCACCATTACCACATCATGTTGGAAAGGTAATTAACAATGTATTAACAATCAGTCAGCAGTTACTAACTAGGGTGAATTAATACCATCCAAGAGGATGATGAACAGCGTTACTTTTTGACATTGTAGATGTGATAGAAGAAAGAAGAATTGTAATGTGGTTTTAATCCCAAACTACAGGACGGGGGTAATGGTAACAATCTGAAGATTTATAATAAGCCAAGAAGAATGTTACAAAAATAAAATTACTTGATTTGTAAAATACAAATCGATTTTATAGATTGGTTGGGCATCTGTGCAACTGGGGAGTATTTTGGTGGCATACAGATGTAATGGGATGAATTGTAAATTAGTTGCACTACATATTACACTACCATTTTATCTTCTTCCTGAAGCACAGGCCAGAATTCTGTCTTTTAAGGGCCATATCTTCTGCTGGTGTAAATTGGCCCAGCTCTGTTAACTTCAGTGCAGCTACATCAGTTTACTCCAGCGAAGGATCTGGCTCATGCTTCTAAGTTCTAAATAAATGTATTGAGAAGTGAACTTGTGCTTTTGTTACAATATTCATAAATTCTGACTGCTGTTCTCCTTTTACAGGGAAAGTGAGTATGAGGAAGTGGTTGTGGGTGGTTCAGTATCAGAGACAAAACTTGATTACCAGAGAAACTGTTTAATTCTATAGACAATAGAGAAATGATTAGGTAGTTTAGCATGCCAGTCTCTCTCCCTAGATACACATTACTACTTCTCATCCCCCAGTGACTGTACATTAGTATCTGATTATTTAGGGAGAGTTAGGAACCCAATTTACAACCTGCTTTGGGAATTGTGGAGTTAGTGATAAATGCCTGCAGTAAGCAGGGATAGTTTTACAAGACTATTTAATAAATTCTGTCTCTCACACACGCACACAAATCACTCATTTAAATTTAAGTATCAAACTATGCTAATCTTATTTACCCTCTACTCTGACTCTCCGAAGTCAATTCTGCTAAAACAACCTATAATCTGAAACTTTGATAGATTTATGTGGCAGTCATGAAACAAATTAGCCTACAGAGCATTTTGAGACAGTTGATCCACCAACAAGCAACACGGTCTATTCTGAGAATCCAGTTTTACTGAAAATAGATTTAATCTGTTCATTGTGCAGCAGAAGTGCATATTCTAATTACTCCACGGTTGCCCCCTAAAAATCACATATGACATTACTGAACTTGTGCTTCACTTTTAAAATAATAAAGCTCTGATATGCTTAATATGTGTAATTGTAGATTCATGAGGCTGCATTTCATTATTAACTGTAGATACCAATCTGTGCAGATTAAAAAATGAAGAGTAATTTGAATGAGATGCTTTATTTGTGCACATCTTTTTTTTTTAATTATGCCAGAAGTCAAGATGCGCAGAGTATATTTGATGCAAACACAAAAACTTGTGTTGTGTGCTCATTTAATTTGATGATTTGTTATTTCTGCACACATGAATAGAGCAACATAGCTAAGGAATGGATGTAGTCAGTGTAAATAAATCAGATTTCAGAAGTTAATGAGTTTATTAATAGATTTTACCCTCACCAAGCACCTGATTCAAAGCTCAGTGAAATCAATAGGAGTCTTTCCATTGATTTCAGTCTGTGTTGTATTGGGCCCAAAATACAATTGTAGCAAATCTGAAGAAAGTTCTTTCTGCTTATTACCTTCTGGATTTCTTTAACAGGTCCTAATTTCAAAGTCATAGGTCAGATCTACAACTTTACCGCAAATCCAGAGGAAAACTACCTTTCCAAAAAAACATTACCAGATCTTCAGCTTCTAACAGTCTCAGAAGAGTTTAAGTCCTACCACTTATATCTGCAGGCTTCCTAAATTATACTGTATTTAGACTAGTGTCATTATCAGCACTCAATCAACTTATTTCCGCGTGCATGGCAAATTTGCATATTCTAATTAAACAACTGTGTTGACTGCAAGTCTCTGTAATAAGAAAAATCAGTCACCATGACATATAAAATGTCTCATGAACACTAGATGAATTAAATATACTAAAGGGATACAATTCTAATCTGTCAGCCATTCTCCAGGCATGCTGCGTTCATGGCTAATCTCAAACAGGTTGTCAATTTTTGTGTTTTGTTTTATTCATCGAGCCATCAAACTAGAACCATGAAAATTTGGCAGCTAAACCTGACATGCATGCTATATACTGCAAGAGTGAACATCGTTTGAAAGGTTCCCTTTAGGTATACGCAAAGGGTGGGATTTTAGGCCATCGCCCACCACTCTTGAAATTTGCTCTTGTTAGACTTCATGTAAAAGTTTACCATGGACTTTAAAAGGCAGAAGAGTTATACCAGCACTCAGTGGTTTGATTATACCGCCTTAGATGCAGTTATGATATTGACTTGTTTGGTTCTGTTTCTTTTAAAAGAAAGCCTACAGTTCTCAGATTAGACCAAAATGGGGGGGCTGTGTTTGGAAATGTTGTAGTCCTCAGGTTTTATCACAATTTAGTAAAAAATTAATTGTTAAAAAAAAAAAAAAAAAAAAAGAGCCTTGACCTACTTGCAAACTCGTTTTCTATAGGGCATTGCTCATAAAATCCTGTGATTAACTGCACATCACCCTGGCAAAGTTCTTCAAATGTAGTCCTTCAATCTGAACAAGTCTGACACTTTTCTGATAAATGCAGCTGTACGTTTTTTTCCCATGTACGACAATCAGCATCTGTCAGCCTGCCTTGGTAAAATGAAACAGACTTTTCTGGATCAGCGCTGTTTACTGGCGGAGAGCGAGAGACAGAAAGAGGCCATAGGGTATTCTCAGCTAACACAGGGCATTTCTGTTTCATTTCAGACCAATTCAATAGGAGATTGAGGAGAACACCTCTATTCCTGGTGCTGTCCTAAATAAGAGAATAATTCACTTTGTATGGTGCTCTGTGGTCTTCCAGCAGTGGAATGCTTTTGATTACTTTTCCAAAGTCTGCATTCAATGCAGTGGACTGAACACTTAAGTCTTTAAATAAAGGCCACAGCAGCAGGCATGTAAAATTGAGTGACAGCAGTAGGAATATGCTCATACAGTTTGATTTTATTTTTTATGACCTGGGATGCTTTCCCTGTAGGTTCATCCCCACGATTTTAGCAAAGGCAATTCTGGAAGTCCCTGTGCTTTACATTGAATCAGTAAAATAGATTGAGAGAGAAGGCAAAGAGTATGCTCCTACCTTTAATATTGGTGGGAGTTTTTTTTCCCCCATGTGCTAATAGGACAACAGTGGAATGAAAAATTTACATCACCAAGTATAATAAGAAAAGAATTCATACTGTAAAGCAGAGAATCTTCTATTCTTTGTAGCTCAGTTAGAGTAGGAATGGACACAGTAATGGGATGCTAGCCAAAATCCTGTGAGACTGTCTTATCAGTCACCTGAAAACATATCAAGAGAGGGCACTTCCTTGGAGCATTGCAAGGGGAAAGGGCTGATCCAAAGCAAAAAACATCAGTGGAGAAGCACTTATCCCATGAAGAAATAATATTCAGGCATCTGCTTGGGAGCTAGACAACACCCACAACAACATGAAGGAAGCCTAATTTTTCTGACACATTTAAAAGAAGACTGCTGTAGGGAACAATCTGGCACGACTCCCTGTGGGGATGAACTAGCCAATCTAATAAGCTTTTTCCACTAATCGGACCATGATCTATCTGGGCAGATTCTACCAGTGAGAAAAGTAAGAGCTAATGAAAAGTATTAAACCCACCAAAATTTACAATCTCTCTCCCTCTTTAGCTAGACTTTCATATCAAAATCAGAGCACCTAGGCTTAAGACCACTTTATGAAGTTAGGAAGCCCTTCAATGAAGAGAACTTTCTTCCCACAAACTCAATCACAAAATTAACTTTGAAGGAACGTGTTGAAATATACAAATACCTGCATAGAATCTACTTATTGAAGGGTTGTTTTTTTTAAATCGGAATAGTTTTAAAGCCATCATAAGCATCTCTCTTCACTAAGGAAATATATGAATGGTGCAGAGCCGGTGTAAAGGCTCTGGGTCACATCAGTATGGTTCCTGGTGCAGGGGATGTGCTGGGGCATCGCAACAACCTGAGAAGCCTTGGCTGCCAGAATGACCTCTGGAGTCACTGTGAGCCAGCAGAGTTCAAGCTGCCCTAAATTGCATCTTAGGAGTTCTAAGTCACCCCTCAGCAGCCACAGGATCAGGGAGCCACAAAAAACGTGACATAAAATGGGGACTAAAGGAAGAATTCCATGACATACTACAAAAAGGGAAGGTGTAAACAAAAAAACTGTTTAAAACAGCAATAGCCTGACCATCAGCAAGCTAAAGCAGAAATGCTAAACACAAAAGCAAATGCAACCTCCGATAATATCAGAGATGTAGGACTGGAAATTCTTGGTTAATTATAAGGACTGCCAGCGAGTATCCAACTGCAATAAATGGAATCAGAGTGCTAATATATCGAGTACATATATCATTGTACAATAAGTGTTATTTTAAGTGGTTTAAATCTTCTGTCAGGAATTGGGAGATAAAATGTGGAAATAGAAAAATCATAAAGTTACCTCCAGATTAATAATAATGCACAGAACCAGTAGGGGGGAGTGGATTCAATTATTTTTAAAAAGTTGATCATATATTTTTTCCCCTTTTCCTCCATCCTTCTTATGTTATTCATCTTCTTAAATTGTAAACTACTAAGTCTTATTACATGCTTTGAAAGCGCCTAGCACATTGAGGTTACTACTATAACTCAAATAGCAGTAGAAAAAATAATAATACATTATTAATACCCGGGTGTGACAGATGATCCACCACTCCAAGGGGCCCTGGATTCCAGGGGTGAAATCCTGACCCAGTTGGGCGTTTTGCTATTGAATTCACTGGGGTCAAGATTTGACCCCATGATCCAAAATCTGTGATAAGTGGAACACGTGCCTAATGATCATAGCAATCCGAAGTTGAGTGTTTGCATAATATTTCCATTACAGAAATTATAAAAATCCTCAACTGCATCATCAAGTCCATTTATTTTTTCAGTTGAAATGTCACATACTTGCTCTGGTTCAACATTTGGGTAAGGTTACAAAAATGGCATTAAAACCAAGAAACTTAAGCCTAGATCTTCAAAATTAACTAGTGATTTCGGATGATAGCTTAGGAAACCTTATTAAAAAGAGGGCCAAACTTTCAGAAGGTGGGTGCTGGGCACTTTCTGGAAATCAGAAAGTCATTAGTCACTTTTGAAAGACTTGGGATAAGACAACATTATTGGAAAAACAAAACTGATGAGCATTTCCAGTCTCCGCATTTAGGTCTGAAAATTCAGGCCATTTTTAGTGGGACAATGTAGATTGCTAATAGCTGGATTGAACTTATAAAAAGAGTAGCTAGGAAGAGGTGATAGTGGAAAAGCGATATAGGCATCAAATGGCCTCAAAAACCCAACTGTAAAGTTTGGTGGTGCACTTCTGGGCGTATATAAATCTCGCCTTTCTGATTGCAAATTGGATAACTGCCCATCCTTCAAAGGGGAAAATGAGGCAGGAATTCCCTAATTTATACTTGATTTGTGCAAACCAGCAATTGCAAATTATTTATAGATGAACTAAAGTAATGGCTTTAGCTAGTTGCTGAATTTATTTGTGTGAATATTATGTCCATCTCCAGGCTGAAAGTGTTCTGTTTTCAGATTTTAAAACTCACTTTTAACTCTCTCAAATATGCTTTCTAGATCACATCAAGTGCAAGGAAGAAGAATGCTATGTATGTTCTTGAGGGGGAATATGCCAACAGCATCTTTAAAGTCCGTGAAGACACTGGAGATGTGTATGCATTTGAGAGGCTGGACCGAGAAAAGAAATCAGAGTATAATCTGACAGCTCACTGTATTGACAGAACAACCAACAAGGCACTGGAGCCACCATCCACATTTATCATCAAAGTCTACGATGTTAATGATAATGTTCCTGTGTTTGTACAAAAAGCATTCAATGGTTCTGTCCCAGAAATGTCACCAGTAGGTAAGTTCTTTGACTACTCATTTCTCCTTATGCTTCTGTTTAACAGAGGGGATTTTTAGTAAAATGTATCATTTGATAATTCCTTCTCTAGGAACTTCAGTCACCAAAGTGACAGCAGTGGATGCTGATGACCCAACAGTTGCAGGTCATGCCACAGTTATATACCAAGTTATTCAAGGAGAGCGCTATTTCACAGTTGATGAATCTGGTAGGCATGACACACATTTTTCGACTTTTACCATATACATTACAAAATGTCACACGTTTAAGCCTTTATCATTCTAGCCGAGCGGGAGAAGGAGGAGTTGGAAGTTTAGTTATCAGCAAGAATGTATGCATTTACAGAGAGGTTTTGTTCTGGTACAGTGACAAAGTGCCAATGTCTGTATTATTTAGGAATGTAAAAGTGAACTGAAAAACCAAAAGACATGTGTGCTAACTGCTGTAGGGGGAAGGTAAAGGGGTGCATTTCCCCCTGGTGAAGGCAGGTACAGCGAAGGCACAATAGCTCAAGGCTGAATTGAGCTGAATTTAGCCAACAACTTCTGTTCTGAGTGAGCCACTGACCAGGAATAAGAACAAGATAGCACAGAAACACTGTACATCACTGAAATTCTTAAACCTGTTATAGGGCAAGGGGTGGCTGTATCCTAGACCCTTCATTCAATCTCTCCATGGGCACCACTAACTGACAGGCTCATGCCTGTATTTCTCTCAGGGTGGAATCCCACAAATAACCCCATTTTTAGACGGGGTCCTCATGTCACAGTATCCCTGTTCGCCACCCAGGAGTCTTCTGCTACAGATTTCCCTTTGGCAGCTGTGACCAGCTGGTAAATGCAGTGACAGAGAACAGCCTCTTCAAAACAAAAGTATTAATAATGTATCCATAGGAACATAACAGAGAGGGAAAAGGTTAACACAGTATGCATATAGGCTTTTGTTATCTCCCGTAAATCTTTACTTGCCTAAATGTGCAAGTTTGTCCCAGGACAAGAGTCTGCACCTCTCCAGCCTCTGCCCCCATCTCAGTCTGACTTTCATTGTCTCCCCCTGAAGAGCTCATAGAGAGGTAATCCTTTTATCTGTGTCCAAGTGTCTTTGTCCTGGGACCCCTGAACCTAACTAATCCAGTTTATGCATCTCACTGGGGGGATAACAGGTAGACTTCCAGCAGTTGATTTGGCCCTTAAGCGCTCAATTGAGTTAGTCATTGTCTGCCTTACTGGAGATTTGTAAAACCACTCAGGATTGTAGTTAACTTTTATAAATGCTGTGTTTACCTCTATTTTAGGTCTACCATCATGCTGTTTGCTATATGGGGGCAGAGAGTTATCTCCCACCGTCTTCATACCAATAACAAGGCATAGATTCACTAATTTTTCCAATAAGTGCAATGGTCACCTTTTTGATGATATAGTACAGCAGGAGGGTTCCTATAAATATTCAACCTACAGAAATACATTATTTGAAATATGTAAATGAATTTTACCATTTCCCAGAATGTTTATGCATATAAATAGCAGCTTCAAGCTGAGGTTGTGTCTATAGATTAATTGAAAAGGAAGTCTGACAGCTTTTCCAGACACCCTTTGAGATAGCGCACAGCACTCATTTTTTCACCACCCACAGTCAACTGATCTCCACTAAAGAAAAAGGCTGCATCATTTGTTGAATGCCATATGACTTCCATTGTTACATTAGATGCATTCACGTACAAAGCCCTGGCACCATAGTTTGGCTGGATGTACACACATGCAACATAGCACTGTACTTGACTTTTCCAAAAAGTTCATGGAGACCTTGCTCTGCAAGCCCTCTAGGACCTTTGTGAAGCTATTGTTACACGTTAATGTGCTTGATCTGCCAATGTTCTCTGTGTCCAGCCACACCTCAGATTATTCCCATGCTAAGTAGAAATAGGGGGCAGCGCATGAGCCTGATTATATCCAGATGTACATAAAATACTGCTTCTACAGAGTACATGTACACACTTTAAAGGGCTTTACCCTTACTCCCAAATACCTGACCATTTGTTTCCTAATTCATTCATCATACAATAAACACGGCTATTAGATGTACATGTTTAAACCAGTAACATTATTCCCAGCAGTACACTGTGCAAGGATCCATTACTTTTTCCAGCTGCAGTACCTCTACAAAGGATATCTATAATAGGAGAATACTATTTAGCCAGTGTTTGTGGCTTTGTAATCAAAATATTCAAAAATGCAAAATAGTGCATGGAGATATACAAAACATCCCATCATCTAGAAACCAGATTTCTAACCACAGCATTAGAAGCAATAGCCAAAATGCTACTTAAAGCCAACAGCAGAAGTACACAGGGGGACATCTAACAGAAGATTGCCAAGAAGTGAAAAATGCTAGAATAAATGTGACAGGTTGGACCCCCCACTTCGGCCACCTGATATATTGGGGTCCCAGTGAGCCCACCAGCCAAGGCTCCCTCACCCTGTCCCGCTGCGCACGCGCGCACACACACCCCAGTCGGGACACACCCAGCTGTAGAACCACACAGAATCTGCAATCAGCAGTGTGTGGAAAGACTCAGTTCGGGGAATTGCCCAGCACTCCGGTGCACACACCTTCTGGAGTATAAACCCAAAATTATATGGTCTTCCACTGTATGGAGATCTATACAGCGTAAGCTCATGAAATTCGTTCTCCCCCATCCCCTAGTTATGAATCACACAAACCAGGTTTTAGAATAAACAAAAGATAAAAGTTTAACAACTTCAAAAAGGTAGATTTTAAGTGATTATCAGGGATAGAAAACATTAAAGCAGATTACTGAGCAAATAAAACAAATGTGCCAACTAGGCTTAATGCATTAAAGAAATTAACTACAAATAGTAATTTCTCACACTAAATGTTGTTTTATGCAGGTTGTAGAGTTTCTTGAAGGTAAACTGCACTGCTTTCAGCTTAAATCTCCTCATATACCCTTCACAGGCTGACCTTTCTCACCTGGGCTCAGCTGCTGTCCCACCCACCCTCGCAGCTTAGTTCCTTTGTTTCTTCAGGTGTTTTCAGCAGTCTTCCTTCTTGGGGAGAGAGGCAGTGGAGAAGAGCCAAGATTAACTCATTCCCCAGCCTTAAATAGGGCTTACACATCACAGGAATCCTTTGTTTCCTAGTTTGACCCCCCACCTCTTCTAGTGGAAAAATACCAGAAGTCCAAAATGATGTCCAGTACCAGGTGACAATCACCTGACCCTGCAGCGTTAAAGCAGCCTCCCAGGAAACAGGCTAGATTAGCATCTTCAAAGTCTCATTGTCCTTCCTAATGGCCCATCCAGGCTGTTTGCATACTGTCTGGTGGGCGCTCCCCGGGTGAAAACACAGTTGTAATTATTACATAGTCAATATTTCTAACTTCAGACACAGAAATGATACATGCATACAAACTGGATAATCACATTCAGTAAGTCATAACCTTTCCAATAAACCCCACATGACCCATCTTGCATAAAACATCTCTTAGTTGTGCCATATTCAGGGCCGTCCTTACCCATATGCAAAGTAGGCAGCTGCGTAGGGCACCAGGAAATTTGGGGCACCACATTTCCTGGTGCCCTGCGCAGCTGTGTGCTGCTCCAGCTTTTTCCGCCCCGCCCCAGCCCTGCCTCTTCCTTCCCTGCTCTGTGTCCCTGCTCTGCCCCAGCCCCAGCCCCACTCCCCTGAGGACTGCAGTAAGGCTGGGCCTGCACTCACCGGCAGCGGGAAGTGCAGTGACCAAGCCCCAGCCACACCGCCGGTGAGTGGTTCCCCCCTACCCCACCAAGACAGCCCCACCCTCCGCAGAGGCCTGGGGCCTGCCCCCTGTTCCCCCGCCCCCCCCCCCCCACACACACACACACACACACACACACCCCTCTCCCTGGGGGCAGCCCTGGCCATATTCATCTCATAACAATACTTCTATGAGGAATATGGGGCGTAACATCACAAACTGATCCTTTTTAATGTGTGTTTTTTAAAGGAGTGATTTCTACAGCCACAGCTGATTTAGACAGAGAGACTCAGTCTACATACGAAATTGTTGTTAAAGCAAAAGATTCTCCAGGGCTTCACGGTGGGGATTCAAGCACTGCTACAGTCATCATTACTTTATCTGACATCAATGACAACTTCCCAACATTTAAACAGCGTAAGTTGTGAGAGTGATTTTTTGTTTGAAAGGCACGAACAGGTATGATTAAAACAAATGGTTTCATCAGAGTTTATTCAATCAAGATTTATTTCTTTATAAAAATTGCTAAAATATCTCTTGAATTGAACAGAACTTCCTCCCTTCCCGATTCCTCATTTCCCCCCCCCCCCCCCACCAGCACTGTATGCATAAGTTTGATTAAAGGCCCTGAATTTTGCAATTAAGCTGTGATGCACATCCTGGGCAGAATAAATCCATTCAGTGGTATCTTGTTCATTCTGTACTGCACCTTGACATTTTTGAGCATCAATGCAGTTTTTAAAATTAAAAACTTACTTTGTCTGCAGGGACAAATAATCTCAGTATTCTCTGTGAAATTATGTTCTTGTTACCAAAAATAAATTGAGATGAACAATTGATTAACAGAATTCTCACTTGAATGTGTGGTGTTTAGGGGGCTGTGGTTTTTTAATTTATTTATTTATTTTTTGTTTTAAAACAGAATCGTTCCACTTTAAAGTCCCTGAAAACATTAGAGTAGGAAGTGAAGTCGGCAGATTGAAAGTAGAAGACATTGATGAGCCACAAAACAGAAACACGAAGTATAATTTTGTCAGAGGACACTATAGAGATACCTTTGAAATTATACCAAATGCATTCACCAACGAAGGAATAATTAAGCCAAAGAAGGTACAATTCCTAGTGACAAAAGAAAAATGTGTTGTTTGTTGTGTTGACAATTGATATCTAGGCAACCTATACTCTAAAAACAATATGGAACAGAAAAATCCAATTTTTTTTTTTTTTTTTTTTTTTTTTTTAGTTTCAAGGTAACATACATATTAAGTGCATTGATTCGGTATTATTAGTAGGATAAAAAACTCATTTTCCCACACAGTGTATAATGGAGACTTACCTGATCAGATGCCAGATTGCACACCTCAGATTCCCCTCAGCTTCGTGTCTTAGTTTCCCCTGTCCTTAGGTATTTGGATAGCTTGGTGGGCCAGTAATTTTAATGCTTTGACTTTCCGGATCCCCTTCTGGGGTCAAAGTCCAAATGAAGTGAAAAATTCAAACTCTTCTAGTTAATCTCTTTTCCTCTCCCTTCTCTAAGGTTTTACAGCACTTTGTCCTCCCTGAGTCTTCACTGCCTTACCCACCCTTTCCCCTGCAAACAGGAGGGTTTCCACACTACCTCCAAGTACTGTGGTAGGGGCTCCACGAGCCTGGGCCTTCCCCAAAACCCTGCCCTCAAGCTCCCAAACCTGCGTCACTGGTATCAGGGACATTTCATCATTAGCTTCAGCACTACCAACCCCAAGAATTCAAAAATCATGACTCCGCCCCCCCAAAAATCATGATACTACTTTACATTATAAATTCGGTTCTGTTTTTATATGTGCTTCCTGGTTCCTGAGCTGTTTGACTATATATACACTTCATGTTTTCAAGCTTTTCTTTGTCGTCAACAGGACTAGAAAATTTTTTTTTTTTTTTAAATGAAGCTAAGATTCTCAGATCCCTCTATTCCAGCATCAGGGTCTTAAACACAAAGACTTCGTAAAAATCATAAGAGCTGGTAACATTGGCCTTGTCACTAGGCCTCCTCCACGGCCTCTTTCTGTGGTGTTCGGTGATCCCACAGTGCTGAAAGTGGCGAGTGCTTGCAAGATTTATTGTGATTTATTCTGAGTCTGTTTCTAATTGGCTGAGCTTAACAAGAGCTTCACAATGCCCCACCCAAATGCTATCTGGGAAGCTCAGCCCTTAAAGGCACAGCCGCTAGTACCGCAGTTCCCAGCACACCTCCACCAAACTGCTGCTCTTCCCCAGGTCTCTAAGCATCTCCTCCTCCCTGCAGGCCTCTCCCACTGCGGGGAAAATGCTGCTGCTTATATTACAAAGCAGGCATGACTCTTCCTCACCTGCTCAAGCACATGATCTGGAAGAAGGTGGGGGTGGGGGAAAAGGGGAGCCGGGACTTGAACTACTTAAAGGGTCAGTTCATTGTTTGAAGTACATAATGGACAAGAGTCATCCATGGTGCAATTTCACTGGAATCGGTGGAGTTTCCAGAAGAATGAATTTGTCCCCATGTTTTTGTCTCAGAGATAAGTTTGCACTGTCCTCTAAGGCAAAACGTCAATGCTTTTGTAACAGTTTCAAGGCCATTGTCTCTGCCACTATGTCCAGTCATAAGTTTAACACCTTTATCACTATTTAATTAGCATGTTTCAGATTAGTGTATTATATGAGGAATACTGGGTATCTCAAACACTGCTGTCTACACCTACGCTATCTACAAGGTGGAGATGGACTCAACCTTCAAAATTAGGGATGGTTGGTGTTTTTCTTAAAGCCCCAGGTCTTACAGTAATGTGATTGCAGGAGAATCTCAGATTTCATTAAAAAAAAAAAAAATAGGTTTCTAGCACTTATGGTTGAAGGGAAAAAAAGAAAATGTGAACCCTAAAAACAAAATGAGAAGACAAAGAAATATACCCACATTTTTTTACTTCTCAAAAATCTCATGATTCTGATGACTTGTTACATGGCTTTTGAATGCTTCGGACAGAATACCAACTCGGAGATTATGAGCATCTCAACATTCACAGCTGTTTGGAGATGTTGTTTTATTTTCTTGAATCCTGTGCAGGCTGTGAAATCTCTCTCCAACGTTTAGGTCAGCTCCAAGCTTTTTTGATTTAGGCCCATGTGTAATCACTCCAACTATCAGTATGGTTCTCAACTGTCCCTCCAGACTGAAGCAGCTTTGCAGTAGGAATCCTGAATATACACACTTTATAGCCTTAGTGAGTTCAAGTTACAGCAAGGCATGAGATGAAATTTGCAGCATTCTTACTGCCCTAAATATGCAGCTTTTAAAAAAAGCAAACAAGACAGCACTTGAAGTTATGGTGCTAATAGGATTCAGAAAAGCAATTCTGCCCGCCCCCCCTCCCACACAGACTCTCCCCCTCCCCCCCCCCCCAAAAAAAAAAACACTATACCAGATTCTTATTTCATTGTAGATTAAATTGTTTTCTCTTGGACATGCCTACTTCCAGGCATTTCTGGCTACATTAAAGCACTGATAATATTGCACCACTCCAAACTCGTGGCAAAATGTCCAAATCTCTCCTGAGTTCAATTGCTCTCACACGTAGCACGAACGCTGCAATCTACTCTGCACACAGTGAGCAAGTTTGGCTGAGAGGCCTATCATGGCCAGCCTCTCTTTGGTAGGTAGGGCACCAACAGACCTCTACCATGAAATAAGAATCTGGTATAGTTTGTTTACTATTAGCTGGATTGCTGGCTGTAGTTTACAGTTAAGGGTCTTGGCTCTCAGGCAAGAAAGCCCCATCTCCTGCCTTCAATGAATGTGGAGAAATGTAGTTGGGAAGGGCAGAGCTGTGGATTTCAGCCTCACCTTTCAAGAAAGGAGCTAGCTCAGATCACCCTAGACTACCTATCCTGCCTACGGTCAGAGATAGCTGGCTCTGACTGAAGCTTGTAGCCACAGAACTGTAAACATAAAAGTACAGACTGAGAATTATGTGCTGAATTTTGAATAAAGACTAGATTTGTGAAAAAAGTCATAAGCTGCTCAAGTAATAAATGCACATAAAATGGGAGAAATTCACTGAATAAATGATTCCCTGATAATCTAGTTCCGTTACAACATACTAGCATTTCCAAATCACACATTGCAGTACGGTGCTTTAGTTTGCATATATAGCATTTTTATTACTGACTGAGAATGTTTCTCTTTTCATTTAGCCATTGGACTATGAAAAAATAAAAGAGTACAAGTTTGACATTGAAGCAACTGATCCAACAGTTAATATGCGTTTCTTCAAGTCTGGTGGGCCAAAGAGCATTGCAGCCATTACCATTGAAATTCTTGATGTTGACGAGCCTCCCATCTTCTCTCAGCCATCCTATGTTTATAAAATAAAAGAAAACTACCTCCCAAAAAACCCACTTGGCACAGTTTTGGCAGTAGATCCTGATGCAGCAAAACGGAAAATTAGGTAAATAATGCTGGATACTACATCAGTTCCCAGCAAACGACATTGTTAAATTCTCAACATTTTAAAGATATAAAGAAAGTTGGCCAAACTTTCAGAACTGTGTATGCAAAAATGCATAATCTGCATGTGCAGACACACACACGCAATAACTGCACAAAAGTTAAGTGCCTGGGCACCTGCACATGCAATTACCACATACAGTCACTATGATAGCACATGCGCATTATGCCTATGCAGATTAGCAGACAAGTGAAACTGCACAATTCTGTAGGTCTTACTTTATGTTTTTGTACAATTATTGTTGCAATTTTTTATATTGCAACTACTGCCTTGGCATGTATAGTTTCCAAAATTAAAACAAAGTGAACTAATTTAAAATCAGCAAAGGAGTAATAAATAAATAAATCTACATAACAAATTTGGGAAAATTTTCTAGCTGACATAAGATATATTGGGCTAATTACTCTATTCTGGCCCAGGTAATTTTGGGGGGAAATTCTTTCTGGTGAGGAGGGCTGGAAGAGAAGAAAATATTTCTCTGCCACGTGTTTGAAGCTGTTTAAAATGTTAGTCCGAGAGGAGAATGGTTAGCAAAGCGCATGGTAAATGCAAATGATCAGATCTGCAGTTTATCATACAATTTTGAACAACTTCCAGACCTTCTGCTATGAATCACTGAAATGCTACACACTGTTACTATTCCTGTTTTGTTGAGGATTATCCTTTTTAAATAAAACACAGATATACCCTCCGAAGATCCAGCCCTAGTGGGGACTATGTCAAAGTATCCAATAGTGGAGATATCTTCATCTCAAAACCTCTGGACAGAGAAGCCAGTGCCTGGCATAACCTAACCGTGGCAGCCCAAGAAATCATGGCAGACAGTAAGTGTCAACTAGAAACCTGTTTCATTGGCGGGAGGGGGGGAAATCAGTATATTTCTTCTGAATGATCATTGTTTAAAAGAGGAAAAAAAAGCCAAACAAAAAAAAACCTGTCAATATTTGACACAAGCTAATGCACCCCTTTGATCAAAGTGGCTATGTTTGCTTTAGAATGATTTTGCATTGCAAATGTTCAAATCCGACAAATGTGTACTTCAGCAAGTGAGCGGAGTATGCTTTTTTCAGAATCTGGCCTATTATTAATATGCAAATTCACTCAGCTCATTAACCAGAATATACCTTGTTTCTTTAAGCTAGTCAAGGGTTCTCAAACATCATTGCACTGCGACCCCCTTCTGACAATAAAAATTATTACATGACCCCAGGAGGGAGGACCAAAGCCCGAGTCTGCCCAAGCCCCTCCACCCCAGCTGGAGGGACCAACGCTAAAGCCCCATCCCCGCTGCCCCGGGTGGGGGGTGCAAAGTCAAAGCCCAAGAGCTTCAGCCCAGGCAGGGGTCCTGTAACCTGAGCCCTGCCACCCATGGCTGAAGTTTGAGCCCCGCTGCCCAGGGTTGAAGCCCTGGAGCTTCAGCTTCAGCCCCGGGCGGTGGGGCTTAGGCTTTGGCTTCAGTCCTGGGCCCCAGCAAGTGTAACCTTCAGTACAAATGCAATGAATCCCTTGAAACCACTAACCTTTATGCCTGGATCTCTAACATAAGTCATAGAAAAAGCATCTTGCCTGATTATACTCCCACAGTACAAAGAGAGCAAAATTCCCCTCACATCCATATGTAGAGCCATTTAACCACTTCCCAGGCCAAACCCTTCAACATTTAAGTCCTGCCATAAGAGCCAAGGAGCAAGTGGGAAGGAGGGATAGCCTCCTTGTTACACTTTGGCAATCTTCAACTGGCATACATTCCTTTCGGGTTATAGACAGCTGGCATGGTTTAGAGCAGCCCCTAGGTTGTTATAACCTACACAGAGTCCAGCACAGTAAATCAGGGAGCCGTAACCAGCTCCCCCTCATCCCATTCAACCCTGTGTAGGATCTTTGTGTAGGAACAAATCTGGGCCTAAATTCACATCTAATAAGTAGAATGAGTATAAATTCATCAAAGTGTGATATACTGTACTATTCTTGCTCATTATGAAGTTCCATGAATGATGCAAAGCACAGGACAAGTGTTCTGTATGGGGCTCAGTCTGCAGACAACTGAATGATAAATCATCCATTATTTTATGTTTATCATTTCAGATAGACTGTCTGACATAGAATCACATACACAAGTTTATATCCAGGTTCTTGATCAAAATGACAATGCTCCAGAATTTGCTTATCCTTATGAGCCCAAAGTGTGTGAAAATGCTGCACCGGGAAAGGTAGGTAATTCATGAGAGGGTTGTTTCCATTTATACTTAACCATATACCTTCAAAACACAAGTTAAACCACAACTCTTTTGATAAGAGTTATCCTGTTTGCTAATCCTAAATACTGATCTGCATGTGCTTCCAGTGGCTACTCCATGACTGCATTGATTTCCGAGCTGTCAGCACTCAGGACTTTTCGCTGCTATAATACAGACCTATCACTTCACACACACACACACACACACCCCCACCATCCCTCTCCCTCCCATCGAGCAGAAGGTCAGCAGTATGCATGCACATTAGCCATTCCAGTTCAGTTAACCCTACAAGGTGGCAGTTATTACCAGCAATTCATTTTCATCTACCTAATATTCATACATGCAAAACCTGAGCTATGTAACATAGGCAGGTGAAAACATGAGTAAATATTAAGATTGCAAATTTCGTCAGCGCCCAGTTTGTGTGCCAACAAATAGAGTTGGTATTTTTTAGGTGTCATGGGTTCCTCAGCTGCAGCTTTTACATTAAGTTTTTTTTATTTATATTCATTAATTTACAGTCTTTGAGCCAGATTCTACCATTTGATGGGAGCTGTGTGTACAGACCCAGGGGTAGTATTTGATCTTTAACTTGATTTTGAAATACTTTTGGTATATCATTTATTGATGTCATATAGATTATTCATCTGCCATACATGCAGTAGCTGTATTGTGTGTTTTCGGTATTTGGGGGAGATTTTCAAAAGCAAGCAAGGAATTTAGGAGCAGAAGTCTTAGACATTCACTGTTATTAGTGCTCTAAATCCATTAGGCACTTCAGAAAAACTCCACCTAAAGATATTTAAATGAACATTAGTTTTTTCTCTTTATGGTTAATTTCAAGCCATAACACAGCCACACCGCAGAGTAGGAGAGAGAATCCCTTTCCTTTGTGTGTGGCAGGATTGACGCTACCTGGCTTTTAGCACATGCTACTGTGGGGGGAGCATAGAGGCTCTGCACCAGTTTCTCTCCATAAAAAGTACATAAGCAGGGAATAGGCAAACCCATCTTTCTGACTCTCCCTCCACACCAGCCAGTGGATCCGACTAGTCATGCAACGGGGGAAGGAAGCAGCCCTTTGAAGAGGGCTATAATCAAATTACTCCTATTGCACTGCAAAGGATAGGAGGCCCCAGGAGGCACTGCGCCTCTCTGGGGGCCCCTCTGGAGTGATGCAGCTTCACACAAACTCTTACTGCAGATGGTCCATGAAAGGCCCAGCACAAGCTATTGCATTACATAATGAGTGTTTTTACCACTGTGTTCACTGCATACCTGAAATTTATGAACTTTGGAATCTTTATAGGTAATAATCAGGATTTCAGCTACTGACAAGGATGAAATGTTGCCTGGCGTTAACTTCAAATATTCCCTGACCACAGAAGATAGCAACTTCACATTGGTTGACAATCACGGTAGTGTATCCCCTCAGTAGATTTCAGCATATAGCAAAAGAGGCACCAGGAAACATGAGGTGAAAACTAGAGATAATCTGTGATGGGTCCAAGTGGGCTATTGTTATTTATAAACAAGTTTATCTGCTGAAAAAACCTTAAGAGTTGTTCATGCCCACCCAACTATTTGCGGGGTTCCTTAAAGGCTCAGTTAGCCTCAGGGATTGTGCCAGATGATTTGTAATCTATAAAGAAAGTCAGGAGGCTGACATTATCACTTAATTAGATGTCATTACCTTTTCCAGAGAACACAGCTAATGTCACCGTCAAATATGGACAGTTTAACCGTGAGCGGGCAAAAATCCACTACCTACCTGTCATCATCTCAGACAGTGGCACACCTGAGCTAAGCAGCACAAACACACTTTCCATCAGTGTCTGCAAGTGTGATGAGAAAGGAGAATTCACTTTTTGCGAAGAAGCAGCTAAGCAAGTTGGAGTTAGCATTCAGGCGTTGGTGGCAATTTTTATCTGCATCCTCACAATCCTTGGTAAATATCTGATATTTCAAGCATACTCTGCTCTTGACATGTTCTTTCTAATTGAAGTACCTGAAGTTGTGTGCTTTTCCAGGATCAAGAAGAACATTTTAAAGAGAGTCAGTCACATTCAGTAAACTCTTGCATTTACTTTCTTTTTGGCCTATTAGAATAGTTGTCTTACTGTAACTAAGGAGCAGTTGTAATTTCACCATTAATATTATTTAGCACCATTAGGCATAATGTAACTGTACATGAATCTGAGCCAGAGAAATAACAGGGCCCCTATCTCAAAAGGCTGAATTCATATGGGCACAACATGTAACAATGCAATAAGACACCAATAGAAATGATATTGCATAACCCATTAATGGTGCAACAATAGCTGCTGTACTTGATGTATGGATATTGCAGTATTGTGAATGGAAAGCTGGTATCCAGGATTGTAACTTGGGTGGCATAAGAATGCATAATGTTAAAAAAATATTAATATAGCGCTTAACATGAACTGGCTGACATGTGGGGATTGGCTGGGTGATGGAGCTGTTCACCTTTAGGTCATCAGTTTGAGTTTAACATGGACTGGTAAGGGTGAAAGTGGGTATTGTTTGATAGCTTAGATGTTAAATGATTGGATGGTCCAAACTCAGTTCCTAGTGGACAAGTGTCCACATCACGACGCCACACCCATAAGTCAGCCTCAGCAAAAAAAAAAAAAGAGGTAAAACGCCAACTGATTATGGAGGATGAACTATGGTCTCTCTGCTAGAGATATACCCTCCAGGGCAGGGCTCAGGCATATTTGCAGGGCAGCATAGGGAAAGCTTGCACTGCTGTTGTCTGTTCTGTGTTCATGAATACAGGACTTCAGGTTCCAGGACTAACAGTCTGGTGCTGTAAAAATAAAGTTCTAAGGAGATGAAGAGATCAACACTAAAGCAGATTGACAGAATGCAAAAACGGGCCCCTTTTGTCAACACATCAGACCTACATTAGGAATGTTTTAGATAACATTCAAAAAAGAATGTAATGGCATTTTTCCTGAAAAAACTTCAGATTATGTTCAATTTTAACTACACTGAGTTTGGTTTACTCTAATTCTCTATATTTGCCTTTATTTACAACTGCTGGGATATGTTTTCTCTACAGTAATCACATTGTTAATCATTCTGAGAAAGAGGCACAAGAAAGAGCTGACTGTACTTAGGAAGAATGTGGCAGAGATTCATGAGCAGCTTGTCACCTACGATGAAGAAGGTGGTGGTGAAATGGACACCACCAGCTACGATGTGTCTGTGCTCAACTCTGTCCGCAAGAATGGCATGAACCTGGAGACTAGGCCCTGCCTGTATGCACAGGTCCAGAAGCCAACAGGAAATGGAAATTCTGGCACTGGGGAAATGGCAATTATGATTGAGGTGAAGAAGGATGAAGCTGACAATGATGGGGATTTGCTGCCATATGACACCCTTCACATTTATGGCTATGAAGGTGCTGAGTCCATTGCAGAATCTCTTAGCTCTTTGGAGTCAGGATCCTCAGATTCAGATATTGACTATGACTTTCTAAATGACTGGGGTCCAAGATTTAAAATGTTAGCTGAGCTTTATGGATTGGAGCCAAATGAAGACTTTGTGTATTAAGTTCAAATCAACTGTGTTTAGTTTTTTTCCCCCTCTAGAGACAGATAGGAAAGCCAAGATGCAACTAGTATGCAAAAGGAGGATCAGCAGATCTTTACACAAGCAGCACAGGATGTAACTATGATTCTAGACACCAAAAACTCAACGCATTTTGGGTTAAAAAATTACAACGAAATCCATTTTTAAAAATTAATGACATTGTTCTTGTCCCATTCCCGCAGCATGGGCAGCTCAGCTAGCACACTGACTCATCCATTGACACTAGTTCTCTATGACCCACAGGTAGGCTCCACAAAGCATGTCTTTTGCGTCATTACTGCCCAGCACCTGTGAAAGTTTTCCATATATATGCTGATGCCTACAGCAGCATGGCCCTGATTTCTTCCCCATTCCATGTGGTCACACCCCCTTTTATCAATGCAAAATTAAGAACAGAGGAGTCTAGCAGCTCTGGGAAGGAACATATAATGGAGGCACCTGTAGCCACCTCCCCCTCAAGTCTGCCTTGCCTCCTGTACCATCTTGCATGGATAATTCATGCCCTTGCTTACACAGTAAAGGGGAGGATCATCATTTAATATTAAAGATGCTTCCATTATATTCAAAGAGATTCATGATTTCTCCCTTCTTCCCAATTCACTAGTTACCTTTCCACTCCAAAAATGGCTACTGCAGGAAGATAGTGGAACTCTTTGGGATTTTTAAAAGACCACCAGAGTGGTTTTAATTGGTCATTTTTGAAAAGGTTGCCTGTGGGGATTTCTGGCACAGTCCTGGAGTATTAAAATCTCTTTATCCTCAGAAAAAAAGATTTTCCTTTCTTAACTAAGATCTTGGTGCTATTCAATGTACTATATCCTGCCGGGCAGGAAACGGGCAGATCAGGTGGAATGTTAAGGCTCCAGAACTGTAGGTCTCACTGGATTGCAACAATCAAATCACACGTATTACAGGCTAAGCAGGTGTTGGTTTTTCTAGGAGTTTTCTTTTTTAATATTGTTGAAGAAAATTAACTATTTCAGGGAAAAAAATTCAAGGGTCTCATTACTGTGAATTTTGTTTTTAAACAGGTACTGTAAAATGGGTATTTTCCACCTAGGAAAGTATTGTATCTGTGTATTCTACTGTCTGTCTGAAAGACCAAGGCATGAACATAAGCAAGGTTTTGGGTGCCACCAGCACCGCATCCCTGATCCTGCAAAGACACATGCGCATATTTAACTTCATGCACAGCGGGGAGTCATCCTGTTCAGCTGAAATCCAGTGCAGACAGTGCATCTAGTCAAACAAACATGTATGTTTTTCAGGATCTAGGCAAGTGATGATAATGGGCTGGCTCCTGCTCCCACTGATGTAAGACTCCCATTGATTTTAATGGGAGCAGGGTCCTGCCAATGAAATACCCAGTTTTGCAGGATCTGTAGGAATTAGTTTAGCTGATCTCTTGATTTAAGATTGGATTTTATATTATAGTCGCTAATCCAAATACTAAAGTCTTCTCTTTTAAACCAGTGTGGCGGAATTTCACTGATTTGCATTTCACTAAGTCACCCATAGCTGATACACAAAACCCAGTATCCTTTTTCAGCAAAGATTTAATAGCAAGGGTATTAAATCTGCAGGACGGTCTCCTTATTAGTACTTCACTACTTTTTTCAAAATACACTATACAACATTTAGTAGGACACTATCATCAATTATTCAAATTATAGTACACTTTCCATATACGGGCCTGATCCAAACCCATTGGGAATCGTCCCATTGGTGGTTGGATCAGGCCCTTTATAAATAATGAACTTTTTTTAAAATTTGTG
Source organism: Chelonia mydas (assembly GCF_015237465.2). Lineage (NCBI taxonomy): Eukaryota > Metazoa > Chordata > Testudines > Cheloniidae > Chelonia > Chelonia mydas. The sequence continues at coordinate 25,492,829 of NC_051252.2, read as the reverse complement.
TTTGTTCACTTAATCATTAATTTGCAAATCCAGTCCTCAATGCAAGATTGTGTTATAAAGATTGTGTTATTAATACTTATGTTTTAAGATTTTCATGTATAATAAGGTGTTGCTATTAAACAGGAAATGTTAGCTATAAAATTATTCAGTGCCATAGCTGAAGAGTCTTCTGTAAACAACATCCAGATAACATTTCCTATAATCACTGTGGGGTTTTTTGCAGTCTGCATTATAACATTATTCTAAGGAACACCGTACTGATCTCTACTATACATCAAAAGGTGTTTGCACTGGATATTTTCTTTTAATATTGCTATACTTGTTTTGTTTTTACTTACATAAAAGCCAAATTCAAATGTAGTGTTATTTCTCTGTGAATTAATAAGCTGCATGCATAAGACAATAGGCTTTTGGGTGAACTTGCTGCAGTGAATTCAGTCAGCAGAATGCTGGAATCTGTTAGCGAAGGGGAAAGGAAGTCATCAAACCCATAGAATGATAGACATGAGTTCATGGAGGAGCTCTGTGTAAAAATGATTTTTTTCATGTACTTGGGAAGCTATACTCTAAGACAGTGGTTCTCAAACTGTGGGTCGCGACCCCGTTTTAATGGGGTCGCCAGGGCTGGCTAGACTTGCTGGGGCCAGAGGCCGAAGCCAAAGCCCAAGCCCTACTGACTTGGGCCAAAGCCTGCAGGCTTCTGCCTTGGGCAGTGGGGCTGAGATTACAGGTCCCCTGCCTGGGGCTGAAGCCCTTGGGCTTTGGCTTTGCCCCCACCCCAGGTCAGTGGGGCTTTGGCCCCTCCATCCAGGGAGGCAGGGATGGGGTGGGCTCAGGCTTCAGTCCCCCCCCTCCTGGGGTCATGTAGTAACTTTTGTTGTCAGAACGGGGTCGCAGTGCAATGAAACTTGGGAACCCCTGCTCTAAGACCTTCTCCCACAGAATCTTCCCTTCTCAGACGTCTGATTTCACGGAGACCCTTTTCCAGGCAAATCAGAGCTGTGCAACATACCAATTTTCTTGTCATGTGGGGCCAGATTTTCAAGAGAGCTCAGTGTGTGGAGTTGTTTTGAAAATCTGGCCCAATTGAGGGTGTGGAGATCTTTTGAAAGTTTGGCTACAGAATCGATGTGGTTCTAGAGGGCGATATAAATATACAGAGAACACTGGTACAGTATCAGCTAAATCCCACACCTGCAGGATGGAGCACAGGGATCAGGACCTTCCCACCTTAAAATACAATCTTCTATTGTTTGAACTACCCCATTAGCTACCACTAGAACAGTTCCATCCTCAGTTATCAAATGTATCACGGAATGCATTGAACAATTTTAGATGACCAAATGGAGGACGTTTTCAGTGTAATTAACAGACTGCTGGGGATACGAGTTTGATTGAGATTACAGGGAATTTTGCATAACTGTTTGAGGCATTACCAGCAGTTAGAGGAGAAATTCTTATTTCAGTTGACAGGGGGCTTTGGTTTTGGAGATGAAAGTCCCAACTCCTATCCCTCATGTTGTGTGTGTACGACTTAGCTGCCAGCCAGAATGCACATATCCCAACTTCCTCTGCACTCAACAATGTTACTCCCTAGTAATATTTCATCCCTTCAAGCAATGCAAAGCACTCTTCCCCATCACCCCTCAGCAATGGCATGGTCCGGTGTCTCCCTAATATTTCTAGTCCTGCCACACCAGAAGCAAGGGACTGAGCAGGGGTGCCTCACACTGTACAAAAACAACAGATAGTCATTTCCCCATATTGCCCATAACCCTGGATTTAAGGGCTAGCACACAACAGATGAGTAGACAATCATGGCAGAAAGGGAAGGACTGACTCAACAGAGAAAGCTGTGTTTGCAGAAATTAGTACTTTTAAATTGCAACCAACCATCTGTGAATACTTAAGTCTCACACTCTCAGACCTTTAAATTCAGTGTTTTAGACAACAGTCCTTTATCACCTTTTTTCTATGTTCACTCTCAAAGAAAGATCATGCCAAAACTTTTTTAAAGAGACTTGCCCAGGCTGTTGGTATTTACACAAATATAAATCAAATGAAAACTGTCAGTTCTTTCAGAGCTAATTGTCAGGAGCAGAATAATATAAAAGTTTCAGATTACACAAATTTAGCTGCATTGCATTAAAAGTGCAATACATATGTCAATTAAGTTACAATGAAATGCATTTTTCCAAAGAAAGATCAATTAAACATCTGCGATAATTTTGCTTTCACCAAATATTTTAAGTGTTATTCATTTAATTAAACCATACATTTGACTTTTATTCTTAGTTGATCATGAATTTTTATTGTATTATTTTTATGTAATAAAAGGTCATGCCAGGGGACTAATGCATTTAATAAAGATTTTTATATGGCCCCCCATTAGGGATCCTTTATGAAATAGTCATTTATGCTTGAAATCCTTGCTAAACGAATTAGCATGGAATACCTGTTAAAACAACATTTATTGAACCCCTCTCTACGCCAAAATAATCTGGTGACCCACCTACTACTCCAAATAATTCAGATGAGTTTTCAATATTAAACGGAAAGAATAATTCAAAAATGAACCCTGTAGTTGCATCAAGTATTGTTATTAGCATTCAGCACAGCTATTGTAACCTGAGGGAGAAATATAAAAACACATAAAAGCCAGGAAAGAGGACATAAAACGAGAAATGAGAAGGAAAAAACACATTTAACTGTTCCTGGAGTTTTTTTTTTTTTTCCTCCTTGTTAATGGATTCTCTTACCTCCCCGGCAGCAATACAAATTAATTCTAGAAGGGGTCCAGTCAACGTTGTTATTAGAGCTGAAATGTCATTTCACCAAAACCAAAATTTTTCATGGAAATGTATCAATTTCAATGAAAAATGCATTTGGAAGGTTTTGTGGATTCATGACGGCATACCTAGAGAGAGAGAAAGGGAGAGGGAGAGCACCCACATATTGCAACCAAAACAAATTTAAAAAAAAACAAAAAACAAAAAAAACACACCTTGAAATTTTATATTAAACCGATTGTTGTTTTCTGGTCAGGCCTAGTTGTGATGCCTGAGTCATGACGAGCAACAGGGTCTCCTTTGGAGTTTAGTGCTTTGATACAAGAATCCTCCCTAAACCCAACTCATATTTTTCCCCTTCTGACACTTACATTTTGCATATGCTATGTAATGCTGTCTGTTGGTGAAAGGCTAGCAGTACGCACACAGATGTATCATGGCTCACAAATCTATCCACACATGTATGTTATATGCTCATCAAGGTATTTGAGTGACTTACAAGATTCCATTTCTAAAAGATTTTAGACCCAAATCTGCCTCCCTTTGTGCAGTTATTTACACCTGTGCAAAGAGTACAAAAAGCTGCTATTTTGATTTGTAACATTTTACCCCCAGTGCGCAGATGTAGATGACGGTGCAAGGCACTGGGAAGTCAGGTCCCTTATGTTCCTTTCCACCTCATCCCTATTGAATAGAATTAGGGTGACCAAATGTCCCGATTTTATAGGGACAGTCCCGATATTTGGGGCTTTTTCTTATATAGGCTCCTATTACCCCCTACCCTCTGTCCCGATTTTTCACGCTTGCTATCTGGTCAGCCTAAATAGAATTGTCCTCTTTGGTTTAGGCCAAAAATGTGAGTTTTACAGTTTGTTTCGAATGCACCAAGGCTTATTCTAATCTCAGAATTCAACAGTGATGGGCCAGCTGCCAAGGAAGCTTGTCTGCCATGCTCACAAGGTGGTCTGTTGTTGTTCGAGTGGATCATAGCTGTTGTGGGAGATCAGGATAGCCTCTGAAATGGCTCAGGACAATCCAACAGAAGGCTTTGAATGTAAAAAGTGGAAGCTTTGATCTCTGTGTGGGGAGCCAGTGCAGCAAGCAAAGGACTGGGGAAATGGACACTTGCAGCTTGTGCCGGGGAGCAGGCAAGTCACTGCATTCTGAAGCGATCAGATCTCTTTCAGGGTCAGGCACTTAATACCGGACACTCATGAAATTATAACAATCAAATCTGCATCTGTGCTGAATCTTTTCCCTTCCCCAAAACCCCACATTTCTACCTGCCAATCAGGAACCTCTTTCTGAATGTTGCACCACTTCAGATTAGACAGGTCAAAAAAGGAATTTATTATTCCTCCTAATCCATCTGTCCTGCCCACTAGATCTTTAGACCATGGGGTCATTCTATTTATTCTGTATAAATAAGACTTTTCTAAGAACAGGTTCCTCCAACCCGTTTTCTGATGCCTACCCTGCATTTCACCTGCCTGTTGTCATCTTTTGTGCTTTTCATGCCTGTCCTATTTAGACTGTAAGCTCCTTGGACCAAGGACTTTGCCTTCTCCTGCAAAGCATCATGCTCAACAAGAGTGCTATGTAAATGAAACAGGGATGTTGACAAAAACAAACTCCAGCTTTCATCATTCTAACGCTGTAGTACAAGTCTCTGGATAGATCACTGGCTACAGGGATCAGACCAGGACTTCAGGGTCTTTAAGCACAATCCTCTACTGTCTGAGCTAGAAGACCCAACTCAGTCATCCAACGCTGTAGCAGGCCTCTCAATCTTTGTACATGGCCCAGCCATCGTGAGAGGGGAAGACTGGATGTGGGTTACATTTGCAACTATGTACTATTTATAAACCAAGCCTCAAACAATGCATGTTGTAGTTCAACAAGTAGAATGTATGACCAACTTGCATCATCCTCTTTAAATTTAGCTCTAAAAATAGCCCGAACAGCAATCTAAACCCAGCGTATAGGAGGAGATCTGAAGTTTGAGTGAAAAGGGCTAACTGGGTTCCTTCTGACTTTTTAATGCCTTTGTTGAACGCTTTTTAAAAAAAAACAAAAAAAACACACAACCTTTTAGAGGGACAAATAAAAAAAATTATTATAGGCCACTTTGTCAGGAACAGGTGCTAACAATACCTTGCATTAGTGTCTCTTCTTGTGTGTTCATGATGTATAGAGTTACAGCTTCAAGTCAGAAAGTACATACAGCTCACTGTATCACTTGATCTTGTGTTGAATCATAGGCACGTGGACAGGCGAATTCACTGTCAAATTTCAGAGATCTAAAGCTTTTGTTATGATCCTGCCTTGCCAAGAAGAAAAGCCTAAGAAAACCTCCCTTCCCAAGGAAAGCAGCTGCTAGTGACGATAACCCCTCAATTTATACAGTACCTTTTATCCGGAAGTACCTCAAGGTGCTTTACAGATTACATTTTAAATAGTGTTCTCAGTTACGCATGCATAAATCCAGAGCAACTATGCTAACGTCAAGGGAATTACTCTGGATTTACACCAGAGTAAATGTGAACAGAATTTGGTGACGTTATAAATAGGGCTTCATCCTCAGCTCCATTACATTTTCTTTATTCAATGACCAGTTTATGTCCCAACGTATAGAGAGCAAAAAGATTGGGACTTTCTTCAATCTGGTCCAAATAATGAGCAAACAAAGGAATAGCTTTGGTTTCTGTCCAAAAGCGGGAGGGGGGGAAGCAAATAAGCCAGATAAATGGGACAGGTTTCAAAAAGCAAGGAGAGATGGGCTACAGCAGCTCCCCGGGGGACCCTTGTAGCCTTCTCTTTATTTGAATTGAATTAATGATTCTATGTTAACCTATAATGGGCTCAGCTCCTGTTGCTACAGTTTCCAAATCAAAAGTTACCCTTTACTCTTGGAGACTCTTAGGAGCACATGAAGAATGAATACAATGACCACGAACACAGTTACAAGTAAACAGTCTTGTTTGTATTATAAGTTATATGTTACACTCACATACATATCTATCCAACCTGACAGAGCCCAAGCCACAGCCAATGCTGTATTCATAATCACATCCCCGAAGATATTCGCGAGTCTGGTGGATGTCTCAACATATGGTCATCAATAGTCAGGTGGTTGCTGCTGGGGTCTTCCCATTTTTACCCAACCAGGGAACCTCTATTATATTGTTGTTCTGACCATGCCTAAACATCTTATTCATATGCCTGAGGGTTCCAACCTCTTTTCCTTATCTGTACTTCCACACCCCATAAATGTTGGGGTGCCCCACTTGCCATAGGTTGTTCTCTTCATTCCCCCTTTTCCTTATTAGCATCTTATTAATATTTACATCAGCCTGTTTCCAGAGTAACTCGGGGTCAGAATAGAACTTCCCATGCTGTTACAAATCAGGTATCCTGCAGTCTATTTTTCTGAAGTGTCACCTTTTGGCACATCTTTTACAGTAATCTTGTGATCTTATTGGCATAGGGTCAGTCTTAGGTTACCCACCCATATCAAGTCTCCTTAAGCTTGTGGCCTAGTGTAGCTAAGCAAAAAATCTTACAGTCCTCTGCCTGTAGGCCTTGCATTACAGCTTTAGCTTACTTATGTCCTTAATACACACCTGTCACTCCTAAATACTTGTCAGTCTTCTACTGCTATAATCCTATCCAATTTAGCTATTCATCACACATTGATTACATATGAAATAACATGAGTTAACCACTACAACACAATTAAATGATAAAATTAAACTAATTGGCTCACCTTTTTGGCTATTCTTGGCTGCCAGAAGGGTCTGGCCATGACCTACAATGTCCCCTACATCACTGACGCCCTCTGCGCTAAAGGTTTCAAGTGGGGGCAGCATGTAACCATTCCAGCTGCTCTTAGGATACCCTCCTTACGCTGAGGGTATAACTGCAGTGAGATCTGACTAGTTTGTGTTCCCTTTATATGACTGGAGTGGCACAAAGAAGCCAGAGTGGGACCACGCCATGAGTCTGACCAACACTTTAAATCTCCTATTCGGTTTTTTCCCTGAAAACTTCCCAGCAACGGAGTTACCCCTAAGATGAGATAACATGCAAAATTTCAGGACTGATTTCTTTTTAAAGGAGGTTGGGTGGGCTGTGGGATTGTAAATGGGGCTATATTGGTAAGCTATCTTTCTTTTTAACTATGGTGTGGCTACCACAGCTCCTCCACAATATTAGCAATATGTTCCATGCTACAGCTGTTAAGCAAGATGAGGCACTGAGCCAAATTCACCTTGATCTAACGCCAGTGAAGCTGGTGGAGTTACAGTACAGGCCACTGTCTCTTTATTAAATTAAGAAAGAAAGATTCTAAATGTAATCAGCATTTTTGTGTCATACTCATCAGTGAACACCTGGTGGCACTCAATTCCAGCAATACCATGGGAGAAAAACATAATGGCATTGCAAAATACGTTGTGCAGAACAATGCAATCAGAAATCTGCTCTCTCCTAGCTATTAGACCAGGCCACACCAGCATAGGGCACCTGCTCTTTGCAGTTTTGTTATTTTAGCTCACATGGGATTTTATTTAGATAATGGTTAACACTGCAGTCTGTTTCATACCCTGACAGTGAACTCAGAAGAACACACACTCTTCCAAGCATCATGCTGTTATAGCCTGCTAGGCTCACTTTTTATGTCATGCTCAAGTGTATTACCTGAGGCTTGTGGAGCCAGCTGAAATGATGAAATGAAGTGTTATGTTCAGAAAGGGAACCCTGAATCATGATCTCAGACCAAACAGATTTTAAAATACCTGCGGGGAAGAAGGAAGGGAGTGGAGAGAGGTGAACTCCAGACAAGGTTAGTGGGAGGAGAAAAGGGGAATATGAATCAAATACTACCCACCATTAAGGATCAAATTTTGATCCCACTGAAAAAAATCAATATGTTACATTTTTATTCTTTTTAAACTGAACCAGCATTTGATCGCAATGGGGTTTTTTCTTAGTGATAGCTTCCCAGATACTGGCAGTGGGAAAACTCCTGTGATCGTGGTATTTTGTTTTTCTTATCTGCATTCATTGAAAACTGTCTGAGGGAAAGTTTGAATATGCCACAGGGGCCCTTTTAAAATTGAAACCTTAACCAAAAAAAAAAAAAAATAGCCACCACCACCCAAAAATCATTGCCAACCCCAGATTTACATGGTAAAAACTGAACTGCTTATTTTTCTTTTCCCCCCCTGCCCCAATCAAACAATCATCATCATCCTTCCCTGTCATTCAGGATCACAATTTTTTAAGTCATCTTTCACTCCCCACCACACACAGTCAGTATAATACTAAGTCTTGCCAGTTTGGCGCCACAAAATCTTGCAAACCTGACCCTTTCCTTTTCCATCCACTGTAATTGGCCACGTCCTACTTATCTCCTTCCAAGAGTCCTGCACAATTCTTGTCTCTGGCCTCCCAGCTACCTACAGTGTTCCTCTCCAGTGCATCCAAAATGCGCCTTCTAGTTATTTTCCTCAACCACCAATCAGTTTTTGTTCCAGAGCATTTTGTGGAATGGCTGTCCTTTGAACACAAACAAGGGTATTTGTACATGAATAGCATGCACTACACACTAGCCATCATTTGTAACTCATTTTCAAAGCGCCAAGTCATCCAACAGAGAGCAGAAACAACCCTGTGTGATGTACATAATCAAACACTATGAAAAATGAAAAGCAACTACTCCCAGTGAACCCTTCCCTCACAACCCACGGGCTGAATTTATTTGCCTAAACTGTTTTTTCCACCCAATTACGAACAGCAGATTACTTAAAAACAAAACAAAAAAATCAAAGCCTCTGTGCATAATCCACAAACAGAGCAGAAGGCTAAATTCACCACTTGCAAAAATTGCTTTAAATTATGGCACTGCCTCCAACAGGCTCCCCTGCAGCTAGAACATTATAACTGTGCCGATAGTGAGGGGGACCAGGTGGTGGGGGGGGTGGCTAGAACACATCAATAGCACACAGGGGGTCTCTGCCCCTTCCATGTGTCACAGAGCAGGGCTCCCTGGTTACCATACACACTGTAACAAGAGTGATCAGGTAAGGTGAGCTAGTACCAGCAGGAGAGCAGGGGGGGGGGGGGGGGAGGACCTTTTGTACTGATAATCAAGGTGGGCCATTTCCAGCAGTTGACAAGAACGTCTGAGGAACGGGGGGGGGGGGGGGAATAAACATGGGGAAAATAGACTCCAACGAGAGACTGCTGAATTGGAATTAATTTGCAAACTGGATGCAATTAACTTAGGCTTGAATAAAGACTGGGAGTGGATGTGTCATTACACAAAGTAAAACTATTTCCCCCCCTATTGTTCCTCACATTCTTGTCAACTGCTGGAAATGGCCCACCTTGATCATCACTACAGAAGGTTTTTTCCCCCCCTACTCTCCTGCTGGTAATAGCTGATCACTCTTGTTACAGTGTGTATGGTAACACCCATTGTCTCATGTTCTCTGTGTATATAAAATCTCCCCACTGTATTTTCCACTGCATGCTTCCAATGAAGTGAGCTGTAGCTCACGAAAGCTCATGCTCAGATAAATTGGTTAGTCTCTAAGGTGCCTCCTTTTCTTATAAGGTAGGTTTTCTATTCCTCCGATTATCCTAGTAGCCCTTCTCTGCACCTGTTCCAGTTTGAATTCATCTTTCTTAAAGATCAGGGACCAGAACTGCACATAGTATTCCAAATGAAGTCTTGCCAGTGCCTTGTACAATGGTACTAATACTTCCCTGTCTCTACCGGAAATACCACGCTCGATGCATACTAGGATCACATTAGCCTTTTTCATGGCCTCATCACATTGGCAGCTCATAGTTATACTGTGATCAAACAATACACTCAGGTCTTTCTCCTCCGTCACTTCCAACTCATACGCCCCCAGTTTATAGCAAAAATTCTTGTTAATCCTTAAATGCATGAATTTGCATTATTAAATTTCATTCCATTTCTATTACTCCAGTTTTCAAGGTCACCCAGATTTTCTTGTATGATATTCCCATCCTCTTCTATATTGGCAATACCTCCCAACCTTGTCTCATCTGCAAATTTTATTAGCACACTCCCAGTTTTTGTTCCAAGGTCAGTAATAAAAATGTTAAATAAGACTGGTACCAAAAACAATCCCTGAGGAACTCCACTAGTAACCTCCCTCCAGCCTGACAGTTCACTTTTCAGTATGACACGTAGTAGTCTCCCCTTTAACCAGTTACTTATCCACCTTTCAATTCTCATATGAATCCCCATCTTCTCCAATGTAACTAATAATTTTCATGTGGAACTGTATCAAAATGCCTTACTGAAATCCAGGTAGATTAGATCTACTGCATTTCCCTGGTCTAAAAAAAATCAGTTGTCTTCTCAAAGAAGGAGATCAGGTTGGTCTGGAACAATCTACCTCTTGTAAAACCATGTTGTATTTTATCCCAATTACTGTGTACCTCTATGTCCTTAACTACTTTCTCTTTGTATGCAATGTCTTGGGACAAATTTACAATTGAGCTTAAACAAACAGGCCTGTAGTTTCCCAAATCACTTTTTCCCCCCTTTCTTAAAAATAGATACTATTTTAGCAGAAGGAATCATTTGAAAAAAGTTTGTGACATTCTAAACTGTATGTACATAGAGAAGAACAGTCTATATGCAGGAATAGGAGACTGGCACTAACAAGTTCCTATCCAGGGTCCGACTCTGATCCCCTTCAACCTCAGGTGAGTCATTTAGGCCCAGATTTCAAAAAGCAGTCGCAAATTTTTGCTACCAAAAATGGAGGCGTTCTAAATTAGAGGCCACCTTTAGGCTAATGTATGGTAACCATACTTTCTTACCTCCTGCCAGCATTGTGAGGTTTAATAAATGTTTGTAAAGCATTTTATAGCACACTAGAGGTGTCACAGAAAGCTGCAAAGAGTTTACAATCTAAAGACCCTATCCTGCAAACACTTACTGCCCACTGCAGTGCTTCATGCCTGAGTAGGCACACTGAGGTCAAAGGGACTAGCCATGTTAGTAAGCGCTACACGATTGTAAATGATGGTCAGGCCCCACATTTTACATGTGACGCTATAAGGGAGGGTGATAAAAATGTAGAAGAGGTATAAACAAGGATTAGAGCATAGTGATCACATGATTATTCAGCCAGAGAACATCTTGGTGAATCTGAAAATTAAAGCTAACCTGTTAGTTATTTAAGATAAAGTAGGGCATGCACATACAACATTACATGAACAAAACTGGGTTACAGTTCCTGCACTGCAACAGACTAACTCGTACATTTCTTTCTATGAGTGAGGCAATAATTGGGTATTCTAGTTTTATGGACAGACCTGTAGCATTCGCATGACAGGTGGTGCAATGGCTTCCTTTCGCCAAGAAACCTACAAGGAGACCCACATTCAGCTGAATGCAAACTCTAGAGGTAAAATTAAAAAAAGCAATGAACAACAAAACCCAAGAGAGTGCTCATTCAAACCTCTCAATCTTTAAACCTGGCAATTACCTGTGTCACATCAATTTAAACTATGAGCAGTGACGTAAATTCAGTGCCTGCATTGCACACCCATAACATCAGCAGCATTAGTTTGGCCTCACTATAATTTCTTCTTTTCCAAATAACCTATGTCAGCTCTCTTGTTGTTACTCCTTTAATTGTTTTAAATGGTACCAGCCTAATATCTTCAGCCATCAACCTTTAAAGATTCATTTTTAATGTGTGTGTGTGTGTGTGTGTGTGTGTGTGTGTGTGTGTGTGTGTGTGTGTGTGTGGAGAACACTTATATCCTCCATGAATCAGCACAGAAGGGGGAATGTAACACACGCACCCCCTCCCATTCACCCATGGTTTATGTACTTCCTCTGAGCAAAAGGAAGCTCGTCATGGAAGTCAGAGGCCCACAGCAGTTTGAACACCACGAGCCCTCATCTTTGAGGCAGTTTACATGTTGGACAACACACAACATGTGGATTGAGGCAGGGACTTCAGGAGTTAAAGCATGAGCTGTTCCAGCTTGAGCCAAAGCTCTCCAGCTGGGGCGGTAACAGACATATCCTGTGCAGATTGTGAGTTACTGCTCTTTGTGCCCACTCACCAGTGGGTTACATTACAACACGATCACGCAAAGCTTTTTATTTCGATATTGTGCCATTGGTGCCCAGTGAAATCCTCACTACCAACAGAACTTGACCTTGTAGTCCGCACCGAAGTCAATGGGAGTTTTCAGTATGTTATAACTGTGAGATCTGGTAATGGAATTACTATGACATGTCCTTAATACACAGTATCACAATACACTATATAGAGTCAGTCATAAGCTGAAGAGAAAAGAAGGGGTTTAAGGCAGGATTTAGAGAGATGTGATCTGATGCCTCAGAGACAGGAAAAGAGGGAGTTCTACATATTAACACTCTTAAAGCCAGCTCATCAATAGCTTCCAGTCTCCCTACCTGCTGTCCTCTTCAGTTTAAGTCTCCAGGCTTCTGCCAGATAAGGATCCTCAGTGAATATTTTATTTTCTTCCAAAATATATGTATTAACTCACACAAGAGAGTAGAGGAGAATGTCTAACTCCAGACACACTCCTACAGCATTCCTGAAGGGAAATTCAAACCCTGAGCTGTGCATCTCATTGCCCTCAGAAATAACACTGAACATTAAATGTAGTCACAGCCCAGTAAGGTTTCCTTGCATTTATATACTGTGTAAAAGAGTTTCACCTGCAGCTAATGTGGTAACTTAGAGAGATGGAGATATTAGGGGAAACTCATCATCCTGAGGCCTCCTCACAGTCCAAACAGAAAGCCCTGTGTTCATTAATGGCTTGATTGAGCCTTTGTTCAGTACCCTGCGTATGAAGAAATTGGAGAAATTGTGGTTGTAGAGTCTACTTTTTCCTTTGCTCCTATGAGGGAGTAATTTGCTACAGCCCCTTTGCTAGCTGGTGCGGTGGGCGGTGGGACAGAACCAAAGTTCTGTCAATGTCCTGCCCCCCTCTGGCCCTACCTGCCCAGTGCCGCTCCCCTCCTGTGCAGGTGAGCAGGAATTGGATGTAGCCTTGTTTCTACCCACTCACCAAGGTCCTGGCTACCACAACTGAGCCTATGCCATGGGGGAAGTAATCTGCATCAACAAAGGGGCTGGGAGAGATAACATCTCTCCTGGAGCAAAGGGGAGGGGAGGAAACCAGGAACCAGACTGTGACTCTGAGTCACAATCTGCTTCCTGCCCTGTTCCTGAGGCAGCACAGCAATTAGCCAGAGAGAATAAGCCAGAGGAATAAGGGCTCATAACTGCTCAGACTAACTCTTGCCATGGAGAGGAGAGCAAGTAGATGGGGAAGAGACAGAAAGGGGATAGCAAAGGGAAGAGCCCTGGCTCCGCTCCATCCCCATTTGCTCCATGAAAAGGGGTGAAATAAAGTAGTCCCAACACCCTCCCCGAAAAAACAGGGGAGCAGAGGAAGGACTGCGATTAGAACGTGAATTGTGACTCAGTCTGCCCCAGGGTGGTACAGGCACATACCACATGTTGCCAGTTTCAGCCTAGCCCAACATCTGTTCAACCCCTCTGATTTTAATGGGGCTCCACCAGAGTAAGTGAGAGCCCAGTTTGGGCGTTAGACTCTTTGCACTTAGGTGAAGTCACTGCACGGCACTTTACAGCTCGGAGGGAATAGTTGAAGAGGGTTATAAATCCCTAAAGCTAAATTTATAACAGAAATGTTGATGCAAGCTTAATTATAGTATGCTGCTCTGCTAGGCAAGACATTTAAACCCAGTCTATAATAGTTCTCGCCGTAATAGGGACAGTCTTGGCCGCACAGCTACCAGGCAAGGCCTGCTACCTGGAAAGTACTGCAGCACCTGGTCCCATTTCCTCCACTGCACTCCTTCTAATACCCTTTTTCTACTGTTCTGACTATCAGCCACGCAGCTAGCACAATTCCATTGACCTTTTTTTCTCTTTGTGGATATTTGACTTCCAGGCTAGACAGAGGATTGCCATTCAATCTAAATTAGTATGGCTTTACTTAGGTGTTTCATATTACAAGTGCGAACCCAAGGAGAGTTTCTTCCTGAATCCAGACCCTATAAGGTTTCTCTTTGCAATTTCCTTGTACTGTGCAACCCTTCTGCCAGGTGGTTAACGGCAGCAAAATGGTTCAATGTATCTAGGGTCCCTCTTGAGAGGTAACTAAAGTGGCTTGAACTCACCCCCAGGAACCTGGGAAAATCAAACACCCACTCCCTGCATGTCCTTAACGGACAGAATTTCCCCCTCACCAACACTCCGAAACTGTGCACAAACAGGAAGTCATTATTAGGGGAAAGGGAATGGTCAAACTTGGGAAACACAGCAACAGAACGTCTACAAATAAGAAGTAAAATACCTCCTCCCCCCTCCCTGCAGTAAAAAAAATGTACTGCAGATAGTAGTCTCTTGACCGCATTACCTCACCCATGCATCAAACCCCACTCACAGTGAGGACCAGCAAGTAGCAGTAGTTCAAGGATCTCTTTTCAGGTCTGTCTCCTGTCTCAAAGGATGCATCAACGCCCGTTGCCCCATTTAGTGATTCAACTTTAATAAGATGCTAAGTAAGGAAGGGCCTCACCAGAATCCGCTCTATTCTGCTGCTGTTCTCTGCCTTCTTTCCAGCAGTGAAGTCACCATAGGAAGGGAGTCAAGAACACTTAGCTCCATTGATAGAGCATAGCTGCTTGAAAACAAGCTCTTTGCTACAACGTAATAGTGCTTTTCTCCTCTTAAGCCTCTCTAGGAGCCACTATGCCCAAAATCCAACTTCATGACAAGTTATGGTGACCTCCCAGGTATCAATATGGAATTGCAGGTAAAGAGCTTCGTTTGCTTAGATCTATGACAGCACTTTTCCCTGTTCAGCAATAGGGGAAGTAGGGAGTTCTTTCTCCCTGGAGCTTCTGGCCATAGGGCTTACATCTGTAATAATTTGAATGCACACGGCTATTGATTTCTACGAAGGGCAGCCTCTGCACAGAGCCAATCATGTGATATACTTCTGTAATCAAGTTGCAGTTGAAAGAAAGAATGTACAAAATACCCTAATGCGGTGGGACACATTTTCATTTTGTTGTCAGTTCACATTGCCTGAAGCAAAGTGATTTTGAAAGTAATACAGATACAGTGCAACAACACGGTCCTCAGCAAGGCTTCGAAATCTATTTATGAGGCTCCCACCGGTAAAGCAAATATGCAATTACAACCAAAGATGGGTACATCTCCAGACTAAACTCCATCACAAGGCCATGTGTTAAATAATGTATGTTCTATAGCGGTTTTTATTGAAAAAAAATGTTCACTTAGTCTCTTAAAGAATTGTATTTTGAGAACAAACATTAGTAACTTCAGTTTATATATATGTTGTCTAGGACTGCAGTGAGGTCATATGTACCTGCACACATAATGTAGGTCGAGGATACATTAGGTTAGGGTCTCAGAATGTTCCACAGCATCCTCAATACTCCCTTTGGGACACATGGTGCAGTGGGCCCCAAAAACAGGACTGTCATGGATGGGGGAGGGATGCTGCACTCTGTAAAAGAATAAAAGGAGTGGGTAAGCTCCCCCACCACACAAAGCAGTTCATGAAGGCCTCCTGGAGCTCCACCTGAAATACTGCAGCTGTGGACTGCCTCTACACTCAGGTTCTAGCAGCCCATGGTATACATGCACAATAAAAAGATGGATGTGTGGATTGTTTATGTCCTACTTTTCTAGTTCCACATCTTACTAAGAAAACGTTAGAACCTGGCACAAATACTTCTTTTGGACTGAAGGGCAGATAAGCACTAGCTGTGGTTACCTTGCTGACATTGTTATTGGCAAAACTTTCCTTCCCTCCACAGAGGAATCCTGTCCTTTCATATACAAATACAACAAGGACTGCATATTTCTCAAGCTTCAGCATTACTCTCCTCTTCCCCAACCCTCCACCTCCCTTCAAACCTTGCTGCTTTCTCAGTGACACTCTTCTTCCACAGACATAAATGTGATGTTTCTCACTTTGGTTCATATGTCAGCAATTTTCATATCAAAGCTTTCCAGGCCAGATGTACATGAGCATCAGCTGGCTTTGGCAGCTGCAAATGTTCACTTTGTGCTCTGCCACCAACACAGAGTTTAAAAAAAAAACCAACACAACCCATCAAAGAGTTATGCTGGCTTTTCTCTGGACCATTATCATGAAAATGTCTTTGTTGGTGTGTCTCAAGGTAACATGTCTCATCATGACAGATCAAAGCCATGTTGCCCTGCCACTTGAAAGGGCAGTTGTAGTCAGGAAACTGACTAAGTCAAAATGACATTATAAGTCTCCAGATTTATCCTCTCAGTGATTTAGAAATCAAGTCTGCTGTGTTTACAAGACAAGTAACATTTTATTCTCCTTAGCAGCACAGCAAATACAAACCTGGAAGCTAGAAATCCACCTGTGTTCTGCCTCCTAAATAAGTCATGAGTTATGATTTCTTTTGGCTATAGAACTTGATCCATGCCTTGATTACCTCAATATTAGACTACTGCAATGCACTATAAATGGTCTTGTCAACAGTAGGAAAATCAGTAGCCCTAATTCACCACTGTCACAGCTCCCCATGGCTGTAAGCACGGTTAGACAACAGCATGCTAAAAACTTCTGAGCTCTGCTTCCACCCATGTTATCAATGATGGAGCTGAAATTTTCCAATATAGATTCCACCCATGGGTTTATAAACCCTCACGGCGAATGCTGCAGTCTGTTTGCTGAGTATCCTGTGTTTGTACAACATCTAAAAATGGGGTCCTGGTCTACAAATAATAAGCACTGTACCTGAGGAGTCTCTTGGCTTCTATGTGGAGTTTTGATTCTGACCTATAAATCCCTCAATGGCCCTCAGTACCCCTCCTACAGAGACCCCCATGATACTGCAGTAGTTGCAGTCAGTTGAAGAACTAGACCTGTCTGACTGAAAAATAAGAAGGCAGAGGCATTTTTTGTTAAGACATTTCAGCACTGGAAGTCACTCTATCACACTTGGTCTGAAATAGCCCAAAGTTTGGGCCTTTCAGGCCCATTAAGTTCTTGGTGCCTTGTGGGAGGGCTGAAGTGCTTGAAAGATTTGGGTCTTTGAAGAGGGGAGTGAGGGAGAGGTAACTATGGGGATGTGTTGCGTTCCCCCGGGGTGCCCCTGGAACTGGGGTACCACTGAGCCCACCAGCCTAAGTTCCCTTTACGCTGTACTGCTATGACCAGCCTGCCAAGCCCTCTCCCAGGCTCCGGTCTGAACCTTCACCAGCGCATACACACAGGTACGGACACTTCCAGCTGCAGAAACATACAGATGCTGTGATCTGCTCTGCATGGGAAGGCTTCAGCTAAGGAACTGCCAAGTACTCAAATGCATGCACACACCCCCTCTGGAGGGTAAACCCAAAATTATACCGTCTTGCACTGAACAGAGAACCGTAGAGTGTAAGCTCATTAAATTCACCCCCTCCCTCAATGTGGAGAGGAATACACACAGTTTTCTGTCCCCAGTTATGACTTCCACACACTGGTTTGTGATAAAGCAAAAACAAAATTAACTACCAATGATAGATTAAGTGATTATAAGGGATAGCAAACAAATCAAAGCAGGTTACCTAGCAAATAAACAAAAACACAATCTAAGCTTAGTATACTAAAGAGATTGGACATGAGTAGCAACTTCTTATTCTAAATGATGATTTAAGAATCCCTACAACCAGCTTAAGGGACCAGCTGCCCTTGCTTGCAGCTTAAAGGCCCCAGGTATTCCTTTCACAGGCTAGAAATCCCTCTAGGGTCCCTGGGTCCAACCCTTCTCCTCCAGTCCAGTCCTTCCTCAGGTGTTTCCAAAAGTCTCCTTTGGGTGGGGAGTCAGTGAAGAATCATGATGATGTCACTCCCCTGCCTTAAATAGCTTTTTTCATGTGGGAGGAACACTTTCTCTCCTAGTTTGGTTCCCATGCCCAATCAGTGGAAAAACACTGGTATTCCAAGATGGAGTCCAGTAGCAGGTGACTTGGTCACATGTCCCTGTAGGGTCACAGCAGTCATGACTCTGAGGCTGTTTGTAGAAGACTCCCCGGTGGGCAATTAGCTTCTTCTAAGACCTATTGTTCTGCCTAATGGCCCTTCCAGCCAGCCATCTAGACTGATTGCCTTCTGCCTAGTGGGCGTGCCCCACGTATAAACACATTTGTAATAGCTACATAGACAACATTCCTAACATCAGATACCAAAATGATACATGCATACAGGTAGGATAATCAATCATAACCTTTTCAATAATTTTTCACATGACCCATCTTGCATAAAATACATCAGAGTTATGCCATAATCGTATCGTAATATCATCTCGGTGAAGAATATGGGATATAGGGTCACCGGGGGGGGGAGGGTGGGGGGAGGGGCGGTTGCTCTTCAAGAGATTGTTGTGGGATCCACTCATTGAAAACAGAATCATCCAAAACTAAAAGCAGTGGCTAGAGCACAAGATAGGTGCCCGTCCCAGGGTGGGCTGAAACTTTAAGGGAGGTGGACTTAGCTGCTGCACCTGTGACTAAATTAGCTGCCTCCCAGGAGATGAGTGAAACCACAAATCAGGTGATAGCATGCAGGCCAACTGGTTAGATAAAAGGCCAACCAGGAGCCAGTTTGGAATAAGAGCTTCAGAAAACCCCAAGCTGGGGGAAGGGATCTGGTTTATCCATTTGGCTTACACTGCATTGTTTTGATTTGGAGAAATAAAACTCAACCCTGAGGAGAAGGGACTGAAATCCTGCTGCTTGTGACAGTGTGATATGATGCCCTGGCCAGTGAACTGGCCCACCAGTATTCACTATCTCACTGTATACAACTGAGAGGAAATAGGTATTGTGGCAGAGCTCCCACCTTGTCCCCGTGGGTCCCAAGCTTCCAGGCAGTTTATGCTAGCTTCAGAGGCTCACTGCAACCCTCCACGTAGCCCTTCTCTCTCGGGCCGGGATACAGTCTACTGAGCCCTTTTCATCATAAGCCAGCAATGGAGGTTGGTGAGAGAATTTCCACAGTCTCCGTTGCTCCTACGGCCTCATGCCAAAGCATTTTAGCCTCCTGTCCTGATAGGAGCCTGTTTTCCCCTCCCAGGAGGTGTTTCTGTAGTGGTGGGTTGGGAGGAACCCAGGCCCGCCCTCTTCTCCAGGTTTCGGCCCAGGGACCCTAATGGTAGCAGCTGTTGACAGCCAACCTTTTACTGTCAGAGTTGCTACATTTCCCTAGGCCACTTCCCCACAGCTCTCCTGCTTCTCCCTTCTTCACCCTTACCTTAGGGCTCCCTTACAAATGACTTCAGGGTGTCTTCATTAACCAGCCCTTCAACCACACTTTCTTTCCTCTGGCTCCTCTCTGCCTGACTGGAGTGAGCCCTTTTATATTATCAGAGGGGGCCTTAATTAGAGTCAGGTGGTCACATTAGCTTAATGGCCTCACCTGGTTTGCAGGTTAATTGGAGTCAGGTGTTCTCATTAGCCTGGAGCAGCCCCTGCTCTGGTCAGTCAGGGAACAGAAAACTGTTAATCCAGTGGTCAGTATATCTGCCTTGTGCTATTCTGCTGAACGGCACCCCCCTCACGGATCCGGTGGAGATGTGCGGGAGGGCCAGAGCCTTCTACGCAGGCCTTTTCTCCCCGGATCCGACCGATCCTAATGCTTGCAGAGTGCTCTGGGACGAACTCCCGACGGTCAGCGCGGGCGACCGAGACCGGCTAGAGCTGCCTCTCACTCTGGCCGAGTTCTCGGAAGCCCTCCGCCGCATGCCCACCAATAAATCTCCGGGCATGGACGGGCTGACCGTGGAGTTCTACCGCGCATTCTGGGACGTCCTCGGCCCAGACTTAGTTACCGTCTGGGCCGAGTCTTTGCAGAGCGGGGTCCTCCCTCTTTCGTGCAGGCGAGCCGTGCTCGCCTTATTGCCAAAGAGGGGGGACCTCCGCAATTTACGAAATTGGCGTCCCGTCTCGCTCCTCAGCACGGACTACAAGGTCGTAGCGAAAGCCATCTCGCTGCGGCTAGGGTCCGTGCTGGCGGACGTGATCCACCCAGACCAGACCTACACCGTCCCGGGCCGCACCATCTTCGACAACCTGTATCTGGTCCGGGACCTTTTGGAACTCGGGTGTAGGGACGGTCTGTCGTTCGCCCTCCTGTCCCTGGATCAGGAGAAGGCGTTCGACAGGGTGGATCACGGGTATCTCCTGGGCACTCTGCGAGCGTTTGGCTTGGGTCCCCAGTTTGTGGGTTTTCTCCGGGTGCTGTACGCCTCCGCAGAGTGTCTGGTCAGGCTCAACTGGACCCTGACCGAACCGGTCAGCTTCGGGCGAGGAGTACGGCAGGGGTGCCCCCTCTCGGGTCAGCTGTACGCTCTGGCGATAGAGCCCTTCCTCTGTCTCCTCCGCAGGAGGTTGACGGGGTTGGCGCTACGGGAGCCGGAGCTGCGGCTGGTCCTGTTGGCATACGCCGACGATGTACTCCTCGTGGTCCAGGACCCGGGCGACTTAGCGCGGGTGGAGGCTTGCCAGGCTGTGTACTCGGCAGCCTCCTCCGCCCGGGTCAACTGGGTCAAGAGCTCTGGCTTGGTGGTAGGGGACTGGCGGCAGGCGAGCTCCCTCCCACCCGCGCTTCAAGCCATCCGGTGGAGCGCGGGTCCGCTGCTCTATCTTGGCGTTTACCTTTCCGCCACGCATCCGTCTCCGCCGGAGAACTGGCAAGGTTTAGAGGGCAGGGTGGTAGAGCGGCTCCGGAGGTGGACGGGACTGCTCCGGTGTCTGTCCTTTCGAGGGCGGGCACTGGTGCTCAACCAACTAGTCCTGTCCATGCTCTGGTACCGGCTCAACACCCTGGTCCCGGCCCCGGATTTCCTGGCCAACCTCCGGAAATTGATTCTGGAGTTCTTCTGGTCAGGACTGCACTGGGTCTCTGCAGGGGTTCTCCATCTGCCCCTGGAGGAGGGAGGGCAGGGCCTGACATGTCTCCACACTCAGGTCCATGTCTTCCGCCTCCAAGCCCTGCAGAGGCTCCTTTATGGTGCAGGTAGTCCGGCGTGGAGCATATTGGCGCACGCCTTCCTGCGCCGCCTCCGAGGGCTCCGATATGACCGGCAGCTCCTTTATCTCCATCCGAGGGGTCTTCCGCGAGACCTCTCCGGGCTGCCGGTCTTCTACCAGGACCTCCTCCGGACCTGGAAACTGTTTGCAGCGACCAGGTCCGTGGTGGCCTCCGTGGGGGAAGATCTCCTCGCGGACCCCTGCTACATAACCCCTACCTCCGTGTGCAGGCGGCGGAGTCCCCCTCGGTGCGCCAGAGGTTGGTCCTGGCAGAAGTCACCAAAGTCGGAGACCTCCTGGACTACGACCGGGGAGACTGGCTGGATCCCCTGACGCTCGCTCAGCGCATGGGGCTCTCCAGACCTCGTACTGCCCTGCGCGTACTTCACGAGGTGAGGGCCGTTTTGCCGCCCGCTGCTCGGGTTTACCTCGACCGGGTCCTGCGAGAGGGCGCGCCCCGCCCACCCTCCACCCCAGGCCCTCCGGACCTTTTCATCGCGCCCCTGCCCCGTGGACCCGACCGACCCCCCCGCCCCTTCACCGTGAGCCGGCTGCACGAGCTGCAGCCAGTCCGGTTCCAGACCGCGCCAAAACAACATCTCTACACGCTCGTGCTCCACACCCTTCATGTCCTCACCCTCGCGTCCCGCCCTGACACAAAGTGGCGGGACCTCCTGCCACCTCTAGAGGGTGAGGAGCCCCGGTGGGCCAGCCTCTATTCCACCTTAGTCCCGCGGCCCGCCGGGGATATCAGTTGGCGGCTCCTCCACGGGGCCGTGAGCACGGGTGTGTACTTGGCGCGGTTTACCCCAATCCCGGACACCTGCCCCTTTTGCGGCGTGAGGGAAACCCTG
Organism: Chelonia mydas; assembly: GCF_015237465.2. Taxonomy (NCBI): domain Eukaryota; kingdom Metazoa; phylum Chordata; order Testudines; family Cheloniidae; genus Chelonia; species Chelonia mydas. The sequence goes on along the minus strand of NC_051252.2, from coordinate 25,471,031 downwards.
GCGCACGTCTATCTGGAGTGCGCCAGGTTGCAGCCCCTATTCCGGCTCCTCACTGATATTTTATTAAAGTTTTGGTTGCACTTTTCTCCTCACCTTCTTATCTACGCACTCCCTGTCCGTGGCCCCACTAAGTCGCGGGACCTCCTGGTCAACCTCCTCCTGGCCCTGGCTAAAGTGGCCATCTATAAAACCAGGGTGAGGAGGTTGGCCGATAGAGTCTCCTGCGACTGCGGGGCCTATTTCCGATCCTCCGTCCGTTCACGCCTCCAGGCAGAGTTCCTCTGGGCGGCGTCCACCGACTCCCTTGAGGCCTTTGAGGAGCGGTGGGCGCTGTCTGGGGTTCTCTGCTCGGTGTCCCCGTCCGGTTCCCTTCTTTTGACCCTTTGACCGCACTCCCGTCCCTGTTTTTCATTAGTTGTCCCCCGTAATTTTTTGGCCTCCAGGTCCTGTGGATCTCCCCCTTAGGCTGGGGGGGGATCCTTTAGCGGTGGGCGAGCTTTGCCCGCCCACTTCCTGGATCCCAATAGGGCTATTCTGCTGAACCCAACTGGCCTGGGTCTACCACAATATGAATAAAATCTCACCATCTACATGTAGAACATCTCTGTCAGTGTTGATGGTACACAAGGCTGAATGGCATCTACCTCACTTTCCCATGGCTGTAGGGGCTCTGCAATGCCCAACCTAAGAAGCTTAATTTTGGATCCAACAACAAACTTCAAGGTTATCTGGGTCTCAATATGGACCTTGCCTTGTACTAAAATTAATAAAAATCTTGGCTTTTGCTAGTCAGACAATTTTAAAAGACTCAAAGGCAACAATATGTTGCATAAGAAAATGCCATTCTAGACCTTTTTCTGACTTATTTGGGGCCAAATTCAGCCCTGGCGTAAGTGACTACAACGCTACAGACTTCAACAGAAATTATTCATTTAAGCCAGGGCTGAATGTGATCCTTTAAATTGTGTTGCAGAAGTTACAACTGGAATACAGCGGATGGCAGTGGCAACAGAATCGCAATACAAACCTGTGCGCCCCCCCGCCAGTGACTGGAAGGAACCTTGCCCATTAAGTGACAGATTACATTGCAAATAGTGGCAGAGAGCTCTAGAAATATTTGTTCTTAATAAAAACACAACACACTACAAGCCAAATGTGAATAGGGGCATAACCCAGACTTTCACTTCACATACAAACAACTTGGGCAGGAATGACAATGTAGACATCCAAATACCTGATTTGTGGACACAAACAAATTCTGGAACCTAATTTAAAATAATAAAAAAGGATTCATAGTTTTGGGTGCATCAGTGTTTAGGCATCCAACTTGAGACAGTTAGTCCTGGTCTACACTATGGGGTTAGGTCAAATTCAGCAGCATAAGGTCAATTTTAAAATGGATGCGTCCACACAACCAACCCTATTCCGTCGACTCAAAGGGCTCTTAAAATTGACTTCTGTACTCCTCCCTGGAGATGGGAGTAGCACTAAAATCGACATTGCTGGGTCAAATTTGGGGTAGTGCGGATGCAAATCGACAGTACTGGCCTCTGGGAGCTATCCCAGAGTGCTCCAATATGACTGCTCTGGACAGGACTTTGAACTCCAATGCACGAGCCAGGTACACAGGAAAAGCCCCAGGAAATTTTGAATTTCATTTCCTGTTTGGTCAGCGTGGCAAGCTCAGCAGCACAGGTGACCATGCAGTCCCCCCAGAATCGCAAATGAGCTCCAGCATGGACCAAAAGGGAGACACTGGATGGGGGAAAAGAATCTGTGCAGGCAGAACTCCGAGCAAAAAGAAGAAATGCTAATATATGTGCCAAAATCTCACAGGGCATGGTGGACAGAGGCTACACCAGGGACACACAGCAGTGCCGTGTGAAAGTTAAGGGGCTCAGGCAAGCCTACCAAAAGACAAAGGAGGCAAAAAGGCACTCTGGGTCAGACCCCCATACATGCTGCTTCTATGATCAGCTGCATGCCATTCTAGGGGGGGACCCTACCACTACCCCACCACTGTCCATGGACACCTGCAAGGGGGGAGTCTCACGCAACAGGGAGGAGGATTTTGTGAATGAGGAAGAGGAGGAGAACGCGTAGCAGGTAAGCAGTGAATCTGTTCTGCCCGGCAGCCAGGACCTTTTCATCACCCTGGACCCAATACCCTCTGAAGGCGGGATCCCTGACCCCGAAGCTGGAGAAGGCAGCTCTGGTGAGTGCACATTTGTAACTACAGTACAGGGTTTAAAAGCAATAGTATTTAATGTTTGATTTGCCCTGAAGAATTGGGATGTATTCGTGGCCAGTACAGCTACTGGAAAAGTCTGTTCACATGTCTGGGGATGGAGCGGAAATCCTCCAGGGACATCTCCATGAAGTTCTTCTGGAGGTACTCTGAAAGCCTTTGCAGAAGGTTTCTGTGGAGGGATGCCTTATTTCGTCCTCCACGATAGGACACTTTACTACACCAAGCCAGTAGCAAATAGTCGGGAATCACTGCAGCACAAAGCATGGCAGCGAACGGTCCTGGGTTTTGGTTGCATTCAAGCAACATTCAGTCTTATCTTTCTGTGTTAGCCTCAGGAGAGTGATATCATTCATGGTCACCTGTTTGAAATAGGGGAATTTTTGTAAGGGAACAGTAAAAGGACCCCATTCATGCTGGGCTGTTTGCGCTTGGCTAAAAGGGATCATCCCGGAGCATAGCCACGCGGTGGGGGGAGGGGATCATCCCAGAGAATAACCACGCGGTGAGATGGAGGGAGGTGTGTGCTGCACATCCACCCGAAAACCGCAGCCCCTCCTTTTAAATGTGAAACCCAACCCATTGCTTGCTATGGGAAAGGTTAGTGCTGCAGTTTGAAACCATTCCTACATGTTATGCATAAGAAGCCAACCCCGCGTACCCTGTGCCTTACCATGGCTGCCTAGAAATTGAATTCTGTTGCCTAGCCATGTGTGACCATACCAGCAGGCACTCAATACAAAAGGCAAAATGCGACCTTGTACCTAAAGCACGTGCTGTCTGCTGTGAATTGCTTGATTCACTGTGAAAGAGAGAGTCTCCCTTTTGTTCTCAGAAATGTATCATCTTAAATTTTACTCTCCCTTTTTATCTCGCCCCCCCAAGTGCAAATGTTTCTATGCTCCCCCTATCATCTCCATCCCTGAGGTTATCACAGATTAGAAGGTGGAAAAAAATGCACCCGCGATGACATGTTTTCCGAGCTCATGCAGCCCTCCCACACTGATGGGGCACAGCTTAATGCATGGAGGCATTCAGTGTTAGAGGCCAGGAAAGCATTAAGTGAGTGTGAAGAGCAGAGGCAGGAGCACGAAGAGCGGAGGCTAATGCGGGAGCAAACTGACATAATGAAGCATCTGGTGGAGCTGCAGGAAAGCCAACAGGAGCACAGACCCCCGCTGCATCCATTGTATAACCGCCTGACATCTTCCGCAAGTTCCATGTCCTCCTCACCCAGACACCCAAGAATGTGGGCGAGGAGGCTCTGGGCACCCAGCCACTGCACTCCAGAGGATGGCCCAAGCAACAGAAGGCTGTCATTCAAACAGTTTTGATTTGTAGTGTGGCTACAAAAAGCAATGTGGCCTTGTCCTTCCCTCCTCCCCCACCCCACCCGGGCTACCTTGTTAGTTATCTCACTTTTTTTCCCCCCATTAATAAAGAAAGAATGCATGGTTTCAAAACAATAGTTACTTTATTTCAAAGGAGGGAGGGAGGGTGGTTTGGTTACAGGGAATTAAAATCAACCAAGGGGGGTGGGTTTACATCAAGGAGAAACATACAACGGTCACACTGTCGCCTGGCCAGTCATGAAACTGATTTTCAAAGTCTCTCTGATGCGCAGTGCACCTAGCTGTGCTCTTGTAATTGCCTTGGTGTCTGGCTGCTCAAAATCGGACGCCAGACGATTTGCCTCAACCTCCCACCCCGCCATAAATGTCTCCCCCTTACTCTCACAGATATTATGGAGCACACAGCAAGCAGCAATAACAAGGGGAATGTTATTGGTTAATAATTGTTAATTGGTTAATAATTGTTAATGAGGTCTGACTAGTCAACAAACAGCACCAGCGAGCTTTTAAAAGTCCAAAGGCACATTCTACCACCATTCTGCACTTGCTCAGCCTATAGTTGAACTGCTCCTTACTACTGTCCAGGCTGCCTGCGTACAGCTTCATGAGCCATGGGAGCAAGGGGTAGGCTGGGTCCCCAAGGATAACTACTGGCATTTCAACATCCCCAAAGGTAATTTTGTGGTCTGAGAAGTAAGTCACTTCTTGCAGCTGCTCGAACAGCCCGGAGTTCCTAAAGATGCGAGCGTCATGCACCTTTTCCAGCCATCCCACACTGATGTCGGTGAAACGTCCCTTGTCATCCACCAGTGCTTGCAGCACCATTGAGAAGTACCCCTTGCGGTTTATGTACTTGTTGGCAAGGTGGTCCGGTGCCAAGATAGGGATATGCGTTCCGTCTATCGCCCCACCACAGTTAGGGAACCCCACTGCAGCAAAGACATCCACTATGACCTGCACATTTCCCAGAGTCACTACCCTTGATAACAGAACGTCAATGATTGCATTGGCTACTTGGATCACAGCAGCCCCCACAGTAGACTTGCCCACTCCAAACTGATTCCCGACTGACCGGTAGCAGTCAGGCGTTGCAAGCTTCCACAAGGCTATCACCACTCGCTTCTCAACTATCAGGGCAGCTCTCATCTTGGTATTCCTGCACTTCAGGGTGAGGGAAAAGCAACTCAGAGTTCCAGGAAAGTGGCCTTGCACAGGTGAAAGTTTCGCAGCCACTGTGAATCATCCCATACCTGCAACACTATGCGGTCCCACCAGTCTGTGCTTGTTTGCCTGGCCCAGAATTGGCGTTCCACTGTATCAACCAGCCCCACTGCCGCCACGAGGCCCCAAATGCCACAGCCCGTGCTTTCAGGAATGTCTGTGTCCATGTCCTCATCAAAATCCTCCTCATGCTGGCATCTCTTAGCCCGGTTCTGCATATACTCCAGGATAATGTGCGAGGTGTTTACAATGCTCACAACAGCAGTGGTGACTCAATGCTTGCCGTGGTATGGCATCTGCAGGAGAGCAGAGTTGCAGCGGAAGTGGTGGAGGACGATGGTTAGCAGCACCCTATCAGTCCTTTCTCCTTAGGGTTAAGTTTTATTTCACCAAACCAAAACAATTCACCACAAAACAAATACATAACCCAGGTCCTTTCCCCTAACCTCCAGGGCCGGATTTCCAATTAGGCACAGTAGGCACATGCTTGTTGGAGCTTTAAAAAAAAAAAAAACATAAAATAAAAAAAACAAACAAACAAAACCGCACATTCAGTGATTTTCTTCTGCAGATCATCTTTAAGAGTTGGGGGGAAAGTGACTTGTGCAGTGGTCTACTATATAAAGCAATGGCCTTTTGAGTGGGACTTTGGCTGCAGAGAAGATTGTGAGGGGGGAAAATGTCAAGCGGGCATTGAAATCAGCAGCTTACACTAACATTTGCTTTGGTTTTGTTCCCTCCACACACACCACTTTCCCCCACATGTTTGTAATCAGTAATGGCAAATAGAGGACAGAATCAACTAGAGAGTTTTAAGCAAATGAACAGTCCTGCATGCAGCAACCAAGGCAGGGTGGCAGTGCTGAGCAACATCACAGGCAAGCAGATTCTACATCCAGTCAGTTAACAGGATTTGGTGAATGGACCACCCACAAATGTAGGACTTAATTTATGCTTCCTGCAGCAGCCACTAGCCCACACAGAACAGAACAATGCTATAGGAAACAACAAAAAGGAGGAGGAGGAGAGAGAAAAGAGGAAACAGAAGGGGCTAGAATTCCTACCATCCTCTTTGTTGGGTCTTGCCCTTTTTCTGCCCCCAAAAAGATAATGGCCAAATAACTCTCCAAAGGCAAGAGGCCTCCAGCTGTATAAAATAGCATTATGCTAGAGGTTGGGCGTCCCCCAGGCACTGTGTGTTTGATCTGTGGGCACTCACAAAACCTCACCGAAGCTGGTAAGCAGTTAAATGCCTTTGTTTGGTGACAACTGAAGCAATAGAAGCCACTGCCCAAGTCAAAAGACCAGCACGGCATGGTAAGGCTGGAGTAGAAGCTGAGCCATGTAGTCTGAAGGATTTTCCCTGGAGTCTGAATGCGGATGTAGGGACTGGGTATTGTTTAATTGGGCTGTGTATGTCTGAGTAAGAAGCAGCCAGAAACCATGCAAAGAAGGCAACAGAAGCACCAGACAGCAAGAGAAGCATATATAGTATGTCCCTGAGAGAGAGTCGAGAGAGAGCTTTTTGGGGCAGATTTCTGGCTGGAAGGAGGCTAGGAGTTGCGAGCAAAGAAACTGCCTCCCATTTGATTCCAACTGTCTCCATGGAAACAGAACTTTGTAGATTCTTTGTAAATAGACTCAGGCATTTCTTTGATGCAATACTGTCTACCATCAAATTTTCCCCCCCAATGGAAACAACCTGCAAGACTGAATATAGGATCACCACTCCAGCTAAAAAAGGGGTAAACGCTTAACCTATTGTTACATTTTTCTGGGTGCCTCAGAGAGCCTTCAGAGAACATGTAACTTTCTATGGACTTTTTCCAAGTCTCTGCCAGCTTTCTTTGAGCATCTCTGCAGAGCTGGGTTTGTTGGGAAGAGACCAATGTTAGATACTCGGATCAGATATATCACTGAACAGAAACACATGAAAAGCTAGAATCTCAAAGGTCCCTTTATGCTGACCAGAGGTCTCAGTAACCCTGGCTTGGTCAGCAAAAGATCACAATGTTGCTGGGATTGGGTGACAGCTTTCCAGTCAGGAGACGAAAATATGGACTTCTAAAATGGCAGGTTTTTTTACTTTACCTGTGGCCACTGCTGTGTGGCAGATTTGGAGAGTTCCCTGATGGTTTCCACATCAGACAAAAGGACAGGTGGATTCAGTTGACTTGATGGTGCTTATAGTTTTCACAAATGCTAGAAATCCCAGAGAGAAGTATTTTAAAAAAAATAAAAGCATCACCACATTGATGTTGAAAGTTTGAAAAGCCTTCTGAAGCCAATTAGACTAAACTATTTCATATACAAGATACAAGAGGCTAATCATCTTATGTCTGCAGAACACCACCTCAGGATCTGATTTTTGTCAGATCACCACAATAAAATAGGATCAGATCTGGTGGGTATCTGGATGGGAGATCTCAAGGGAAAAAATCCAATGTGCTACAGAAATGGCATCAGTAATGCTGGGCCAGGTCTACCTTAAGTTACAGTGAAGTCAGTGGATATTACAGCAACTGAAGATCTGGCCAATTATTTCCGGCATCAACATGTAATAGTGATTCTTAAAAGGAGAGGAAGCTGCATCAGGAATTTAGTTAGGTAGAATGCAATTTCCTGAGTTGGAATTTGGCCAGGATACTATCAAAGCTCCATTTGTTAAAACCATTGCATCTTTAACTAAGCACAAATGATTAGGACTTCAGTTTTTCTTCAGATGCATAGCCAAATTGAACTGCAGATATAACCCTTTTGAGGTATACCAGTCATCAGTAAAATGTATAAGATTTCATATCAATTGGATGCACTTATTACCAAAAGTAAATATCGCAAATTCAGCTTTCTGTACTGCATCTCTTAATTCATTTGAAAGTACCATTAAGCACAGATTAGATGATGCACAGTTGTCTCATGGTTATGTCTTTTATTGCTTAAAACAGAATAATCAAATTGGCCTCAGAAGTGATGTACTAGAGAGGTCACCCTCATAAACGAGATACATTTGGCAGGAGTCATCAGGATGTGCACTTTAATCTGTACTATTTTTTTAAAGAACTGTTTCTTTAATAACATGTAGTTGCTGATCGGCACTTTGGAACAACCAAAGCAGAGCAGTCCCTACCATACCTATCTGAGGAATTACACAAGACAAAGCATGAGCTAGAACAGAAAAGTTACTTTTCAGAAAGACAACCCAGTTGTATCAAATAAATCAACTTGCTCTTTACTTTCTTTGGCCTATGTTTGTGAGTCTTGGTGGACCGCTTGGCTGACCAGGGCAAGTTTTGGTTTACCAACCAACTCTACAGCTTCAGGGCTGGGTCCAAATGAAGTCAGTGGAAAAACTCTCATTCACTTTAAAAGAGCTATGGCTGCAGAGATATGGATCAGCACAAAGTGCTCCCAGCATTTTATCTATTCTTTGGGCTTCTGATTAAGGGTTCTTTTTCTTTTAAGTGCTAGGGAGCCTACACTGTTGCTTCCTCATTTGAGATTATTTGTCACTAGCTCACAGGGCCTTTCAGCAGCCATCTCCTCAGCTTCTTTTTGTAGTTTTGTTCACCCTTTTGAGGTCTCAATTTCCCCTTTTCCACAGAATTCAGATCTGCTTTCACTCACATATTTCCATGACTAAGATCTTTTATCTATTATTCTGGTTGCTTCTCTATGGTTTCATCCTCTATTTTGAGGGATATCTGGCTTTGTTAAAAAGCAAGAACAGGGATTAATTAAAATCCATGCACCTGCGCTCTTAAATGTGTCCTTGTTTACCAGTCCTTGAATCGCATTTCAGCTGACTTCTATTTGTTCATGCCATGTTGTTGTTTGCTCTCTGCTGCATTAAATACCATGCCAAAGTTGCCAGAGACAATGTTTTATCTGCCTCTAAACCCCAGCTCTTTCTTCTAACAGTATTTTGTACTGTATAACCCTGAGGATGTATTTGTTTCTCCTTCTCTCTCTCTTCCCCCCCCCCCCCCCCCCCCCCCCCTTCTTCCCCTTGTGCCCTAAAGCCTACCTCACATTTCTCTACCAATGAATTGTATAAACCACTTGGCTGCCCTGGTTCCCAATCTCTCCCTAGTCATTTATTGCTGTGCTTCTCTTTTGTATCAGTGACCCTCTCTCCTCTCCTGAGATTTTACATTAACTGCTGGGTTTATCATGTGACCGCATGTTCCTTTTTCGAGGTCAGTGTTATTTAAAATGTACTTAAGTACAGGAAAGTACATTACATTCTCATAAGGACTCACCTGACACTTCAAGCATCCAATGTTTTTTAAAACCCACACCAGGTCTCACATTAACAATGTCAATCTAGCAGGATACAAAGGAATGCTGATGGAGGTTAATGGTCAGATTTTTCAGGGATTGCAGTTTGAAGTGACACACTGACTAAGTTTGAACCACCCAACCTCAGAATCTTTTACTCTTTCCAGTGAGTATCTTTTACTCCTTTCAGCAATTCCTCCTCTAAACTGGGGCATAGAGCTGACAAGACCTAGTTCTGTCCTCATTTATGCCTCTGCAATCCCACTGACATAGAAGGCTTGTATGAATTTGGCTGACAGCAGAATATGGCATCCAACAGTTTGAATCTCAATCTCTGTCTCCCCAGACCAGAAGAGTGTTGTGGGGATGACGTGCTAAGCTCCAGTGAGAAAGGAGTGCTTTGTGCTGTGCACGTGCATTCGTTCGGTCCTTTGCTGGAGGATGTTGCATTTGTACAGGCTGAAAGGAGGAGGAATAGCTACCCTGCTCTGACCATTGTGACAATGAAGACGTTTCAACGGGGGAAGGAGGGAAATGCAGCTTTTATGACGATACAATGCTGCAGCCTCAAAACACTTTCTGCTTACCCACCCATGACCATAGGTGCTGGGACTAAGGATGCTGGGTATGCTGCCACACCCCCTGGCTTGAATTGGTTTCCATGATATCCAGGGTTTACAGATTGGTTCAGTGGCTCTCGGCACCGCCACCATACAAATTGTTCCAGCACCACTGCCCACGAGGTTCTAAAATAATTCTCCTTTCAGGACAGTCTGCAAGAAGAGAATGGAGTGCAGCATGGGGTTGGAAGCTTCATGGCAGAAAAGACCAATGTAATAATAATTAAAACTTCTTGCCTGACACAGGACAAATGTTACTTGGACAGGATTTTTTGGAGTCCAGTTTAGAAATGCAGAGGACCTACTCTAGAACTGCTGACAAGGATATGAAAGTTTTTTCCAGTATTTTGTTCTGAAAATATTTTGTTCATTCACTGGAAGTATTTTGTTCACTGCAACCAGAAATGTTATCATGTATGTAACCATGTATGTAACCATGAACTCTCGGAAATGGAGAAAGTTAATACTATTAGGCCAAAATATGGAGATCCTCCATCCGACGATCAACAGTTGCTGCTGATACAGAGTTTGAATGAGTGTCTGATACTGACAATCCTCTGTAATATGACAGATCATTTGGAGACATAGCTCCAGCATATTACAATGAAAAATTCTAAGATTCCTTCAACACCTTACTGGCTCTGAATTTCCTGTGAGGTACCCGACTAAAACTCTAGGCATGACTTCAGTTAAATAGCTGTTGTATTCATGGTAAAACCCAGAGAGACTTAATGCATACTGGGGTCTATAGGTTTTCACTAAGGTGCTGTTAAGACACATGACAATTTTGGTAGGAGGAATACCACCAATTTTAGATCAAGTTGCTGTTTCTCGCCTTGCTGTAATTGCTTTTTCTCATTTGTACTTATTTCCTTTGGAGTTTTATTAAACTCACCCTAGACTCATAAGTCTACACAAACAAACAATCTGTGTGCCAGGCATTCTTCCTGAAAGCTCTATGACAAAAGCCTCTTTTAAAAGATTGCTTGTCATAGATAACTATGTTACCTCAATATCCACCTGCACAGAAATGCAGCATAAACCCCAGAATCTTCACAACAGGCTGCAGTGAAGAGCAGTTGTAAAAGGAGTTCAGATCCAAGTATTTCCCCTTTATCTTCATTTTACCCCTAGAAGCTCGTGTGTTCTGTTGTTTCCGATATAGAACGTCTGTTGTGTTCTGCCTTAGGGATGGATGAATTCTTGTAGGTGAAGTGGTCCCTGTACCTAAGGATACCAATTCTGAAATCTGGTCAGGATTTGGATGCCCTATTAAAAATGGGCATCTTAATTTTGGGCCCATCATCTGTAAGATACTTTGAGTATTTAGGGATGAAAGATACATCGGATCATCAACAATTTCTTACATTAAACACAGTGCACGACATACAGTATTCTACAGTGCAGATCCCTCACAGGTGTGCTTTAGATATATATTATTTATCTACTGACCATTTTCTACCTCCCATTTCTATGTACCAGAGCTTCACTAGAACTTGTGGTTAACTTATAATAAGGAGTGATGAAAAGAGACTCTGAGAATCTGCATTATTTCCAGACAGCTCCTGTAAAGGTCAACACAAAACAAAATGTATAACTAACTGTAAATTTAATTGAGGAGTCAAAGAATGACAGGAAAAGATGATAAAACTGAAATAAAAATTTTCCCTTTAATAGCCTACTGCCAGGCTGGCACCAGGAAATCCAAAAGAAAGAGAGACAAAACTACAAACAAGTGTATTCAGGAGGAAACGTGCACAAAAAGAGGATTGCAGTGTATGTGACTGTCCCCCTGAGGAGTATGCATAAAGTTAGTGAGCAGCAAACTGAATTTAGCTCTTGATCCTTAGTTAGGAACAATTTTTGTTTTTACAAAGTTTAGAAGGAAAAGAATCAGACAGCTTTTAAAAGAGAGGGAAGACCGTATTAGACTTTGGAGGTTCTGGAATGGTTTAAGATTCTTGTAGAGGATTGTTCTGATAATCCAGTCTCTTGAATTAATGTAAGAACAATTTCAGTATTAATTATGTGTTTTGTTACTTCAGTTACTACTCAGAATTTAGGCCCTAGTATTATTTTAAAATATCTTTTTATTGGTATATTTAGATTATGAATTTTTTTAAAATATATTTTTCTTCTCTGGATAACTTGTGCCTGAAGAAGATCTACATCATCTCGGAAAACACCTCTAGCAACTAATTTTTAAATCTATAAGCATATTAATTTCACATGTCCTATAAGTGTTGGTTGAAAGTTTGTATATACTGATCTATACAGCATGTTTTTAAAACCCTATCCACTCAAGAAAAACAGGTGCAGTTCTCTTATTAATAATTCTACAGCATATATTCAAACTTGGTCGATCCTTATGCTGGGAATTTATGGCTCTTTAATTACATTCAAACCCATTGCTTGAAAATTGCCAGCATAACAGCTGAAATTGTATTGATCACTGAAGACTATTTTCATCCTGGGATTTCTTGGAAATGTGTTCTAGAGAACCCCAAATAAACAGTACCATTTAAAAAGCTAACATTTTGTCACAACTCTTTAGGAAATCCTGATCCATTTTACAACTAATCTCAAAATGGAAATAGAAGTAACTTGGAACAGTGAATCTGTTTAAAAGACTGCATTAAAAAAAATGGAAAAAGATGGGGGAGGGAAACATTAAAAGGAGGACATAGCTAAAGGAAATACAGCACCACATGCTTTCCCCTCCCCCCAAACACAGAAAATTATATCACAAGCATGCTACTAACTTAGGCTGAACTTCTAAAAGCTAGAAAATTCAGGTAAAATCTCAGCCTGATTCTGCTCCCATTGAAGACAACATCCTTCACACACATGGTATTCTTCTCATGAGACAAATCCTGATCACACAAGCAGACCCACTGAAGTCAATGGGACTACTCAATGAGTAAGACAAACAGGAGTTGATTTGCACATTGCAACACATGTGGAAATTCAAATCACCAAGGATCTGCTCCTGCTTCCTCTGAAGTTGATAGCATATATCCCAGTGACTCGAATGAGAGCAGAACTGACCCCAGTGTTTGTCAAGCAAATATTGCCATAGTGATAACACTGATATCTAACAAGGTAAGCTACATCAAGAAGGCAAGATCTTTGACACTGAGAAAGAAAAATATGAGATAACCGAACAATGCAAGACAGACCAGAAGACAAGGTAAGCTACATGTGAAAAATGTTTACTTAGAAGAGAAGGGGGTAGTCCATCTTCTATCAAAGTCTTAGGTAGTTTAAACCTGAACTAGGGGTTTAATTATCCTCCTGTAAAATTTGCAAGTCAAATGTATGTTACTTATGAACCAGAAAGTGAAACAGAGACTCACTGAACACAAGTGAAGTGTGAAAAGTAACAGCAAAAATATAGACTTAGAGACTCAAGGTCAGAGGGAACCACCATGATCATCTTAGTCTGACCTGCAAATTGCAGACCACAGAACCTCACCCACCCATGCCTGTAATAGACCCCTAACCTCTGGCTGAGTTACTGAAGTCCTCAAATCATGATTTAAAGACTTCAAGTTACAGAAAATCCACCATTTGCACTAGTTTAAACGTGCAAATGACCCGTGCCCCATGCTGCAGAGGAAGACGAAAAACCCCAGGGTCTCTGCCAATCTGACCTGGGAGAAAATTCCTTCCTGACCACAAATATGGTGATCAGTTTGAACCTGAGCAAGTGGGCAAGACCCACCAGCCAGACACCTGGAAAAGAATTATCTGTGGTAACTCAGAGTCCTCCTCATCTAGTGTTCCATCACCGGCCACGGGAGATATTTGTTGCTAGCAGTTGCAAATTGCCTACATGCCATTGTAGGCAGTCTCATAATACCCATCCCTTCCATACATTTATCAATGTCACTCTTGAAGCCAGTTAGATTTTTGCTTCCACTGCTCCTCTTAGAAGGCTATTCCAGAACTTCACTCCTCTGATAGTTAGAAACCTTTGTCTAATTTTAAGCCTAAAATGGCCAGAATGTAATCCATTTGTTCTTCTGTCCACATTGGCATTTAGCTCTTTGTCCTCCCTGGTATTTAAGATATTTCTCCCTCCCTCTAAGGTGTTTATAGAGAGCAATCATATCTCCCTCAACCTTCTTTCGGTTAGGCTAAATAAGCCAAGCTCTTTGAATCTTCTCTCATAAGGTAGGTTTTTCATTCCTCGAATCATCTAGTAGGCCTTCTCTTTACCTGTTCCAATTTGAATTCATCTTTCTTAAACATGGGAGACCAGAGTTTGCACACGGTATTCCAGATTAGGTCTCACCAGAGCCTTGTATAACGGTACTAACACTTCCGTCTCTACTGGAAATACCTCGCCTGATGCATGCTAGGATTGCATTAGCCTTTTTCACAGCCGAATCACATTGGTGACTCATAGTCATCCTGTGATCAATCAATACATCCAGGTCTTTTTCTGCCTGTCACTTCGAATTTATACCAGAATTTCTTCTTGTTAGTCCGTAAGTGCCTGACCTTGCACTTTGCACTTTTAAATTTCATCTCATATCTATTACTTGAGTTTACAGGGTCATCCAGATCATCTTGTATGATATTCCGCTCCTCCTCTGTATTGGCAATACCTCCCAACTTTGTGTCATCCGCAAATTTTATTAGCGCACTCCCACTTTTTGTGCTAAGGTCAGTAATAAAAGTGTTAAGTAAGATTGGTCCCAAGAACAATCCTGAGGAACTCCACTAGTAACCTCCATCCAGCCTGACAGTTCACCTTTCAGTATGATCCATTATAGTCTCTCCTTTAACCAGTGCCTTATTCACCTTTCAGTTTTCATATTATTCCCCATCTTCTCCAATTTAACTAATAATTTCCCCATGTGGAAGTGTATGAAATGCCTTACTGAAATCCGGGTAGATTAGATCTACTGCATTCCCTTTGTCTAAAGAAACAAATAAACAGAAAACCAATCTTCTCCTCAAAGGAGGAGGTCAGGTTGGTCTGGTACGATCTACTTTGTGTAAAACCATGTAATATTTTATCCCAATTACTGTTCACCTCTACGTTCTCAACTGCTTTCTCTTTCAAAATTTGTTCCAAGACTTTGCATACATGTGCCAGTTCCTTTAATATTCTTGGATGGAAAAGGAAATCTGCAAGATTCTGCAAGTTGTTCTTTCTCAAACTTGAGGCTCTGTAATTCACTTTCTGTTGACTCCAGTCATTCTATAAGCTTGTGGGTTCTTAGCATGGACTTGTTTTATGACTCCCCTCCTGTCTCTTTCCTGGAACTGAAGTCCTGTTTCCCATCCTGCCCCCCTATTTGGGACTCCACTTGTTGGAGAGGTCCTGTCTGAGTCCCCAGCTAGCTTGTTTAATGGATAGTTCAGCCTATATTTCCATGGTACACTGTTGAATTCAGGATTCTGTGTGGGTCCCCACAGCATGCTGCAGGGTTTAAGATTTCATTTGGGTACCCATGATGTCCTACCAAGCCCAGGACTCCTTCTGCTGGCCTGGGACTCAGTCTGGGTCAGTATGGTACCCTGTTCAGTTTTCTTTATCTGGGAGTAGGAAAATTCTTCCTGCAGGTCCAAGCTTTGTTTCCTCTGCCCTTCAGGCCCCCACATGACCCTAGGCTAACTCTTGTTCTAATCTGACCACTTGGTTGACTGTTTCCTCCCCGTGAGATGTTTGCATTGTCCAACTCTTGTTGGCACTTTCTAAGTTGATCCCTCAGTCCTCCGGAAAGGTTGCAATCTCCCTCTCTGTCTCCCTTTCCTATCCTTACTCCAGCCTCTAGCCCTCTTACTTACTTTCCTAGTCAGCCCCGGATCCCCCTATCCTGCCCTGCTGTCCTAGCCCCTGGTTATACAAGGGCTGAGAAACCCACATAGTCTCTCCCTAGAGCTATTGGGCCAAGGCAGGCCCTTGACCACCCAACACACAGTTGAACTCTTCAATCCCAAACCTCCAGCTCATCTTCTGCAGTGGGGTAGATGCAGGTCTCATCATGGATACAGAAGACGTGCTGGGAGGTGTTAATCCAGGCTACATACTCTCGCCTGATCTTCCCGAAACAGAGTGCACCCACAACCCAAGTCTACAAGTCTCTTAGCTACTATTTTCCCCACCCTAAATGCTTCTACACACTGTAGTCTCCCCATTACTTTTAGAGTGGGCTCCCACCACTTGGTCCCACTGTAGTAACAGCTTAAGTAATCAATAACTGGACAATTCCTTTTAACATGCTCAGACTGGCCACACCTGAAGCAAACCATGTGGTCCCCTTCCAAGAGTACTTCCACTAGTTTGTAGGGCTACCCAAGTCCCTTGTAGGTCCTGTGTGCCCCCTGTGCTTTGGCCACTCAAGGTCTTTCCTTCTGGAAAGCTTCCTGGGATCATCCCCTGGTGAGCTCTCATCAATTTACCATACTGCCCCAGCCGCTCGTCTCCTTCAGCCTCAAAGCAGGCTTCAGCTTGCTTTGCACCTTCCCACACTGAGGCCTAACCCAGCTCTGCATCCCCTGAGGTAGAACCTTCAGGAACTACTACAAGATGACCTGATACAGGACTTTATTCACTGAGCTAGTCTTCAAGCACAGCCACAATCACAAAGTCACAATTTCTGGACCACTATCCATGGTCATGTCCCTCGTGGGAATGGTTCTACCCAAAACTTGAGTCTACAGACCTCAGGAGTCAACTCTAATCGATCCAAGATGGCTGCCTTCAGCACCAG
Source organism: Chelonia mydas (assembly GCF_015237465.2). Taxonomy (NCBI): domain Eukaryota; kingdom Metazoa; phylum Chordata; order Testudines; family Cheloniidae; genus Chelonia; species Chelonia mydas. Next base: position 25,454,584 of record NC_051252.2, on the reverse strand, counting down.
ATAGGAGTTCACCTGCTCATCACTTACCACTCAGTTAGCTACCGGCAACTCGCCCATGCAGGCTATCCAAGTCAACTCCTCCAAGTCCACTGCCTTTGCCATCTTGAAATGTTTGGCGGAAGGCTTAAGGGTCATCCTCCTGTTTGAGCTACACCAGGCCTAGAGCCAACTGGCCCCCAGTCCTATCACCAACTGTGTTCGGATGTGGTTCAGCCTGTTTCTTCATCCACTTCTGTTTGGAGTGCACTTCTTGCCACCTCTGTTGCATGAGAAACTGGGTCTCCTGCTGTTGTTGTTTATCTGCATTACCATTGATTGTGTTAGCAGGGCCTGGATCTGCTGCTGCTGCATAGCAGCCCCCTGCTGCTGCTGTCATGTCACTAATAGGTGGATCTCCCCCTCAATCTTCCCCCTTATTCTAGGAGTGGGCTGGAATCTCACTGTGTCTCCAGGCTATATTTCCCCCTGGCTCCAAAGCATGCTACACCCAGTTTATTTTCTTAGAGGTTAGCAAACAGAAAAAAACTCCTTGCTCAGCGTCAGGGCCACTCCCTCCAAGGGTCTCTGGCACTCCTGCTCCTGGCAGCTTCCCAGTTTCTGTCAGCACCGCTCCCTTCCTAGAGCAACAGCCACAGGGCTGCTTCCCTGAGCCTCTGGCCCCATGCTCCAGAGACACACCACAGGAGCTGGCTCTGCTCTAGGACGGGTCTTTCCTCCCTAGGGCACAGCCTGGGGCGCGTCAGTCAGTCTCCTACAACTGCCTAGTCACAGCCCAGCCCTCTTTAATTGGCTGGATAGGGCTCACCTGCCCCTGGTCCAGGGGAGCTGGGCTTAGCCGATCTACAGGGACCAGCAACCCTGTGACACCATAGTCAACACCAGTTCAGCTAAACCACAGTTGCAAGACAGCCCACTTAATGCAGACAAAGCCTAAGACACACAGTTCTTAGTCAAAAATATCTCAGGGTACGTCTATACTACCCACCACCAGGATCGGCGGGCAGTGATCGATCTAGGCGGGGGGGGGGGGTGTCGTCAATTTATCGCGTCTAGACTAGACGCGATAAATCGACCCCCCGAGTGCTCTCCCATGGACTACTGTACTCCAGCGCCGTGAGGGGCGGGCAGAGTCGACGGGGGAGCGGCAAAAGTTGACTCACCGTAGTGAAGACACCACGGCGAGTAGGTCTAAGTACGTCGACTTCAGCTACGTTATTCATGTAGTTGAAGTTGCATAACATAGATCAATCCCCCCCCCCCCCCCCCCCCGCGGCGTAGACCAGTCTCTTTATACCTATACGTTGTCCTGTATTTCTGGTCCCTGCACCTTGACTTGGGAACCTTTGTCCAAAGCCACATCTTCTCTCACTTCAAGGTGCCTTTCCTCAGTACTGAGCAGGGGTTAGTTTAGTCCAGGTGGGCATGTGTGTTAATCCTGTCCCCCCACCCTGTCTTTGTCAGGCTCTGAAACACAATGGAAGTTCTCAGACATGTACAACTTTAATCCATGCCTACTGGAGCCAGATTGTCTGGGGCTGCTCTACATTGGGAACATTCTTCCACTGTTAACCTAGCATAGGTGCACCTGTGCTAGCTAGGAAAGGAATGCTACTTTAGACTAGGCTTAAAAGACGGGTAGATGACACGATGGCCAAAGTGCCTGTATCTGCTATCTCTGCCGGAGATTCGCTGGTTCTAAATCAATGGTCATATTCTAGACAAGGCCTGGGATTCTCCATGCGGATAAGTCAGTCCCACATCCTCCCAAACAACCATGCTCACATCTGATATGGTGAAGTGTTTTAGCTAAGGCCCATACTATGTCCCAACAAGTCAATAACATACATTTCATTACCACCTTTTCCATAACAGTATGATGTGATACAGTTTATTTAAATGTTAACTTTTAAAATGTTTAAGAGATGTCTGGGGTGTGTTAGTCAATTAGAGATATTGTTAAAATATTAATTTTATCTTACCAAAAATGGACAGCCATTTCAAAATGCACCCATCTATGAGTCACCACATTACTACCACTCTTCAGCTTCAATTCAGCACTCAGCAACAGCAATCTAAAGGAAATTCTTAGTTGCAGAAGATGGTGATGTGGTTGAAGATCCCTGTCAATTCTATAATCTGTACTAGTTGTGTGGCTTAACCACGAAGTCGTCCTTGGATAGAAGAAAAATATAAGATCATCCAGGAATAAAATTATCTGTCTTCAGCAAGGGCTACTCACTGAATGTCCATTATTAGTACAAGGAGAAATAGTCACAGCAAATGTCACCCCTTCACAGTTCCATCCATCATGGTGATCCGAATGTGAATGTATCTGAGTTTCCAACAGTCTGTCAAGACCCACATTTCAAAATATTAAGAAAAAACACATTCTGGCATGACTGAAGGAAAATAACATGGAGATACAGTATGTAAATCACAAGGTAAAGACACTTTTGAAATAAGATGCTCCTTGTTTTGTGATATTAGCAAGACAAGCTAGTCTAAATATGAACAAACCTTGATAGCTGAAACTCAATATTTTTGTCCTTGCACTTGCTCTCTGTATGAAAACTTAGTGTTCAACACAGCAAACCGATCTCGGAGTGTGATTCATTCATCTTCTGTGGGATTCTCTTTATAATTAAAAGTCTGCTTTGTCAAAACCAAAAATATGAATTTGACTAAATATAAATGTTCCTATAGTATAGCCCAGGAGATGCACATTATTGCTGCTTTATTGCACCAACTGTGTAAATAAGATTCTGACCTGAACTCAGCAGTATGTGCTGGTTTCATTCAGGTGCATGACTGACCCAGAAAAAACACACAATGGAATGTGGGAGAGAACGTACTGTATGATCTCCTTTAATCATTAAGAGGTCAGAAGCCATAAGCAAAAATCTATACCTATTCCTATACCTATCTATATATGCATTTAATGTGTGCACCATGTCAGTGTTACTGACTGACAGGAAAGTTATGTGTGTACTGTGAAAATGCTACAGTAGATTTTATTGGGTCATATTATATATTATATGGGCTGACCTGGAAAAGCTGTGCTAAGTCACAGTATATGCTGCCAAATGGAAAGGGTCTTTCATAAAGAGATGTTCAGATTTTTTTTTTTTTTTTTTTAAGTATTCAGCTCAATAAGGAACTGTCCTACATCAACATTTTCTACGGCTTCTCCTTCACTCAAACCTATTAATTCCTCTAAGCGACAGTGGACTGCAGACCCAGGGAGCAGGAACTCCACAGTTCCAATGACTTAGATGAAATTTAGCAAACTTGGGCACCTAAACTGACACATCTAAACAACACTGATTTGTTTCTCAGAAGCACTGAGCATCCACAGCTCTCATTACAGATGGGGCCAAAGATTTTCAAAGACAGAGCCCTGAGGCTAAGCAATCTGTTTTTCAGAAGTACTTAGCACCAAGCAGTTTCCCTCTGAAGTCAAGGGGAGCAGCTGCATACTCAGCACTTTAAAAAATCTGGCAGTTTATTTAAATGCCTAATGTGGATTGAGAAGCCTAAATTTGTGTCTCATACTTTTGAATAATCTTGGCTAGGGTTAGCATTTTCTGTAAGATAAAGCACTAATGCTGATGTCCTGGTTAACAGGGGTACATCACCAAAACTGGCATAAAGTCCACCTACCCAGAGTTGCTCTTGGAGTTTAAAGTGGATAAAATATTCTTAATATCTTACCCTAAACTGCTGTAGTGTGTTAATGTGTACTGTTAAACAACTACTCATTTTTGTCCCTGAAGTAGCTATATTTTATTGCTAGGTGAAGCAGTTCCTATATATGGCATATAATTTGTGAAACACTTTGCGATATATCTGGATGAAAGACACTTTGGATTTGTAAACACGGCATCTGGGAGCATGGATCCCAGCCCAAGTAGATAAAATATGCACTAGCTCTGCTTGAGACACACACACTGAAAGTCCGCTTGAATGAGTGCACTAAAATCGCAGTGTGAACACTGCGACATGGGCTAGCAACCTGAGTTGGGAACCGGGGGTCAGGTAAGCTTGTACTTGGGTGGCTAACTTGTGCTGCAATGTCTACACTGCTAGAACGGAGTTAGCCTGTGTTTGTCTATCTAGCCTCAGAGACACTCCAAGGTGGAGTGTAGACATAACAAATTATGACTTGTGCTCATAAAAGGCACCTGTTCTACCAAGATCGGATGCAAATCTCTAGATAGCATAGCCTGAGGAAGATGTTACAAGTTAGCAACTGAATTATCAGGGGTGAATTTTAGGGTGGGGGTATTTGTTGACAATGCTAGGCACTGTATAAACACTATACAGAAGAGACAGTATTGTTTTCAGAGGGCCCTGTCCTGTGTGATGCTAACAGCTAACAGACTTCAACACCTATGGAAATCAGTGAGTTGAAGCTATTCAGCATCTCACAGCCAGTATTTCTGGGAATTACACAAAATGTATAGTGTCACCAAGGCAAATCAGCAATGATAGAGAACAAAATATATTTCCAAAGGCCAGGAGACATACTGAAGTTCAACAAAGCTTTATATATCATTGGTCACTTAGATAAAAAGAAACGTAGAGCAACAGAACAGAGCAATTATCAAGTGACCCATCCTGTGTTGTCCAGCCACAGCTTCTGGCAGTTGGTGGTTTAGGGACACCTGGAACATGGGGTTGCACCCCGACTATCTTGGCTAACAGCTATTAATGGATCTATCCTCCATGAATTTCGCTAGTTTTTTTTAAACCCAGTTATACCTTTGGCTTTCACAAGTTACATCCCCTGGCAACGATTTCCACAGGTTGACCATGCCTCGAGCACCTTACCAGAGCAAGAAAATGACATCGTATTTACAAACAAAGCAGAACCTTCTAAATCCTCTCCTCACTACCCCCTCCCCCAAAGTGACAGCGAGAGCAGGAGGGAAGCGAAAAGGGAAACGGAGAGCGAAGTGATGCCCCCCCAGCAGAAAGTTCCCAAAGTAACCCCTAGCCCAAGGCTGGGTTTCATCAGCATTGGGGGGGAGGGAACAAAAAGCAAACCCTGGTGCTGGAGGAGGCTATTGGGACCCAAAATCACGGAGCCAAACTCCGAAAGGCGCTCAGCCTCCCCGGTGCCTTTGAGGATTAGCTGGAGGATGCCCAGCGCAGGGCCGGGTGCCGGACCAGCACCCTTCGCTGTTGCACGCCCCGCCTGGCGTTGGGCAAGTCACCGCCGCTGGCCGCCCCCGGTACGGTGCGCCCTTCCCGGAGGGCGAGCGCTGCGCGGGGTTATCTGGCCGCCCCCTCCGCCGCGCGGCTGCCTTGGCCGTGTGCGGGACCCCCGCTCCGCCGCCCGGCAGGACAGCGGCTCCGCGGGCGGGCAGGCCGGCAGCGAGCACCCGCACCCCCGCGCAGCTGGCACCGCCCCCCTGACAGCGATGGCCCCCGGCCATTGGGAGGGACGCGCCGCCGCCGCCTGCTGGCCCCTGCTGGGCTGAGGTCAGTCGCCGCCCGCCCACAGACTCCATGGGCGCCGGGTCCCTGCCCGGCCGCCTGCTGCTGCTCCGGCCCGCCAGACCCGAGGAGAAGGCGGCGGGCAGCGTCAGCGCCTGGGAACCGCGCTCGCCTCTTCCCCCGCCGCCGCCGCGCCGCCGCCCATGAGCCGCCTGGGAGCCCCGCGAGCGGTCGCCGAGGTGTATGGAGAGCGCGGCCGCCTGTGTGTGCTCGGGTAAGGGATGGGGGGCGCTGTGCCCGGGGGCTGCCCCAGCCCTCCACCGGGTGGGGGGCACCGCCCTGCAGAGACATCGCCGCCCACGGGGTAAAACCCCATCTGCGCGCAGCCCCACGCCCCCGGGCTGCACCAGCGGCCAGCACGGCCCCGCCTAGGCACTGTGCGACCGGCAGAGCGGGGCCCAGGGCGGGCAGGGTTAGGGTTTTCTTCGGCCAACGGGGAGAGGGAGGAATAAGCGCTGGGCCATGCGGCGTCTAGGGCTCCTGCCACCCACCCATCATGGGGGTACGGCCCCAGCGGGGAGGTGTGACAGGGGAAACTTTGAGATCTGTTAGACACCCAGGCGAAAAACCAGTCGGTCACTGCTCCGTTTGTTTAAGGGGCTGTGCGCCTTTACTGAGAAATGCAGATTGGGGTGGTTCCGCTCTCTACTTACTAGATAAGGGGGCATGATTAGAAATCTTTACCTGCTAGCCCTCTCAAACTGTTTTGTAACTATCACTGGAGTATAGAGGGGTAGAGATACTTAATATAAATATAATTTCATCTGCAAGAGTTTATCTAAATAAATCTAGTAATTCTTATTTTATATATAACAATATAGACAATGCAGGGTCTTCCTGAAAAGACATCTTTTATAATTTAGGCTATTTTGTGTGGATTTTATTGCATATAAAGTGTACACTTGTATTTTATTTAAATCTAAGTGTTTACAGGCAAGTTTAATATTCACAATATTGTGAAATTTTGTATAAAGCCCAGGATACATTTTACTATTCCAGCCCCAGTTTAGCACAGAACTAGTTTATTTAAGCAAGTTGGGAAAGCACTATTTTGCCTTGCCAGAGAAGGTACCCATTGCAGTAATTGATAAAATGCTTAACAGTAATAATTAGCTTATTTGCATGACATTGTTGTCTAAACATGACTTTTTGGAATCCTTGAGGCACTGAAGTCTTGTATAATAGCACTTCCTAAAATAGACTGATTCCTAGCAAATTCAAAGCAATAACTCAGTTTATTTACACATTCATACTGCATCTGTTGTAGATTCAGTGTCTGAAATATACAGCTCTGTCACTAGAGTGGGTGCACTTTAGCAACAACCTGTGTCATCAAATGACATCTGGCTCTGAAACAAAACTGCTATTAAGGACTCTTTATTTCCTTCCTTAGTTCTTTTCTTACATCTTCCTCTCATCTCTGGAAGCTCCATCCACATTGGAATAGGCAGCAATTATTCCCATCTCTGTAAGTAATCTTTTTTTTTTAAACTGCTTTCATGGCATGCTTTCAGTCATGTACAGTTCTAGAAGACTTTAAATATTTGTATAAGACAAGATATCAGTCCAGTAAAGAGCAAACAATTGTTTTCTTAGGCAGAAAGCTAACAGAACTGTGCCATTATTTAAAAGGTCCCATTTATTTAAAGATCAAATCCTGCAATCCTTACTCAGGCACAAACAACTCATTGAAGTCAGGGAGATTTGACTAAGAATAAAGCCTGTAAAATTGTTACTTTTAAAGTCTCAAATCTTTAGATATGTTTTGTTGTGGCTGAAGATGTTAAACAGGAAAGAAGGCAAATATAAGCCCTTTCCTGACAAAACTGATTTGCAATCTGGCTAGGCGGACATTAAGCTGCCCATGGTTTCAGAAATTCCACACCATTTTTGACAGTTGGAGGAAAAGTAGTGTCTATAAACTGAATTGAAATTTATCAGAATTCAGGATGTTCATTTTGTTTTGGATTTTTTTTTGGTAGACATTGCATGAAAAAAACTTATTAGGGAATATAAACTTTAAGGCCCTAAATCTAGCATGGACTTCAGTGGGAATCCAGATGAATGTAGAAGTCCATGCTAACAGGTTCTGATGCTGGATCAGGACCTTATGAAGCAAAGAAAAGTGAAGACTAAGACAGACTTTTTCCCCCACAGAGGAAGTATTGTGGAAATAATGTAAATAGATTAACTTTTCCATAACAAAAATATTAAAAACTGGACCCTCATCATGGTAAGAATAAATCAGTTTAGGTCTGAAGTTTGAGACAATGGGCAAATTCTGCTCTCAGTTTCATAGGTGCAACTGCAGAGAAACACCATAGTCAGTGGAGTTACTCCAAATTTAGGGCCTGGAAACACTACGAACCTTCAAGCATGCTACCCTGAACAGTGAGCCTGCAGTAATAAAAATTGTTCTGGTTAATGTTTGCAGGATTGGGCCCTGCTGCAACAGAGAGCAGAATTTGGCCCTTAAAGCTGATTACTTGCCAAATCGAGATCAAAGCGGTGGACTTTCAGAGTTTAATTAGGTATTTGATGTAACTTCAGTTTGGCTCTGAACCTGAACTCCTAGCAAAAACATGCCAGACTAGGGCTCTAAAGCAAATTTGAGACCAGCAGATATCGTCTGAACATTGCTGATATTGTCAACCACCATCACCCAAACAATATCAGATTTTTTTTTAAAAAAAGGGGGACAGGCTTCCAAAATATATGGACAACTACAAAAGCTCACCTTATTAAAGCTACTAAATGTCTGCTTAAGAAAACAGGACTGATCATAAAAAACTATCCAATGTCATGAGAAACCTGTGGCCACAAAACTAACATGTACTTGCTTCTGTGTTCAAGTAAGTACTGTTTAGTCATTTTCTAACTAATCTTTTGCATTCGGCTAACTCTGCAGGAGATTCACAGTTCAAGTACATAGCACTAGTCTACCTATATGATCCAGATCCGTTAAACCTTTGGGGTCCCTGTCATAATGTACGTACTTTCCATCCATTCCTCATCCCCACATTCCTTGATATTCTCCCCCTCAAAGCAGATTTATCCTTGTTCTCCCCCAAAGACTTTCCTACTCCCTCCCTCAGCAGGATTCCTTCACATTCCCCTCCAGACTCCATCTCCATCACTCCAGAAGAAATGTGATCCCTGCATACCGGCAGGCCTTGATCCCAAAGTTACAGCAAAAAGTGTTACAGCAGTGTAGAAGGAATTAAAATTCCTGGCCATGCAAATCAGATGCCCATGCTGTGATGACTACTGAAATTCATGCTTGAGATAAACCATTTTCTAATGACAGAGGATAAAATTCCAGTCAATAGCTTTTGACTAGAACTTTGTACTTGTGAAAGTTGCCAGACTGGCAGCCCTAGAGACAGAAGTCCTCTGTATATCCATATAACAAGTACAGCACAGATAGTGACAATGCAGGCTTCTTTCCCATTCTCCTGTCAACCCCTTGCACAGAGCAATTGTTAGCTGGTGTACAAAAGAGCATGTCCAAAGTACCTTGTGTGCCCCTGGAATCTAGGCAAGCAGAAGGGTCCTAGTGCAGTGGGACTGAAGGAGTCAGCATATTTTAGAGCAGTCCTGGTGCTGCTCTGTCTTTAAGCCAACTTTGTTTCTCCTCCCACCTTTGCACAAAGGATCATGCACAGAGCAGAGTTCAGCCAGACTATGTCTGATAATTGTTTTTAATTAGGATAATGGTTGGAATGGAATTGTAAAACTCTTCTGTACCTAACTTGTGTAATTAGAGATGGCCAAACCAGAAATTCAGACTATGGCCAGTCTAATGCTTCTGCATGGTGCAACCTCCACGGGGTTGCTACTTGCCCTCCTGAGCAGGTGGGTGGGAGTGAGAGGAGCCTTAACTACCTCCTAACATCCAAAAAATATCTTGATGAAAATTTTGTTGCATGAGAGAAAATATTGGTTTATCATATCCAAAAAACTTTTATTGGGAAAGTTCAGGTCCAGAATGCAATTTCTGGTCAAAACTAGAACAGGAGAGCCAGCCCCTGACCTCCAGAATAACCAGTAGCTTGGTGGTCAAGAGCTCAGAGATTAGATTAAAATTCAGGACTATGACTGGGTGAGGCATTTGACTTGATTGCACATTAACAGGGCTGATAAAAAAAAAGTTTGTCTAAAATGGAAGGATTTCTAAAACCTATTTTTCTGTCAAATGAAAGATTTTCCACAAAGTATTTGCTTTCTGCCCAAAGTTTCAAGTTTTCAATTTAAAAAAGTTTACTATCTGGAAAGCAGAAAGCTTTTGGTTTTTCAGTAAAAAGTCAAAAAAAACACTTACTGAAGAAGTTGGATGGAAGTGAGGGGACAAACTCTAACCAGCTCTACAAATAACTTTAAATAGTTTCCATTCAGTCTGCAGTCATGAACCTCAGCTCCACGCTCTTGATAGTTTGGTGAACATGGGCCAAAGTTGTTCACATAACTAAGCAAGCAGGACACAGTCTTCCAAGCTAGCTCTCCTCCCCTCAAGTCACTGCCTTCTTCACTTTCCAATGACCCCCTTGGAAGAAGTAATTTAAAAAGCAAAGATATGTGCAGTTGTGCACCTAGTTTGCAGATGAAATTATTCAGCTTATGAATGCAAGGCAAAAGGTGAAAGTGACGGGTGTTAAATCAGGATAAATGCATGCACAGGATAAAGGCAGGCAGACAGGCCTGATTTAACAAAACAAGATTTTGATTGCCTCATCTTGAGCTTTGCAGGTTTTGAAAACTTGCCCTTAAAAGAATTGCTTCAAAAACATGAAGGGACACATTCAGAAATTCTGTGGCTTTGTCCCCCGATGCATGAAAATGGAGCCAGCAAAGGGCAAGGCCACACACACACACACACACAAAGCTATGGAGAAAATTCTGCAGAATATCCTGCCCCTAATCCTACATATCCTTGAATAGACATTCAAGAAGCCATCGCCTCAGTGCTCCACTTGAGTCCCCACATATACAAAGCAGCAGCACAGCTGGCTTCAGGCTGTGTTGTCATTGACTACAGGGATGCCAGCTGTGCTCTGTGACTCCATGAAGAGGATGAAGGTTGAATAAGCATTAACTCATGAACCACCAAATCCTTAACCACCAAAATAGTCACTCTGCAGCCATGACTGCAGGCTCAGCTTCTGCTCCTGACAGCAAATCCTGCTTCTTCCCATCCCCCCAGCCATAGTAAAATTGGTGTAGTCCCCCTGCCCAGGAATCAAGGAGCCTGACAGAAGCGGACTATAGTCTTGGTGTGTAGTGAAACATGGAGCTCTGTAGCACACAAGGGTTCCCTGTGCCCCAGCTCAAAGATTAGGTTGGGGATATACCTGAGTGGGGCCTGTGAATCAGTGGTTTCATAGATCCAATGGCTATTGTACACTACTTAAGCAGTTGTAGGAAGAGTACAGGTTGCTGCAAGTCTCTGCATTCTTTTCTCAGTGCACAATGAATTGTGGAAATGCATAGGTGATTCAGTCACCTAACAGATCCACCAGTACCAGCCATATCCAGCCTCCACCCATCCAAGGAGCCTTATGGAACTGTGCTGCCAGGCAGTCAGGGGGGCAGGACACCTGTATGTATTCCCCAAATCCTGCCCCACTCCATGCAAAGCAAAGCTACCCCACTGCCACCACAGCAGAAACCCTCCATGCCCACAGAAGTGAGGAAGAATGCAGGTTTTGCCCATACCTGAGCTGCAATAACTAATCTGCAGTGGATGGGGGTCACTCAGAGCAACTGCTCCCTGTGCTCCTTGATTGAAACCCCTTTTTATAAGTGGATGTCTTGTAAAGAGAGACTTGAGACAGCTATACAAAGAAAGGGATTTTTTTTTACCTTTCTTGCTCACATGCTACCCTGTACCTCCTCACAGTTTTCACCTCCTGGCCATACTGCATGGTATAAGGGAGCATGTGGCGGGGGGCTTCCTGACTTGTAAAGTAAAGACATCCCTTTGGGGATAAAAGGAGCAGAGACTCCTTTATCCTTCACCTTAGGAGACAAAGGAACCAAGTGATTTCATCTCTGATGGATTCTGGGCAGGCTGGCCAGTAAAAGCTAGAAAGGAGACTGAGTGAGAGAAGCTGTCTTGAACAAAGACTGCATCTTGCTAGATTAAGTTTTAGTCTTTTATCTATTTGCTTGTAACCATTTCTACCTTTATTCCTGCTAATTGGTATCACTTAGCTTATGTCCTTTTGTTAATAAACTGGTTATAAACCAACTCAGTGCTGTGCTTGAAGAGAAGTGTGTATTTTCCCCAGTTAAAAAGAGTCAATAAATTACAGCTTAATTCAAGAGAGCAATGAACTTAATATCTTCATGAATGGTCAGTGACAGGAGCTGTGCATTGCAGAGGAACATTTGAGAAACTGAGACTGGAATTCACTGATTTTTACCTGCTAGGTGAGGTATGGGTCAAGAGAGCCTTAAGGAGTTTGCTGGTGAGGATGGCACACTGGTGTGGTGAGGAGCTGACAGTCTGAGCTCTAGCAAGGCTCGCTCTTGCTGAGGCAGAGGGTTAGTAGTGGCTCACAGCTTTGGTTGTCCCCAGCAGCACGTTACATTGCCAGAGAAGAGATACTTTATAATGTATCCACTATTTTGGGGGTGTCTTTATCAGATCTTATTTCCTATTTCGTGGAAGGGATGGACTGGAACGGTGTTCTCTATGAGGGATGTGTAAGCAGCCTCATGCCCACACAGAAAGGCTTCCTACAACAGGCCCTTTGCTTTGGGCAGAGCAGAAGTTGCTCACTCCCTGCTCCCCTGGGAGCAAAGCACTCTGAAGAGGGGTGGGGAAAAGGTGGGGTCATTCCCACCTTCTTACAGACAAATCCATGGAGCTTGGCCAGCACACTTGGAGGAACAATCTGCACCATCCTATTGCCTGGTACAGAGTGCACATGGAACATCCCTGGGGAGATGCAGGCATGCTCTCTCCAGCATTTCTCCTGGGCAGGGTACCAATGGTTGTTGTTGCTGTGCCACCGCTCACCCCTGAGGCTCCAGTGTTTTGACAAGATGGTTGCATCCCCAGAGTGCTTGTAATCCAACAGTCTCCCAGTGCAGACTGTCAAACAGCTCCTTCACTCACTACTGAGACATTAGAGCACCCTTCCCCATATACACCATTCATTTGCCCTCCTATCATTTTCATTTCAGCCACTAATGGGTTAATGTCATCTCCTGGAATCAGGGTTTTCTTTTCCAGCTGTTCTCACACTGTTTCCCAGTCTACTCTAGTCATCTTGCCTGCAAGTTCTTACCAGTTTTCCTGTAATCTCTTGACTTTTCTATCCCTCATTTCAGTCTGGATTGCCTGTGTTATAAGAGCAAGATGTTAGTCTTCTTTCCAGGGGCCAGAAAGCTCCAGGCACAGAGGAGTCTGTATAGAAATGCAGATTTCCCCTGCAGGTTTGGAGGTAGCTGCATTTCCAGCCCAACCACTTAATAGCTTTGTCAGAGATGCTGGTACATGTATGCTGCACAGATTAAGGAGTGGGGGACGGGAGGGAGGTTCCGTGCTGTTACCAGGATTCAGTATTCTCCCCAGCACACAGGACAAAGCAGGATGAAATCAGGATAAACCTAGGAGGGCAATTTTCCTCCATTATCTGCACACCATTGGCTGTGTAGGGAGTAGTGGCCAAGACTGATTTCATAATGGCATCTGCTGGAAGCAATGGGAATTCCTCTGTTGAGTTCTAGTACAGGAAGTTCAGGAGTGAGAGAGGATATGAAGATTGTAGGTCAGATGAAGCTCAGAAGGTTCTTTAATGGCTGAAAGAGAGACTGGGACATTAGGACCAGACAGAGCAAGCGGAGGATTGGAATAGGTATCTAGAGTGCTGTGGATGAGGGACTGGATTGAGAGAAAGGCCAAGCTGAGAGAGGGGTCAGGAGCTATTTGAGAGAGAGAAAAAATGAGAATGGCTCAGAAGAGTTAGAAAGAGATCCATAGTTATGAGTGGCAGCAAGTAAACTGAGAATAGAGACATGACAATATTGGATGGAGTGCAGGGAAAAGAAGCAATAGTAAAGGGCGGGAAGCAGAGGGGCATGATGCAGAGGATAAGGGAATTTGAGGCTATGAAAAATAAGAGTAAGGGTGGACATGCTAACTCTTGCCAGCAATGGTTTTCACACATCTCTAGCACCTACTACCAGGACTTACAGGCAGGGAGGGAACGTACACACCCAGTTTCTCAGTGTGTGACTATCAGTAACTGCTTTTCAAAGGGTTATCCATACAAAAAACTCCAGTGAGATTCCTATAAATATCCTGCAGTTGAGCACCAACTCCTAGGCCTTGGAGAGCTTTTTTGCTCCTTCTTGGTCTCCCTGGTAGCTGTAACATTTCCTTTTAACCCCATTGGCTTCTTACACCGCACCATCTACTTTTTCTTGTAATTATATTGCTAGGATGGAAGTATGTAAATAATGGGGAAGAGGATGGGAACATCTCTGCTGATGACTGACATGCTCTCATACTGTACCTCCCTTTGTTTGCCAGAAGTCCCACACTGGGGACTCTTGGCATGCTGCTCCTTGCCCTCTGGTTTCTCAGTGAATACATTTCCAAGGTTGGTGTGAATCCTAGCACCTCCGATGAAGTGCCCCACTAGCCTCACATACCATATGCGGGAAGTGCTGTAAGACAGTTCCCAAAGCATCTTATTTGTGTTTCTGCACAGGATTTTCAAAATAGCTGGATTGTTAGTTGTGCTTTGATAGAGTTATGAAAGGGTGGGAGGTTTGGTTCAAATAGATACTCTAAAACTGGGATGCTTATCCCAGGCTCTTGAGTCTGCCAAATTCATCATATGGGCAAACTTTCTTGCAATTGCTCCAGTCAGACCAAAAATGCTAGAAGAGCCTGTGCTTTCCCTTCCACTGCTGGGCCCAGACAGAGCCAATAAGTGCAGAAATGTGCAAAAAATGCAAAGTTTGACTTCCTAAAGCAAGACTTTACAAACCTACACAGCACCTCCCTGGGCTTCCAGTTTGATTTATTTGCAAAGGGTAAAGTTGCTTCTTACTTTTGAATCCTGAATGAGCTATGCCCACCACTTAGATGACAGACACTAAGGATTGAACCAAGGACCTCCAGAGCTAAAAGCTTGGAGTCTCCACAGGCTCAGCTACAGGCCCAGGCTCTTAAATGAAGAGCTGTAACAAACCTTTAACTTATGTAAATTTGGAACAGAGACAAACACATGACACACGGACTAGAGCATTCCATTAACACTTGACATTTAGTGCCTAATCCTAAAGCACTTAAGGCTAAAAATCTCATTGAGCTTTGCTTCAGGTTTGGGTCCTTCAGTCTTTACCTTTAGACTTTTAAAGTACAGTTTGATAGTGGGCTGCCATTGTGATTTGCTGTTCGGATTGCAGTAGCAGCCAAAGGGCCCCCCCTCGCAGGATCCTGCCCCATTGCACTAACTGCTGTACAAACAGACAATTTAAGACATCCCACAGAGGAGGAAATAGTTAGCTTAAAAAAAATTATTGCACAGAAATCCCAACCTCTGCTCCGTTCAGGGGCAGGGATTAGAAACCATGCAGAAGGCACCAGGATTTTGGATTTACAAACCCATCCCATCCACATGGATCCTAGAGCATCAGCACAGAATGCTTTCCTCTCCATTCCATGCCCTGCCCTTATCCCTCCTTCTACAGACAGCATGGTCAGGCCTGTTGCCATGGGCTTTATTCTGCAACTGAACACTGAACCCCTGCTGTGCAAGTGAGCATTAGAATCCATGGTTGACAAGTTAATGCTATCAGTCCATCATAGGTATTTCTGGGGCATTCATCACCATAGCATCTAATCACCAGATGCAGTAATTAGTCATATATTTGTCCAAAGTGGCATCCAAAGTGACCCGTGCTTGGTCTGAAACACCATGCTGGCAGCTCAGCCAGTGCACTGTAATGGAGACTCAATCCCTTCTGCAACAAAAACCAGCAACTCGTTTGGGATAACTTCTCTGCTGTTTTAGCCTTCATCATTTTGAAGATTATGCTAGTACAGTTTAACAATCCAACTCCTTAAACTAAACAAATGTGTAAAAATCAAATGTTCCCTTGGAAAGGAAACCAAGATGTTAAATAAGATTGACACAGCAGTTACAATACATTCATTCCATTGTGTGCCAGAGCACAAACTGTGTGGTACATTACTTAAGGGCATGCCCTGAGTGGAAGCCCTCAATACCTAGGAAGAGCAGAATATCAGTATGCCTTTGTCCTGCTATCACAACCCCCTTTTTCTCTTGGCAAACTTTATATTTTACAGGACAATTTAATGGAGCTAGAGTTTGAGCAGTTAAAGAAACTAGAAAATAGTTTTTAAAAAAAGGCAAATGATTCCTAGTTGAAATATCTGAGTGGAGACATTATGGGGGCCTGAGCCCACTGCCATTGTACAGATTGAGAAATTCAAGTCCAAATCTGAACTTCCCCTAATGTTTGGGGAATCTTTAGATCTGGAGTTCCGGTTCAACAGTCTGTAGACAGAAAGGGCCCTGTTGTGAAGTTCAGTGAATCAAGTCCCTAACATGGCTCTGATGTGTTACTCCATGCCAGTGATTTATACTGGCACAAAAGAGTGGAATAAGGCAGTGGTGAGTCAGGTCCTACAACTGGAACTTCCTCAAAGCTCAGGGTATGATATCTGAGGTTTTGGTACCAGCACATAGATAGAAACAGGAGTAAGGAAATCTGGTTTGGGTTTCCAAATAAATCAAGCACTTATCTTCTGCTTCAGCAAAAGACTGCATAATGCAACTCAGGAGTGGGGTGTAAAAGTGGCATTTAGCTACCTGGCCAATGCTGGGAGAGTTATGTGCTGGGACAGTACTCCAGTGAAAGGCTGCTCTAAATGTCATTGGCTGCCAACAGTGCAAAGGGGCTTGGGATCTGAGTTGCAGGAAACCCTCACCTACCAACCCTTTTCTCCAGCCACAAGAGTTTTTACACTATCTATACTGGTGAGACCCTCCCATCACTGGCTACAAGGCCGGAACACAGCTGAAAGTCAGGGTCATGATTTTAAATCAGATAGTGTTCCTTTAACTATGGACATGCTGGGATTATGTAGAAAGCCAACCTCAGATTCTGCTGGTGTGTTTTTCAGACTCAGCTGGTTGATACCAAAGCAAGTACACAATTAAATCAGATATAATCCAATTAGTCATTTGACTAGAAGGGATTTTTATGGTAATTGCATCATCCATTTATGTATTCTTCTACAGCAAAATATACAAAATGCAGTTCTTATTTTAATAGCATGGAATAGTTTTTCAACTTTTAGGTAGATCTTCTACATCCCAGTTGTCAATTTGACACAAACACTTACTGACAATTGAAAGTTGTTCCAATCTTGGGAAGTTCAATGTTTACTCTAACCTTTAGACTGACCGTTCAGATTTGTCAACTTCTGGGTTTCAAATAAAGCTATAGGAAATAAGTTATTTCCCTAGTAGCCAAATCAGATGGTAAGAACTCATTCACCACCAGCTGGGGATTAGTTTGCACAAGGAACCTGAGGCTAAAAGGTTGTATAGGCCTTGTGTAGGGTACTTAAAGGGACAGTTGTGTGCAGCACAGAACTCTCAGACCAGGAGAGGTGGGAAGGGGCCAGTATCCAAGTTATAGCAGCTGTGCTACCAAAAACACCCATAGTGCTATAGACTGAGCTGGCTTAGTGTCTGCACTGGGAGAATTGTAGCAAAGTATTTCAAGGAAATGTGTCAATTTTACTAAGTTTTCTATGGAAAGTTTCAAACTAGAGTATTTAGTTTCAGCTCCAATTTTTACTAATATATAATTTTATAATACTTCAATATGCAAACATTTCAATACAGTAGTTCCAATGTTTCCAAACTGAAGTTTTTCAGAATCTGTACCATGAAAATTTTCATCTTTTTGTGCTGATTGGGGATGAACAGTCTCCTGGTGTTGGAATTTACATCCTGAGGGAGATAAAGTTAGTTATCCATCCAGCTCTGCTTAGCACTTCGAGTTTCAGGGAGGCAGGTTCGCTATGTAGGGTCATAGGCCGGGAGCTGCTCCACCTGAGAGAGACTTGCCAGGCTTGTTCTCCAGCTGCCTGGCACCTCTAGAAAAAGCTGTTTTCTGATCACGCATCAAGAGGGAGGTTGACTTAATTTCTGCTGGTTTGTGCCAAGATAGAAACAACTTGGAAAACAATTTGTTGCTCACACATTAGGTCATGTGCCAAGTCAGATTGATCCAAAACTGAAGATCAGATTCACTGGCTACCCAATAAACAAAGCCAAAAGCCACAAGCCACTCCTTGCTGAAACAAATACAGTGCTTGAACCAAAAATATCAAAATCAATATTGAATCATCTCTGTTTAATACATTTCAAAGACACCTTATGATTACATTAGTATATAGGGGCCAGAGCAAAATGGAGTAGCATTGATAATGCAACATGGATTTGAATGTTGAATGCTAGGATCTTTTGCAAATCAGATGCATCAAGTACTGCATGAATTTGCATTGTTTCGGAGTCTGCCACCACTGGAATAGAAATAGGACTAAATCTCAGTGACACCTATCATAGGACTAGTGAAGTCACTGTCAAGAAGCATTGCACCTCTCCAGACTACTGTGTACTGGCAACTGATCATTTCTATTACACCTTTCTGCTTACAGTCTGTTTCAGAAAGGAAAATGCCCTTGGGAATTAGAATCCATTCACTTAGCATATTAAAATATGATGTTTTCATGCATAGAGTATTTTAAGTCTCTACGTGGTCCTTGTACTGTATCCACACAAATGTTGGCTACTCCCAGTCAGCAATACATTAATCAAGGTCACTATTACTTGGTAATTAGATATTATGTAAATTGTACCAAGCTGATTCCTTTTCAGAAGGAAGACAGTAAACAGGGTGGGGGAATAAGATCCATTGTTTGGATTTGCACTGAGCACAAAGCTATTCAATGCATATCACTTCTCACAGTATTTACCACCCCTTTTTTTGACACCATTTAATGTTTTCCCTATTTAAATGAAAACCATTTAAATGACTTAAAGCCAGAAGGGCCCAATACAATCATCTAGTCTGGCCTCCTGTGTAACACAGGCTACAGAATTTCACTGAGTGATTCATCTGCAAGCTGAGCTACATGCAGGAGAGATCAGATTTCAAAACAGTAAGAAATAACTGGGTTCTGCAAGATGCCCAGCTGAAATCTCTGCTCCAGGTAGCCAAGAGAAAGATTAATACAAATGTATAAAAGAGGCCAGAAATACAGGAGAGGACTACAATGCCCAATTTTAGTGGCATAATTTCATCTAACCCTTTACTTAGAGTGCTGTATTTTTAATCAAGTCCCTTGTGACTTCAGAAGACACATGAAAATTAAGAGTGAACTGGGTAAAAAATTGATTACAATGAAAATTCAGCATCTCCAGTTTCCTTGCCAGTACTAAGATTATTCTAATATAATGGCTCACTCAAATAATTTGACAGTCACCCTTCTATGCCCAACTCTCACTGGATTGCTAGAGTAACACTGTTGTCTTCAGTGGAGTTCCCCCAGTATAAGTGAGAACAGAATTTAGCCCCTTGCCCATATTTTGTCCTTCAACAGTGCCTTCACCATCTCTTCTCTACCCCTCTCCCCCCACTAGATTATTGTGGCAATAAAAGCCCCTTGAGTGCTTAGGCTGCCTCTGTTTGGAGACAGTGTCTCCTATTGTAGATTGACTCTTAAAGGTGTTTATAGTCAGTTTTGCCTACCCTTTTAGGGGTCACCAGCCTCTACTGCTTCTCAGGACAAGGAAGCTCATTTTGCCCATACCATTCCTTATAGCTCACAAGCCTAAGAACTCTCCTCTCCATTATACCACAGTTCAGTTTTTAATAGCATCTTTCATACAAACTGTATCCCAAACAACTAATAGCCAAGACAAAGACATTTAGAACTTTTCTCCCTCGCCTACACAGTGGATGTGTTTTCAGGTGACATTTGCAATCAAGCAGAGAATCCTTGTAGTGTAGAGGCAAGATTGCAGTTCCTGACTATGGAACAGCAGAGGCCAGTGTGTTTATCAACAGCTGTAAAACTGTTACAGAAAGGAACTTAGTGTTGGACAACTGGAAGGGAGCAGTGAGGGGCAATGAAACCATGTTCAGTAACCATAAATGCTGACCCAAACTTTTAACCATTTCTTCCCCTGAACACCACATGACATTTCTCATGATTCAGAATTGTTGGGGCCCTATTAACCAAACTTCTGCTTCTTCATAGTGACTGGAGACAAAGGCCTTGTCTACACCTAAACTAAAGGTCAACCTAGCTGCTTCATTCAGGACTGTGAAAATTGTCTCACACTGTGAGACAGATAGGTCGACCTAATTCCCACTATAGATGCAGATGGAAGAATTCTTCCCTTCACCCCTGGAGGTGGTAGGTAGGTCGATTACAGACCATTGCTGTAGCAAGAGTCTACACTATGGCAGCATAGCTTCTGTGCCACAGCTGTGCTGCTGGGGCATTTGTAGGGTAGACATGCATGGAGTTACTCTTGCCCCCTCACACTGAGGTGATAGGGTGAGGAGCTTAACGCGATCAGCTGGGTCATTGGGCAACAAAAAAGTTAACCTTTCCCCTACATGTGCAGAGGTGGGGTGGTTAGCTATTAATGCCTCCTCCAGGATCAGAGATGGTCTTGAGGAGTGAGTGGATTCTTCATTCTCCCCCACTACACATATGGTAGGAGAAAAATCTCAGCATGCTCAAACGTAATGGCAAGTTGGACTCTGGTCCTAATGATCTTCAGACCCAAACATGAATTACTCTAATATTTGTCCAAATGCACATTTGTCTGATGTTTAGGGTGTTCAGCCCACACACTAGGAGATTCCAGTTTGAAAATTAAGGATGGGAACTGAAAGGAGATGCGAGATGTTCCCAGCCATGACTACCTCAGTCCAGCCCTTCCATCATCCTGAAAGTTAGATAGCTCTAAGTTTATCCTCTTTTCCGTCATCCCTTTTGCAGTCTGGGACAAACACTGCAGGTAAGTTTTCAAAAACACTCATATCCCATTTTCAGACTTTACTTAACCTAAGTACCTACACTCTTGGTAATTTTACCTTCTGTGATTTGTTGGGCACATTTTCCTTGTGTGCAGTGCTTCATGGGTCTACAGCATTGTATAAATGATTAATGATGTACTAAAGGTTGTTGGTATTGGAGGCTGCCTTTTGCTGTCTGATGAAGAACAGACAAATCTGTTTTCACTCTCACAGGGCTTTTAGAGACCGCTAAGAGGAAGACAGACTAAGAGCTGTGGCATTGTGCAGCAGGCCTTTCCTACTTCAGTAACAAAGCCATTCATTGTTTCTCTTCCTTTTAGATGAGGAAAGCATTCTGCCCTGTAAGAAAGAAGAACTTCAGTGTGGCAACGGACTCTGCCTCCTGAACTGGCTGCGCTGTCATTACAAGAAGGACTGTGGCAGAGACTACATGTCCATCAAACTAACATGCTCAAGTGAGTTACTCTTCAATTTCCTCCATCATGGGGGAGTCAATACACCTTCCTGTTGAATCATTCTCCACAGACTGCACTTCACATTAGATTTGTTCAGAGTTTGATGCTGCATGAATGTGGGTGCTTGGTGGGCTTATTTATGTTTAAGTCCCTTTTTTATACTGCATGTGGATTTCAAGCAGAATACAAGCAAATAGTAGTGGGAATGGATGATTTAGCTCTGCTCAATGTATTTAGAGCTCTGCTAAATTATGAAAGGTGCTGCAACAAAATGCCAGTTTTAAAAAGGCGGAGTATAATCCAAAAGCTAAATTACAGATTCCAGCACTGGCTGGCTTCAATTAAACATTGGCAGCTGGGGGTGGGGGGGGGCAAAAACAAAAAACCATGAGGAGCAACTGCAGGCTAGATTCTCTACATTTGGAAATGTTAATGCAAAGTAACCCCCGCAACTGTCAGCAGGTTAAACACATTGTGTTCCTTTCAAAGAATTACTGTAAAAGCAAAGATGTCAAATGTATTCAAAGGATTGATTTCTGTAGACAGTGTATGTAGGAAAGTATTCAGGCAGTGACCAAGCAATGCCTTGAGTACTTTTTATCAATTGATAATGCAAGTTATGAAAAGTAGTACTTACAATTTCAGTGATAACTATTTACTAGTATATGGGTGATTAACAGTTTCGGCCTAGCCTGTTCCCTTGATTTTTGTTCTTGCATTGCTAAATTGCTGATTTCAAACTATAGGAGTTTGAACTTCAGTTTAATATTTATAGTTTGTTGCCATAAACTTGCCAAAAGAAGCGTTGTCAGAACCCTATTCCAAAGTGTAAATGGGACTGAGGGTGCACTACTGTCCTTAATTACTAGCTAGAAGTGTCCATTGACCTCATTTTCTCAGTTAACACAACCTCATGCACGCAAGCATATAGCTACAAGTTTGAGGAATGACTAGGAGCCAGAGTTATACTAGGGACAATAAACTGACAGCCAGCAGCAATGCACATAAAGTGACATTGAAAGCATTCATACAAGCACAAGTACTGTGTTAATATAGTCTCTAATCCAAAGGCAATTAGACTCCATGAGCCCATGGAGCACAGAAAGTGTGTGTATAATTAAGAATTTCATAATGGCCAGAACTAGTTTGTGTAGAAGGATGCAAGAGGTCTGGGCTTGGTGGGACCTTGGTTTCTCACCTGTCAACTTAGTGGATCTGAGGAGCTGTAGTAAAATGCACAAGTGTTCAAGGGTAATTATGAGAGCCACTCACTGCCCAAATATCCCTGCCATCTGTGCCACAAGTCAGCACTAATTCAGGAGAAGACTGCTTACAAGACCTTGTGCCTGCAAGAAAAGCCCCATAACAGACATTTAAAAAGGAGTGGGGGGAGAAGGAGGAAGATGGATATAATATCCATGTCTTGAAGAGATGAATGTTTGACCTGGGTTGTTTTGGGGGTGGGGTTTTTTTTGTTTTTGTTTTTATTAAAAGCCTTGATCTTGGGATAGCCATGGCAATTGAGAGAGAGTAGATGCTTGACAAGGGGAAACTGGCCAGTCCCTGTTTCTGCAAGCCAAATCTGAATATGCATTATAGTTCCTTCGGAACCTTTTAAAACTTTTCTGCAAAATGAACTATTTTAAGATTTACTTTTTAAAAAAAGAATTAAAGGACTACTTAAGTCTCAAGTATCTAATAAATTCCAAGCAACATGGGGTACTTCAATATATAGGATTTTCTAAATTTGTTTGCAAAGCTATCAGTTCAGTACTAAAATACACCCTATAAAACATGCTGATCAACAAAACAGTTAACCAGAGTCATTTTAGCATTTCTTCTGTAACAAGCTCAGAGGAACAAACATCCCATAAAACAGATCATGTATAAATAGCCACAAGTGTGGGGGAGAGGCCTATACAAAGCAAAACTTGCCTACAAGAAGAATTCACTATATTTCCATGGAAGGACTGATTTGCTATTTGCAGCTGGACTTGAGTGCAAGGTGTCACAGTAAGGGAGGGCTGTCCAACCTACAGGCCTGTGGGCCTTACACAGTCCAGCAGAGCATTTCATAAGGCCCGCAGCCTGCTTCAAACACAATATACCAAATGGCAGATTCATTAGCATTGTGTTCTATGTGCCTGCTATGGCCCCCCTGCCCATTTTCTATACTTCTGATACAAATAAAGAAACCAGTGCATAAAATGTGTTTTTAAAAATACAATACTATATATAGCAACAGCTTATCCAAATACATATGAAACAAGCTGAACTTAAAATATAAAACACAGGGAACTCAATCTTAAAAAAAGATCAATAGAAGCACAAGGTTGTACTTAGGTTTGTGGCCCTCTTGTGTACTAAGATTGAGCACCCTGCAGTAAGGTACTAGTATATTTCCCAATAGTCTCAAAACAAAAGCAAAGAGTTTCATACAAGGCAGTTGCCACAATCAGGCATCTCTGCCAGTTTAAGAAGGTGTTGCTAATACCAAGGGCTGTTAAAATACTAGCAGTACAGCGAGTTAGGAAGCCTGTATGAATGAATTAGCATGCTATTTATGCCCAGCTACCACCACCCCAAACCGTATTGCCACAGAATCTCAGTATAGCAATGACTATTGTTCAAGTGCTGACAGATTTTCAGATGTGGGCAACCACCTATAGCAGGGACCCATATCTGAAAATTCAACCATGTGTGCAAGGAACAAAACAAAATAACCCTCCTCCTCCCCCCACATGCAGTTGGGCAGAATAAAAAAAAAATTTGCCTAAAGGTCTTCTTAGCCTTTAGATTTAATACTATATAGCTGCATTCTGTGCACACTTTATTGCTATAAATGTGCAAGAGCGGATCCATTTGCATCATATGAAATGTGTTACTTATGGGTTCTCCTCCCAACAGATCTTAAGTCCTATGTCTCCATGGTTATCTGGTTTCTTACATGGTGCTCATCACCTTCGCATCTGATCATACAGTACAATCAGTAATAGCTTTCAGACAGTGATTTTACCTCAGGACATGAAGTAAAGCATAAGGACACTTACCCAGCTTAAGGAAGGTTTAGATTGTAACCAATTACTTCCAGCACCATACCTGAGGAAGCAGCAAAGTTGCACCTGATCTAGAAATAGCTCACAGGAAGGATGTTCTCAGCTTGCTTTTCCAGCTCATTTACAATGCTTTCTCCTCACAGCTCTGCTTTTCAACACCTTCTCAGGTACCTGTGGGGTATTTTAGGCAGTTGTGCTAAAAAAAAGGCATCATGGGGTCTTGGTTCAGCCTAGGTCTGATCTTAGGAAGTCTTTTGGGGGTAAATACTCAGCCCAGACTTTTCAATAACCTAATTCCACATGCACAGCCTTTCTATACACAGTGGTGCCTGCTTACATTAGCTGTTTCATCCCTTTCCATGTAGGGTGTATTTGTAGTGCATCTGCTCACATTCTGTACAAACCCTTATTTCTTTCGGTGGTATTTTAAGACCTTTACAGGACTCCAGTTCTCTTAATCTATAATTCAAGACTTCTTAAATACCATACACAGCTTGAGACTGCGTCTGATATGCTGGGTTGCCCCAAAATCAAATGCAATTATAAATTGCTGACAGCAAATTCAGTGTTATTTTTGTCCCCAGCTTTTAGTATTTGGGGACTAAAGTCATTTCAAATGTGAGACATCCTTCTTTGTTGCAAAAAGTATCTGGTGTTTCCTGGCTTAATAATAATAATAATGGTAACAGGGTTTTAATTCAGCGAGTCACAAATTAAATCAAATATATCACTCAAAAAACCTAATAAGACCACCAAAAGTAGTGAAAATGTCAGCTGGAGAAAGCAACACCATGCACATTGCCATGTTCAAAATAAGATGAGAAAATTGGATTGTGTGCTTAAGGGCACTTGAGTTGGCACTGCCTTGAGTGTTACATTCAGTCACAGCCTCAGTAAGAAAACCCACATTCACAGGCACGTAGGCAATCGGTCACAAAGTACGAACCTTATTTACACAGGCATGTCTAGAATGTGTGCGCAACTTACAGGCCAGTTGAAATTTTTTCCAATAGGATGGAAAGGACCTTTGTTGTGTTTCAACTAGTAAAATGCTTTAATTACTACTTCCTTTCAGCTAGCGTCTGATCTTGCAAGATATTGAGTACAGTAACTCCCAGTGAACATTTCAAGCACTCAGACCTTGAAATCCGACCCAAAGGTTCCAGGAATCAGGCATTTAGACACATTACCAATGCTCTTTATTAAAGCTCAGAATTAGTGCGCTTTTTAGCCTATAATACATACACAGCTTCTCATTAAGGATAGTGCGGTACAACCACAAATGTAAATCTGTTAGGGAGGAAAAACTGTCAACCCTTGCAAAAGCCTCACATCATTGATAAGGAGACAACAGGAAAAGTGCAGTTCCCTTAATAATTTACCATTTAAAAACAGCTATTATGAGTTTAAGTTAGCATTAAAATAGTTGAATGCATGCCTCACTTACTTTGCAAGTCCCTGGACTAGGATGTGGAGTAAAAAATGCAATTAAATCTGTCACACAAGACCTTTACTGGGTGTGCTGGCATTTTGGAAGACTATCCTCTCCAATATCAATTAGAAATGTTGATATTTATAGACAGTACAGTTTGTTTTTTTTAAGTGCTGGGTTAATAGAAATTTCTTTATACAAGAAGATCACAACAGCCTTTAAGCAAAACTGATTTCATCTACATTTCAAACAGATGAAGTAAACACCACCACTATTTCTGTTAAGTCTTAATGAAAGTTTCTGCAGAAGTTAGAGAACTAGAGACAGATTCTGATCTCAGTTACAATGATGAAGATCTAGAGTAATACTGAGGTCAATGAAGTTAGTTATAACAGTTTAAATTCAAACTGAGACGGGTTGGACTCCTTGGGAAGCCACCTGATGTGTGGAGATACCACTGAATCTACCTGTTCTGCCAGCATGGGCCCCCTTTAACCGGTCTTGCGGAGCCAGCACACACACAGGGACGACGCAGCGTAAGTGACTTGCTCCAGCTTCTGATGTCCATCTCCCTTGGAATGCAAACCCAAAAGCTATATTATGAAATTTGCCCCCCCCCCTCAATTTGGAGGGAGATGTGCACACTTCTTGTCCCCCCCTTTCCCCATTAGAAATTACAGAAGCTGTTTAATAACTACAACTTTACTATAAAAGGCAGATTTGAAGTGGTAAAGGGGTAACAAAACAAAGCAGATTACTAAGCAAATAAAATCAAACATGCAAACTAAGCTGGTTTCACTAAAGAAATTGGTTACAAATAGTATTTCTCACACTAGATATTGTTGCAGGCAGTTTGTAAAGCTTCTGTGGTTCAGAGTTCCAGCTATATTCTTTTCAGTCTGGACCTGTCTCAGTCTGGACTCCCCCCTTGCCTTCAGTTTTTCTTCTTGGGCAGACAGGCCATGGAGAGGAGGCGTCCATGGAGAGGAGGCGTCCTGTTTGTTTTCCTCCCCACCCTTAAATAGGATTTACATAAGGTGGAAATCCTTTGTTTCCCAAACTTGACCCTGCTTCCCTCACAGTGGAGGGTTACAAGAAGTCCCAGGTAATGTTTTACTATCCGGTGACAAGAGCACCTGAGTCTGTAGGATTACAGTGTCCATGAGTCAGTGGCAGTATGGAGTGTCCACAGGAAAGCCAAGCTTTTTACAGTTCAGTGTCCTTGCTGATGGGCCATCCATCCTGTCTGGCTTTTCCATTGTTGTACCTGAAGTGTTAGCAGTGGGCGTCACCCAAAAAAATCAGTTTAAATACCGATACATAGACAATATTCCTAACTTTAGATACAGAAATGATACGGGCATACAAATTGGATAATCACATTCAGTAAATCATAGCCTTTCCAATGATCTCACATGAGCCATCTTGCATAAAGTACATCTCAAGCATGTTTTCATAAAGCATATGGAATGATGTCACAAACAGCTCATAATCTGGTCCTGGCTGTTCAGTTGTAGAATCTTCTATAGTCTTTTCGCTCTGTAATAATATGCAAAATGCTAGATGAAGCAAGAACTAGCACTAGAAAAGTCTTATTGCCATTTTCTCTGGGGAGAGGGGAAGGGGAGGAAGCAGATCCATGGCTACATGTTAGACAAATAAGGAGAGATTTCATGGTGAGGGTTTTGACCTTCTAGGTTCCCTTTCCTGAAAGGACAAGGACTGCCTTAATATCTTCCCTTCTGAGCCAGAGTTGATCTGCAAGGGGTCCTCGGAGGCAGTATAACTGAAAAAGGGGTGGGGGGGAGAGAAGAGAGACTATTAAAAGCTTGATTGTTACATCAAGGGAGTGATGGGTTCAAATGTAGATAAACCAAAAGTCCATAGAGAATAGGTCTCTGCATTATCTATCCTTTCAGACCATTGGATACCAACAGTCAACAATTCCATCACAAGTCTATGTATTTAAGAACACACATTATTGGTCTGCAGTGGATCCTATTAGTTACTTGTTCTGTAGTTTTGTTGAGCTGACTGGATAGAAAGAAAAGCTGTCCTTTTTCTACTCCCCAAACAAAAGTCTAAGGTGGTCTAAGGTTTTGCCATATGGCATTCCTTAAGAGAAAAATTTAAGCAGATAATTTTGGAAGTGAATTTCCTTTGTGATACAATGATCATAAACCATGATGAGAGACTTCTGAATGGACAGATTGAATTTCAGCCTTTACCAGATTCACTGAGTCTATGGGATGTCAAGTGAAGAGTTTCTGCATAAAGTGGACCAAACATGATTTTGAACCCTGAAAGATTTCAGCCCTCCATAATTTACAGAAAGAAAAATGGCAACGTGATGTGAATGTAAATCTATTTCCATCTTTGCTTAAATTCATTCCTTTGTGATTTAGTTTTTATAATCACTGCTTTTGTGCTTCTGGGTTGAAATTCTCCCCTCTGCAGAGGGCCTGCAAAAGGTTGGCACAGCACTTAACCCCTAATAGGGCTTACTTTATGGGACTTCAGTGTCCACAGCTCTGGTGTTAGCTCTCTGCACAAGGGCAAATATCCCCTTATTTCAGAAACTTAAATACTCAAAACCAAATTGTGCTCTAGTAACACCTTTGAGTACAGCAGGTCCAAACTTCGCACTGTGGGGAGGTGTGCAGGTTAAGAACATCCCAAAGAGTTTCCTGCACCTCTGTCTCTCATGGATTATGTTCAGTCTACTATAGCATGGATGGAAGACAGGAACCTCTCTAAAAAGTTGTTGGGAGAAAAGTTGGTCCATTGGTTTAACCATTGTCTAGGACTTATCAGATCTGGATTCAAGTCCCTGCTCTTGAACAGACTTCCAATTTAACCTTGGTCAAGTCATTTAGCCTCTGTTCCTCATTATCCCCATTTTACAGATGGGGAGAATAGCACTTCCCTACCACAGAGGTGGTGTGAGGACAGACTAATTAATGGTTGTGAAGCTCTCAGATACTGTGTTAGAGGTGGACACACAAATACCTTAGCTGGAAGGCTTTGTTGGCCTCCTTTCATCCACAAGACACAGGGGGAATTGCAGCCTATGATGTAGATTGTTTGCAATGTCTCATGTGACTGACTAGGCCAATATGAGATTTTCATGATTTTTGGCAGTCATTGCAAGTGTATGGATCTTGGTTGGGAGCTGCTTGCTTCCTCCGGGCTCTTTTCTCTTCAAGCTGCAGGAGCCAGCTTCTGTTATGGATTTTGATACCCTGATGAAGACGATGGCAAGTGTCTGTAACAAATGGCGCCAAGATTTCCCCATTCGTCAGGATCAATTCCAAATTCCTTTATATCTCACTTGCATGTTTCTTCAAAGCTTGGGATGTCCTGTTCTTGTTCCCTCTGATAGCTCCCTGTATAGCATGTTCTTGGGTATGCATCTGTTTCCCAACCTGCTGAGATGGCCCAGACTGTGTAGTCATCTTTGCTTGAACAGGGCTGTAACAGTTGGTAAGTTTGCCCTTTGAAGAACCTTTGCATTGGTTACTTTATCCTGCCATTTGGTGTTGCGTATGCAGCATAAGCAACGTAGGTAGAAACTGTTCAACCTTGACTCCTGATGAGCATAAGTTGTCCATGTTTCCCCACCATACATGAGAGTGCTGAGGACGCAAGCTTGGTACACTAGCATTTTGGTTTTGATGGTCAGCTTTGAGTTGTTCCATGCTCTTTTAGTTAGTCTGCTAAAGGTGGTGGCAGCTTTTCCAATGCGAACATCTAGGTCTTCATCCAGTGTGAGGTTGGTGGTCACTGTAGAACCTAAATAGCTGAACTACTTCTAGCTGGTTTGCATTTAAGGTAATTGAAGGATCTTTTAGAAACCCCTGTCCTAATACAACCATTAGTTGGAAGGTCAAAACCATTAGGTCAGGACAGAATTGAAAACCTGCTACTGCTATGATTGTAAGCAGTACAACCTGTACTGGCTAACACCGAGTGGTGGGTGGTGGTTAATTAACCCAGAAACCTCAGGAAGCACCAACAGCTTTGGGCTGATGAGTGCCTGAGGCGGGTACTGGAACCCTTGATGGAGGAAATGTGATCAAAAGGCAGACGAGCAAATTCACTCAGTGGTTTTGCCAACTACATCCACACAGGACAGATTGGTTATCAACCAGAGCTGAAGGACCCAATCTAGGAGTGGAGCCCTGAAAGACAGGCAGATGGAAGATCTCCACTGCTCTGGCAACTCCTGCAGCATAGCTGGTTCCAAATGTATCGACTCCCGTCCTTCCTTTGGTCCAAACCAGTGAAGTCAAGAGGGGGATGCCGACTCACGGGCAAAGCAGCGCCTCCATATCAACTGCCCAGGCTATTGCAGCCACATCACATGGAGAGGACACTCCATCCTTGCTGGACTTGGAAGGCTGGACAAGTGAGACTCGAGAGGTGTGTTGAGGAACGTACAGCCAGTGGATCTGTGACTATATGCATATACCAGACAATTATTCCAAACCTCTTGGAGAGTAGAGGGACACAGATGCCAGAAAGGTTGCTCTGGCCATAATGGAACGTCCGGTTCTCTGCCCTGTAACAAGCACCTGTTAAAGTAAGAGCTGTCCATGGTGGAATCCCTATTTCCAAAGGAAGGAAGAAATTAAATGTGTTGTACATAGCTGGAACAAGACAGCAGATGTCAGTTTTTGTGCAAGTAACGCTCAGAAGATTCAGCTATTTTTCATGTAATTAGCAGGGCACTTTTATTATAAATCAATTAATTGCATTACCAAGCAGCTGGTGAAACTGTCAGAAAGCACACAGGTGTGTTCTATATTTTACTGTTATTATGGAATTTCTATCAGCCCCAAACCCCTTTCATACTAATAGCTACTCACTCCAGTGAGTTATTTTGTTCCACTGTTTTCATTTTGGTTTTGTTCCACTTCTCCCCCAGTTTCCTTCTTAGAAGCTGGTATAAGTGAGAGAATGTCAATGAATAAAGCTGGTACTGGAACAACATGGACTCTACATGATAGACAGGTTGAATAAAACCAGTGCTTAAATGGCATACATGTTCCACTCATTCATTGACATATCCAGAGTGAGGCAGTGATTGTTTTCTAACTTATGTCCCAACCAGGCTGAAAATGTTTACAACTGAATGAAAAAAATAAATCTGCCAGTTGGTGGAAGTCAGCAGACTGCACTTTTTAATATGTTACTGCATTCAGGACAAGGAATGCAGGTACTCGGTAGTTTCTCAAGAGGCAATTTTATCAGCCATTTGAACAATTGTTTTCATATAATGCAGCTATACATAGCTATCCAGAGGGGCTGAGCACCTTTGGAGGAGAAAAAAATTCAGCCAAGTAGTCGTAGATACTATACAATATTATGTGAGAGCCTAGCTCAGAGTTTTCAAGAGTCATTGAAGAGTGACCCATTTCTGACAACAAAATTCTACATGACCCTGGGTGTGGGTGTTGTGCCAATAAAATAAAAACCAGCAGGATCTTATTAAAGGGAAAAAGGCAAAACACCACATTTATTGTGAATACAGAAAGAATCATAGTAAGCAGTTAGTTACAGCTGTAACATTCCATTCAATCTCATCTTTATTCACACATTCATTCATACACACACACACACACACACAGGTTCTGCAAAGTTGTTATCATAGTTACCAGCCTTAGAGTTGCTCATGCCAAGCCACTGGCCAGGTGGCCTGGACATGAGGAGGGAGCAGGGCCTTGTCAGATGCTCATCTGATGCTCCTGGAAGTTGGTTTGCAAAATCAGACCCCGAAGTTCTCACTTTTTAGAGTCTATTTTTATAGGAATTTCTTCCTATGCCAGTCTATGGGAATTGCTGCATCATGCTGTTGCTGAATCAATCAGCAGATGGCACATTCCTGACGGCTCCAAGATGTTATCTTGTTCTTTGGTTCTCCCATTCTTGAGGCTGTTGGGTGGATTCCAGTCTGCCCTCCGGGGGTCCTCTGGTTATTTCCACTTGACGCCTTCTTCAGCCGATGGACACTGGATTCTTAGGCTGGCACCTCCCTGATCATTCAGTTATTATCCACACCAAGCATCCATCCACATACATACTCTATCTCTATTTTAATCACAATTGTTAATACAACAAAAGGGCGGGGAGTCTCTGGGTGCTGTTTCTGTTGTTAGAGTATTGCTTTGAGTCTCTGTGAATTGCTTTGAGAACAGACTCCGTCTTAGAATGTACTAACACAATTAGCAGCTTGCAAGTTTCACACACAGAGGGAGAGAAACAGTACCAAAAACCAAGAGACCTCTTAATTAGTAATACCCTGGAATTTAAACTATGGGGAATCAAACTCATTTGTGATTTTAATACAGAACTTCTTTAATATGATCCAACATGGGGACAATGGGCCAGAGCCGGAGCCCTGCCACCCCAGGTTGGGGGTGAAGCTCAGGCTTCCACCTCAGCCGTCGGTCCCAGCAAATCTAATGTTGGCCCTGGCAACCCCATTAAAATGGGATCACAACCCAGAGTTTGAGAATCACTGAATTACCACTACCAAACTAAAGGGGAGTGGTTTCTCTGCCTCTAAGGGAAATCAGAATTCACACACACCCACCCCTAAGTCATCCCTACCAAATAGGTCTTACCACAAGGGCTCCTAAAAATACTTCACAGGAGCACCTCTCTTTTGCCTTTAGAATGGACCAGTTTGTTTTAAAGATACCCGCCATTTGGGATAAACTGTTCACAGACAGCATAAATACAAGGCCTTTATACAAATAAAGGCACCTCACTTCAAATTATACAAGTTTAACAGTTTGTTAAGTTCAGTATTCTTAGTGCAACTTCCAGGAACAAAGCATACACATTTCCAACTAATAAACTTAATACAAGTTTGTTTGCCCAGTACTTTCTCAAACCATAACCAACAAAGAAGGCAAAAGCATTTTTCTTTAAAATAGATTCCCCAGCCCATTAGTTCTCCTGTCTATGCAGTCACACCCTAGGGATGTGAAGATTTATCCCAGGCTAAAAGAAAATTGTGGAGAGCCTGTTAAAACACTGACAGCGCATCAATCCCTGAAGCAGACCAATGAAAGTGGATGGAACACAAAACACTCCTGCCCAGAGTGTCATTAATGTCACCTAATACTCTCAATTCAGTCAGTGACTGAAAAGGGGAGGGAGGAGAGAACTTTTGTTTTTATCTTTATAAAACCAGATATAGTGGTGTCCATCAGAGAGAGTACCTTTACCAATAGTTACTACAATGTGTTAAGTACCTGAGAGACCCATTTAGAACAGGAAAAGCTATGGTACTTCAAATATGCAAATAGTGAAAGACTCAAAAATGGAAGGGTCAGGAAAAATGGGAGGAGCTAAGGAAGAGTTTAAGTTAAATACCAGGGGAAGTTCCTAATTGCTAGAAGAGACATTAGACAGAGGAGTAGATTCCAAAGGGAGGTTGATATGGCACCATTACTACATGTATCTAAAAACACATTAGAAGATATTTTAGCAGGAATTACATACTGAGCAGTCACACTGGATAGCCCAAATGGTCTTTTTGACTCTAGCATTCCTGGGTCAAATCCCCATGTGTTCTCATCATGTACAATTTCTCTTTGCATCAGTGTGACATGTTGCTGCTCAGTACCGCAAGATATGGCCCAATATGCTGTTCCTTTTCCCACCCATAAGAAAAAAAGCACCCAAATTCTTGTTTGTATGCCCCTGCTTTTTTATCCAGGCCACAATTTCTGGTTTTTGAAGATCATTCTGTATTCACAGTAGTGAGCATTTGTTCTGTTGCCTGAGGACATGGCGCCAACCCCAACCACCTGAGCTGGGGAAATGAGGAGGGTGGCTACTAACAAGAAGCATTTAAACAAACAGTTCTGGTTAGAAACAGAAGATGAAATAGAAGGGCAAGTGTTTAATTCTCAATCCAGCTTGCTAGTGCAAAAGAATATTAAGAAAAATCTGATCAGCTGTAGGTAGAGGATTCAGAGCAGGAGACAGACACTTAGAGAGCAGCAAAGGTTAACAAAATAAGTTCAGCATCAAAAAAACCCTTTAAGAGCAGGAGGCACAAGGATGAATGAACAGTGGTGCCAAGAAAATAGCTGCAAGCAAAGCTGGTGGTATAGGAAGAAATAGTAGGGATGTTTGTCACATATGGGATGTGTTAGATCTCTCCAGCCTTAGCTACAAGTCCATTTGTATCACTACTGGGCAGCCAGATACAAGGCTTTTTGAATTAGGAAAAAAAAGCCATGTTGATCATTCTGTAATAACAGCAGATGACAGTTGTAGGGTTTCCTTGTAAGCAACCATACAGTACATGCATTTTAAAAAACATTCATATTCAAAAGCAACATGCCCACTATGGGGCTGGGGTTTTAATAAAAAAAAAAAAGAAAGAAAAAAATCACTTCTCCACTGACATTAAAAGGAGACTAGAGTATTTAAAAGACAACTGGGGAAATAACCACTCCTTGAGTTAGATGGGGCTTACATTCACCTCCCACACTTCTCTATACTTCAGAGGGGCAGACGAGGCACTGGCTTCCCAGTTTTGTTGTCATGACAAAACTATGATTAGTACTTGCCACCCCTACATTTTATTAAGACAATTTTGCAAAAAGCTGTGTTATCTACATAAAATGGTGAGGCCCTGACCTACTACAAAGGTAAAATGAAGGAATGTGTAGGTGAGTACTTTTGCTATAAAGCCACAGTTGCCTACCCTGTTAACTCATGTTTTACTGCTGTCTGTTTTTGTCAATACACAAAGGGTCTCAACAGCTGGGTCACTTTATAATTAACAATAGGTCTTCCAGTCCATCAGGGAAAGAAAAATATTGATTAATTTCTTTCCTTACACAAATTTGGGAGAAAGAACCAGAGCCCCCCAAAAAAAGCCAATGACATACCTCAGGTTATCATCCACCACCATCTGCAGCATCAACACTGAGACAGTACTCACACTCTTCATCCCCACTCACTCAATTAGGCTTCTGCTCTACCTTTATAAAGTTTCCTCTTGCCTTGATAAATGTTAACTTGGTGCAGCTGAGACTCTTCCAGCTCTCAGTCATTAGTAGTCCTTGGCAACCAGCATCTAGTTCTCAGGTGCATGTATTTGGGCATAAATACCCAGATCCCCTCTTAAGACACCAAATACCCTGTCACATGTAGCTAGCACTAACAGTCATGAAAAGGACAAATGTCCTTTACCAAGAGACTAAAGATCACATTGTATCCTCAATCTTTTGTGCAAAACACCCCAGGACATCTCTGAGGAGGGTAGAATATAAATTTATGCTTTGGATGAAGTGCGTGTGTGAGACAGGCCAAAGGAAGAGAGTGATGTAATAATGAAAGTACAGAGGAGGCATTGGTCTGCGATAGCAGATGCTGGGGCTCAGGGCCCAATCCTGAAAGGTGATGAGGCTCCTCAACTTCCACTGAAGCTACTGGCTGAGGAAGGCATTGAGCAGGACCTTGCAGGATCACGATCCACATCCCAAAGTTCTTGCTCAGACAAAACTCTCACTAAGATCAGTGGCAGCTTTGCCTTAATAAGGATTGAGCCAAGACTTTAGGATTTGGCCAGGGGAGAGCTGAGAGATTAAAAAGCTATTGCCTTTGGTTTGCTTTTACTCAATAAGTTTTTAGTTGTTCATTTCAGTTTGATTCAGTGGATTGGTTTCAATTTTAATGTTTCATTGAGCTGTGATTACCACGAAAAGCATGAGTAAGTGTGTTTAAAACTGCAGTTGTATGGGCCCTAACAGTATTAGAGCTTGCTCCTCTAAAAGTCCAAGATATTATATTTCATAAAAGTTGTGAAGGAGATTAGAGGAGAGAGAAGGCATGGTTGACAGTGCGGGCACACTCTCTCTCTGTCACTGTTTAGATAGAAAGTGACATGGGGCCTGATTCTCCATCCTGTTATACTTGTTTTACCTTGGTGTAATACCATTGAAATCAGTGGAGTTATATGGATGTAACACAGTGGAGAATCAGGCCATAGTATTTAGAAGGTGCCCATCACTCATGTATTTCAGTAGGGAATGTACCAGCTGCTGGCCAGCATTCTTGTTGTATACATAAAAGTGAATGGCAGAGCTGCAGTCTCTCCCTGTATTTGTGTATTCCGTTAGGGGCAGAACTGAGCCCAGATTTCAGCAGAGCTCTTGTGAATAATGACATGCAGATGTAGCCCACATAGCACCATGTTCTTTGAGGGGTTATGGAAGGGTTAGGCAGCGGGGGTGACTAAGGTAGCTTGCCAGTAATAGATGCAGGGCTTTGTTAGCCTGGAAGGGAATCAGGAAATTTGTCTTTGGGAAGCTTAGGGGGTTTCCACAATAGGTGGGGAAGGATCTGGGAAATTATCAGTAGTGGGATTGAGAAAGGTTGAGTCCCCAAGTTCATCTTTCAAGGTATCTGTCTAGAGTCAGAGCAGACTTACAGGCAGGAAATTGTATAGATTTATTCTAGGAGAGGTTGCTATCATATACTCAGCATATAGCTCCATCCTGGAGGATTAAGGGGGCTCAAACTGTTCTCAGTGGATACCAAGACATCTTTAAGACTTGCTGTGGCAGGATGCCCATGCTTACTCTTACCAGGAACCACAGTTTCTTAGGGTGAATTCTTTGGGACACATTTTTCTTTTTGTTCTGTGCTCATACAGCGCCTTGCACAATGGGGTTCTGGTCCATGACAGGGACTCCCAAGTGCTACCACAGTACTCATAATACTGGCCTATATATTCAACATGAATCCTGTAATCTCAGTACTGTGTATTGCATGGATCACAGTAGTCATGGGGGGAATGTGAGTAGTTACATGTGTGCGTCCACAGCAGTGCCTTATATTACAGAAAACTGGGTATGGTCAGATATATTCAGGGAGCAGAACAATCCCACCCATTCTATAGAAAGTTCGTTTTAATAATAATTACACACACATACACAAAAATCATTCCATCTTGCAGGGTCAGAAATCCTTGCAGCTCAACTGGACTTCACAATATAACAGTTCTCCTTTCAGAGAAGTAACAGATCTCCTTCCCTAGCATACTCTGGAGTAGTGTAGTTTTAGCACTAAATACAGGGTTTTAATTTAATCTGCACAACTACCATGAAATTTGGCCTGTTGGGACAGAATGTGAATTATTTAAGTGCATTCTGCTACGAATATACTTTCTCTAGCTTCCTGTATCAATCAACCTGAATCCCTCTATGAACAAGTAGGTTCTCTGTCTCTCTTTTTGTATTTTACTCTATAGCAATTTTCTGCTGTTAAATCCTCACACACTACAAGTAGAACTACTGTTAAGTCTGAACAAAAGCCTTCGTATTCCATGTACTCAAGAGAAACTGCCCTGAAAAGCAAGGCATGGATTTGTTCCAGTTGAGAAAATAAGCTAATATTTCCCTTGCTGTTAAAGGAAATCAGATGTATAATCTTTGCTCAAGAGTTAACCATAAATTCCTTTGAAAATACCACCACTTAGCAAAACAGTGCTGACTTGTAACAGTTTAAATGTATGTGTTTTTCCCATTCTTCTCTTGATACCCTTTTAGGATAGAAACTGTAATTATGCTTACGTTTTAACTGTTTTACCATATTTCCAGCTCCCTCAATGTCATTGTTAGTACTGAATTCAACAACGGGCCTTTAATGTCTCTCTGTAGGCTTAAGTGCTCTCCTGAACTGAGGCCTAAGTACCTTGTCTAAAGTCACAGGAAATGAGTGGCTTCATACAGATCAGAAACTCCTGACTCCTAGCCCTGTGCTTTCACCGTACTCGTCGGTGAACCTTGCAAGCCACTGACAGCTGCTGGGATCGCAATTTTTTTGCCACAACATACAGCTCTACACAATAGTATTTCCAAGTTTGGGCACATTTTCCTGGCTTACCTTGCAATTACAAACATAAAGCAGGGAGGCCCTTGAAGTTTCCTACATGTAGCCCTCAAGAGGCTAGGTCCAGCATACCCCAAGGAAACTCTAAACACAAGGTAATTGGAGACGAGATGAAAAATGGCTAGGAGAGCAAATTTAAAAAATACAAAGGGGCTAGGGGACACAAAGGTTTCTTTAAAAATCTAAGTTCAGATTTGCCTTAGGTCATGACTGAAATTTTTTATGTGGTTTCAGTTGAGTCCCATGTGGAAGAGCTCTGGTAACATAGTGATATGGACACAGAGAAATGTTCAAAACTGCTAGTCTCTGCTCCAGAGAGAAGGCAGTAGTTAAAAAGCAGGGCAGGATAAGGTGCATTGGCAGATATGGACAACCTTGAAAAAAACCTGTGTATGTGTGAGACTAGCCAATGCTAGCGCCCGTCATGATCATGAGCAATAGCAATTCACCAGAACTAGTAAATACAGTTTATAGTTGAACAAAAAGAATTAATCTATCTTGAAGGGAAGCAAAACCCTGGATCAAACATTCCTTCCCTGTTCTGCTGCCTGCAGCATGGAGGGGAAGGGAACAAAGGTGCACATGTACTGAGTGGCATGCGTAAGCAGTGTAAATAAACTGGACATCCAGAAGCTCTCATTGTTCAACTGACTGTTGGGCACTTTTAAAAATCTGACCACTTCATTTAAACACCAAACAGGAACTGAGCTCTTTTGAAAATCTGACCTCAGCTGTGGGTGCAGAAGACTTCTGAAAATCTAGCCCTTTGCATTTACTGTGAACAAACAGAAAAGGAGTACTTGTGGCACCTTAGAGACTAACAAATTTATTTGAGCATAAGCTTTCGTGAGCTACAGCTCACTTCGTCGGATGCATTCAGCCATTCTAGCGATTTTTTCACAAAGGAAAAATGTCAGAACTGTTTGTAGTAATCAGCTGTGTTGGCAAGATTTTTATAAGCGTCACTAAAGTGTAAATTATCGCACTGACTCAGGGCAGCAAGACTGGCAAAGGAGACGGAACTTTCTTATTTGCATTTAGCAGGGGAAGATGAATGTTGTTCTCTCTCTCTTTATCTCAGGCTGAAATTGTTGGCTCAGTGGCAGGAGCACTAGGATGCATTTCTGCTTCTTGGGACCAATGGGTTAGTGCCAAGGTGATGAAATTTGCATCTTGAGCTTGTCAGTGAGCTAGTTGTTTTGGATTAGTACATTGCTCCAGAAAAATCTAATTCTGGCTAGAAAGGGGTTTATGGATGGAAATATGGAATTGGAGGTAGTCAATGAAATACAAAGGGAGGACTCATTACTTTAATAAAAGAAAGGGAGGTTAACTGCTGAGCCCAATTCCCACAAGTAGAGCCCTGCAAATCTGTGGATGTCCGTGGCCCATTCTTGCGGATCGCAGATCGGATGGAGATACAAATTTTGAATTCACGCACAAGTTTTGTTTGGACTCCCCATGTTTTCTGTCCAAGCTAGCTTTGCTGACAAGAGCATATGCAAAGTAGTCTACTCAATCTCTTTTTGAAAACACACTATAGAACTTGAAAGCTAAAGGGAAGGACATAAGGCTAATCTGGTGATGGAAATGAATAAATTAGAGAAGCAGGTTAAACCCCTTAACCTCCGCAGACTGGGAAAAGGAGATGCCATTGGGATAAAACCAAACTAAAAAAAAAATCTAAGAAATGTTAGTTGGTGTTCACAGGTTTGGCGGAATATAAACCAAAGTAAGAAGAAAAATCAGAACCGATACCATATTTCATTATAAACTAAAACTACTACAGAGGTTGTCATGGAAGAAATAAAACAACAGCAATCCTTAATGAAAAACAATGAAAATATGGGGGGTGGGGGAATCCTTGTCTACATTATAAATGTGTTCTTTTCTGTTTTAATTCTGTTTTCCTTTTTTAATACAACCCATGTAATATTCATCAAAAATGTCTTAGCTTAAGGAAACAGATACAGTGCTGATAATTCAAAAGATCAGGAAAGGCTCAGCGGAAAAATAGAGGTATACAGAAGCAACAAATTGCAGCATAACATAAAGCAGAGCATCAGGCAGCAATGGCGCAGTGTAGCAGAATATCAACTGTGTAGTTTTCTTTGGAATCACAAAACAAATAGATGGTTGCAAGGAGTTAGGAGTTGTTTCTGTCGTGTTTGTTGTTTTAGGAAAGGCATGTTCATTTGACACAAAATGATAACCTCACCCCAACCTATCCGAATTCACTGGCTTCTTGGCTCACCAGCTCAGTAGGCCAGCAGAACCATTTGTGTTCAGGAGACTGCAGTGCAGTTAGCACATTGCTGGTCTTTTCAGAAACCATAAAATAAAGTACACGACTGACAGCATTTTTCCATGCTGGTTCTAACAGAGGTCAACATGGGATTCCATAACTGAACAAGCCAAACAGTGTCACTGGCTGAAGTGCATGTACACTGGATTTTTTTTTCTGCTTGCAAGAGGGATTTTTGTTTTGTATTGATACTACCATCGTAATGGTTTGATGTTCAGAAAATCCTCACACAGTGTGTGATAACTGGTAGCACTAATACCATGCTCTCACACAGACGAGCCCATAGGGAGGGTACAGATAGGCCCATAGATGCAGACTTTCTCTCTACCTGGGGGACTACTCAACCCCCCGTCCGTCCCAGCCCTGCCCCCATTCCTCCCCTTCCTCCAAGCTCCCCCCACCCTATCTCTTCCTGCTCCTGCCCCAGGCCTCACATCCACTCCACCCTTTCTTCCAAGCCCCCACTTCTTTCCCACACACACACACCCCATCATGCCCCAGCCCCTGAACACCTGATCTGGGCGTGCTGGGAAGGAGGAGGGGAGTTTGGCTGCTGATGGGTGCTAAGAAGCCACAAAAAATTTTCCGTGGAGCACCCATGGTGTTGGCACCTATGGTTAGGCCTTGAACCCTGTAAGTTCCTGATGCATTATCTAGTCAAGGGAAGGGGGAAGAGTTGGCAGTATTGTGTAGGAGATGGGCTTCCAACCACAGGAATATCCCATGATTCATTGCAAAATCCAGAAAGGGACATGTCCTCCTGGTCTTTAGCTGTATGACTCCACTTCCCTTGAGACAGTCCTTATTCTCCAGCAAGGGGTTTTGGCACCATGGAGCAGGGCTCCACGGAATTTCTCTCATGTCCGAGCCACACCCAGCCAGCTACATTTACCTCTAAAAAGAGGAGCCACAAAGTTCATGTCAAGGCATATTCACCAAGAGGGGCTACTGTGGAATCGAAGATATGCAGGGGAGGGGAAGGGAATGCTGATTTGGTTCTGCTTTGTTCTAGTCTCATCCCATCTGTGTTTTGTCTTGGAGGAGCTTTAGTTTCTACACTGTGGAGGAAACTGAGAACAAAACAGAATATTTATTGAACAGCATCTTCTTTTACCACTTCACAGCCACGTCAGCCTTGTCGCAACATGCAGCTTGCAGTGAGAAAGCCTTGTTCTGACAGAGCTGGCTGCATTAGAAATCGGAACTGCTCTTTATTAAAGGATAGCGAGTTAAAGGTAAGATGAAGGCTGGGGTGAAGCAACCCAGCTTCTGATCCATCTTGATTTGGGCACACAGTACAGCAACTAGTTGTGATAATATATGCACATAAACATGTATTTGCAGGAGGCAGAGCAGGGTTTGATACATTTATGTTAAATTAGCGTGATTATTATAGAACAATTAATAATAAGGGCCAAAAGACAGTAATTAAGGAGTAAACCTGAGTGTGAGAGTCAGGATAACACTGAGCCATCAGAAGCATCTATTGTAAATGCCATCAAAATTTTCACATGAACTTTTTGCCATTCAAGGTGTCTGGACACTGAATTACTCTGCTTACTCACAGGGCAGGTACAGCGCAGGCCTCCTTCATGGCCCCACATATTTCAAGGGCATGGTTGCAGTATGTAACTGCCTCTAAGCATAAGAGAGTAGTTAATTCTCTCAACCCGCTCAGCCTTTGACAACTATGCTGAGACACCCAGTCACTATTAGGGTGTTTTTTGTGGTGTGGATGTTCTTTCCCCAGGGAACTGCTGCATACTTCCCCACCTCTATGGACTAGTGGAAGATTCTGCCTGCTCCCCATCCCAGCAGGAGAGTATAGAGACGGCAGCACCAGGGCTCCCTTGAATACAAGAACTGCTGTTGTGCCAGACCTTTATGCAGGCCCAACAAGTGGAGGGGAAGGCCCCTGCTCACTGCACACCTGTGCAAGGGAAAGACCCACTCTGGCCCAAAGAGAGGGATGGGCGATGGTGCAATTTACTAAATTTAAATATGAAACAAACACAAACCATAAGTGAATATTCAACCATTCATCATCTCCTTCCTTCACTCACTAATTCATTTGCTCCTATGGTAATGTTCGGTGTCTGTGAGTATTCTTGAGTTGAAGAGACACTGCTCATTGACTCAAAAGCACCAATTAATAAACATATAATTTCTAGTCATGACACTAAATTTAGCAGGAATAGGAGGAGTTATAAATAACCTGGCTGTTTATAAATGCTGTGTGATGTTCATAAAAAATGAAAGCAGCAGAAACAAACACAGAAAGAAATGTCACAAATGATTGTACGTGGACAGCTGCCATGTTCCATTTGTGCTGAGTAGAAGTACAATGAGGCAGTCACGTCACTGTGTTAAGTGGGGAGAAGTGGGGGCAGCCTACCCACCCCTCGGGAAGAAAGTGTGTTTGGAGCATTCCTGTTCTAAGAGATGCCCCTTCTTGCACTGAGACTCAGATGGTCTCAATCACAATGTTATATACCAGAAAACATAAGATCTTCTGGTCATTCACTTCTGATTGTATCTGAACCTGCCTCTCCCTTGTCAGCATCTCCAAGGAAAGAGGTTCTGTGGTCAGGATCTGCTAGAATATGGTAAGTAATTCAGATTCCCAGAGTGCTTTAGAAGAGACAGTGGACTCTATCCCAGTTAAAGTTACTAATTAATAATAAGGTTTGTTTAGATGAAAACATATCAGGGCCTGATATATGCACAATCATGTGTATATTTTTTGGCATGTGTCTCTGCTGCTGGAAAATATTAACCCTTTGTAGATCACCTACACACCAAGCATCAGCTAAAGTATTCATTTAGCTATTAGTCTGGACAATGCCAGCTAAATCAACACACACCCACCGGCCCCCTCCTAGTGCCAAAGTCAGCAGTGAGGTGGATGGTGATATAAGTCACATGTTGGTAAGTGGGCATAAGTGAAGGTGAGCATGTGTGTAAAAAGGTGGCAATTACACTAGCGGGTCAGGAGGTAGGAAGGAAAAGCAATCAAGGTCTGAAATCAAACAGGACTAGTGTATGTCTTTTTGCTGGTTGATTCAGGGTGAGATTAAAGAATCCAAGGACCTAAACACACATAAAATGGGGCCCCATGGCACTACCTTCCTCCTTGGGCCTGCTCTTCCCGTAGCTGGCCGTGACTAGGCGTACTGCACAAGCCTATCACCACTGTGTTGTGGTTCTTTTTTAGGCATAGAGAATTTGTATTTAACTATTTTAAAAAAACAAAAACAACCCCCCCCACACACACATTAGAGGACCATAACACAGCCAGAGCCTGGTGCAGGCTACAGCTCCTGCAATCCAGAGCACCCTGGCTTCCGAAATGGAGCATGACTTTTGTTTGATCTCTGCAGCCACGCCCACATCATAACACAACAACAGCTGTTCCATTCAGCCATACCTAATTAAACTTAAACATTTGTCTTTGTGAAGGCTCTGGCTGAATCTGCTACAAGTCACCACACTTGGTCTCTTCTTTACAGTAATACTGCACCTAGTTCTGGAATTGGCATATTGTTGCACACCAAAATGTGTGGTTAGAAACAGTACTGCAAGTCTGGTGCTAGTTCTGGCAGCTTTGAAGAATTCTTTATTGGTCACCATCTCATACAGGAGCATCTCCTTCTGTACATCTGGAGTCTATCAGGTGGATGATCTCTAGTCCCTCTGTGTCTAGTTCCTTCTGAAACAACAGGAATACATTCAAGAAGATGTTCCTTTTCTTTCTGCTACCATCTGTCCCTCTTCATGAGACAGAGGAAATTTTTCTCTGAATCAGCTTCACGCCAAGCTGCTTCCAAATTTGATTCGTCTCCTTTGGGCTGAAATTCAGAAGTTCACTTTCAGTCTCTGTTTTGGACTCAGTGCAGCTGAATTTACTAGAATCTGGGCAGCCATTATCCATACTTTGCCTAGCTAGCAGTGCTACAATCATCTCTCCTCATCTACCAGGGCTCTGATAATTGGTCCCTAGAAACAACATCCATCCCCCCCCCCCCCCAAATCAGTGAAGCCAGAACTGGATATCTTCACTGCATTTTAGACCTGGTTGGAAACTTTCTGATGGAACATTTTTCCATGGGAAAACGCAAATTTGTCAAAACAAAACATTTTTTGGAAATGTATGAATTTCAACAACATTTTGTCTAAAAAGAAAAACTAAAATGAGTGTTCTGATAAAGGTGAAACGTTCCATTTCAGCTTTTTTGGAACAGGATGTTTTGATTTTCCATTTTACTCACTTCCATTATAACTTTTCTGTTATGATAAAAGTGAGTAAAAAAATCAAAATTGGAATGAAACATTTTGAATTTAACAGCATGTTTTGATCGACCCAAAATGAGTTGTTTTTCAGAATTTTGTTTGATGGGGAATTTAAAAATTTTTGGTTGCGTTCCATTTCAGATTGGGGGAAAAAAATTGAATTCACAGATTTTCCCAAGAAACAAAACCTTTGGGTTCCCATCCAACTCTACTTTGTTTACTGTTTTCTTTTGCCTGCATTGTCCTGCAAAATGGTTGCACTTGAGGCAGACTCTGTCCAAATGCTGGCTGATCTATGTGCACGTTCACATCCACACCTCCCACACAGCTATCTGGCCTGTCTGTTGCAAAGTTCTGATGCCATTTCTTATGCTGCCTGATTTCCTCGTGTTTTTCCCCTCATGTCCATCCTTCATATTCCACTGCACAATAACCTCATGAATGGTTTCTTAACTCTTTTCCTTACTTAAAGCCTGAACCTGAAATTTTGTGTGTTCCACTGCTTTTCAGGTTGTATGGCTTTTTCTGAAGTCAGTACACAATCTCCCAGCAAATGCTCACTTACCTTGCAGTCTCTTCAGACCACCACCCAGTCTGTCTGTAATCAGAGACTCTCCTGTAAGGCCTGTCAGAGTTACAGGGTGAGTTGCACCTTAGACCCCTTTGTGTCCTCTAAAGTGCACCCCACAGGTGACAGGCCTAGCTTCCTGCACCTCTCTCAAGGGTAGAACCCCATGGTGTAACCACTCAAGGACTGGATCTTTGGGTGACAGAGCCCATTTCCCAACCAGGTTAACACAATAAGTCCAACAATATTTGACACCTGTAAACCCATTTTCTCCAAAAGCCTGAGGC
The DNA here is from genome assembly GCF_015237465.2 of Chelonia mydas. NCBI lineage: Eukaryota > Metazoa > Chordata > Testudines > Cheloniidae > Chelonia > Chelonia mydas. Next base: position 25,409,659 of record NC_051252.2, on the reverse strand, counting down.
CCACAGCTGATTAAGAGAACTAAAAAGAAACTTCTTCAAAACAAAGCATTATTTATTCATTTACCCAAAGGGACATAGCAGTCAGAGACGAAGGGTAAAGCAACAAGGGCCTATACGCATACCTAAACCTTAATCTTTCCATGCAAACTTCGGTAAGTTTATTCAGTGCAGTTTCCTCCATCTCTGGGCTGGGAGAAAGACTGCACTGCTGCAGCATGATCTCTGTGTCTCTCTCTGTAGACCCCCCTCCAGCTGCTGGCTACTCAACCCCCATCCCTTCCCGTCTAGGCTAGGATCTTTGATCCTGGGCTTGGCCTGGGCAGAATAAACCTCGCAAGCCCAGTTGGAGCCAGGCTGGAGGTATTATCCATTGTTTCCCCAAAAGCCTTTGGTATTCTCGATGATACTTTGCCATAGTTTCATTGCCTCTTTGTTTCCTCCTTGCAGCCCCCTTTGATATTATTCTGCCTGACTGCAGTAAGTTAAATCAAACAAGTAAACTGAGGTGCACGTTACATTTATAAGACAAATACAGAGATGTCCCTCATTCACCATAGGACCAAAACTGCAAGACTGGCTGTTGAGCTTCACATCTGGACCATATCCCTCAATACTTTCATGTGCCTTTTGTGCTCTTATGTGGAAGAGAAATCCTTCAAAGGTTTCTTTCTGTCTAGGCTCACGCTAAGCTTCAAACTAGGATAGAATGCTATCAAAATCAGTTGTGTCTGCAGGTGAGAGCTGGAAACTATAATATCTAAGGCCACAGTACAGCTTCTGACACTGCTCATTGTGTCTGCATCCACTATAATCCTAGACAACAAGAAAGGATGCCACAATTCCTTCACATCGCCCCCAATTCTTAATTCTGGTGATGGTTTCAAGCTTTCTGACCTGGCTGGCTGTGTAAGTGCAGTTCAGGCATCTGGCTGCAAAAACTTTTCCTGGTTGCTCTCAAATCTGTGCACTCGCTGGTTCCCTGTGATGTTGTTTCGGCCGACATAAAAGTGCAGGTGTGGACAGCGCTGTCAGTGAAACTTATGTTGGTCAGGGGTGGGGTTTCCCCCCCGCCACAAGCCTGACCGACAAAAGTGGTAGTGTAGACAAAGCCTTACACTACAGTTGTTCCACACAATCATTGCTCTTAAAGAAGTGGGGCCTTCTCCCTCCCCAGGCCATCTTTCCTTGTCTTCTGGTAGCTTGGAATCTGATGGCAGAGCCATGATGGCAGGGTGGGCTCCCCACGAAGACCTCCCTGCTAACATCACATTGTTAGCTCCCCACAAGAACAACAGGTTTCGGCATTGACACCTCATTGGAATGAATAGGTGGCTTACACGCTTTTGTTTCAGGCTGTCTGCAGAATCTTTCACGCAGAGGACTCAGCGTTCAGGTTATTTTTTCTAGGTTTCCTTCACAAGCATGCGGACTAGAATGTAATTTTTTTTTTTTTTAAATAAAAACAGCTTCTGATGTTATCATGAGATTTCAGGGGCTGGGGCTCCAGACATGGGCTGATAGGCTCTATGCTTTTCCCACTACAGTCCCTCTGGGTGTGGAAATGATCCCATTTTACCCTAATTTACTGATGTTTAATTTGGGCTATGTCTACACTACAGACCTTACAGCACTCCCGTGTAGCCTCTCCTGCCAACATAGCACTGTCCACACCAGCACTTTTGCCAGTGAAACTTATATGGGTCGGGGGTATTTTTTTCTACACCCCTGTCTGACAAAAGTGATAGTGCAGACAAAGCCTTGCATTCATATCACCTCTAAATCTGAGCCTAGAGCAGAGGCAGTCACAGCACAGAGGAAAACAGCCACATTTACTTTCCATCATTACGGACACGACTGCACAAACCACAGTGAAGGAGATAGGTTGGAGTTGACAGTCCTAGGAGTGTGTGGGGAAGCAGAATACCTCCTGGGGCTCCTGGGCCCACAGAGAACATACTTTTTGTGGGATGAAGTATGCTCTACCCTGTGGCTCGCACATCGGGGGAAGAGCCATGACCTTGTCTCTTGCCTGCCCTCCTTGGGCTGCCATGTACCCCAAATGAGAAGGGAGAAAGTAGCCCTTACAGTCCCAGAGTAAATGGATTGCAATTCTGCCTGGCACTTATGCAGGCCGGGCTAGGGAGGTCCCTTCCCTCAAAACCGCACACCTTTGTACAGCCCAAGTAAAATCTGGCCTTTAAGAATTAACCTTCAGGTCAAGTCCTTAGCTTTCCTGGATGCTGTGAATTAGGCTATATGTTCCCCACCCAGTTTAGCACTGCAGTTCTATCAGGGGTTGCCTTGCAAAGGGCAAGGCAGTTCATTACAAAAACAAAAAACAAAAAAACTCTTTGGATCAACACTAAGGACTTTCTTTGTATGTTCCTAGAATGATAACGAACAGCTAGAAAAACAAGTAAAATGCTGAGCCAGATTAAAGCAGAAGGACTGTCTGCCCTTTATTAAAAACTCCCACCATCAGTCTCCTAGCTATACTGCAGTTTTACTGCTAAGAAGAATTTCAGAATAAACATGGTGGGAAAATCAGAAGTAATATTACCTCAAATACTGTAAACACCTATTGAAATTTAATCTTGATGCATTCATGACAGGGCTTTTAAATAAGCTTGCAACGGTTTCTGTCACTATGAGAGTAAAGCTGCATGGGAAAATACAAATGTAATAAAAACACAGAAGCCGCAAACTGTTTTATCTAGTCTTTACTTGGGTTAGACAATCTATTATAGACAATATAACAAAACAGACATTTTTTACAAAACAAACTCCTGAGAGTTTTCTTTGCTTACCAGATGTTGGCACCATTGGGAATTATACTCTTTGGTTCAGAGACGTTAATAAGCAGTTTGTTGCATGCCAGAATCATTTCTGTAATGCTGCTTTTGTATGAAGTATAATATTATTGATCTACATCATGATTGCACTAAGCTGATAAAATCTGAAAGCTACTGAAGATGCAGATTTGCCATTTCCCCCCCCCCAACACAGACTTTTGAATATTATAGTTAATGAGCATTTTCATTAAAAAGACAAAATACCCAGAAATGAAAAATAAGATGATGGTAGTGGTCACTTACAACATAACCCCCCGCCCCTCGACACACACACTTTAGTATTTCAAATAGATTCTTATTTTTCAGACTGGGGAAACATTATTTAATGGCCTACTCCTTCCACTTTTACTCATATTGAGTTGTACCTTTCTTCAACAGGCCCAATGAAATCACAATTCAGAGCATGTATGGGGATCAGACTCTTACCCATAAGCATTAAGGCCTGATTCTTATACCAATTTTACATTGTTTGTATATCTGTTTACTTCAAGGAGGGTGCTCTTGATGTACCCCAATGTACATGACATGAGACTCAGGCCCTAAATCAGAAAACGTATGAGAGATGTAAATATTACAGAGGAGGTAACAGTACATGAGGCAACATAAGAGGGGAAAAAATATATAAGTTGTTTAGTAGTCAATAATTATCATAAGAATTTGAAGTCACCCTAAATCTCTCTGTAGTTAAAAAGAGTATAATTCACTATAGTGTAGTCTAAGACCTTCAAAATGGTAACTTCTGTCATGTATGATTCCCACTCCTGCAAAACTGCTTGGAAAGACAAAAGTGCTTAGCCCCCATTGATGTCAACAACATTCCATACCTTTTGATCTTTATAAATAGTTTGCATTTCACTAAACCCAGTCATAAAGTACATTTTAGAGAGAGTTAGATACCAAGAGGCCTGAAGCACTACTCATTATATCATGAATTTGCCTCCACAGAGGCTGAAATCCCAGACATGACCATGTCTGGTAGGACAATTGAATCATTCATGCCTCCAACTCCCATCACTAGGTTTCAGCCTCTGTGGAGGTAACATCCAACCCAAATTATATTACATCATTTGGAGAGAGCGGATATCCTTGCCTGGCAAGTCTACTAGAGTCAGTGGACAGTGATCCCTGCCATGTGACATGGATATTTTGTAACCCTGACCCATGTCAGGTGATACAATTATTACATGGACAGGGTCTCCTTGGCTGATTGACTGCTAAGGAGACCGTGAAGTCAGCAAACACTGCATTCTACCAATTCCAACCTGTAGAAAAACACACAGGCTTGCAGATAAGAGATTTCACTTTTTTCCCTGGTCCTCATCACCTGACATTGTGCTACAGAAGTATTATTATACAGAAGAAGGAGAGAATGTTTTCCAAAGCCAGCCTCTATTCAATTTCCTTTGCATACACTACATTTTTATAACTAATGAAATAAGATTAGATATTAAACCTTCATTATTGGTAACTTGAAACTTTCCACAGTTCTGTGAATTTTTGATTTACTCATCGTACTTTATATATAGCATCAATACTCAACAAACATATTGGGAAAAGTTTTAACAGCACAGAGAACTCCAGCCACTCTCCATTTGTTTTTCTGAATTCATTCTATCCCACTGACAAGCTAGCAACCATCCTTTGAGAAAGCCCCAAACAGCTAAGAATCTGATGAAAATCTTAAATACAAACCCAAAAAAGTTTTAAGTTTTCAATAACAAAGTCAATCAGGACATATAATAATTTCAATTTTTTTAAATTAGTAAAAATGCCCATCTAGATTCAAGGAGTACAGGCTATGAGCCAAATTCATCCCTACTGCAACTCTGCTATCTTAGTGGGGTTGCACGAGGGTTGAATCTGGGCTTAAATAACTTATATTTTGACATAGAGAATAAAAGTCTTCTTAATTTATCTTCAAGCGTAAGGCCTTCAAGCACTCTGGCCTTTAACATATATGCTGCTCTTCTTTTTGTTCCTCTTATTTCTCCATGTGTTGTTTATTTTACCACATGTTGCATAAAGACTTGCATTAGGTAAAACTGTTTGTACTAAGGCTGGACTAGCCTTCAGGGAGAGCACAAAAGGATCTATTTAAGCAGAAGGGTTTTGTATTTTAACTATTGTAGGAATCACTAAAAGCGGTCACTCCCCACAATGAACACAGGCTATCATATGGCAGCTTTTATGTAAGCTTCAGACAGGTCTCCTCTTAGTTTAATCTTGAGAAGAAAAAAAAAGTTTATTTAGCTCTTTTCGATAGGAAAGAGCTTTGAAGTACTCTAATGTACACAGTCTTTTAACTGAAGCCTTTTCATTTTTAGGGCTACAAATATATCCTTGCGCTTCTATTTTATTTCTGTATCCCAGAGTTTTAAACTTTCTATTGCATCCAAGTATTATGCCGTAAGACTTAACTATCCCACCCCCACATCTTCCTCATTCTTTGTATTCATTTTGTGACAAAGTTCCTCCTCTCCTTGGTGGGTCCTGCGCTTTTTGGTGGATTTGCTTGCCTCAGAGGTTCATGCCAGCCCTCAGTTTGGCCGCTTCTGCTAGAGGATCAAACCTGCCATTCACTCAGCTAACCTCATCATTGGCCAGCATGGGGGAAACGGAGAACAATCCCTGCAGCCTCTGTGTCCCACCTAGTGGGTCAGAGACAGACCAGATCCCTTTCCAAATTAGACTTTCCTTTCTGGTGTTTGTCATAGACCAGGTCAACTCCTCCTGTGTCCAATCAGGAGTTGGGAGGGGGGGAGGAATGGAAGGAACCCAGGCCCACCCTCTATACTGGGTTCCAGCCCAGAGCCCTGTGGATAGCAGCTGTTCACAATGTCCCCTGTATCAGCTGCATGACAGCTACAACTCCCTGAGCCACTTCCCCATGGCCTTCCCCCTCACTGCAGGATCTTCCTCCTGAAGCCTGATCACGCTTGTACTCTTCAGTCCTCCAGCAGTACACCTTCTCACTCTTTGCATGCCCCCTCCACTAACTGATATGAGATCCTTTTTAAACCAGGTGTCCTGATTAGCCTTCCTGCCATAATTGAGTCTAGTAAGTTCTTAATTGGCTCCAGGTGTCTTAATTAGCTTGCCTGTCTTAATTGGTTCTACCAGGTTCCTGATTGCTCTAGGACAGCCCCTCTTCCAGTCACTCAGGGAACAAAAAACTATTCATCCAGTGGCCAGCATATTTGCCTTCTCCTGTACCCCACTGTTCTGGGTCTGTCAAAGTTTGTATCCCCTGCAGTTTCAAAGGTTTGAACTGGATTCAGTCATGCAGCTCACATTAAAGTCAACAAGAAAAGTCAATGGAAGTCATGTGGCTAAATCCTGTGCACTTCTTTTAACTAGGGTATATGTCCTTTGTACTGTACATTCCTGTTTATAAATGTTTTTCTCCCTCACCTCAGTACCAAATATACATATCTGGTCAATTGCATAAGTCAAACTGTCTGTGCATATTCCTGATCCATCCTATTACTCCTGATCCTGCTTCCCTTTCAAAGTTTGCTTTCTTCCAAGTTTTTGTTATACAATAATACAATTAAATAATAATCATAATAATAAAACTAAATCCTGATCCTTGAGGTTTTTATGCCATCTCTATGCATAATTCAGTGTTCAGATTGCTAAATTGTCATTCCCCAACCTAATTCTTTATCCACTTTAGCAGCTCTTCCCCCAAATCTAACTAGAACCTTGCAGATTAGTCTTGTATGCAGAACTGTTTCAATAGCTTTTTGAAGTCCAGGTAAATTATGTTCACACCTTAACTCCTCTGTCAATTCTCTATGTTCCAGAAATTCCATCTGGCTTGTTATTTTAGCATGATATTCATTTTGGGAATCCAGGCTGTCTTTGGTCAGTTCTGTATACATGTTCCTTCATCACAGCCACTCTCAATCTTGTGGCCACAGGCTCAAAAATGTATCTGGGGAGTAACTGTCTCATCCCCAAACAATTGGAGACAGCTGCTAGCACCCCGGGAGAAAAGAAATTGTTCTTTCCTCCACCTGCAGCTGTCCAATCCCCGCTGTTGTTTCTTGTGCCTCCTTCTCTCCTTTTATTTTTTCGCCCACAGTAATATAGCTCCTGCCATTTCCCAGTCCCAGCTCTGGTGTCATTAATCCAAACTAATTGGTCTGTTTATTTGGATAGTTACCATGTCCGTATGTGTGTGAGAGACTGGCAGCCAGACACAAACCCTCCCTTATTCTTTTGTGATTTCATTTAACATCCAGGGGTTTACTCTATTTCGAATGACTGTTCGTAGCTCTCAACTAGATGTAGGCCACCCATCTTTGCTAAGTTCCACACAGAGCTCTGGGATGGAGACCTCTTGGCTCTGCTGCCTTAACAATCATCAAAAAATGCAGCAAGGTCTATGATGTGATAATGCTCCAACAAATAATTTGTTCTACACGAGCACTTAGACCGAAAATGTACCTTTTCTATGCAGCCTGTTAGCCAACGCTTGTACGTTATAGATTATTTGCTGGTTCAGTTAAAGCAATCATATCATCTACTCTGATTTCTTTTTCTTGAGGACTAATATTACAAGTAGCTTTGTGTATCAATCATTAATCCTAGCTTCTTTATTAGAAATCATACACCTAGGGTGCTATCACAGCCCCTCTGTTTTTTTTAGTGGAAAGGAGATGCTGGGGAATAGAAAAGAGCAGTATCATCTCTGCTGCAGCATCCTTCTGCCTCATGACCCTGAAGAGCCTGCTCTGTGCAAGGACCACATGGAGAGTGGGAAGTTGTGCTGGGGGCAGGAGGAAGAGGGGCTGTTTGCAGTGTTCTCCACTCTAGGTGCATTAGTCACTTGGATATCCCCGCACAAGTTAATGCTACTCAGAGAAAGAGTGCAGGTGTGGGGTGTCTGACAAGCCAAAGGAGAAACAACTCTGCCAGACTGGGCTTCCTGTACCATCTCTTTCTTGGCAACCTTGGTCCTCTCATGCTTTCTTCCACTCTTACCCCAGGAGGAAAGATCTAAGGGAAATGCCACAAGGTCAAACTCACAGAAGTATTCTGAGCCCTGTGTCTGCATCTGCACGTTTCTGCAAGAGAGAGTTCAAAATGATTCCTAATTTGCTTGTAATTCAGTGTAATGATGAACACTAAGAGAACTGTATTGATTTGGATAAACTAACCACAATACTAAATTGTTTTGAAGTTCAAGAAAACATAGGTTTAACCACAAAGGAAGAGCATTTTTGCCTCCCTTTACTTGTTTCAGTTACTAAAACAACATGTTACCATGAGAAATAGCTTGCCAAGATCGTAATACAGCAATTGGTTGAAAAATTAAAAGAACAAATAGAGCCTCAATTTAAAAATCAAATGTAGTTGTTTTCATAAGATGAATGAACTTGCTTGCCTAATTTGTAGATGTTTGCATGGGCCAATCAAATGTATTAATGCAAAAATGTCAGTTTTTCATCTAACTAATTATGTGTGTGCAAATACCTAATATGTGACTACAACTTTGGTAATCATTAAATAAATTAGGCATGTAAACACAGTTTTACACGCACAATTGTATGCATACAATTTTGAAAATCAATTCTGTAACACAACACACTATTAGCATCCTTGCCATTTGGAATATTATGGCAGTGTATTATCTGCCTCTCTGCAATTTATATTTGTAAATAATTGTGAAACTTAAAGATGAACAGATAATGAAAATACTGCACAATGATAATTTTCTTGAACATTCAAGTATTGATTGCTCCCACCAGGGATCAGTAGCTGGTGAGTAATGGAAGCTTTTTCAGATATTATGAAGGCAGTGTGAAAGAAATTACAGAGAGCACATCTTTCACTGATGATGTCCATTTCATATAAAGTGGAGTAGTAAAAATGCCATATTATGTCAGATTCGTCAGAGGAAATGGGGCCATAACTAATGTAGTCAGCGATCATTGTGGCAAGTATCATAAATTAATGTATTTGTCACTTTATGTTTCAGCCACAGGAACTTTCTAGGCTTGGTTGGTGTTTGTTTCTGTTTTGTAAATGAGTTTCTGGATAATCTAACACTTGACAAAGTAGAACATTAATGAATATATGTTTATTCCTAGAGATAAACAAAATCTGTTAAGGAAGATTAGGGTATCCTGTACTAACACAAAAGATGAATGGAGGCAAAGATCTTGTTTTGAGCCCTATCTTGCAATGTGTTAAATCAGTACGAGTGGAGAATACAGCACCTCAAGTAAGTTTTCAGTGCCTTGCAAGATCAGGTTTATTGTCAGCAAAGTCACTACCTGTACCCATCATGGATACTGCCTTTCTTGACCCTGCCCTTAAATCTGGTGTTTTATGAGATTATGAGATAGCCTCTTGGTTGGCTGAATTTGTGAACTCATCCCCAGAAGAGGATGTTTGTATCAGAAAGAATAAGAAAATACTAATCTACAGAATCCATCCAAAAATATGAAATGTTCTCTTTATTTCCTGCATTCTATGCCATATCAGTGCATTAATGAACAAACAAACAGAGATAAGATCTAAAGTTATACTCCTTGATCCATGTAATAGCCAGTTGGACCCCAGAAAAGCCAGTTTTAAAAAGACACTAATAAATCTCTGTACAAAGCATAAACATTTAGCATGTGTGTTCAGTCCTATGCTATGTAGTGCACAACTGATAATATTTGATTGCACATATCTCCAAATGATGCCAGCACATCTGACTATCTGAGGAGGGCAGAAGTTCAAACAGAATTTTATATCTGCATCATAGTCACTAGGAGACAGATTATGACACCCTTATTCACAGCGAGCAGTAAAATTACTCCGGATGCATTTCCATTGACTTCAATGAGCAACCTGTGGAAAAAAGCAGGGGCTCTCATGTCCCCATATTAGGGTAGAAAGAAATTGTTGGACTTCCCTTATGGAGTAGCCATCAAGCAAGAGAGAGTGTTTGTGAACACCCCAACTTAAGAGCGAGTGGTGTAAGAAACTATTTGACATGGGTAAAGAATTTATAACCTGTTCCTAAAAAAGGTTTTAATGTTTTGTTCCAAGTTAAGGACTGTGTGGGCAACAGGCGGCAATTACATCACCAAGTATCCATCCAAGGTGGCATTTTCCTGTACTGCAGGATTTACAATGTGCCTCAGAGTTTATGATCTGTAAATTCTGGTAAATGCCTGTTTGGCCACCACATCTATTTAATGCTGTGTGTACCACATCTGCTTGAAGGCCATAGGATGGTTGTGAGTTTACATGCTACTATTTTGTTCCTCTCTCTTTTAAGCAGAGCCAGAAAGTGCGGCTGGTTTCTTAATTAAAATGTTGCTTAATGTGTTTTTTTTTTCCCCCTGGATATACAGTGCAGTGTTTCAGTGCCCATTATGCTGCGGTGAGTTCATGCTGCCTGTAAAGTGAAGCTGCTTTCAGTAAAAGCGAGTGGACTATTTTTATTCAATTGAACAATCAAACCAGTCATTACAGTGCTCTCACATGTAACTCTTTTATAGTTGAAGATTTGTAAGTGCAGATTCTCCTAAACATTCATTTGGCTACTGTTCTGGAATATGCAGGTGCCCTAAGGCAAAAATTCTGGATTCCTAAACCGGGGCCTATTAAATAGGCTTTATACAGGAGATCTATAGAGAATGTTATGGCAGAACGATTAATTACAGCCCCTAGACTCAGCTCTTGTTTCTGGGTTCTGATTAATAGATCTTGGTAGTTGCAGATCTAGTGGCCATATACCTTCCAACAACCAGTCATTCCTGTCCACCCTGCCACAAAGGCAGCCACCATTCAGAATTGCATTTCCACTGCATTTGGGGTTTTCTATGGCTCCAGTGCTCCTGGAAGGATTTCTTCTTAAGAGCTTAAATATGTGATATGCTAGGCACTGGATTTCCCAGTCACCTGCAAGGAGTCACAGGGAGATCAGTGTCCCAAAAAATTGCCACCAGTATTGCTGAGAGAATAGACCCAATTGTAATTTGTTGAGGTGTCGGGTGACCAAAGAGAAAACAGGACACAGAACAGGACTGGCCTGAACTGCTCGCCCAAGCCCTGCCTCCCGCACTGTGTGAGGCTGGCATCGCTGCTCGCCCGAGCCCTGCCTCCCGCACTGTGCGAGGCTGGCATCGCTGCTCGCCCGAGCCCTGCCTCCCGCACTGTGTGAGGCTGGCATCGCTGCTCGCCCGAGCCCTGCCTCCCGCACTGTGTGAGGCTGGCATCGCTGCTCGCCCGAGCCCTGCCTCCCGCACTGTGTGAGGCTGGCATCGCTGCTCGCCCGAGCCCTGCCTCCCCCACTGTGTGAGGCTGGCATCGCTGCTCGCCCGAGCCCTGCCTCCAGCACTGTGTGAGGCTGGCATCGCTGCTCGCCCCCTGCATGTTCCGCCACACCCCACTTTTTTGATAACAGTGGGCAATTGTCCCGTTTGTTCTTGCCAACTGATCAAAATGGGAACAGCAAGTGGGACAAATGCTCACTTTTGAAAAAAAAGTCAGGACAGCGGGGATAGGGCTTTAAAAAAGGGACTGTCCTGGCCAAAATGGGATGTATGGTCACCCTACTGAGATGGCGAGTACTGCAGGCACACTGAATTTTATTTTTACCTTTTACTACTTAGGCTTTGCACCAGTCTCATTGATGGTATCAGCAGGGATGAGTGCCCCTCAAGGAGCAGCATTTGCTTGTTAACAGCTCACACGCTATATTTCTGGCATGTCACATTAAAATGGTGTCTATTTCTCAGCTATAATTGTATTTAGCTGGTGATAGCTTAATGGAATTTTTAAAATATAAGGGAGTTGACACTCAAGGGACCACATTTTAACCTGCTTCTAATTTAGGAATGTATCTTTGAAGCCTGCACTTGTTTGTGCATAAAAAGTTGAGTTATGCACACACCAAGCCAAGCTGTTATACATGCAAGTATCTAATTTGCTTGCATAAATATCCATTTACCTATGCGCATACATGTGTGCACACTTCATGTACGAATTTAGAGACCATCTTGACCCAGCTGTAAATCTAGTTCAACAGGAATCTTTCCTACAGTTCTAGTATTGAAGCACATTCTGAATTTCCCTATGTTACAGCACTCCTTAGAAAGAGGCTATGTTTAGTTCATTTGAATAGGTGTACTTTATTGTTCAAGATAAGTGGTTCTGTTGACCCCTTTATGAATATAACAGCATAAATCTTCTCTTCCAGCACTTAGATAAAATGTATCATTAAGACAGATAAGAGGGAAGATTGAAGAGAAGGTTCAGCAATTTCTTTTCTAAGACATTTTTGTATTAATTTGTTAATCTGCGATTGTTGAAGCCCTTGCTGTTAAAAACTGTCAGGATGGAAATCAAATTTGCCTTAATGTATGTTAAGGAAAGCCAGGGCGGAAGTAACCTACTTCTGTTACAAAATTGTTTAATGTAGCTTTGTCCAAATGTACTTGGCCAGGCACTTGAAAGTAACTAGAGCAAGGCAGTTCTCCCTGTCAGTTTAGAGGTTAGAATGTCATCCTTGTCAAGAGACAGACACTCTAGGTTGGCTCCTCCCCCCATAGGCTGCTCCCCTGCAGCTTTCTGTCAGACTGAAAAACCCTTGGCATTCCCCCCAGTGTGGAGGAGTCCTCAATGGACTATACCGCTACCAGTTTGTCACAGCCCTCAGTGTATAGAGGATTTGTTAAGGGAACATTGTGGAAAGAGAAGGGATGCAAACCAGACATGCCAAACCCTTGGAAAAACAACGCAGAAATTGGGCTTGTTTTTGACTTAATTGGCTTGTGAGTTGCTTGTTGGCTTCTTTTTTTTTTATCGGCTCCCGGCAAGCAGAGGCAAGAGGGGGAGAGAGTCAGGGGTGCACAGTGGGCCACCACAGTCCCAGATTGCATGCCGGGGCGGGGGGAGGGAAGAGATCTAGTCAAATAGTGTTGGGGCTCTTAGGGCTTGTGTTGACCTTGTTTTGAAATGGGATTAGCTTGATTTTTGGTTTATTGTGAAAGTTGGGGTGCTTATTTACCATGTGAAAGTTGGCAACTGTGATGCAGACGTAGCATGTTGTGCTCAAATATCTCCAGCTGGCAGACAACTCCATGGGAGCTGCTACCGTCTGGCATACTGCTTTAATCTCCCACATGATGCCTTAAGCTCCACCACGCCCAATATAAAAGCAGCCTAAGAACAATGGGGTGTACCAATTCCCTGCCACTCCCTGTTGTACCCCCCAGAGACTGCGTACAGCAGAGGACTGGGGCCTTTGATACAAACAGTGTTTTAGGATTAGGTGTCCACTAATCATACAGAATTGCAGTGTTGCCAGCTCCCATCTGTGATATTTGACATTTTTCTTAAATCCCCAGGTCCTGGAGTCACTTGAGAATCTCAGCTTTTATTTTTAAAAAGTTTCTAGCCCTTATGGTTTCAGAAAAAAAGTTTAAAAGTGTGACTCAGGTGCCCCTAAAGGTTCAAAAACCAGAAGGTAAATAAAAAGCCAAAGTGTATTTCTGAAACCTTATCATTTTTAAGTCTGTCTCATGATTTTTGGAGCATCTGATATGCTTTTTGAACTCTGGGTCTTGGCAATACTGGAATCATCATGGCCAAAATTATACTATAATCTGCACACAGTGCTAGGAATCATGAATTTAAGAATGTGAACTGCAAAAACCTTACAAAGGTCAGTTCCTTATTCCTTCAAGTTCATTGGGGAGACTTTCAGGGACATATGCAAAATACAAAGCATACTACATAGATCAGGGGTGGGCAAACTACGGGCCGCATCTGGCCTGCCAGCCATTTTAATTCAGCCCTTGAGCTCCCGCTGGGGAGCAGGGTCTGGGGCTTGCCCCACTCCTGCACTGCAGCCAGGGACTAGGGTTGAGGGCCACTCCACGCGGCTCCCGGAAGCTGCGGCATGGCCCCCCTCCAGCTCCTACATGCTCCAATGGCCCTGCTACAATGGCTCCCTCCGGCGCTCCAATGGGAGCTGCAGAGGCAGTGCCTGCGGATGGGGAAGTATGCAGAGCCCCCTGTCCACACCTCCATTTAGGAGCTGGAGAAGGGACATGACGCAGCTTCCGGGAGACGCTTGAGGTAAGCGCTGCCCAGAGCCTGCACCCCTGAACGTCTCCCCACACCCCAACCCCCTGCCCCAGCCCTGTTCCCCATCCTGCCCTCCAAACCTCTCAATTCCAGCCTGGAGCACCCTCCTGCACCCCAAACTCCTCATCCCAGCCCCACCCCAGAGCCTCCAACCCCAGCTGGAGCCCTCCGCCCCCCCACTCCCCACCCCAGTGCCCCCTCTCACACCCTGAACTCCTCATTTCTGGCCCCTCGCTGGAGCCCTCACCCCCAACCTGAGCCCTCATCCCCTCCCGCACCCTAACCCCAATTTTGTGAGCATTCATGGCCTGCCATACAATTTCTATTCTCAGATGAGGCCCTCAGGCCAAAAAGTTTGCCCAGCCCTGACATAGAGGGTCAAAGCGGGCCTACACATTAACGAGTTCCCCGCAGTTAAACCCAGGACTATGCATACCTGAATAATATGTTATCCTTCTATTCAGGAATCTCCAAGCACTTTCTAGGTGTTTATTAACCTCATGACACCCTAGGGAATAGTTTGGTTTTATTAGCCCTATTTTCCACAGGAAGTAACTGAGATAAAGAGGTGTTATGTGACTTGCCCAACATAATGTTTTCTGTTAGTGATGGAGCTGGGGGCATACAATCCAGACCATCTGAATGCTAGATCAGAACCAAAAGGCCATCATGCCTTCTTCCCTAGCTGAAATATTGTTGAACTACTTGCATATGTATGAAATCACTACCATGCAGTATCATTAGATCAAAAACTGACCTTTAACATTAGACTAAACCATAAACATGTTTCTGATGTACATAACACCAGTGAGAAGAGTGGAGAGCTGCATGCCATTTCTGTCTTTGTTGTTGCAAGCAGTATCATTTAAACACCTCTTATTTAGGTCTCATCAGATTCATCCCTGTACTTCATGTTAATTTATTTTTCATTAAACAATGGCCTGTTTTGTTCAAAATGCCCTATAGGGTTGCAGTGTTTGGAAAAGATTCTGTATTTCATTTCAGATTTTGTCAAGTGTACTATGTGAGTATGGGTATAACAGGAGTTCAAACACATATGGAACGCCATTCATTATGAAAGGATTATAAATTTTTGTCCATCCAAATGTAATTAACTTCTCTTAGACATAAAAATATTTAAATCGGACCAATCTAAGAAACAAGGGAAGGTTCTATTTGCAGGCTTATTCTGTATCTTTCTTGATGGTTTCCTTTATAGTCTCTGTCATTCGAGTTCAGCTGCAGTGATGTCAGACCTGATCAGTACACTGTGCCATTTCCTATTGATTTTATAAAATGGCATAACTGAAAGACAATCCTGTTCTAGGTTCCACCTAACCTGGTGCAGGGCAGACAAGTTTACAACCAGACCGGATTGGGGTCCAGCACAGTCAGCCAGTGCACTCTTCTCAGGGTATTCACAAATTCAGTCACTCTCTCAGCCACCCTGCACAAGTCCCCTCTTCAGCCATCATCACTTCCTATTTTGGGTCTCCTGGCAAGAGAGTTAATCACAGACACTTCTCTGCAAACTGGATGCTCAGCAAATTGTGCCAATGGGGATCTCTGCACTTTTCAACATAAATCCTACAGTGAAGCCGGACTTTAGATGGAGAACGAACACACACACACACACACACACACTCTCTCTCTCTCTCTCTCTCTCTCAGGTGCTATTGATACCAAAGCTGAATGAATGAAATAAATTCCTGAGTTTTCCTAGCATTGGGAGAAGGCTAACCTATTTTATGCTACGTATGCAGTCGGATGTTGGCCTGGCTCTCTCATGTTTGTGGGATCCTAAGTGGTGGGACCATTGAGTGTCATACTGTTGGTTTATTGCTCTTTCTCCCCTGTAATAATGACTCACATGACAGTACATCGTTTCAAAATCATTTTAAGTTTCAAATCTCAGAGCTGGGAAAAAAAAAAAAGATTCACTGTCTTGAGAGAAAGATATGTAGATTCAGCCACTTGCTAATGAGCTTCTGTCTGCTCCTAGCTGCTTATGCAACCAACTAGCATAATATTTTTACTGCTACTAAATTTCCTGTCAAATAGTAAGGAACTGAGAGGTAGAAATGTCAATCATATCTTCATGATTTTCCCCTTATGGCTTGTCACCCTTAAACACCAGGGGGTTAGGAGTAATGAGGGGGTGAGACTTTTCCTGTATAAAGGGGTAGCAGCACAAGGCAGCAGCAACCCAAGAGAAGCCCAGGGAAGAAATTGTGACTCCAGAGTTGTTGTGTGAACACTTGTCCCCTGGAAACAGCCTTGAAGCCACCAAGCTCATTGCACATAGGCCACCAACAGTAGTGTCAACTCTCATGATTTTATTGCAAGTCTTAGAATAGTTGATGCTTTTCTAATAGGCACAGTTTGTGGAATCCTACTCATAGGGGAGAATTTCAGCTTTTAATAAAATAAGTTTTCTACCCCTCATATTTGCAGAAAGAAGCTGAAAAATGTGAACCTTAATGTCTCAAACAACAGAAGGCAAGTAAAACAATCCAAAAATATTTTTAAAGCTTATAATTTTGAAGCCAATCATATGATTTTGGAGGGGGAGGCTAAACCCCTGGTTTTTCAATGCATAGGGCTGGCAATAATGCACTAGCTAGCAGACAGCTGGTAACTGCTGGGCACTACTAGAGCTGGTTGAGAATTTTGTGACAAATTTTTTGCGGGGGGTTTTTTCTTTAAGGAAAAATGTAAAATTCTGATTTTGCAGACATTGCATGTGAAAATTTATGTTTTGCAGAAATTTTTCAATAGGAGTTGGGCTCTCTGGCTGGCCTACATCCCCCATGATACATCATGCTCTCTCCTCTGGCCGAACCACCATGCCGCATCAGATGTAGTCCAGCCAGGGAGCCCAGCACAAAGGAAAATGAGGGCACAAAGCACTACAGTGGCCACGAGGCAGCACAGCAATGGAGATAAACACAGTTCAGTATTGAATCAAGATGAAACTAAATGTTTCAACATTTTAAAAATCAACATTTTTCCAGAACTCTCCATCCCCTCCAAAACCCCCACACTATTTTGATTTTTTTGTGGAGGCTGAATCAGGATGAAAAGAAAATGTCAAAATAGCAATTTCCCTTGGGATAGAGATTCCAATTTTTGACGAGCTCTGGGCTGGATTTAATCTGGCGATGCCAATTTATTTTAGCTCGTTAACAGACTCACATAACATAACATTTTACCTATTTCTAAGCCCTATTATGGTTTATGGAAAGAAGAAATAGTAGGCTCAAGTCTTGTTTATAAAACTGCATTAGCTCAAAGTTGTTTGAGCAGGAGAAAAGGAGGAAAATATATATTCTCCATCAAAGGTGATCTGCTTTACCTCCGGAGTGATTTGTTTCACTGTAGTGGTATTTATCATGTTGATAAAAGAGGCCATGGTTCCGAAAATTGGAAGATTTTTCCTGTTAATTTGAAACAGCACCTATACATGCTGCGGTGACATCAACATAATACCTTAAAGCCATGGGATCTGAAAAGATTTATTTTCTGAGCCTTTATATGCAGCTGCATTCTCTTTGCTTCTGACATTCTCAATTTGCAGGCTGCTGGTGATCCAATCTTATTCATTCTGGCTCTATAATAAGGATGTCCATGCAAGAAGAGAAAAGTCATTATCTGATAGCTAGCAGACATGATAAAAAAGGCAGCGTTAGCTATCTCAGAGGGTGGACCACCTTTGTTGTGTTGGATGAGCTTCTCAAGGTCACTGGTAGCTTTTGTACCTGCAAATATGCAGCAAACTCACTTAAAGCTATCTGTACTGAGTGCATCTGATAAACCTGCAATGCTCCTAATACTCACAGTTTCATGTTTTGAATGAGATATTGATTTGTTGGTTGCTACACAGTGGCAAAGTTTTAATTATAATTAGAACATATAAACAAAGAGGTGTGCCAAAGAGGTGGCGGTTATGTGGCACAGGTTCATTCTAAATTTAGGGGTTCTGTCCAGTTCATGGCTATGGTTCAGGTTTGGATGATACAGTGCTGAAATCTCTCCTCAAATAAAGCAAAGTCTTGTGAGAACAGCTGGGTGTTTTTTTTTTTAAAGTAGTGATTTTTACTGCATCTGATCCCAAATTTAAAAATAATAAACATGCCTCAGAGCTGGAAGGAGTGCACATTTAGTGTCCCAGTTGTGGTCCACCACTAGTAAAAAGCATCATGGTAGAACTGCAGTACAGTCCTTGTAAGAATATTGTTTAGGGTGCTCACAACCAAAAAGATGAAGTGTGTCAGGGGATGAGACATGGGATTTTCAAAAAGGACCCTAATACTGTTGACTATTAATGGGTGTTGGATGCTTAACTCCCTTTTGCTTCTTTAAGAATATCAGCCTAACCTCTTTGGAGGTGGGTATTTTCCCTTTCAGCCAACATACCTTGCATCCCTTATGATTTCTCAGATTCCCTTTTGTTTTCTGTCAGTGTCAGGGATTTAGAGGCATTTATTTCTCTTCTATTAGTCATAACTGCCATACCCAATACTTGCACAAATAGGCTCTGATGTTCATATCATAGTTTGCATGAAAGCACTATGGGAAAAGCCTACAAGATTCTTGTTCTAAGAACTAAAGGGCACTTGAAGGCAAAGATCTTGTACTTGAACCTCCTGTTGATTTCTACATCACTCACATGGTTATGAAACAAACAAAGAGGAATACATAGAACTGATGAACAGTCAGGACAAATGGCAATCAGTGCATTAGGGGGGTTGCCCACAGCCTGTACTCAGCCGTTGTGCGTTATTTCCCTCCCCTTCAGTCATGCCTCAGATATTATCAAGTATCTTGTTGGAACGTTGTTTACCATTAAAAATCTGATCCTATGATCCTTTTGAGCACACAACTGCCACTTTTCAGAGTAGCAGCCGTGTTAGTCTGTATCCGCAAAAAGAACAGGAGTACTTGTGGCACCTTAGAGACTAAAAATTTATTTGAGCATAAGCTTTCGTGGGTTACAGCGCACTTCATCGGATGCATGCAGTGGAAAATACAGTAAGACGATTTTATATACACAGAGAACATGAAACAATGGGTGTTACCATACACACTGTAACAAGAAGAAAAGGAGTACTTGTGGCACCTTAGAGACTAACCAATTTATTTGAGCATAAGCTTTCGTGAGCTACAGCTCACTTCATCATAACAAGAGCGATCAGTGAAGGTGAGCTATTACCAGCAGGAGAGGGAAAAAAAGCCTTTTGTAGTGATAATCAAGATGGGCCATTTCCAGCAGTTGACAAGAACATGTGAGGAACAGTAGGGGGGGAATAAACATGGGGAAATAGTTTTACTTTGTGTAATGACACATCCACTTCCAGTCTTTATTCAAGCCTAATTTTACACCATTCTAATTTGACACCCTTCTACTTAGGGCTTGTCTTTATGCAGCCAGCCCTTTCAGTCAGTCTGTGTGGGCCCGGTCGCACCACACACTGGGAAGTTCATCTAGGCAGCAAGCTGTCTCGCTCTCCTGGTTGAAACGCAGTTTCCATCAGCCTGACAAGCAGAGCTCAGCTCTCTTTCCCGGTCAGCCCCAAACTGACCCGAGTCTCTGCCTTGTAACTCCCCTCCTGATATATGCTACAGGTTTAGTGGGGTGGGGCCAATTGGGTCCACAGGCCCACATTAACCCCTTCCTTGCCAGTGTGCCCCCATCACACAGGGCCCAAATAAGCTGACCCTCCTGTAAAGTCCTAGATGTGAGTACATGGTCCCCTTCTGAAGTAGCATATTAATTTGATCCCACTTTTACAAAAATTTTAAAATATCAAGCTGTGTCTGTCAGTGCAGGTGAGTGGCCAGCGCAGAGCAAGTCCAGGGCCCAGCTGGAAGCATGGATCCACTCAGCGGGTGTGTTTGTGGCTGGTTTGTATCAGAGTGTTTGTAGCAGGGTGATGGATATGAGGCTGTGACACTAGAGACACTAACAAGCCCAGCACAGTCCGTGATGGGAGCCGAGACTATGGGCTCCAGTCACTACCCAAATGGCCCTGAGGCAAAATTCCTGCAGCTGTAGAATGGGGTCGGATTGGTCTGCAGCTCCCCCACAGGAGGCCCAGTAGCACAGACCCAGTCATGCCCAGAGGTTGGATACAGAAGGGGCTGCTCTGTGGCTAAGGGGAACCCCCAGATGGACAGGGCTAAAGTCTATTCGTACTGCCTTCAGGTGGCAATTAGATGTGAGAGAGGATTTGAAGGAATGATTTTACTTCTGAATAGGGTGTTGAGAGTATACTGGAATACTGCATCCAGTTTGGGTGTCCATATTTTTTAAAGGATGTGGAAAAAATTGCAGAAGGTGCAAAAAGAGCCACAAAAAATATTGAGGGATTGAGAAAATGCCTGACAGTGAGACAAAGAGCTCACTCTATTTAGCTTATCAAGAAGAAGATTGAGATCTGATGTCTTCGGATCAAGACCTAGTCAAATACAAGTTATTGGGCTAAATCCACAGGTAACTGGATGAAATTCTATGTCCTGCTTTATACAAGAGGTCAGACTAGATGATCTAGTTGTCCCTTCTGGCCTTAAAAATCTGTTAATTATCTAGAGATACATATACACAATACAGGAAATAAGTAAAGCTTGAAGCAGTCTATGTACAGTAATTGAGTATGGGTTATAAGCTTAAGAAACAGATGGCCTTTCAGCTGTTTCATTTTAAAGGTATCTGTGTGTGAAAGAGAAAGAGGGGTTAGATCAGCTCTTAGACATCCTTAGCTGGGAATTCCTATTCCCAAACTATTTTCTGACAGTTGTTAAGCTGATTTATACTGGACAATTTCCAGATGATTCTATTTTTCCACCAATTTACTCAGCTTTGCTGGCAGATAACGAGTACAAAAGCAGAGGGACCAGCAGAAGCAAATATGCCTGTCTATAGAGGGAGCCTTCAGGTCACAAGTTCACAGGTTCAGAGATTTCTTTTATTCCTTCTTTAGATATTAGGCATCTTGAGACAGTAGTTATCTGCCTTGTGTATGTTAAGATTAATACATAGGATTGTGTTGCATGCTGCTCCTACTGCACAATTAGTAGTTTTTTGAACTGCAGATGAACTGTATAGTGAGGCACTCATTCACACCACCATAGCTGTGTCAATGCTAGCAACAAGTAAATCTCAAAGTTCAAGGGGTTGTCTGGTTAAGCATCCAAATGATGCACAAACGTACAAGGCACCGCCCATGAGTCTCACTCGACAGAACCCCCTGCTTTAACCAGATCTGCAAGACCTTTTCTCTCATTCTCCCCCGCTGACTAGCAGATCTTCTGCCCTCCAGATTCCCACAATAGCTGGTACCTCCCCATGAAATCCTCATTCTCTGCTTCCAAACCCCTCTGGCCTCTTTTTCTCCCCACCTTTGACCTCTCACATGGGGGCTCTTGAGGTCCCTTGCAGCCCTACATTTCTATGATCAAACACTCAGTAGACTGGCATATGCCAGACAGTATTGTTTGTCCACTGCCCAACCAGGAGGAGAGCGTCCTGGCAGGAGAAAATGCTGGTTGGTGGGATGGGGGAGGTACCTATGTGGTTGTTTAGCAGCTAGGGGCTGGGAAAAGCTGCCCATGGGCATAAAATTCAGGCCTAATTTTCTCCCTGTCCTGTTATTAAAATAAACAGGTGATTGTAGGGTCCAGTTGAGATCACTATCAGGTTACTTATCACTGAGCAGTGCTCCAAGATTCCCTTAGCAGAAATGTGCATGCAGAAAACTCTCAAATGTTCGCTCTGGTCTGCAATTTAGGAAAGACTTTAATAAAACCTAAAGTTTCTTTCTGCTTTATGAATGGCGAAAGTAGTGTTGCTCCTTTTAGGCAATTTATGAGCCCTCTAACGGAACCATCACACATGACACCAAAATATCTTGAAAATATTTTAAATGCTTTCACTACAATTCAAGGCCTGAAAGATTACTAAGAAGGCCAGCTCAGTTTAAAAACCTCTACTTGAATACAAGAATGCACGCCAGAGCTCCATTTTGGATTTTAAATTAAACTAGCAACCTGTTCTGGCACACAAGTGAAACAATAGGCCATCTATAGTCATAAATCAAATATAAGACTGTCTGGAGTTACTCTGGATTTACACTTCATATCGCAGGTGGCCCATGGATTCTGCTGGACAGGAGACCTCTTGGCATGTCTGGCCTTATGGACAAGACCAGTCTTTCTTTCTGATCCAAAGTGTAGTGTCTTGTAAATCATCAGACCTCTTTTTCAAAGATCTAGCCCTGATGTGGACATTGTATGAATGAGTTAAATCACATCACTTCACCTGCGACAGTGCTACTTGGCACACAGCCAGTTCGCTGTAGTTTGAAGTGTTTGAGAGATTATTTTTGTAATGCACCTACCCTGCTCATTTTGTGGTTTCCTGCATGGAAGCTATAGGAATAAACAGCATGATAGCAGTCTGATAGCTGCGGTAGCCAGAGGTTTATTTCACAGTCCAGCAGACAGCACAGAATCCAATTGGTCATTCTTGACCGAACTAAATGATCACTGAACAAGAACTGCTTATAAAGCAGGAGCAACAAAATCTTTATCCGTTCTGCTAATTTGCCTTATCTATCATTCCTTCTTTACCATCTGTCAATCTTCTCCCCTTGATTAAAAGGCTGCATATTCAGTGGTCTGCATATTCAGGAGTCTGTCTCATCATTCCTAAAAGAAGTAATTTATCCTAGCTAGAGAAAATGAGGCTCTTGAAATATACTTTGAATAGCTTAGACATGATGCACCTTATTGTGTTAACTATGGCACCTACTTACAATGTTTACACAATATGCCATTGTACATTAACATAAGACCCCTCCACCCATGTTCAGTCATATAGGGGTTTGTTTATTCAATATATTTAAAGCTCATGGGAAGTGCTGGATTTATAGCCCTAGTGGATGAACTTTTCTATTAATCCACAAAACAAATTCAGCATGGGCAGTGTCAATGCAGTATTGTCTTAAGATGCTTTAAATCTGAGCAGAGACACTATCTCTAGGAGAAGAGGTTTGCTTTCCATGATCATTCAGGCCTTTGCTTCTTAACTGAGATTGGCAACAATCGTGGCAGTCACAATTTTTGTGATGTGCTCATTACTTTCTCAGGGGCTTTTTTCCCTAGTCATGCCACACAAGGAGGAAGACATTCTAGCCAGCCCAGTAAAGCAAGATCTGCTGTTGCCTACATTCCTGGCCCCATTCCTGCCTTAGTTCTTCCACTGGGAAGACATGCCAAGGAGGCCAGCAGGAAGAACTCACCTCTATATGCCAACCTGCAAAGACAGAGGAGGCCAAGGAACAAGTCTCTAGAAAGTGACTGGCCTAACCCCTCCAACTGGCCCAGGCTGATGTAAAGATGCACGTTTGTGTGATGTCACTGCCCTCTTGTGTGCAGAACTGATGACAAGGCAGAGGCTACTGGCAATAAGAGGATTCCTGCACAGCAGGGAAAGACCATGTTTCTGCCTGGACTTCTTGCATATTAGGTAAACATGATAACCACAACACGACATCAGTCTTGACCAGCTGCTCTCCCCTTCTCCTCGTTGTCTATCTACTTGGCAGCCAACTCATTGCCCATAGGGCTGGCTAGAGCTTCTTTTAAGGATCCAGGTAAAAAAAAAGTATTACTAATTACAAAGAACATTATGCCCATCAGCACAAATTCCAGATACACGTTACTTTCAAGATGACATGCATTCAGGAAATAATTTCAGTATGGCCTCCATTCTGCCCCAATGACAATATGAACTGCAAAAAGGTAGAACAGCAAGATGGGGAAAGCCAGTTTAAGCCCTGTTAAAGGGCTATATCCTTTGAGGTGCTGAGAAGCCTCAGCTCTCACTGAAGCCTTTGGAAGTAAGTGTCCAGTACTGTGATAGAGATTCTGTGTACCAGGTTAGGATCAGATTCAAAGTGATCCTGAATAGCTGTCTTTCCCTCCTCCAGATAAACCAGAACAGTGTAAAAAGATTTCTCTTCAAAAGAGATTCATGGTAGGGGAAAATGGCACCATGTGATAAAATTTCCAAAAGACTTGCCCCTCTCCCAGCAGAATGGAGTGTGTATGAAAAACAGTCTGTTAGGAGTGGTGCAAGGGCAGTTTAAGATTCTATGTGGAGGTATTAGAGAGGTTTTGCAGACAGATGTTGCTGTCTAGAGCTGGGTGAATAGGCTATTTTCCACCAGTATTCATTCTCATTCAAAAACAAGCTTCACCTCCACCACATTTGCACTCATTTCAGGTTTGTTTTCTGTGGATCTGAAAGTGGCTGAGCTTTGCTAGCACAAAAAAAAAAAAAAAAAATAGTCCAGCTCAAATGCCTTAATATTCAAATTGTGCATTTTGCTGTGTAATAGGCTTGGTCTCCCACAATGCCCCCTCGGGGTGTGAGGGAACCCTGCACTCACCATGGCAGCAGCCTTCCACACCCAGGTAGTTTTCAAGCACAGGCCAGGGGTGGGAGATTCAGCCCTCAGGGTATGTCTACACTACGAAATTAGGTCGAATTTATAGAATTCGGTTTTGTAGAAAGCGTTTGTATACAGTCGATTGTGTGTGTCCCCACACAAATGCTCTAAGTGCATGTAGTCGGCGGAGTGTGTCCACAGTACCGAGGCAACCGTTGACTTCTGGAGCATTGCACTGTGGATAGCTATCCCACAGTTCCCGCAGTCTCCGCCGCCCATTTGAATTCTGGGTAGAAATCCCAGTGCCTGATGGGACTAAAATATTGTCACGGGTAGTTCTGGGTACATATTGTCAAGCCCCCCCCCCCCTCCTTCCGTGAAAGCGAGGGCAGACAATTGTTTTGCGCCTTTTTTCTTGAGTTACCTGTGTAGACGCCATACCACGGCAAGCATGGAGGCCGCTCAGCTAACCGTCACCGTATGTCTCCTGGGTGCTGGCAGACGTGGTACTGCATTGCTACACAGCAGCAGTTTATTGCCTTTTGGCAGCAGACAGTGCAATATAACTGGTAGCCGTCGTCAGCGTAGTCCTGGGTGCTCTTTTAACCGACCTCGATGAGGTCAGGGGCACCTGGGCAAACATGGGAGTGACTCAGCCAGGTCATTTGCCTTTTAAGTTTTGTCTCATGGCAGTTCACTCCTACCAGCAATGCATCTTTTAATCAGCATCCAGCAGAAGATGATGGCCAAGATGTATAAAGATAGATGAAGTGGCTCAAAACAAGAAATAGACCAGATTTGTTTTGTACTCATTTTCTCCTCCCTCCATCTGTGAAATCAACGGCCTGCTAAACCCAGTTTTGAGTTCTATCCTTGAGGTTTTGAGTCCTATCCTTGAGGGGGCCATTCTGTTTCTTGCAAAGCCACCCCCTTTGTTGATTTTAATTCCCTGTAAGCCAACCCTGTAAGCCATGTCATCAGTTGCATCAGGGCAATGGCAGACAATCGTTCCGCCCCTTTTTTCTGTGCAGACGCCATACCATGGCGCCCGCTCAGGTCACTTTGGCAATCAGGAGCACATTAAACACCACATGCATTATCCAGCAACATATGCAGCACCAGAAAGCGAAACCGGGCGAGTAGGCGACGTCAGCGCGGTGCCAAGAGTGATGAGGACATGGACACAGACTTCTCTCAAAGCACGGGCCCTGGCAATGTGGGCATCATGGTGCTAATGGGGCAGGTTCATGTGGTGGAACATCGATTCTGGGCTTGGGAAACAAGCACAGACTGGTGGGACCACATAGTGTTGCGGGGCTGGGACAATTCCCAGTGGCTGCGAAACTTTCACATGCGTAAGGGCACCTTCATGGAACTTTGTGACTTGCTTTCCCCTGCCCTGAGGCGCAAGAATACCAAGATTGAGAAGCCCTCACAGTTGAGAAGCAAGTGGCAATAGCCCTGTGGAAGCTTGCAACGCCAGACAGCTACCGGTCAATCGGGAATCAATTTGGAGTGGGCAGATTGACTGGGGGCTGCTGTGATGCAAGTAGCCAATGCAATCAAAGATCTGCTGATATCAAGGGTAGTGACCCTGGGAAACGTGCAGGTCATAGGGAATCCCACTGCAGCAAAGCCATCCACGGAACCCATATCCCTATCTTGGCACCAGAGCACCAAGCCGGTGAGTACATAAACCGCAAGGGGTACTTTTCAATAGTGCTGCAAGCACTGGTGGATCACAAGGGACATTTCACCAACATCAACGTGGGATGGCTGGGAAAGGTACATGATGCTTGCATTTTCAGGAACTCTGGTCTGTTTCAAAAGCTGCAGGAAGGGGCTTTATTCCCAGACCAGAAAATAACCGTTGGGGATGTTGAAATGCCTATAGTTATCCTTGGGGACCCAGCCTACCCCTTAATGCCATGGCTCATGAAGCCATACACAGGCAGCCTGGACAGTAGTCAGGAGCTGTTCAACTAAAAGGCTGAGCAAGTGCAGAATGCGCATTTGGACGTTTAAAAGCACGCTAGCGCAGGTTACTGACTCAGTTAGACCTCAGCAAAACCAATATTCCCACTGTTATTACTGCTTGCTGTGCGCTCCACAATATCTGTGAGAGTAAGGGGGAGACGTTTATGGCGGGGTGGGAGGTTGAGGCAAATCACCTGGCTGCTGGTTATGCACAGCCAGACACCAGGGCGGTTAGAAGAGCACAGGAGGGCGCGGTGCGCAACAGAGAAGCTTTGAAAACCAGTTTCCTGACTGGCCAGGCTACCATGTGAAAGTTCTGTTTGTTTCTCCTTGATGAAAACCCCCGCCCCTTGGTTCACTCTACTTCCCTGTAAGCTAACCACCCTCCCCTCCTCCCTTTCGATCATTGCTTGCAGAGGCAATAAAGTCATTGTTGCTTCACATTCATGCATTCTTTATTAATTCGTCACACAAATCGGGGGATAACTACCAAGGTAGCCCAGGAGGAGAGAAGCACCAGGAGGGGTGGTGGAGGAGGCTACTGGACAGGACTTCAAGGCCACACAGCACTTCAAAAGTTTTAAACTTTAAAAGTTACTGAATGCCAGCCTTCCGTTTCTTGGGCAATCCTCTGGGGTGGAGTGGCTGGGTGGCCGAAGGCCCCCCCCCACCGCGTTCTTGGGCATCTGGGTGAGGAGGCTATGGAACTTGGGGAGAAGGGTTGGTTACACAGTGGCTGTAGCGGCGGTCTGTGCTCCTGCTGCCTTTATACGCTGGAGCATATTAGTTTGATCCTCCAGCAGCCTCAGTATTGAATCCTGCATCCTCTCATCACGCTGCCACCACCTTTCAGCTTCAGCCCTCTCTTCAGCCTGCCATTTCTCCTCCAGGTCATTTTGTGTTTTCCTGCACTCTGACATTGTCTGCCTCCATGCATTCGTCTGTGCTCTGTCAGTGTGGGAGGACAGCATGAGCTCAGAGAACATTTCATCCCGAGTGCGTTTTTTTCTCCTTCTAATCTTGACTAGCCTCTGGGAAGGAGAAGATCCTGTGATCCTTGAAACACATGCAGCTGGTGGAGAAAAAAAAAAAAAGGGACAGCGGTATTTAAAAAGACACATTTTATAGAACAAAGGGTACACTCTTTCAGGGTAAACCTTGCTGTTAACATTACATACATAGCACATGTGCTTTTGTTCCAAGGTCGCATTTTGCCTCCCCCCAGCGCGTGGCTAGGCCCTCTCCCCTCCCCATGGCTAACAGCGGGGAACATTTCTGTTCAGCCACAGGCAAACAGCCCAGCAGGAATGGGCACCTCTGGATGTCCCCTTAAGAAAAGCACCCTATTTCAACCAGATGACCGTGAACGATATCACTCTGAGGATAACACAGAGAGATAAAGAAGGATGTTGTTTGAACACCAGCAAACATACACTGCAGTGCTTTGTTCTACAATGATTCCCAAGTACATGCTACTGATCTGGAGTGGTAAAGTGTCCTACCATAATGGATGGAATAAGGCTGCCCTCTCCAGAAACCTTTTGCAAAGGCTTTGGGAGTACATCCAGGAGAGCCGCAAATGCCAGGGCAAATTAATCATTAAACATGCTTGCTTTTAAACCATGTATAGTATTTGAAAAGGTACACCCACTAGAGATCCCTTCTCCGCCTGGCGGGTCTGGGAGGCAGCCTTGGGTGGGTTTGGGGGGTACTGGCTCCAGGTCCAGGGTGAGAAACAGTTCCTGGCTGTCGGAAAAACCAGTTTCTCCGCTTGCTTGCTATGAGCTATCATCTTCTTCCTCGTCCCCCAAACCTGATTCCATGTTGCCTCCATTTCCATTGAAGGAGTTAAACAACACGGCTGGGGTAGTGGTGGCTGAACCCCCTAAAATGGCATGCAGCTCATCATAGAAGCGGCATGTTTTGGGCTGTGACCCAGAGTGGCCATCTGGTAGGCTTGCCTCAGCTCCTTAAGTTTCACACGGCACTGCTTCGGGTCCCTGTTACGGCCTCTGTCCTCCATGCCCTGGGAGATTTTGACAAATGTTTTGGCATTTCGAAAACTGGAACGGAGTTCTGATATCACGGATTCCTCTCCCCATACAGCGATCAGATCCCGTACCTCCCGTTCGGTCCATGCTGGAGCTCTTTTGCGATTCTGGGACTCCATCATGGTCACCTGCAGCTTGCCATGCTGACCAAACAGGAAATTCAAAAGTTCGTGGACCTTTTCCTGTCTACCAGGCCAGTGCATCTGAGTTGAGAGTGCTGTCCAGAGCAGTCACAATGGAGCACTCTGGGATAGCTCCCGGAGGTCAATACCATCTAATTGTGTCCACAGTACCCCAAATTCGACCCAGCAAGGCCGATTTCAGCGCTAATCCCCTTGTCGGGGGTGGAGTAAGGAAATCGATTTTAAGAGCCCTTTAAGTCGAAAAAAAGGGCTTCGTCATGTGGACGGGTGCAGGGTTAAATCGATTTAACGCTGCTAAATTCGACCTCAACTCCTAGTGTAGACCAGGGCTCAGTCTGAGTCCACAGGAATCTATCCCTTCTGGGACTACCAAAGGCCCCTCTCAAGCACCAAAGAAAAGCAGAAGCTGGCAGCAGGCCCCTGTCTTGTCCAGTTCAACACCCTCACGAGAATAACTCCTAGCAAGTGTTTTAAAGTAACTGTTGGGGTGTGGCCCACCTTCCGTTAAGGGGGCTCAGCCAGGCTGTGGTCAAGGGAACAGTCCAGCCCCTCTTTGGGAGCTGAGATTTGAAGGGATGTTCCTCTCTTCAGCCAGCTGCTAACTGAGCCAAGTTTCCCCATTTTAGGCCTTTCTTCTAGGCTCGACATGGTTGCACATGTGACAAGGTAGGGCTGCTTGAGCCCAGAGCAGTTCATTAACCCTTGGCTGGCTGGCATGGAGTTTGCATATTTTGGCTATTACAGCCTGTGATGGGATGTGCAATTTGCCCCATTACCAAATAGAAGCAATTTGATGTGATTTATGTAACCAACAAGGGGCAAATTTTGAAGGACTAATATGGAATATTCACAATGAAGTATTTACAAGCTACAGAAACACAACTGGATGAAAACATTTACAAAAAATTGCATAATGGAGTAACTAGGAACTCTGTTAAAGATATTTGTGAGCTCTAAGTATCCATATTCCTAATATTTATTAAAGTGGAAGTTAGTTATTTTGCCATGCATAAATATGCAGATTACCAGAGGAATTTGGGTAAGAGAAAAATATAAAATGTTGGCATTATTCTTTGCCCTGAGTAGTACGAATACATTTTGTTTTTGGAGATGGTTAATAGAAATAAGGGGTCTCATTTTGTAGCCCTTACTTTCTTGAGTACTCCCATTGAACTTAATGCTATTCAGGAAGTAAAGTCCACAGGATTAGCCTCAGCATTTAAAATACTGTAAAAGAAGGAGATTATCAACTGCATATTGTTTTAGAAGCTGGGCTAAGGGCAATTCATTCCTTTTAATAACAGTAATATTGTAATATATCATGCTTTTGCCAGAGACTGGGTTCAACTAGATTAATATGTATATAAAAGGGGGAAGATTCATGAATGAGTAAAAGGAGATAAAAGGATAAGAGTTTGAACAGCTTAGGCATCTTCAAAGCTCTGAGGCAGAGCTAGATAAGTAGGCTTTTTGTCTTACAAGACGAAATGCTTCTTTGGGTACAAAAGGGGAATTTAAAAAGTTTAGAAGTAATTTCTTTTTCAACTCCCTGCTAATGAGATTTAAACTCCTATAAACAAAAATAGGGCCAGATTCTGATACCCTTACTCTGACTTCAGTGAGGCTACTCATCGACTAAAGTGCTATGCAACATGAGTGAGGATATAAGAATCTGATCCATAACGCATATAGCTAAATAATGTCTAAAGGTTGTACAATGCCAACTGTAAAGGTGTGGACTCGCCCCTGCGGTGCCTCCCGCTAGTCGTCCTTGGGAATTAGCTCTTTTCCAGCCTGGAGCACCCTCTGCAGGCCAGTGATCTGCACAGCTCTGGCCCCTGTGTCCCTCACAGATGCCAGTGCCCCTTTCTCTGGGGTTCTGCCCCCTGGCAGTACCCCCACACTCTGCCTCTGGGTCTCCCCTGCCTGGGGAACCCTCAACCCACTATCCCCACCTTGCCTCAGTCTGGGCTACTGCCAGTCATCAGCAAGCCCCTGCTCCCTGGGGCAGACTGCAGTGTAAAGGCCACTCATCATAGGCAAGGGGGTTCAGACCTGTTGCCTTCCGCTGCTCCCTGTACTTCTATGGGCCTTGGACCAGGCCCTACAGCCTGGGGAGTTGCCAGCCTGGAGCACCCCCTGCTCCTTCCCCAGCACAGCACCACCCTCAATACCCCTTCAGGCAGGCAGCCAGGCCCTGCTCTCTCCCTGCCTGGAGAGAGACTCCTTAGGCCTCTGGCTCACAGCCTTTTTATACAGGCCAGCTAGGGCCTGATGGGGCGTGGCCCAGCTGTAGCTGCTTCCCCAATCAGCTATCCCCAGCCACAGCCCTCTGCAGGGCTGCTTTTAACCCCTCCAATTTTAGGAGCAGGGTAGCCACCCCGCTACACCAACCCATCCTTTAGTTTTCTTTGGTAAACACTTTACTCGTTTGAGAGCAACTATTAATCTTATTAGGGTAATAGTAATTCTAGTAGCCATTTTTCTTTTTTAAAAAAAATCAAACACCATCAGCACTAGTTTAAACCATGGTATGATATTTATCCTTTGCGTGTGAGTCATCCAAGACAGCTCAAACTTTTCCAGTATTCCAGATCTACAGTTATTTAAAAAGCAGAGCAAAATAGTTTGTAGAATAGTTCTGTACCATAGTCAATAAATTGTACACCCAAACAATGGTTTGTTTTCGTCAGGTACCCATTAGGTATTTCGGTGAAAGGAAATTGCCAGTGCTTCTGGTTTATTCTTAAACATTGACCAAACGAGTCACAGAATTTTGTTAGGTTAGGCATAACAATGGTGGGATCCAACACCAAAATTAGAATGCTCTGTAAAGGCTGTATATTCTAATTTGGCTGTTGTAATTTTTGGAATAAATTCCACCTTCATAAAATTGGTCAGAACCCTCTCTCAGGAGGCATCTTCTGTTGCAGCATTTCTGTTACATGTAGAAATGTACAATTTTTCATTTGCAGTAATCTTCTGAGCTTGTTTAGCTGATAAGAAAGAAAATTATGGGAGAGGAGAGAACAGAAGTTTTTGGATATTCAAAATAGCCCACTCTACCTATATTCTTAAACTAATGCAAATCCTTTTGGTCATGATCCTTCCAATGATCACAGCTAATTACTCCACATATTTTTTTCCATGTCCTTATCACAAGACTTTGTATTCCTTTTTCCTTGTACTTTTTACTACTCTATTGACAGTGATTAATATATACATATTTACAATGAGGAGCCAGGTTTGTTAAAAACTCATCCTGAGCATGAGAAAGGGAATAAACTGTCATATAGGGCAGGATTTTCAAAACGGCTCATCATAGTCAGTTTTGAAGTCTATGGTAAAATTCCCATTCAATTCAATGGGAGCAGTGGTAAGCCAACAATGAGTGCTTTTGAAAATCCCACCCATAAGCTTCTCCTGTGAAGTCCACGAAAGTTAACCCACACCATCCAAAATTCTGTAATCCACCACTCCCAAAAATAAGAACAGTATTAACTGGGACCTTCCTCTGGATCTTCCAGTAGGTTTCTAAGTAAACAAAAAGGGCGAAAGTAGTCTTAGGTCTAGGACATGTGTCAATCTCATTCAAATTCACTAGAGTTACTCCAGGTTTACACCAGCATAAATGAAACAGAATCTGTCCACTTCTTTCAGGGGCTGGAAAGAATCAGGCACATTGCTGGTGCTTAACCAGTAAATAATAGTAGATCAAAGAGTTGGCCATGAAGTTTAAGTCTAATCTCACTCTGAATCCTGCACCAATTACAAATTAAAATCAATCTGATGAAAAGCCTTTGACATAGTCTTGTGGACTTGCCTAGCATTCAGTGAAATTCTAGCACAATTAATAGGCTCTGTGAATTATGCCAGTTTTTCAAATGTAAAACATCTTCAGAGGGCTGACATTTTTTAATCACCAACCTGATGTATAATATCAATATTATCAGTGCCACACCTAATGTGAAAGTTTTAAACTTGCCTTGTGAAACAATTGACTGATAAAAGCATCAAGGAGGGGTTGCAAGTCTGACTCTCTCCTGACCTTCTCATTTCTGCTATCTGAGAACACAGCTTTTATAAGATCTGTTAAATGGTTGGCAGTTGATTATAGTAGTTTGCTTTCAGCCAAACTGACAGTAAAATCTCTGCTTTAGTAATGGCATATTCCCATCTGCTAATTGATTAAAATAAATATTTGGAGGTCAATATGCCAATGTCTGTGTGGTTTTAATTCTGTTCTGCTTCAAATGCTGATAATCTACCTGGTAGTGTCTGTTGCCACATCAAGACTCATTCTCATGTCATTATGGTGGGTACTACATTAACACTTTCCTTTCATCTTCAAAAGCTTGCAGAACATTTGTGCAAATCTGGCTGCATATATCTTGGCCTGATTTTCAGAGCGGGACTTCACAGGGTTCAGCCCTTGTGAAAATGCTTTTCATCTTTGCTATTTAATCCTGCAAGAATTTAGGTAGTGTGTAGCAGGGAGAGCAAAGTCATTGCAATCCAGTGCCAGTGTAACCCACACACCTTCTAGGTATGGTGTTCTGTCTCATCTAGTGGCACCGAGACCACAGAGAGAGAGAGAAAATGAGTCTGCTCTACAGCCTTAGTTAACAGCCAGTTGGTTTTTAACTCATACAGTAGAGGCTCATGCACCAAGCTCCAGAGGCCCCAGGTTCAATCTCGCCCACCAACAACCGGGGGGGAATCACTCATTAAAAAAAAGGTTATACATCTTTGTTCTAGTGTAGTGAATGTGCCAGATATCTTTTCAGGTGGAATAAAGTGATAACAGCAGGAAAGCTACATTGTAAAAATCAATCCTCATTTTCTGTGAGCTTCTTATCATTATATGAAAGCTTTACAGGTGAGCAATCAGTAGCCTATGGAAATTACTAGAGGTGAGATCTCAATCTTCAGGAAAGATCAGATGTAAATCTGGATCTAAACTTTGCAGCTGGCTCCTATCTTTACAATGAGCTTGTGGTTCAGAACCAGATCCAAACTTTGCACTGTGCACCCATCTTTAGAAGTGATATTTACTAACTGGCTCCTAATGCAACATCCACAACCTCAGCTAAACCCAAATGCACTTTACACACTGAGAAAGTGGTGAGCCAAGAGTTTTCATTAGTGTAAAATTAGGATAGGATTAAAACACACACACACTAACTGAGGAGCCAACTTGCAGACCAAAAGCTTTATTATACTAAAGAGCAAGACTTTGTAAGAGCTCCGTAAGTTTTTTGGAAAGCTGTCTTAAATGTCCATGAAGATTCTCAGTCAAGTGCTGCTAAAAATTAACACAAACACTGCACACAAATTCCCAAGGTTTTTTTTTCCCCCCTAGTAAAAACAGAGTATCAAGCTTTAGCCACTGATAATACATGTTTGTGTGAAGCCATCATGTACATACTGCTGCTCTTTGCAATCTCAATGTGGCTGCAAGACACTAAGAGTATCATACAGTAGCAAGAATTGGATAAATACTGCAGAAAATTATCTGTTAATATCCATTCCAATAAAAAGTGCATATACACCTTTACAGGACTCACACAACATGTTTTATTTGCTTTTCAGGAATATTTGTAGGAGCAAAATTTTGTTCGCAAGAATGTCTACAGAAGGGGAACGTGCCAGAAAGGGAATCGCCCATTGGTACATAGAAATGGTGCATACACAAATTCTCAATGTGCATGTCAGCTTGTACCATTTTTGAAAGTTTGTCCCAATGGGTACACCTGCAAAAATGTAAATTGCACTTTTTGCAGCCAGAAAGCCCTATATGGCTCCTCCTTCCCGGAGACAGCCTGATCCAAAACCCATTGCAGTCAACTGGAGTTTTTCTGCCAATCAAGGCAATATGGGGTAACAGGGCACGAAAACAATACCTGCTGCAGCTAGCTTTAAAAGTTTGACCCTGAAATTGACAGTTTTATTTTATGTCCCACTTCCCCCCATAGCTCTACTTAGTAGGGGACCCTATCAAGTCAAGTGCTATGTCCATTACCCAAGCCCATCATTTCTAACACTTTCCATTTTTTGTAAGTATCACAGCACTTTGAATATCAACTCTGTTCAACACATGCCCATCCACATGACACCAGTAGACGCTCTAGGGGAACCCAAAGTTAAACGTCTAGCTTGTCTCAGGATGAGATTTGCATTGAAAACAATTGCAGTCATTCTAACTCTTCAAATTTGTTGTTGTTTTATTCAACTTTTCTGTTGAATTGTGTCTCTGGATGTGCTGTTGGAGATAAATAATCTAGAAATGGAGTTGGAAGATGCAGAGGTTTTTTAATAACTTTTCTTATATTTGGTGAGAAATCATCTTTTAATTGATAAATAGCAGCAGGAAGGAAACATTGTACAAGAGACAGAGCTTTCTCAGGGGGTCGCCAGTACTGTGGAACAAACTCCTGCAGGAACTAAAAATTACCACAAATCTCACCACTTCCGCCTTAAGTGCAAGATTCATTTCTTTGACCTGGTCTTCTCTTACATAAACATATAGCAGCGTGTGTGTGTATTAAATATATCCACAACACTGCACACACTTCTCCCCCAGAAGCACTCATATTACAGTGATGAGTGTGGTATAAAAGCCTATGTAGAATAATTGTATCCTATCTGGAAATTAATGTTCTTTTTAAAAAAAAAAAATCAATAAAAATGTAAATATACATCCTGAAAAATTCCAGAAATTAAAAGTTTCTGAAATAATAAACATGGAAAGCCAGAAATACATTTATTTACACTGTTTTCAAGGCCAAAGTCACACAGTAGTTTCAACATGAAATAAGAATGAAAGAAGTGCTCAGAAAATACACTGGGGGGGAAAAAAAACAAAAAGCAACTCCCCACATGACTATTTATTTAGTAGAATTGTTCATGGTATTGGAAAGCTTTTGTTATTGGTAAAGACAAACAAACTTAATACTTATATTCACCTAATATTGTTAGTCCTCACTTGACCTCTAGCCAGTTTGACTTCCCAGCCAAAAGCAAACCTGGCGTCTCAGTTCTGCAGCTTACACCAGGATGGTGGCCAGTGTGCTCTATACCAGTCCCTGTGCATCTTATAAATTGCCATATCATGAATTAGATCTGCTGAGATTAAGTGAGGCCCAGAGACCCCAGCTTTCATATGGTCTAGGAGAGCAGTAGCTGCTTGGAGTGAAAGGAGAGTGCGACTAATTAGTACATAAAGCTTAATATGCTGAAATCCAGTTGTATGTAGGAATCCATGCAAAGTTTGTAAGTCCTCCAGGAGACCTTGTGAAGCTTTTAACCTCACAGGCACGTATGGAGAACTGGAAAGCTGAAGTTCACAGAATTAAAGTTTATGTACATTGAACGTTTTATTTTTCAGCATATAAATACCTGTGCTGATGCCTATTATAGAACATTTGCATAGACATGTTCATAGCTGAAATGTATTTCGTTAATATTCCTTATTTAAAAAAAAAAAGGAAATTCCCAGGGTGGGGAAAAAATAGTTTGCCATTCTGGTTTGGTTTTTGATTGTGCCATGTGATGCATTTGTACTCAGACATTTAATAGAATTTAAGGGCAAAAGGGGCCATTACGACTATCCGGTCTGAACTCCTGCGTAACAAAGACCACAGATTCATCCATTGCTTCTAGCCCACTGCGCCTTATAGATTTGTTTTAGAAACTGTATGAATGGTGAGGGTATTTGAATATTTATCTTCCTTTCACTATTCATTGCCATAGTTTAAATACAGTTTAAGAAAATCTAAGTAAAGTTCCTTTATACATATATTTTAAATTTAATGTTAAGTAATCACTATAATGTAAAATTGTTTGTTAATGAGATGGGTATTAATGTAGGACTTGTCTAGGTAATAGGGTCACTCTTCATAGCACATGTTCCTTGAAGCCAGACAGAAGATTGGGCAGGATAAGACAACCTTGTGCTGTTAAATGGACATTCTTAATGACTAGATAATCAGGACTGCTAAGTTAGACAGACTCTAGCATGGAAGAGCCTGCAGAGATGCTACTGTACAGGTGCGCTATCCTTAAATTGCTGCAGAAAGAGTAGGCTAGCTGGCTGATTTTATTAATTATTTTAATATTTAACATACCATACCAGGCTGACCAAGTGCCCATATTCAATTATTATATGTGCACTAATACTGAGAGAGAGAAAACTCATCTCTCAGACAAGCCAAATAGGTTCTATCCAAGTATCCCAGGCAGACAAATTATTCAGATTCATGGCAGTTATTTCCAGTAGAGATCACTGGAACTTTTGTTATTTGCTACCAAAACAACACAGACAGAAATACAATATCTATAATCTCATGAAGATAATGAAGCAATAATCAGGAGGGGGTGAGTACAAATAGCAGATAGCTTCTAGACTTTGAAGTGAGTATGTGCATCACTACACAGGAAGTTTTACGGGCTGGGAGCCAGGACATTCTTACTCTTCAAAGATCTTTTGAAAAAATATTAACAATTTCACAAGAAGATCATTAGGGGCAAGATGTAATCTGTACAATGCAAACAACTGTCCAAGTTGAAATCCATTTGTAACTTGTTGCTCTGGATATCTGTTGCTTATGCAGCAGCTTTAATTAAACACAGTCTGTCCCTTTCAGCATCATTTACGCACTCTCTCTCTCTCTCCTGTGCAGAAGTTCACTTGAACCAGAGCAGCCCTATCAGTGAGTTTCCCGGCTACAGTGAAAACAGCAATGACACCAGCTTGCTGGTCTCCCCCCTCCTGGTAGCTGGAGTAGTGATTGGACTTGTGCTGTTTCTATCCTGTGTGACAATCATTGTTGGCAGCCTGAGAAAGGATGGACGCTTAAGACACCCACACCTGAGGAGAGAAGCTACTTATGGTGAGATCGTGCTTACGTGTCTTGTTGCACTGCTCCTATGGATAGCGAGAGCATGGCTGCAGAAACTGCAAAGCAAACATTAAAAAGACAAAAGGAGGATACAACTGGTTTTCTTGTTTAGTTGCATCTCTCAAAGTAATGAGAGCTACATTTCAGTATTTTAAGTGGTCAAAATGAATATGTGAAAGCCAACTGCATAGCTCCTGTTTGTCAGGCTGCTTAGTTTTCTTTGGTATCGTACACATTTTTGTCTCCCTCCCTATAGTCTCCTAATTTCCTGCTGCACTCTATTGAAATCCCATTATTGCCATTGGTCTGTGGGCCCAGTTTAATTTGTGTCTGCTAGAGAGCCAGCATATAGTAGTTTCTAGAACAGGAAATAATGGAGTTCTCAGTCTCCAAATCTGTACCGACCTTGAAAATTGCCCCTTTGTTTTCTATAGAAGTGAAAAGTTCCATGTAATGTCCTGCCATGTTGCCAGGGCAGCATCATCTGGTTACATTAGATTTTAAGCCCCTTCCCAGCAGCACTAGTCAACCTGCCACTCAAGAAGTGTCCCAAACTTGTTGAAGTGTGTCCCAACCCCTATCCAAAAAAATCACTACTCTGGTAGAAACCTCCCCCAAAAATAAAAGAAAAATATTGATCCCTATATACAGTCACAGCCCTAATTCATGGATCTAGGGTGATTTGCTTCATTAGAGGGCACAACTTATATTCTTATCTATCTACAGCTCAGAACACCTTTAGAAAATTTATACCACTATTTAGAGTTTCAGATAAGTCTTCTCAGGGTAACCCATAGCTGTGGAGATTTGCTGAATGTGTTTGTGGTAAAGAAAAGTCACATTTAAAAGCAGTGGTGCCGGCAATGAGTGCAGACTCCAGGGCCAGATCCTCAACTGGTGTAAACTGACATAGTTCCACTGGCTCTGATAGAGCTATGCTAGTTGATATCAGCTGCAGATCTAGCCCTTGACTGAGTAATCACTGCAAGGAAGCACTTTGCAGTGCACCTTATGGATAGCTTAACAAATGGGAAGCAGGCACACAGTTCACAGGAGCTACTTTTTATTTACAAATGAATTTTTATCCACACTAGTTTTCTACATCAGTGAGTTTAACCACCTCTGTGAAACATGACTGCCCTTGTCAGCTCACTAAAGAACAGGCCTAGCCTGCCGCTGAGTAATGCTGACATTCCATGAAGTGCACCTGGTTGTGGCGTAACCACCAGCAAAATCCCATAGTGGATGATGTCTCTGACATAAAAACAGACAGGCAATAAAATTGTCATCTTGTCGGCTCCTTAAGGGAGTCGGGGACAATTTGTCCTGGTTATTTTTGTTCATATAGAGAAAGCCATGGGAAAACTACAGAAGATTTTGAAAGCTCTGTCTGCAGCATTTATGTTGCTACTGTACATGAAATTGTGACTAGCTTTACTGGTAACTCTTACAGGACAAGAAGGGAAGTCTGACAACTACCATTAGAGCTGAGGAAAGAATACAGAAGTCCTTTATTAGATTGATTTTGCCTCTTCTGTTCACAAAGGGGAAGGCAGGAGGTGGAGCTGTGGGGTGGAAGCATCATGTCACTGAAGACCTGCTATTGTATTCAATTTCCTACTTAGTCCCCTGGGAACTCCCTTAGTTCTAGCTGCCACATGAGCTGAGCTGCCAGGAAAAGCTGCAGGAGGTCCTGGATAGGTGCATAAACCAACTGCAAACACTATTCCCTTAATAGAAAAGTCTGGAAAAGACCCCCCCCCCCCAAGGGGAATCTTACAGAGTTTACCTCCCTCTGTAACAAGCCTTATCCCATTTATACTTAACACAATCCATTCATCTTCACTCTACCTCACCCTTCACATTCAGACCAGAATTTTTTTTAATGACATCATGGCCTCTCCTAAGCTAGTGATTAAGCAGTATCCTTACACATGTCCTGCTTTTAGATAAGACTAGGTATGCATTAGGCAATATTAATAGGAAAACAGCTTGAAAATGATGCACCTCCTAGGCTTACTGTTGCCTCCGCTGCCCCACACACACACTATCTTATTTTAGTGCATTGATTCATATATATTTTCTGAAGCTAAGGTCAGACCTTATTGCTCTGAGTAACTCTCCTTCCACAGAACATGGTGCCTTTAACAGTTACGATATATTTCTTGGCTCACTGTATTGATCAGATGATTCATTATTAAAAATAGGTTGGCTATTCTGCCTAAAAATTGACTTGACCTTTTATCACTGATCCCTTCATGCTATGGATTGCAGGGGGTAGGTATTTTTATAGATGTTACTATGATGCCATCACTTCAAACTTTTACACCTTTATTTCCACACACCCCCACACTCAAAAAGAAACAGTATTAGCTTTCAACAGCAGGAGGAATAACTGCATAATTTACAAATTACAACCCTGGTGTTTACTTTCCATTTTGTGGGTCCTTTCACATGAGCTGCCTATTCAACCCAAGCCTCATTTTACTACCTAGCAAAAAAGAAACCCCCACTTTTGTTTTTACTTTCAAACTACAATTATGCAAAACAGTGTTTTATGAAGCAGTTCCCTACAAAATCTCTAGGAAGACATTAGCATTGCACTTCTTGAAATTACAACAAATATAGTTCCTTATTGTAGGAGTTAAGCAAATGAGTTGTGTAACCAGTTACCAATGGGAGCAGGTGTGCGTAGGGTGGGGGGGGCACACAGGGAGAGAGGAAGGAGGGCTACTGTCCAGGCACTGATGGGTTTGGGGAAAAGAGTTCCTGATTAGGCTTCTCTGGGCACCAGGTTGCCCCCAATACAGTTAGCTTAATTCAGACCAGATGAACTCTCCCCTGCAGTTCAGTTACATTTAGCCACCCTCACCCAACTGCAAGGCTCCACAGCTGCTGTCCCCATGGAGGTGCTGACTGCTAGCTCCTCCTCTTCTCCCCTCCCATCTGTGGAACAGAGAGGGTCCCAAGCTGCTCAGGAACAGACTGTTTTCCATAAGGGGCAGCCAGCCACTGAAGTCTCCCAGTATCTCAGGGCCTGCTCTCCCTCCCCTTCCAAGAGTAATCTAATGGTCTGACTTCCTACCTCCTCACCCCTGCCCTACCAAAAACAATGTCAGCTCCTGACTCCCGTCCCTAGGGGCATCTCTCTGGTGCTTGAAGGAAAGGGGAGAGGGGCCAGGAGCCTGGAACTGCTGGAGGAGAATCATCTTCTCCTTTCTTCAGCCAGCCAGTGCTGCTGCTGCTCCTCTGGCCTGGTGAGACACAGCCAGAGAAGCAGAGGCGATGCCAAATCTACACCACAAAGTGGTGCAGCTGAGAAGTCTGGGTGTAGGCCCTTCACCTGCCCACGGTTCCACACAGTCCGTGCTGGTATTCTCTCCGTTATGCTACTAACCCCTGTCTCAGTGACAGCCTGCATGCAGGCAAGCCCAACACTGACTGCAGAGAAAAGAGCACCACCAGTTTACCTCTTGCCCCTTTAGATTTTGGCACACCTTGAGGTGTCAAGCTTCCAATGGAAGACTATGCCCCTTTACACAGCACTCCCTGCTTGTACCCTGTTTCAACCAGTTTCCTGATATCTCTGTGGGAGCCACGTAAGGACTGCAGTTTTGTATTTTGTTTTTTTTTTTTCCTCCCGGTCCTGTTCTCCAGTTTCTTTTCCCCTGTGCCTCCTTGTATTAAGGACTCAAATTTAAGAGATGTCTACATTGCAGTCAAAAGTGTGACTGCAGCACATGTTGGCATACTTGTGCTTACTTTGCTCTAGCTAGCTCAAACAATGACAGTCAAGCCGTGGCAGCATGGGCAGCCAGACAGGTTTTACAAGCCCATCCAGGACCTAGGATGTGTACTTAGTCTGCCACCCCTGTGCTGCTGCAGCAGCGTCACTGCTATTGTTATTCAGGCTAGCTAGAGCAAAGCTAGCTCAGGTACGTGTACCCATTCTGCCGTCACACCTCCGACCTGCAGCGTAGACATCCCCACAGATCCCTAAAGTTAAGCACCTAGCCCCTTATTTAGACACCTATATAGAAGTGATCTGGTTTTCAGAGATGTTGAATATATGCAGCTCCCAATAACTTCAGTGGTTATGGAGAAGCAGTGCTAACATTTGAGATTGTGTACAGACCTTGTATTCTATTTGGGTAGGGCATTAATAACACTCACAATTTGGGGAGTTCTACAGGGTGTATATTCCTAGCTCCACACCATGATACACAGTAGCTTAGATGTAGTGGGCAGCCACCCCTGAGAGGGAATTGTTTTATTTCCTTAAGACCTGCTTGCCCCTAAACACCAACAATCCTGCTATCTCATCTGTGGACTACAGGTATAAATTATGGCAGAGCTGCAGAGAAGCCACCATGGAGAAAAGACTCAGTATTAATTGCCTGTTTTATAGCTCCAGATGGCTTCTCCTACGGTGGCTCAATTGGAGAGCTGAGATCCACCTGCACAGAGGAGTTCCCACCAGCTTTTGACTTCAGTTCCTACATGGAGACTCTCTCTCAGGTCAATGTCATGTATCCTGACTCACCTCCATGGTAAGCACATTTCTGGGTTTCTGCCAGCCCTTTTTAGGATTGTTTACATATTATAGGTACAGGAGTGGTAGTTTTTTTTACAAAAGAATGTTGTGATTATATTTGTATTTTGCTGACTGAGCCTTTGTGAAAAGGGACTGTTACTAGTCATAAGTAAATACCCTTTTTAAGTATTCCAAAAGAGGCAGTCTAAATATATTTGATAATTTTATTGCCTTATATTAAAGACTATTAACAAGGACAAATAAAAGCTTGTAAACAGAATGTTTTGGCCACCCTGTTGTGTATAGTAGCTCAATATCCTCAAATTGTGGTTGAGAAGACCTTTCTGGGAGTTCTTGGGGCCACCAGAACTAACCAGACATGTTCCAAGATAGGAGAGAATTGGATAAATGGCGGAGAAAATAGGTCATGATCAGATATCTTCAGTAGCAAGTCCACAAAATAGAAAAATGCAGAACCTGGTAAATAGGTACCACTAAGTCAGAAAACAGATAAGGTGTATAGACATGTGGGTAGACGTACAGCAATATGATCAACCTGCAAGACAGCTCCATGATTAGTACATGATTTGACCAGCATTGCGCCTGCTGGCACTGCACTTGCTACCTGCTCTGTTGTGCTATGGAGAGGGAGGGGGAAGCAAACAGCCAGCTTTATCCCATAAACCTGTTTTACAGTGGTTACATCTCCATTTCTTCTGGCTCTGACACCCATTTTGCAGTTTGTTGATCCCTCCAAAGGAGCTATTAACTATCTCAAAACCATACCAAGCAATAAATGCTCGTTTCCTGATATGTTTTTTACAAAGCACTTAGACTAGAAGTGTGAAATCAACCAGAACCCTGCATCTAAATCCATAGAACTGTACATAAATCCACTTACAAGTATACATTGCTCTAGGGTCCACTCCTGCAAACCCTTACTGATCAGAGCATATCCACTGACAGCAATGGGAAAGCTTGTGTGTAAGGTTAGCTATTTACTTTGAACCAGCTCAGTACTAGAAAATAGTGGTTTTTTATTAGCCGATAGTTTGTACAGGATTGGAAGTGCCATCCTCCCCTGTCAGAAAACTTTTTAACTGGCCCCTCAGGACATCCCTTGCATAAGAGGAATTGCCAGGTGGCACAGAGTTGCCATAATAGTTTTACATCATCCCTTTGGCACAGGGGTGCATGGCCAGAATCTCTCTAAGCTTTGGCAATCCCCAGCTGCATTTGGGCTCCTGGGGCCAAGAGCAACTTTGTATCATTTAGAGCAGCCCTCAGGGTGCTCTACAGTCTACACTGTACTTGGGGACCAGCAAGCACCTTGATTGACCAGGATCAGAGAGGCATAAAGGTGGCTAACAGCCACTTTCCCATTCCCTATCCCAGGCCTGAGCTGTACATATGGCCCAGTATGTGACTATATATGCAAATAAACACTGATCACCAAATTAGCCATCAAC
Source organism: Chelonia mydas (assembly GCF_015237465.2). Taxonomy (NCBI): domain Eukaryota; kingdom Metazoa; phylum Chordata; order Testudines; family Cheloniidae; genus Chelonia; species Chelonia mydas. Next base: position 25,366,182 of record NC_051252.2, on the reverse strand, counting down.
TCTGCATCATAATCACAAAGTAAGCATTCCCACATTTTTAATTAAAGTTTTTGCTCTAGTCTCACTACCACAGTAGTTAAATATTCAAGGCAGAAAACACTGAATAGTTTTGACAAATATTCAAAAACTTAAATTGTATATCTTAGCAACATGGTTGGGGCCAAATCTCAGGAGAAGTAGAGTTTAGCAGATGGTTGAAAGTAAAATGTGGAGAATTACGTAGTGAGGCCTTTAAGCTTTCGCTGAATGCATTATTTATTGCCGTGGGAACTTCAGTTCACAAAAGGGTTGCAATACATAATACAAAAACATTGGTATGATGGGTAAGTGTGACAGGGCACGACTCACCCCCACAGTGCCTCCTGCTGGCCACCCTGGGAATTAGCTCAGGGGGTTGCCACTACGCCCTCCTCAGGTGGTGTCTCCACCTGTAAGGGTATGTCTGCACTACAAAATTAGGTCGATTTTATAGAAGTCTATTTTTAGAAATCAGTTTTATACAGTTAATTGCTTATGTCCCCACTAAGCGCATTAAGTTGGCAGAGTGTCCTCACTACTGTGGCTAGCATCGACTTATGGAGTGGTGCACTGTGGGGTAGCTATCCCACAGTTCCCGCAGTCTCTGCTGCCTATTGGAATTTTGGGTTAAGCTCCCAATGCCTGATGGGGCAAAAACATTGTCGCGGGTGGTTTTGAGTACATGTCGTCAGTCGCCCCTCCCTCCCACCGTGCAAGCAATGGCAGACAATCCTTTTGTGCCTTTTTTCCTGGGTTACCCTTGCAGACGCTATACCACAGCAATCATGGAGCCAGCTCAGCTCACCGCTGCTGTTGTGAGCATTGTAAATACCTCGCACATTATCCTGAAGTTTATGTGCAGAACCGAGCTAAGAGACACCAGCACAAGGACGATTGTGATGAGGACATAAAACACAGACGTTCCTGAAAGCATGGGCTGTGGAAATTGGGACATCATGGCAGCAGTGGGGCTGGTTGATACAGTGGAATGCCGATTCTGGGCCCAGCCAACAAGCAGAGAGTGTTGGGACCGCTGAGTGTTGCGGGCATGGGATGATTCACAGTGCCTGCAAAAATTTTCCTTGAACTTTGAGAGTTGCTTTTCCCCGCCCTGAAGCGCAGGAATACCAAGATGAGAGCTGCCCTGATAGTTGAGAAGCGAGTGGCGATAGCCCTGTGGAAGCTTGCAAAGTCTGACTGCTACCGGTCAGTCGGGAATCAATTTGGAGTGGGCAAGTCTACTGTGGGGACTGATGTGATCTAAGTAGCCAAGGCAATCACAGACGTTCTGCTATCAAGGGTAGGGACTCTGGGAAACATGCAGGTCATAGTGGATGGCTTTGCTGCAATGGGATTCCCTAACTGTGGTGGGGCGATAGACAGAACGCATATCCCTATCTTGGCACCGAACCACCTTGCCAACCAGTATATAAACCGCAAGGGGTACTTCTCAATGGTACTGCAAGCAGTGGTGGATCACAAGGGATGTTGCACCAACATCAACTTGGGATGGCCGGAAAAGGTGCATGACGCTCGCATCTTTAGGAACTCTGGGCTGTTCGAGCAGCTGCAAGATGTGACTTACTTCCCAGACCACAAAATTACTGTTGGGGATGTTGAAATGCCAATAGTTACCCTTGGGGACCCAGCCTACACCTTGCTCCCATGGCTCATGAAGCCATACACAGGCAGCCTGGACAGTAGTAAGGAGCAGTTCAAGTATAGACTGAGCAAGTGCCGAATGGGGGTATAATGTGCCTTTGGACGTTTAAAAGCTCGCTGGCGCTGTTTGCTGACTAGGTTAGACCTCAGTGCAACCAACATTCCTATTGTTATTGCTGCTTGCTGTGAGAGTAAGGGGGAGACGTTTTTGGCAGGGTGGGATGTTGAGGCAAATCGCCTGGCGGCCGATTTTAAGCAGCCAGACACCAGGGCGATTACAAGAGCACAGCTAGGCGCGCTGCGCATCAGAGGCTTTGAAAACCAGTTTCATGACTGGCCAGGCTACAGTGTGACAGTTGTGTGTTTTTCTCCTTGCTGCAAACCCACCCCCTTTGTTGATTTTAATTCCCTGTAAGCCAACCACCCTCCCCCCTTTGATCACAGCTGGCAAAGGAAATAAAGAAACTATTGTTTTGAAACCATACATTCTTTATTAATTAAAAAAAGTGAGATAACTGACAAGGTAGCTCGGGTGGGGTGGGGTGCGGGAGGAGGGAAGAACAAGGCCACATTGCTTATTGTAGCCACACTACAAATCAAAACTGTTTGAATGACAGCCTTCTGTTGCTTGCACCATCCTCTGGAGTGGAGTGGCTGGGTGCCCGGAGCCTCACCCTGCCGCATGGCTATTTGGGATGATCCCTTCCCCCCTCCTCCCACCACTGGCTATTATTGGGGATGATCCCTTTTAGCCAAGCACAAACCACCCAGCATGAACGGGGTCCTTTTACTGTTCCCTTACAAAAATTCCCCTATTTCAAACAGGTGACCATGAATGATATCACTCTCCTGAGGCTAACACAGAAAGATAAGACTGAATGTTGCTTGAATGCAACCAAAACTCAGGACCATTCACTGCCATGCTTTGTGTTGCAATGATTCCCGACTACTTGCTACTGGCTTGGCATAGTAAAGTGTCCTACTGTGGAGGATGAAATAAGGCAGCCCCTCCCAGAAACCTTCTGCAAAGGCTTTTAGAGTACCTCCAGAAGAACTTCATGGAGATGTCCCTGGAGGATTCCCGCTCCATCCCCAGACACGTGAACAGACTTTTCCAGTAGCTGTACTGGCCGCGAATGCATCCCAATTCTTCAGGGCAAATCAAACATTAAACACTATTGCTTTTAAACCCTGTACTGTAGTTACAAATGTGCACTCACCAGACCTGCCTTCTCCAGCTTCAGGGTCAGGGATCCCGCCTTCATAGGGTATTGGGTCCAGGGTGATGAAAAGGTCCTGGCTGCCAGGAAGAACAGATTCACTGCTTACCTGCTATACATTCTCCTCCTCTTCCTCATCCACAAAATCCTCCTCCCTGTTGTGTCAGACTCCCCCCATTGCAGATGTCCATGGACAGTGGTGGGGTAGTGGTAGGGTCCCCCCCTAGAATGGCATGTAGCTGATCATAGAAGCAGCATGTATGGGGCTCTGACCCGGAGCGACCGTTTGCCTCCTTTGTCTTTTGGTAGGCTTGCCTGAGCTCCTTAACTTTCACACGGCACTGCTGTGTGTCCCTGGTGTAGCCCCTCTCCACCATGCCCTGTGCAATTTTGGCACATATATTGGCATTTCTTCTTTTTGCTCAGAGTCCTGCCTGCACAGATTCTTCTCCCCATACAGCAATCAGATCCAGTGTCTCCCTTTTGGTCCATGCTGAAGCTCGTTTGCAATTCTGGGGGGACTGCATGGTCACCTGTGCTGCTGAGCTTGCCATACTGACCAAACAGGAAATGAAATGCAAAATTGCCTAGGGCTTTTCCTGTGTACCTGGCTCATGCATCAGAGTTCAAAGTGCTGTCCAGAGCAGTCACATTGGAGCACTCTGGGATAGCTCCCAGAGGCCAATACCGTCAAATAGCATCTGCACTAACCCAAATTCGACCCAGCAAGGTCGATTTTAGTGCTACTCCCCTCACTGGGGAGGAATACAGAAGTCAATTTTAAGAGCCCTTTAGGGCGACGGAACGGGGTTGGTTGTGTGGACGCTGTCATTTTAAAATCGACCTAACGTGGCTAAATTCGACCTAACCCCAGAGCGTAGACCAGGGCTAAAACCCATGTCACTCCACAGACCGCAGTATCCTCTTCTGTGCACAGCCCTCTGGCTGCGCCCCACTCTGTTTTCTCCCCACTTCCAGGGGAACCAGCTGTCTAGTCCATTCACTTGCTGCTGTGATCTCCTGCAGCCTTCAGTCTAGCCCCTCACCTCAAGGGGTACTGCACTCCGAATACTGGCCACCCCTCTGAGGCAAGTGTGGGGAAAGTGGGGGGACAGTCTCGCCCGCTACTTCAAGCCCTGACCCAAGGACCCTATAGCCAGCAACCATGTGCTGCTGCTCCTCCTACTCCCGCTGCGTATTTCCCTGAGCCATCTCCCTGTAGCTCTAGCACCTTCCCGGCCCTTTTTATCAGGGGCTTCAGTCTGGCAGTCCTCGGGCTGGTGCTCCCTATTGCTCCCCGACCCTGCCCAGCACTGCTCTATCTAAGACAGCCAGTCCTTCTCCTTTGTACTCCAGGAAGAGACTGCCCCTGCTCTGTTGAGCAACCCTTCTTATATGGGCCAGCCTGGCCCTGATTGGCTGTTCCAATGAAGTTTCTCCTGATTGGCTGGCACTATAAGCCCTTTCCTCATTGGCTGCCTCCCACACAGCCTCCCCAGGGTGGCTTTAACCCCTTACCTACGAGCGAGGGTCAGCCATCCCATCACAGTAAGATTCAGCATCGCCACTTTCATAGCACTTAAATACCATGGGCACATGGCATAATGTTCAAGCGTCTATTTTCTGACTATTAGAGAGCGTTAGAACCAGCCAAGTTATTGTGATTTGGATTGAGGACTCTTCTCCATGACAATGGGTACTGAGAGGTGCTATGTTCTACTGGGTTAGGGCTGGGCCTGCAAGCCAGGGGAAGAGAATTCTAGGTCTAACTTATTTACTGTTTGTCCTCATGCAAGTCACAATAAAATTTAAAATATTAAGCACCAACATTGCTATGTACTAAATAAAAACGTTGAATAATAGGTATAGCAAAATGTCAGGTTAGCTGAATTATTGGAGTTTCTTCTTCTAATTCAGAGAGGAACATGTAATGTAAAAGTACTCTAGGGTACCAACAAATCAATAATGATGTTGTGGCCTCAGCATGAGGGAAAAGAGGTGAAGAACAGAAATAAGTGGCAGCCCAGAATAGGAGTCATTGCATTAACAGCAGCGATAAATTAAAACCTCCCTAGCACATACCTGAAGTGATTGGAGTCTATGAGTGTTCTAATGCCATGGGCAAGCACCAGAAAAGTTAGTTTCAGTTTGCAAGGTTGTTCTAAATGTTTTGTCCTGTCAGAGTCAGAAGTGCTACATCACCCCCAAATGTCAGGTGTCACTGAGTTGAGCATTCTTGAGCATATTATTTTTGCTGAAAACATCCATCTGAAAAATTCCTGGGAGCAAGACTGGAGCCACTCTATGCCCAAAGGGTGACTATAATTGTTTCAGACTATCATTTCCATTAGGTTTTGTACTCAGGTCTTAAACCAGAGAGAGAGAGAGAGATTAGGTAGTTTGTTTGGAGAAAACCAAGAGCATAAAATAGATTTCCCTTTTTCTGCAATTAGGGGAGGGCTAAATGTCATGCTAACCAATCATGAGCTGGAGGAGAAACGAACACAGACTCTGCAATGGGTGCATCATTTGTAATCCCAAAGCTAGACAGCATCCCAGGATCCGGGTGTGCCTGAAATATGAGGGATGTGACCTCCAAGATCCACAGCAGGGAGATTATTCAAAAAAATCTCTCTGGTACTGCAGGTGAATTTGTAAAGCCATGGCATTATTCAGATATGAAAGAACACCCTGAAGACCAATCCTACAAGCCCTTACCCATGCAGATAGCTCTATTGAAGTCAATGGGACTGCTCATCTCAGTAAGATTTTGCACGATCCGGCCCATGCTACTGGCACCAGGACCAGTGTTACAGGGCAGCAAGCAGGGCAATTTCCCTGGGCCCCATGCCACAGGGGCACCCACGAAGCTAAGTTACTCCAAACATACAGAGTCACTGTGGGTAAATGTAATAGAGTATTAAAGTAATTTAATCTCTAAAAATGGAAATAAATCACACTTAAGCAGAGGTTTTTAAACTGTGAAGTACGGCTCAGGCTTGGGCTTCAGCCCCGGGCTTCAGCCCCACATGGCCACAGCAGGGTGGAAGCCCACTCCTTAGTTTCTACCCTGGGCCTCAGCAAGTCTAATGCCAGCCCTGACTGACACCCATTCTCAGGTTAATTTGCACCAGTCTGAGGGAAGTCAACCTCCACATGAAGCAAGGGAAAGGGTTGCCTTTGTGAGCAGAGCATAACTTTCCCTAGAAAACAAGACTAATTCAGCAAAGAGAACAAGGATCTTGAGGAATTAAACCAAAAACAAAGATTAAAAAAACAAAGGAATTAAACCAAAAACAGCAGCCAAAGAAAAAAATTACAACTAAATACAAGGTAAAAAGTGTTTGCATACAAGCATGTAGGAATAAAATTTTACAGCTGCCTACAGCCCCGGAGAGCTGTAGCTCAGGATTGCCAGGGCAGAGGGACAGCCCAGCCATGCCCTCTTTCTCCTGACTATGCCATCTGCATGACTTAGGAGTAACTAACCTGAGAATCCCACTACATAAGAGAGATCCTCCTGGGGCCAGCTCAGGCAGCACAAAGCTGTCCTGATGCAGAAGAGTATTTGACCTTGTATATTTAGCTCAAGATCAGAAGAGGAGCATTAGTAAGGAAAAAACAGAACCGAGATACCTGTAAATGCAATTTGACCTTCCTCTATATCTCATGAATCTCTTTCACAGAAAGACAAGATTCCACCTGATGTATCTCGTAGCCCAAACTGAGCAGTGAAGAGCACAACACCCTAGATTTTCTAGGGGAACAGTCCACAAAAATCAGTCTACACTTCGCTATAGTTATGCAAGGTGCCGCATCCACACACAGCTCTCCAGTAGGACGTCCACTGTAGAATACTATTTATATAACCTCTAATTGGGAAATTTATGAAAAATGTTTTGGTATGTTAATTTAATTGCTTTGATGTCTGAGCTGCAAATCTCATTTAGGGCTCAATTTGATTATCGCTATAGATGCTTTTTCTAATCATTTCTTACATTAGATTTAGAGGAATACCAGGCACTCAGTTTTGTCATAGTCCTGCCACACTCACAGGGCAGTTAAACAGAAGCAGTTTGGTCAATTTGTCTTGACAGCCCTAAATATATGGTGCTCATATCCATAAACACCCCTTTAGGAGATGTAATGACTTTCTAATGAATATGAGATCTGCGTGAACGTCTGTCAAACTGATTTTACGTGAGAAGAAAAAAACTGACAGGTCTTAAACGAAAGAATCAAAATGGTACTTGGATGCACCTCATAGCCTGTTCCTATCATATACAAATAAGTTTTACAATGCTGGGGCAGTTTTATATGGTGTTATTTCATAACAGAGGCTTCAAATGTTTCGGGATAAAAGAGGGCAAGATATTTACTTCCAAGAACTCTAGCCATTATTGCTGAGAAAGAAGATCCATGCCACCTGGCACAAAGAATCCAGAGCATGGAATTCTCTTCCACAAGTGTTACAAAAAAAACAAACATAACCAAACACCATCAGGATATAATGCAAGATCCAGCCCTTTGCCAGAGGTTACCCATCACCAAAATATGAATTTGCAGAGTGCAGCAGCCGTTGAAAAAGCTAACAATGTTAGTAACCATTAGAAAAGGAATAGATAATAAAACAAAATATCATAATGCCACTATATAAATCCATGGTATGCCCACACCTTGAACTGCATGCAGTTCTGGTAACCCCATCGCAAAATAGATATACAAGAATTGGAAAAGATATAGAGAAGAGCAACAAAAATAATAAGGGGTATAGAACAGCTTCCATATGAGGACAGATTTAAAAGAGAGACTGTTCATCTAAAAAAAAAGAGCAGACTAAAGGAGAATATTATAGAGGTCTATACAATCATAACTGGTGTACAGAAAGTGAATAAGTGACTTCAGAGGGCTTTGAACCAGATCCTTTGCCTCCGTTTCTCAATTTCTCCTGTAAAATGAGTATATCATTATCTACCTCAAATAGATGCGGTGAGATGTCATTAATGTTTGAAATTCAGCGATAAAAGGCACACTGTGGGTGTGAAACTCAAAATCAGCCTAACTATGCTCCCATTTGAGTTAATGATCATATTGATAACACTGAGCAGTTTTTCAAAACTGCACCCTAGAAGTGCCAACTATTATTAAATGCAATATGCTGCAGCACTAAAAGCAGCAATACCTCATAACCCACTGGCACCCCAAGATTTTCTAGCCAGAAATCCATCGCACTATGCAGTATGGCCACAATAAAGTTAAGAGGCCCTTGATAGTCAGAACTGAAAAAGTAAGTAGTTGCCCTCCTAGAAAAAAAAATCCTTGCTGAGTTCTCCTCTGGTTTTCCACTGGCTAGAACATGTTACCTACCAAACTGGATATTTCTGTCACCTGCTGGAAAACTCATTTTTAGATTAATCAAAACAAAGCCCTTTCCGAGAAGCATGATCCTATTCAGAACTTTACACACTCACCCATCATAATGTGGGTTATTTTTCAGAGGTCCTCAGATATGAGAGGACACTAACAACTGCAACGATGATATATTAAAATGAATATTGGTGTCTCTTAGGATGTTTATATCCCCATGCGAGGCCTGGTAGTTCTAATGGAGGTAAACGCATAATGGATTATTTTAAGAAGGCACAATTTTCTTAATTGGTTTTGATTACTGTAGCAGTGCCCATAGCTTCACTGTCCTTTATAATGGTAATGCAGACACTCACTAAACACTGCTTATCAAGGGTTTATAATTTGTATGTAAAAAATTCTTTCCAGGCTGAAATTTGTCTCACAAAATTTTCATCATAAAACGATTGATTTTCTTTGGAACATATTTATTTTAATTGCTTTGGTCATTTTAAAGCTGCATGACAATATACAAAATAGCAATTTATCTAGTTAAGATACTGGCTTGTATGTGCTTCCATTCCATTTAAAAGCTCTCGTTTGACAAACAAACAATCTTTAATATTCTATACCTTGTTTTTATAAAAATATTAAACGTTCATGAGCCACAGCCGTTTTCTGCAAGACTTTTTTCCCCCTCCCTGCATATTGCAAAATAAGGCCCCAGTCCTGCAGCTTTTATTCATCCAAGTAATCCCACTGAAAACACAAGCCTAATATTTGTTAGGCTCCAATAATATACTACACGCATCCCCCAGGACTGGAGGACTGGATCCCAAGTACAGTACTTTATCAGTAGGACTGTTCTAACTACATTATGAATGAAAAACATCTACAATCAACTTCAATTTTTGAGACGAGACTTTTTTAGCTGACTATTAACTGAGAGAACAGAGGCACAGAAAAGGTAAGTGACTTACACAGGACCAGTCTCTTGCAGAGATGGGAACAGAACCCACACATTCAGGCATCTGCTTGCACCACACCTCCCACATCTTTCTACTCTCCAGAGTCCTGGACAGTCTAAAACGGGCATTACCATCATTATTTGTTTTTGGTCACTACCAAGATATGGTCAGCACTTTCTAAACAGAGAGTAGGTACAATCCCTGCCCTGAGGAGCTCAGAATCTAAAGACAGTGTGTACACTTATCACAACACCTTTTCTAAGTGTAAGGAAGTTTCACAATCAATTTCCTGTTAGTAGGATCAGAGTTTAAATTGCAGGTTGCCTCCTCCCCTCACCCTTAACATTCATGGATTCTCTCACTGTTTAGGTTCCTTTTCTCAGAATATTCTATGTTCTCTAATATGTAACAGCTGCTGTTTATAATGCTATTTTGTAAACTCTGTTGCAAAAAGACACCAACAGTCAAAAGAAGGGGATTCATTACCAAGAAAGGCTAAAGAAACAACCAACCACCATTTCCCCACACTGTTCTGCTTTTAACTGCTCTTTGTTTTTCTTTCAAGTGTCTGTTTTCCCACCTGTGAGGGTTGGGGCTCCCCTGAGTCCCTACCAACCCGATTCAGGTTGTTTGTAATACCCATCCCCTGTTTGTAGGGCACAAGGGGTTTTCCAAACAAAAGAAAAAAAAGAAAGATCCTAGTCTCTCTCTTTCCCTTGAGAGGAGGGGAAAATCAGAGCAAAAGAAAGGCAAAGGTGATCTGTCCCTCAGGCAGTCTTTTGGGGTTACCCATTTAGGGCTTGGCTTATCAGCTAGTACAGTGTCTTTTATTAGGGCTTACCTCTAGCCCCTCTTCTTGTGGTACCTGCTTTATAGCTGAACCATGCCATTTCAGAGGTAGCAAGGCCTGCAACTGTCTCCCATCTTAGCTGATCTAGCTGTGAGGGTCAGCAGTCCCTGCAGTACAGAAGTCTTCCAGTTCAACCCCCACCCTCCTCAGGTGTCCCTCTTTAAGCTCTCCGCCCTCCAGACCATGCAAGCCTTACAGGTGTGCCTGATTAGTGCTAAACCAGCCCAGAACAGCTTATTAGTCTCCTCTCTACTAGAGTGAGAGCGTGCCTTCACACCACCTTTTTATTTGACTTTAATTAAGCTTTCCAAAAGACTTATGAGTCTCACAAGCTTATTCACTGAGAGGAGATAGCCAGTTTCTCACAGTTCTAGAAAAGAGAGTCAATATTCTTTAAAGGAGAATTTTCTGTTTGGTTATAGCCACCTGTGTCGTGCATGTGTGGCCAGCTTATTGAGAGGTTGATCTGTCTGCCAACAGAAGAACACCCATTGATTTCAGTGAGTGTTGGATCAGTCTCTCAAGCCTCAATCCTGTATGGCTGGGCGTGCCATCAGTTCTTGTTGAAATCAGCACGGGTTGAGAGATCCCAACGCCTTACTGGTTGACACTTATCATTCCCAAACCTTTACCATATGCTGATGATGGCATTGCATTAGAGTCACACTGTCATGATTCAGCCTTTTCAAGTCAGAGGATCATCATATCCCTGGAACCATCAACAGAACTGGAAGGACAAGTCATTGATTCACTTCTAATTGAAGTCTTATGGGTCCTGCTCTTGCTTCACAGCTTCCCTTTGTTTACAGTTTGTCTTTCACTCAACTTCTGGGTCTAACATTATTGAGATTGTGTTACTAGATGTCTCTAAGTCATGGTACATGAATGTCTGTGCCCTGTTTAAGGGTGCTGTAGATTTGCTGAAAATGAGGTAATGGCAGACACTGTTAATTATCACCTTTCTTTCTTTCTTTCCCTGCTTCAGGGCCAGTCAGACCAAAAATCCTGACCTATTATTATTTAATCTCCGAGAGAGATGGATATTGATATGAGGATGCTATAAATCTGTAGCTGGGAGGGAAGAAGCAACATGGGTGTATTACGAACGTGCATGTTACAGGTGCTGTGTCAATAGATATGGATATCTCCAGAAAGTGATCTAATCGTTATTCAAATAAAACAGACTTTCATGACTTCATTATAGACTAAAGTTTGATAATTAAATCAGGTGGATGGTGCCGCAGAATCCATAACTTCTGTGGTTACATCCAGTGGCACAGGCAGCCGGTGACTTTTAATGTGGCCAGCACTTCCCATGGATGTAGCACTCCACAAGCACCTGAAAGATGTCCACACGGAGTGGATTTTTTTTTAAACTTTCTTTGAGTTTGAGAAAATAGTACTTTAATGCTTACTCAATCACCAGCAAATAGAAGCCTATACTAAAAACAAGATCAAAATACATTTCATAGATTTTTTTAAATCACTCAGACATCAGACAGGTATAGACTGTCTCTATTTAAAAATATGGACAACTAGGAAAAATCCACAGTCCGCTAGCATAAAAAGTTTCACTGATAGATAAGAGCAATGCTGTCACAATTTGACATTTCCTTTCCTATGATGATCAATACCCCCGCCCCCAACACACCTTTCAAGCTCCATAAGTCCTTCACATGCCTATCACAACCTGTGGTGTACCTCAGTGGTTCTCAATCAGGGGTCCGGGGCCCCTGGGGGGGGCCGCAAACAGGTTTTGGGGGGCCGCCAAGCAGGGCCAGCATTAGACTTGCTGGGGCCCAGGGCAGAAAGCTGAAGCTCCATTGCATGGGGCTGAAGCCTGGGGCCCTGAGCCCTGCCACCCGGAGCTGAAGCTGAAGCCTGAGCAATGTAACTTCACGGGGGCCCCAGGCAATTGCCCACCTTGCTACCCCCTAACGCCAGCCCTGACTTTTATATACAGAAAATCAGTTATTGTGGCACAGGTGGAGTTTTTATAGCATGTTCGGGGGGGCCTCGGAAAGAAACAGGTTGAGAACCCCTGGTGTAACTTATGCAGTAATTCAAGTGCCCCAACAACAAGTATGTGCGTGAAACCAGACAATCACTATGCTCTCAAGTGAATTCACACAGGAAACTGATAAAAGACTAAAAGCTCTATCCATGGGCATACGCTTTTCACAAAGTGATTACTCCGCATCTGACCTCTCAGTCCTTGTCCTCCACGAAAACCTGCACAACGCCTCCAAAAGACAACTCTGGGGAACTTAAATTCATAACTCTGCTGAACACTAAAAACCATGGACTTAACAGAGAAACTGGTTTTATGGCTCATTACAATAATTTGTAACACGCCGTACCGCCTGTTAATCCTTGACTGCACACTTCATTTTGAGTGATCTCCAACAGCATGTATGAACCCCATATGCTTAACACTGTCCCGCCTTACATTTAGTTTGAACACTCTTGTTATCTTCTCCAGACCTGAGGAAGAGCTCAGGGAAGCTCGAAAGCTTATCCCTTCCACCAACAGAAGTTGGTCCAATAAAAAAATATTACCTCACCTACCTTGTCCTTCTCATATCTTGGGACCAACACAGCTACAATAACACTGCAAACGTTTCCTCATGACACTTACACAACAAAATTGTATACCAATTTTAAGAAGAACCACTCAAGAGGAAATAATGACATTGATTTTCAAGCCACTGTCCTACAAACCCAGCTATTTATATCCAGGAGTTATAAAATCAGATGAAGCACCATCACCATCCAAACCACTCAGGTTAGCATCAGTCACATTACAGCTTTTCTCTTCATGTTCATTTTAGGAAGTCACAGCATTTTCGTTCGAGATTCAGCTTTCCTTTATTAGGCAGCATCATCATGTAGACAACCTTTATTCTGAGCTTAATGTTGTTAACAGAATTATTTTCTAAGCAGGGGTGTGTGGTTCTGTTTACTAGATTTTAAAAGAAAACAGTAGATCTCCACCTAAGTTATACTATAATGACACAGGTAACTTCAGTGGCTTTATGCCAATGTAGTGGAGTGGAGAATGCAGGCCCAATGTTAGCTAACAAGGAGCCCTGTATATTTCATAAATTTTTAATCCTTTTTTGAAGCACCCCTTCTCCCCCATCACCAGCTTATTTTAATCAGTTTGTTTGTTTGCTTCTTAACAAATTCTGCTAGCAGAACCCTCTTCTTCTCTTCCTAGTGAGAAGATCATAATTTATGAATGACAACCAATTAAATAAGCTCTTTTGTGTTTCCTTGGCAACAAACCTATCTTAATACTCATTTCAATAAGACCTGACAAAATCATGGAGTGATTCCCTTTCCCCTCTTTAGAACAACAACATTATTTTGAGTCAACGGGGTCAGACTAGAGATCCACTGCACTTTTTTAAATCAGAAAGTGATATTTTCCCTGTGGAGAATAAATTTGCTCTTGCTAAGGATGGATGTACCAGAAATCATCCATCTTTCCTCTCCTTATGATGAATAAGATATCATCTCTTAAACGATGATGGCAAAGAGAAGGCTAAAAGAAGAATGAAATCATCATTCTGTCAGAAACCAGGCCAGAGAAATATAGATTAAAGCATGCTTCAAGGTCAATGACCCTCCTACCCAGTCAGGAATGCCTGTAAGGTGTACTGTATCTTAATGTGCTGCAATTAAGAAAATAATGGATTAAAATAAATGCTTCATAAAATGCTTCAACTGAGGAGTCAGGAAACAAAAGATTAACTGATTCTGCAAATTCTTTCAGGGAGGACAATAGCAGCATTCAGGAGAGATGCATGTGTAATAAATTCCCAGGATCCCAGTTCATTATGTTGCAATAACACAGTCATTCCCGGAAGTATATACTTTTTTGCTTAGAAGGATTTCTCTGTATGTATGCGACATTGAACCTCATGTGCAGACTGTGTTTTTAACAGTACAATAACTTCAGAGATGACAGTAGAACCTTAGAGTTACAAACAGCTCGGGAATGGAGGTTGTTCGTAACTTTGAAATGTTTGTAACTGAACAGAACTTTAGGATTGTTCTTTCAAAAGTTTATAACTGAACATTGTCTTAATACAGCTTTGAAACTTTACTATGCAGAAGCAAAATGCCTTTTAACCATCTTAATTTAAATGAAACAAGCACAGAAACAGTTTCCCTACCTTGTCAAGTCTTTTTTTTTAATTCCCTTAATTTTTTCAGTAGTTTAAGTTTAATACAGTACTGTACTGTACAATATTTCCTTTTTTTTTTTGGTCTCTGCTGCATGATTGCATACTTCCGCTTCCAAATGAGGTTGGTGGTTGACCAGTAAGTTCATAACTCTGGTTTTCGTAACACTGAAGTTCTACTGTAATAGTTTGAAGCATGAATGTCAAGATAAAAGATCATAGGAGCATGCAAAAATCCGAGTACAATGTTAACAAATATTATTGGTCCTCAGCTAACGTCAAATGATACAAGTTTCATCTTCCTCATATCAAATTATGTCTCCAAGTGCTCACTACTTTAGGCATTGTGCACTTAAACCCAATCTTGCAAACACATACATGCTTAGCTTCACTATTGTAAGTAGTCCAATTGAAATTGATGGGGCTATTCATGGTAGTAAAGTTAAGCATGTGCGTGAGTGTTTGCCAGATTGGGGCCCTCCTTTGTAGAATTTTCCACCTTTTGACATCTATTTTCCCCTTTTCCCTTATTTCAAAGGAGAAAAGACATTTTCTTCTTCTACACTGTCCTTCAGGTGTTTCGGATGTCGCTGACGTGGTACACATTGACTTTTTTTTCCTGTGCGGTATTTCCACTTTGAATCCCAGGGAAAAGCAGGAAGTGTAAAGGAACACAAAAATGAAAACAACCAGTAAAAATGTTAACCACCCTTTTTAATCAACACCAGGTTCCATTTTCTAAGGGTCAGTTTGGTTTTTCTTGTATTCAAGTCAGTTCAACCCTTCTCTAGTTAGACTGCTAGGCTGTTGACATTTCTGTTTAACCTGAATTTTGTAAGACATGTTACTCTACAAAATAAATGGAACAAGAGCACCAAGAATAATGTGACTTTTGTTGCTAACATTTAAAAAACCAATTTAAACGCTGACTGTATGTGAACTGTGGGGAGAACAAACAAGAACCTTGACACTGATTCAGGCGGAAAAGTGAGTTGGAACGCATGGCGTGACTGAGGTCTGAGTGAACTGAGCTCTTGACAAATCCTACACACCATCTCAAGTTTAGTTAAGATATAGAACTGGCAGCTAATATCAAGAACGGGCACTGACTCTTCTTAGTATAGTTGTACTATTAATTGGATGGCTGTAAAATGAAATGTATACTGTCTTACTAGGAAAGTAAAGGGATAAATAGAGCCAAGCTTGAGAATGCTGATTATAATGTAGAGAGACAAGGTGGGTGACATTATATCTTTTATTGCACCAACTTCTATTGGTGAGAAACAAGCTTACACAGAGCTCTTAAAGCTTGGCTCTCTCCCCAACAGAAGTTGGTCCAATAAAAGATATTACTTCAGTCACCTTGGCTCTCTAATATCTGGGACCAACATGGCTATAACTACACTGCATACAACAATGGAAGATTTTAATGTAGTCCTTCCCCAATCCCTCCACAGCGACCCACACTCTTGAACCAAACTACTGAAAATAAAAGTGTATGTATCCTTTGTGCTGTTTAATAAACTGCAGAACTACTGAAAATAAAAGTGTATATATCCAAATGTAGTGTAGCTGTTTAATAAACTGCAGAAGCTACTATGTACCTTTGACCATCACATCTACCCTCTGCCCCTGGATCCATCTCCCAAGGACTTGCTGTGCCATTCCAACATTCCATCAGCTTCAAACCACCATCAATTTTTAATTAACCTGACATAGAAGCATTTGCATCTCATACCACTCAGCCTCCTCCAAAACGTCCAGTGTGTAACACAAGTCATCAAAATGTGTGACCAAAATGTGACACCTGTGTTGTATTGCATGTTCCGCCATAATTGAGTCTTCATAGTGTTTTTTTTAAATGCAAAGCCTGGCTTTTAAGGGTGTTTTCTCACCAATGTGAGTCAATTAAACCAGTTTTGTGAGTTGTAACACTCCCCTAAATCAACCTCTTAGGGATTGCAAAACTGAATTCACACACGAGAAAACAAGTTTTACACTTTAAAAACATTATAATCTGTCAGTTATAGCAACAGTGCACAGGGGTAACACATTCCGATTGTTTGGAGCCCTTGCCTGGGCTGCCCCAGTTCAGTAATGCAGCAGTCCTATTCCCTCCCGCCACTTCACACACAAACTGGTGCCCACTTTCCTCCTTAGTTACTGCAGCTACACACACACACACACACAGTATGTCAGCTATTATTAATGCAAACCCTCTCCCTGACAAACACACAGATGCTCATTCCTTACCCCAACACAACTAATACCTCCCCAATACACACATTAATGCCCTTCCTCCCCCAGTTACTGCTGCTTGGATCTCCCTACCTTGCTGCTGTACACCCACTGTCTTCTTGGACCATATGCTTTTCTGTCCCAGAGACAATCCACTCCATGGAGCAAAGAGACTAGGGCAAGGAGCAAAGTAAGAGCCAAGCAATTTCAGTTGGAGGCAAATGGAGCCAATGCCATTGTCACAGGTGCATAAAAAGAGACACACACCCCAGCTCGAGGCTGGCCCTTCTAATGCCCCTCCATACCTCTCTGGTGTGATGAACAATGTGTCAGCCCAGTAACTTCCTGCCTCTTTGCCCCACCCCTATTTAAAATGCGTTGTTGGCTGGGCAGCTCCCCTCCTTCTACCTTGGGTCTGTCTGCTGCTGGGGTGCAGGAAGTGAGGAGCCAAGGAGCAGGTGGCCCAGAGCTGCAGGCTAGCACGCCTACCTGCCAAGGCACAGCCTGACGATGCCAGGCAGCCTTCAGTACAGTGGAGGGGTCTGTTCCATCTTCTGTCCCCAAATGTAGAACTTCACCTCAAAATTACCCCCAACAGAGGCCAAGAATAGGGGAAGATTCAGCCCAGGGCCACTGACAGCCTTTGCATACATAAATACTTCATGGCTTTAAAACACATCATCTCACAACCTCTTCAGGACTGTTGGGAAATGCAGATTTCCAGCTTTCCAATGGGACCCAGTGCTCAGTTCTAACCCTGGAAGAGCCTGATAAATCTGACTTTAAAACTGTGACTTTTCAATCTATTTAAAAAAGCTTGTTAAGGTCATATTTAGAGAGGTTTGTTACTCTCTCTGTGCCATGTACAGTGGGACTGATGGTAACTAAGGCACCTGGTTTTGCAGGTGGAAAGATGCAAGAAATAATCCCTATTCAATTGTTTTAAACTTCCTAAAAACTCTTTGAGGAGGAATGGTTTGTGAAACACACGAGGCATACCCAAAAACCATGACTGTGTGGAGTGGAATAAATGTGTTAGGAACACTCATTTGCGATGGTCTGTTACTCCTGTAAGTAAGGACGACTCACATGAGCAAGGGTTTGCAGAATGACGTTCACATAGTGTGAGTTCTTTAGAGCTGGGGCTGTGTGTTAGTGTGTGTAAAGAACGAGTCAGACCTGTGATATTGCATACATTAGTATATGTATTACTGCAGTACCTACACACAGCCCACCGCCCCCCATTAGAAGAAAGTTACGGTTGCAAAGTCAAGCACTCAAAAGTTAGGAAATGCCTGTGTAACCTTCGTTTGGCCCTCTTGTGTATAATGCATTATAATATAGGCTTTAATTACATAAGCATGTACTGTTCTTTCCTCAAGACCCTGCCTCATTCAGTGCACAGGACAGATGGTGTTCAGTGAATGGGTAACTACTCAATATTTCTTTTTATTCTTGGCATCCATTAATAGAAAATTTTGGGCACTTAATTATAGGCATCACTACCTGTGCCACCTATGATAAATAATAATTATAGTTGTTTGCAGGGTTAATTGTGCATTGTAAGCTAATAAAGCACTATCCTTAGCCAAGAACAACTTATATACCGAACACGTACGTATTTTCAGAGAAGACTAATTCAACATTAACATCAAGACCCTGAAATGCAAATGAAATACAACAATGTATTTCTCGCTTCCAGAGTAAAAAAACACTCTTTGAATGATTTGTAGTTGCCTGCTTTGCAATGATAATCTGCAGATTCAGCCCTGAGAGTGCCAAAAAGGTATTTAATTGAAAACCTGGCAAGTGTGCCCTGTTAGATTTTTAAAATGTGATCCTGATTACCAAAAAAAAGCAAGGTGATTGAATCTGCAGTGGTGGTTTGTTTGTTTTTTTATTTCTCCAGAGCACAGATAGAGAAACAACATATTGGTAAGTATCAGAGGGGTAGCCATGTTAGTCCGGATCTGTAAAAGCTGCAAAGAGTCCTGTGGCACCTTTCGACTAACAGACGTAGTGGAGCATGAGCTTTCGTGGATGAATACCCACTTCGTCGGCTGCAAGTAGTGGAAATTTTCAGAGGCAGGTGTAAATATGCAAAGAAGAATCAGGCTAGGGATAACGAGGTTAGTTCAATCAGGGAGGATGAGGCCCTCTTCTGGTAGTTGAGGTGCGAACACCAAAGGAGGAGAAACTGCTTTTGTAGTTGGTGAGCCAGTCACAGTCTTTGTTTAGTCCTGAGCTGATAGTGTCACATTTGCAAATGAACTGAAGCTCAGCAATTTCTCGTTGAAGTCTGGTCCTGAATGTTTTTTGCTGCAGGATGGCTACCTTTACAACTGCTATTGTGTGTCCAGGGAGGTTGAAGTGTCCTCCTACAGGTTTTTGTATATTGCCATTCCTAATATCTGATTTGTGTCCATTTATCCTTTTACGTAGGGACTGCCCAGTTTGGCCGATGTACATGGCAGAGGGGCATTGCTAGCACATGATGGCGTAGATTACATTGGTGGACGTGCAGGTGAATGAACCGGTGATGGTGTAGCTGATCTGGTTAGGTCCTGTGCTGGTGTCGCTGGGTAGATACGTGGGCAGAGTTGGCATCGAGGTTTGTTGCATGGATTGGTTTCTGAGTTAGAGTTACTATGGTGCGGTGTGTCGTTGCTGGTGAGAATATGCTTCAGGTTGGCGGGTTGTCTGTGGGTGAGGACTGGCCTGCCTCCCAAGGCCTGTGAAAGCGAGGGATCGTTGTCCAGGATGGGTTGTAGATCACTGATGATGCGTTGGAGAGGTTTTAGCTGAGGACTGTATGTGATGACCAGTGGAGTTGTGCTAGTTTCTTTCTTGGGCTTGTCTCGCAGCAGGAGGCTTCTGGGTACACGTCTGGCTCTGTTGATCTGTTTCTTTATTTCCTAGTGCAGGTATCATAGTTTTGAGAACATATTGCTATTTTACATAAAACAGACTGAAAAGCAAGTATTGGCTATGGTCATTCTGTTTCTGTTTATTTTGATGTTTAAAAGCCTGCTCAAAGTCTATTTCACAAAGGACCATTTTGATGTTTATCCCACTCAGCATTTTAGTTTTACAGAGCTGTGCTACAATCCATCACAGATATTAAAAGAGATTATTTTGAATCCTAGGAAAGGAATTGTTGATGATCAGACAATAGCGGTGACTAGGGCCTTGATCCCAGTCCCATTTTAGTCAATGTCAGAATTCACAATGACTTCAGTCAGGCACTAGAACTGCTGCTTTCTCCTCTCTGCGGTATGGTCCAGTATAGCGTACCATCAAGAGCCAGTGTGCCGTGCCAGACCAGACCGGCTTCCCCAGGCTGGTGCTTTAAAGGGCCCCGGGCTCCCCGCAGTGGCCGGAGCCCCAGGCCCTTTAAAGCGCAGCCAGCGCCCCGCTGCTGGAGCCCCAGAGTAGCAGCGGGGCTCTGGCGCTGATTTAAAAGGCCAGGGGCTCCAGCCGCTACCAGGGCTCTTTAAAGCACACCCCCCCCCAAATCCCCGGGGCTCCCCGCAGTGGCTAGAGCCCCTGGGGACCCCCGCAGCGGCCGGAGCCCCCGGGGCCCTTGAAAGCACCACCCGAGCCCGACTGCCGGAGCCCCAGGGTAGCGCTGGCAGGGCTCCGGAGGTGACTTAAAGGGCCTGGAGTTCTGCTGCGGTAGCGGCGGCCAGAGCCCGGGGCCCTTTAAATCGCCCCTGAGCCCCAGGGCTCCCAGCTGCATCTGCAGCTGATAGCTCCAGGGGTGATTTAAAGGCCCCAGGGCAAGGGCTCTGGTATTTAAAGCCCCCGCCTCTTCCGGTCAAGGCCATGTCCCCCTGCTGAGGACTCCGAAGTACCGGTAAGTCCTTTAAATTACTTTCACCCCGACTCTCTGTCTGGTCAGTAGCATGTAAACCTTTCCCTCACTGCCATGATCCATCCGGTCTTCAGCACTGCAATCCACTGTACCTGGCACTGCATTGAAAACTGAGGCAACCTTCTTGCTAAACCAAGTCTCTCACTATGGGACACCCGTGCCCTGTGATGGGCATTAGCTGCCTCTTGGTTTCTGGGTAGGATTTCAGGGGTTAGTTTTGACCTATAAAGTTGTACCTAGCTTGTGACCCACTTATTTGGGAGGCTGCCTCTTCCTGTGCAATACTGATAGTTACAACCGTGGAGCATCCTGAGGGTCAGCCAGAAGGTGGTTCACTGGGAAGGGTCCTCAGCCTTACTATTCATCCACCCAGTTACATGGCTGGTTTGAAATATCTCAAACACACCCCCTGCGAAGTCTGTCTGTTTTCCCTTATGCAGAGGGCTGAGATACTGGGGCTTTTGGAGAGTGTGAGTAGACTTTGGATGGGCTCCAGATGACTTCTTGTGACATGAGTTGAGTTATGGTGTTTGAGAGGCTATTGGGCTGGATAGCTCTTGTAAATCAGTGTAACCCAACTGAAATCTATGGAGCTGTGTCAATTTACAGTCAGGTGGTATCCGGGAGCTATTCTTTGCTTCCTGGATTGTGTTTTAGAAGCTGTTCAAACACCTGTAGCCTGGATAGATGCTCTGTCAGCCTCATCAAGTCCATTGCAATCAAAAAGACTCCCATTCACTTCAAGGGCTCTGCATCCTTCAAAATAAACATGCTGTTCTGAATACCTGTATAAAAGTCCAACCTTGCAAGGTGCTGAGTAGATTTCACTCCCATTGACTTAATTCGGAGTTGGCACTTTGCAGCATCAGATTCTTAATCCTTGGCTCAAGGTCTGATTTTATTGAAAGGAAAATCAAATACATCGGGAAGCTTCAGTGGGACTAATAAGGAATGGACCAAGTTGGTTTCCAAGTGATGCATGAGTGAAAAGAACTCAACCTTTTATCTGCTACGCTTTGTTTCTGAAAAAAAAAAACCCACAGACTTTTTGCAAAATGTGTAAAGATCAGAAGTTAAAACAAAACAATTACTGAATTACTGAATCTGAATTTCAGAGTTTAAAAGCATTTGCCTCTTCTTAGAGGGACTATCCCCAGGAAGCTAAAAACAGAAACATCCCCTGGATTTATGAGCGGTTTGTTAACCAGATACTTTAGCAATGCAGGCTGCATTTTTTCACTCCCTCCTTTGCCTGCTGCAGCCAGTTTTGCCACCCTCATTCATGCTGAATAGGATACGTACACCTGCAAGCACTTTAATTGAAATCAGCACGACTACTCATGGACAAAAGTATTCTTCACCATGAGCAAATGTGGCAGAATCAAAACCCTTCTAAATATTACATAGTTCAGGAAGTGGCCTGTGACATCTCTCAGATGCTAATACAATTGAGGAAATAGATTCTTAATTTATCTGGCTCCAGCAAAACTGGCTGGCAATTCAGTTGAGCAGGATGGGGTTTGGACAGGAAATTTCAGCCTGTTTCTTTATTTGGGGACAGATTGAAATTGAGCCTCAAGCAGCCAGGCACAGGATTAAGGGGGAGTCAGACACCAAACCCCAGCATGGTCACATTAGAACTTCATGCATTCCAGATCCAAGCAGGCTAGAAAACAGGTCTACGTGCCTGATGCTCTCCTTCCGCTATACAAGCATGTGGGCAGGGAAGAGAGACAGAGTGGCTGGAGCTTTAACCTCTGCACCTCCAGGCCAGCAGAAATTAGCTATCCCAATGCGGAAAACGAAGAGAGGAAGGATATTCTTGTGGTTAAGACACTGGACTATGACTCAGGAGGCCAGCATTCAATTCCTGGCTGTGATACAGACTCCCTGTGTGCCTTACTCTCTCTGCCTCAATTCCCTGTTTGTAAAATGGGCGTACTTCTTTTTCTCCCACCCATGAGCTACCTCGCCTGTTTAGATGGTAAGCTAGTCAAGGTAGGGTCTGTCTCTTCCTGTGTATATATATATATACAGTGACGATCACATAAAACAAACAATAGCCTTCCTCATTTTCAGGGCTGTGGTCAGTTGCTGGCTCATGCCAGGTGAGGTGTTACTATGGGCTACCACTGCTGGAAAGGGTTGGGGCTTAAAACTCATTGAGCCTCTGATGCGTATCTTGACTTTTTCACAACCTCTTTGAAGACATGCATTTAAGTTTTCATGCTCTTAAGTTTCCAAAGTGGCAAGCTGAGGATGCAGTCTGGAGGAAGGAATATCAAATAATCGCTTCCCCTTTATTTTACCTGCCTCTTTTACATTGAACACTACTGTCTGATATATTCTGCCAACAGACCTAACATTGCATTTGTTTTCTTTCAGCTACGATGAGTGCATTGGGCCTGGAGCGACACAAATCTATATTCCTACAGATGATCCTCCACCCTATTCTCTGACAGATCCTCGTCAAAGGAATGAATTGTCTATAAACATTAGCTTGGAAGAGGAGGCAGCCTCTGGGACTACAGGAAGGTCTTCTAATTATCCAGTCAGACTGCAAGACTTGCAGCAGCCCATCTCATCAATTTCTTTGACAGCACTCACTCTGGAGGCTGCCCCCACGTATGAGACGGTTGTGTGTGAACAAAATAGCCCCATTCCGCTGGTTCCAATGGATGTACTGAAAAATTCTTCAACTGACTGTCAAACCCTTCTCAACCAAATCATCTAAGTGAAAGTGGCTCTTTCCACCCACTCTTTAGGAGGAGTCTGCCAGAATGAAAAAAAATGGGGCTTAAATGGAAGAATAAAACCCATAAAACTTTTATCTATTTTATATCTTTAAATGAGGCTGGATTTTTTTAACAGTGAATTTTGAAAGTTTAGGTAAACTTTTATCTTTGGGCTTTGAATTATTCCCTGGTGTCTCATATAAACAACTGCAGAATAAAACAACAGCAACAAGCAGTTCATCCAATCGTTCTGAAGCATCTGAAAACACATTCAAGTCAGCCACTGTTAATGTAGATACATTAGCCAATTGACACGATTTGTCAATGTTATGGTATTCGCATGTAGTAGAGCAAAAAGAGTTTTTTGTTGTTTGTGTACGTCATTGGTACATTATAACAAATGTCTTAGAAATAAGAAGAAACCTATAATTTTTATTTAAAATATATTTCAAGTAGACAGGCTGGATAGAATCTGGAAAATGTGGTCATCACAACTACTCATCTATTTGAAGGTGATGAAAGACGATATTTTGCTATTCTTAACCTTTACACATATTGCTACCATGCTTTTGATGCCATTCCAAAAAGTGCCAATCCCACCTCAAAATTAAAAAAAGATATCGGAGTTCTAGAAATGTCAATGGAGTCTCAGAAATCCTAATTGGCTAGACCTATAGCAATGGGTTTCCAGAACTGCTAATTGATGAGGAAGGCCTACAACAGCCTTCCTGGTGGGGTTGGTACCTGTGAAAATTCTATCACAGCATGGTGGCTTGGCATAGCCATGGCTGGAAAGGTAATCTGAAATACTAGCAGGTAGGTTAGGCCTGGTTCTCGTGGTACAAAGCTGTATTTCCAGGCATGAGCTAGTCGTCTTTCTCAATTATGAGCCTACAGTATGTTCTAGGGATCAGGACCTTTCCCTGCAGTAATTGCCAAAGTGCAAAGTAAATAATAGATGCCAGGATTTGCCATGCACAGTGACATAGTGAATCTTATTTTGCAAAAACCCCTTTAATCATTCATGATCTCTTTCACTGCAATTTAGCTGTCCATAAATCTTGCATCTGTTCTTAGATCTCTATCACTCTTATATCTGAGAGAAATTGACTCATTCTGGCAATAACAATAGAGGTAAACTCTGTAAATATGAAGATTTGACCTTACTTGGTATGGTGAGCATACACTCTTTGTGGTCCAGATCCTTAACTGGTGTAAATCAATGTAGCACCTTTGAAGCCATTGGATCTGGCCCGTTTTGGTAAATCTCTTGCAGATATTTCCCTGGCAAAAGTCCTTCAATTTTCATATGGGCAGAAAGGACCTCCATTTAATATCTCCTCTGAAGGACAAGTATGTAATTACTCCTTATGAAAATGAATACAGTACATGTTATCTTTGCTTTATGTTTTCTTCCAGGTCATTGATGAAAATGATGATCCCCCATTTACAGTTACATTTTGAGACTATCAGTTAACCAGTTTTTAATGTGTGCCATGTTAATTTTATATTAGTCTAGCTTTTTAATCAAAATGTCATGTCATACCAACTCACATGCTCTACAGATGTCTAAGTATATTACATCAACACTATTACCTTTATCAACCAAACTTGTAAGATCTCAAATTAAGTTGACAGGATCTATTTTCCATAAACCCATGTAGAGCTGTAAAATTTCATTTCCCTCCTTTAGTTCCTTACTAATCCATCACTGACAATATTTAAATCAAGAGTGGATGTTTTTCTAAATCTGCTGTATGAATTATTTTGGGGTAGTTCTATGGCCTGGGCTAAACAGATCAGCCTGGATGAGCACAATAGACCCTTCTGGCTTTAGCATCTATGAATTTAATAGGACCTTACCCCATGAATAGTCCTACTGGAATCAGTGGGACTCCATGCAGAATAAGGTACTAGTCAAGTAAACAGGTGACAGAATCTGACCTATAAATATTAGAAAGTAAACGAGAGCGTAGAAAGTCTTTCCTTTGTAACTATAAAGTTGTGGTGCTGGGGGTGTCTCTTGAAGCTGCAAACACGTTGCACCTCACAGGATCAGGTCCCCAATCTGTTGTTAGGAACATACAGCTAAGAAAATACATTTTAAATATTATTTTTAACCTGACAATGCCCCCTTAATTTATTTCATTTCCCTCCATTAATTTTCAACGGGTGGTGAAGGGCTCAGATTTTTCCCCCCAAACTCTCATTTTGATGAAGGCGGTGGCGAGAATGACAGATTTGTATTTTGTCGAGTGAGGGAAATGTTACCAGTGCTGAAACTGTATCTAATCAAACTCTCTGTTCATACACTAGAGCTAAAACATTCTTAGTACTGTAATCTGGATTACAGGTAGCAGGATTGTTCACAAATAGCCGTCTGCGCCCCCTTGTGGTGCATTGTTTTATAAAATAAACTCATCTGTTTATCATACTATGTAGACCTCACTCAAAGGGCCCAATCCATCAAAAATATGTCCAGCTTCTTTGTCAGAGAGGAACACAGAAGCCAACTAGAACATCATCTTCCATACTCACGTTCAGCATAGAAGCCAGGCACATACTTCTGCTGGTTTGGGGCTTAACAATGATTTATTGTTTATATGTTTTAAGTAAAACAAATACTACTAACAATAGTGTAGTACTTCTATAAGTAATTTAGCACTGAGTGCACAAGTATGTTATCTTGTCATATACTTACTGTAAAGAAATACTTGCTTTCTGAACAGTGACCAATGAAAAAGTGCTTCTTTTAGTAAATAGTATTTAACTGTTGGGTTTTTTAAAATTTCTTCCAAATTAGAATTAGAAGTAAAAGTACGTTATTAATTGTACGAAGTAACTTTGCAATTAGTATTTCACTGAAATGACTTGCAGGAGTGACTTTTTAAAAACTGGTTGGTAATTCTTTTTAAACAGCTAAATGTTGAAAGCTAACATTTCTGCGGAAATAGTTGGACAAGTCTGAATGGAAGTGACCCAGATACTATTCAGGACAGAGAATACCATTAACAGACGTTTGTATGCAACTATAACCTCTCTCCAGTAGATTTTTACTACCACCACCAGAGTAAGAAGAGTGGACTATCGTTCTTTTTAATTATATAATAGAGAAATCTAATTTCTTAGAGAACACAGGACTATTGAAAGGTCCAATCTAACCCCTACTTACTAACCCCTACCTACTGAAGTCAACAGGATTCTTTCTCCAGAGTTTAATGGGAGTTGGGTTAGAGAACTATATCCTGCTATCAGGTTTTGCCCCAGACACTCTCTTAACTTCAAAGGGTGCCCAGTGGGCAGGCTGAGTGCAGGACATGGCCTTTTGTTTATCTCGTTATTGTCAGGAAAAACAGTGTGGACACAATGTTTCTTGCTGTTACCATTGGCACATGTCTGTATTCATCTCCTTTATTCGGGGTATTTTTAGTATACTGACCTTTGCAGACTGAACTTTTAGTAAAGAACATACATGTAAATCATAGAACTCCTGTGCTTTTTGTTGCATCTGTACCGATTTGGGACTGCTCTTTCTCTTCTTCAGTTGTCTGCCAGTTGACGAGGTTAATTCAGGGCAAGATTATGGCTCACCCTACACACCCTCTGTGGGAACTAAGGGGAAGAAGCCTATCCTTGGGCTACTCACACTGTCAGAGCACGGGGGAGGGCAGCTTCCATGGAGTCACTCCTCCTTCTGCACAGTTGGGAGGGGAGCGTGGGCAGAGCTTTGATTCTATTTCCCTACCCGCAATGTACTGGCCAAGGTTGCAGATTACTTCACCCAAGCAGCAAAGGGGGAGGATCAATTTCCTCCCTTGTCTGTTCCCGGGGCAGTGCAGATACATGCGACTCTTTGGAAATAAACAGACTAACCCTTAAGTTTATGCCTGAGTATTCACCGACTGCAGACTCATGTATGTGATAATTTTTCATCTAACCTCTACAAATAATGAGTGGCCCTCATCTAAGCCAATCTCTGCCCACCCACTTAAATAAATGGCCTCCTCAGCAGCTGGATGTAATTCTCACTGAAGTAAACTGAAGCCTTTCCATTGACTTCATTGAGCGCTAGATCAGTCCCAAAACACATAAGAGCTACAATTACAGCCCCTATAGGAAATGAATATCTTACCAAAACCACAATATGGTCATAGTCCTATAGGATCCACAAGTGCAGATGTTTCCAGCTGTGCACTAGAGGAAGCCTGTTCTTTAACACTGAGATGAGAAGCAGCATCTTGGTCTCCATTCCACGAAGAACGATGGAATTAGTGGTGCCTTTTCTCTTCCCCAACTTGTGTATGAACCATCTCCCTCAGAAGTTATGCTGAAATCATGACATACCGTTGAGAGCAGCACAGAGAGCCCCTTCTTTCAAGTAACGTATAATTTCAATAAATGGGTTTCCTTCATCTGAAAAAGTGTTATCCTAGTGCACATTCCATAGTAATTAACTACTGATTGCTTCACTCTTCAGTCGCTAAAGTCACCAGTGATAGCACGGAAATGTGCTTAGCTCTCCTCTACTACTCTGTTTCTCAAACACAGCTTTTTCACAACTGCAACTATTTTCCATAGACACTAGGCAGTGGTGAGCTGGAGCCGGTTCGCACTGGGTCGCTAGAACCGGTTGTTACATTTAGAAGCCCTTTTAGAACCGGTTGTTCCGCGAGGGACAACCGGTTCTAAAAGGGCTTCTAAATTTAACTGGCCAAAAGTGGCGCCTTAGGCGCTGACTCCACGGGTATTGCAGCCCTGGAGCACCCAAGGGGAAAATTGGTGGGTGCAGAGCACCCACCGGCAGCTCCCCGCCCCACCCCCGGCCCCAGCTCACCTCTGCTCCGCCTCCTCCCATGAATGCACCATCCCGGCCCCCCGCTTCTCCCCGCCCCACCCCCAGCTCACCTCACCTCCACTCCGCCTCCTCCCCTGAACGTGCCACCCCGCTCTGCTTCTCCACCCTCCCAGGCTTCCCGCAAATCAGCTGTTTGTGCGGGAAGCCGGGGCAGGCTGAGAAGCAGGCGGCGGCTTCCCGCTCAGGCCCAGGGAGGCGGAGGTGAGCTCGGGCCGGGGGAGGGTGCGAGGAGGGCTGCCCGCACTGCAGCAGGTAACCCGGGGGGGGGGGGTACGCAGGGGAACCGCTCCCCGCCCCGGCTCACCTCCACCACCCTCGGCCTGAATGGGAAGCAGCGGCCTGCTTCTCAGCCCACTCTGGCTTCCCGCTGAACAGCTGATTCGCGGGAAGCCGGGGCGGGGGGGGCGGAGAAGCAGAGCGGGGCGGTGCATTCAGGGGAGGAGGCGGAGGCGGAGCGGAGGTAAGCTGGGACCGGGCACGGGGTGGGGAGCTGCCGGTGGGTGCTCTGCACCCACCAATTTTCCCCATGGGGGCTCCAGCCCCGGAGCACCCAGGGAGTCGGCGCCAAAGGCGCCACTTTTGATGTGATCAGTGCGGGAGTGGCCGCTCCCCCTGCTCCCCCCTAGCTACGCTCCCCCGCCTTTAGGAGCCAGAGGGACCTGCTGGATGCTTCCTGGGAGCTGCCCCAGGTAAGCACCACCGGGACTCCCCACCTCGCCCCCCGGCAGCTGCCTCTGGCTCTTAGGGGTGGTGTGGGCACCCACTACGGTGGCCCACGAGACCCTCCTTCCCAGTTCTGGGGGCAGTCAGGGGACAGGGGAGTGGGGTGGATGGGGCAGGAGTCCGGGGGGGCATCAAGGAACGCGGGGGGGTTGGATGGGGCAGGAGTCCCGGGGGGCGGGGGTGGGCAACGACCCCCTCATGGGGTGAGGAGAGAACCTGTTGTTAAGATTTTGGCAGCTCATCACTAAAACTATGCACAAATAAATACAGTATGTGACGGGGCAAGGTCAGATGGCTATAGAAAAGTAGTGGGAGATAGATATATTAGCTCCAGGCTAAACAAATCCCTGGTACCAAGTTAAGTGAAATGGAAGCTGCTCCAGGTCAATTAAGACACCTGGGGCCAATTAAGAACTTTCCAGAAGGCAGGGAGAAGGCTAGGTTGATTGGGACACCTGAAGCCAATCAGGGGCTGGCTGAAACTAGCTAAAAGCCTCCCAGTCAGTCAGGTGGGTGTGCATGTCAGGAGCTGTGGGAGGAAGTTGCACTGTTGGAGAGGCTGAGTAGTACACACCATATCAGGCACAAGGAAGGAGGCCCTGAGGTAATGGTGAAGTGGAGCTTGAGGAAGTGATGGCTGCTGTGGGGGAAGTAGCCCAGGGAATTATCATGTCATGTTTCTAAAAGGTCAGCTACCATAGCTGATACTATTAGGGTCCCTGGGCTGGAGCCCGGAGTAGAGGGTGGGCCTGGGCTTCCCCCCCCGACACCTTTGCTCCCTGATTAATCACTGAGACTGGGAGACAACAGAGACTGCAAGGAAGGATAACTTCTCCTTACCTCCCTTGCTGGCTTATGATGAAAATGGCTCAGTAGACTGTGACCCTTGTCCCTAGAGAAAGAAGGGTTATGTGGAGGGTCACAGTGAGCCTCTGAGGCTAGTGAAATCCCCCAGGAAACATGGGACTCACGGAGGCAAGGACAGAGCTTTGTCACAGGTGACATTTGTAGTATCTGCACAAAACTAATATATATTCACCTTGAATTTTATACTTTTCCTTAGATCTTTAGTTTTCATGCATTTAAATAACTGAAATGTGCACTATATTTCACCACATTTGTTGTGAAATGCCTTCAATGCCTTCCCATTGAGATATGGAGTATTATTCTACGGAATGCAAAAAGAAAAGGAGTACTTGTGGCACCTTAGCGACTAACCAATTTATTTGAGCATAAGCTTTCGTGAGCTACAGCTCACTTCATCGGATGCATACTGCAGTTTCCACAGTATGCATCCAATGAAATGAGCTGTAGCTCACAAAAGCTTATGCTCAAATAAATTGGTTAGTCTCTAAGGTGCCACAAGTACTCCTTTTCTTGTTGCGAATACAGACTAACATGGCTGTTACTCTAAAACCATTCTACAGAATGGTACATTTCAGGCTTCTTCTTAGCAAAATATATCTTGTGCTGTCATAGGCTCAGAATGAGGCACAAAAATAAAAAGCTTGCACACGTTGTTAGTTATCCATTTTTTGAATCACTGTGAATGAGGACAAAGTGTGGAGTAAAACAGATTATGTAGGATACATTTTGATATCTCTATATGAGGCAGCAAAGTAGCTCTACATGCTCATGACTAGAACATTTTCATTTGCCCATAGGCCAAGTTGCTTACTGTCAAATTATTTAAAAGGTGTCTTTCTTTTAGCTCACCTACAAACAGGTTAGGGCATCAGTGATGTACATGCTCGGAACTGCTTGCATGACATTTCCCGATAAATTTCTCCTTACACGTTTATCAGGTCAACTTTATTGATAGCAATGCTCTGTGTTAACCAATGTTCTAGTTCTTAGAGGTGATGAATGAAGAAATAGATCCTAATGAAGAATAAGTGCAGGTGTAAACATCCCAGTCCCATTCTACCCTTCTGGAAAAGTCCTGGAATGTAACAGAAAATTATAAACTTGCTATAGCCTTTTTTTTTTTTTTTAAGACAAACCATTCCATAACATTTAATAGAGAATTATATCCCTGCTTTAGAATTCTAGAGTACGGTTCAAAACACCCATAGACAGGACAGGAACCTTTGATAAATTTTACAGGACTTTCCCAGAAGGCCAACAATAGAACAATTTACAAGAACCTCTTGCCATCCCAGCTATGCCTTCAAAGCAAAGATATCAAGCCAGTCACCTTACAATTGTTGATTTTTTTTTTTTTTTTTTTTGCTATTTGTTGTAAAGTGCCAGCTGTGTGCTAGACACAGAGGTACATTACTTCATTATACAACATGTGGCAATCCACTCTGCGAAGGGATTCATCAGCCATCCCAGTTGTCAAGAGGTAAGATGCCAGAATGGGAACAAATGGGCTGGGAGGAATGAAAAATATAAAAAAATTTGAAGAGGGAAAAAATCCCTTATGTTATCGTAGAGGTGAAATTTAAATTCCCTTTATTCTGGTAGAGTTTCCAGTCAGATAACAGCATGCTGACTAGTTTATAATGGAAAAAATGCATGTCACTACTTCCTGGCCTCTGAATTAGCAATTGTGTCTGTCAGGAACTAATAGCAGCTGGAGTTTCCTTTCCAAATTCTGGGTGCCCTATCTATATCCTTTAGAAAACACAGGAAATAGACATTTACTTAATTCAGGTTGCTTCTATGACCAAACTAAGAACTAAACAGTTTTTCGTAGTGTTTTATACCACAGCCACCAAACTTTCCTTGCATATGGTTTTCAGCACCATAGTATCTCAGCGCCTCGCCACCATTAACGGATTTTATTCTCGCAATGCCCCTGTGAGGTACGGAAGTATTAACCCATTTCACAGATAGAGGACTAAGGCATAGGCCTTGTCGACACTATACAGTTTTGTCAGCTTTTGTAGACAAAACCGTGGAGGAGTACACGCTGAAACTTTCCTCCCGCCAATGTAACGCCCCTGCTATGCCGACATAATAAAACTACCTCGACGGGAGGAGTAGGGCTATGTCGGTGTAGTTAGGGTGATGCAGTGTCTGTGTAGACACTCCTGTCCTTCCATCGGCTGTTGGCTGTCATTCTTGTCAATTTCACGGCTCTGCTGGACGCTGCCCAGTCTCTGCTCCAAGCCAGGCTGCCATCCAGGCTCCAGGCTTGGGCTGCTTCCAAGGCTTCTGGATCAGCATGCCCTACTGGGAGTCCTGTGTCCCCCAGGGTCTTGGCTCCCTGCTTTCTGCTGGGAGCACGGCAGCTAACCAGACTCCCAGAGCTGATCTCCCCACTGGAGGCAAGAAGCCTTGGGAGGCTTCCCCTGTGCTTCCAGCTGGAAGCATGGAGGCAAAAAGCCCTGAGGTCAACTGGGCTCCAAGTGGGGAGCTGCATGGAGCTGAGAGCCCTGGCTTTCAGCCCCCCATGCTGCCCCTTTTCAGTCAGTGGAAGTGCTCCTGGTGAGGAGGTGCACGACCGACAGACAGAGGGTAGTGTGGACATCAATGCCATGGCTGTAGGTCGACATATCTTTGTAGTGTAGACATAGCCTAAATTTAGTCACTTGCCATTGGCCAGACAGGAAGTCTGTTTCTGAGTCAGAAATTGAACCAAAGTCTCCCAAATCGCAGCCCAATGTCCTGTCCACTAAGCCACCTTTCCTAGCCTTACAGAGAACAGATCAAAGTTCAGACACCTACTACTTGACTTTGCTGTTCTAGAGGCATCTCACTTCCTCGCATGCCTGAGCATTAGTTAGTTTTTCAGTATATACAGCAATAGGCATCTCTCATACAGCAACGTCAAACTCTACATCCCAGCCCAATTTCAGACAGGTCCATTCTGGTGTAAGCATTCTCACTTCATCACAGAGAGACAGAACTTGCAGGAGGATTGGCTTTCAGTGTTCAGTATGGCCAGAGATAAGGATGGTATTTAAGGGTGTCTGGAGTGAGCTGACAATTTGCTCCCAGCTCACTTTTAGGACCTGATTTCCCCCCCGCTTTACATTAGTTTTACTCCCGTATAAATCCATAAAGCCATTGATTTTAATAGCATACCTCTGCTGGCAGAGACTGGCCTGATGAAGTAAAAGAATCAGGCCTGCAGGGCCAGATTCACAAAGGGACTTAGCTGCCTCTGACATTCTCAATATCACCACTCAGCTGTCGCCTAACCCTGTAGGGACCTAAGTGTCTGCCAGTGGGCATGCACAGAGCCACTAAGTCCCGATGCCACCACACAGCCAAGCAGCGTAGAGCCCTTGCTCATGTAGGCAACTACCCTACCTCTCTTCCCATCAGGGCCCAATTCTGTAAGTGTTCTCGGAGCACACCTACAGGATCAGGCCCTGTACAAAAGACAGCCAAGTGCAAGGAAGTCGAGAATTGTGTGCCTAGATGTCCCTGGAATAGCCAATAGCCCAGTGGTCAGGGCACTCACCAGGAATGTAGGAAACCCAAGTTCAAATTCCTAAGTACCTTTGTGAATTAGTCTCCAGGTTCAGTTCAGCTCTGGTGTAGGTGGGCACAATACCTCTTGGATTCCATAGGAATTGTGCTTGCTTATGCATGAGCTGAATTTGGTCCTCAGAATCATCATGCTTTCTCTGTTGGAACTACTGACCAGGTTTTTGCTTAGTTGCAGTCTTTGGAATATAAATATTACAGTAATCACCCCAGCAGTGACAAGCACTTGTTTACCGATATATTTCGGATGAGCTCTCTCTACTCTTTTGCTCTGAATGAATCCAATAAATTCAAGGTGGAGAGGCACTTTTTGCCAGGTTAGATGCCAACAAAGATGAAGCAATGAAAGATCCCTGTAAAACCAAGATCACTGTGTCACAGCTTTGCTCCCAACAAGATATTTTATGTTGGTGAGAGGTTAAAGCCAGATTTATTTCTGTGTCACAAACGGTAAAAGAAACAGAGGAAAGAGCAAAGCATGGACTGGGCAACAAACTCTTTCATATGCTTTTGTTTAAAAAAAAAAAAAAAGGGTGTATCTAATGGGAGCCTGTTTGGCTTAAGGAATTGTAAATGGACTATTGCACCTTGCACAGCTAAGTCACTGGCACAAACCCGTGCCATGTTGGGAGTGAGAGCTGGCATCAACCAAGTACCATCTTGTGTTTTGAGGTGGTGGTCTCAGAAATGTTTTTGGAGGCCAGATTTCTAAGCCTTTGGAACAATCTCCCAAAAGAAAGGGTAGAAATCCCATCCCTGGAGACATTTAAAGAGACAACAGTAGAAAATATATTTCAGCTCACCTCAGCATAATGGTGGGGGAATGAGCAGAAACATGGATGCTGGGCCCCAGTAGCTGGGTCAGTAGCTGTCTGCATATGGTGATGGTGCAGCTGAGCTGCCTGTAGGCTCCAGCGGTGCCATGTCTCTGACTCCTGGGGCTAAGAGAGGGGGCATTGAAATAGTGCAGCAGATGGCCGGATGGCCTCATTCGGACATGTCCTTATTCCTAGCTAAAGCAGCAATTTCCATATAGCAATTATCCATGCACGATTTCTACATAAGAAATTCCCAATGACATTTCACTTGGAATGATTATCAAGGCACATGTTTCTAGGAAGCCTGAGAAGTCAGATTCAAAACTGGTTCAATTGCAATAGAGCACAGCTGTCTTGTGCATGAGAAGAGGGAGCAGCAAATGATTGTGTTTATGTGAATCTGGGATTTGGCACAAAATTAATCAAGGGAAACCATTTATTCAAAGGGATTAACAAGAAAATGGTGTTTAAAA
Source organism: Chelonia mydas (assembly GCF_015237465.2). Lineage (NCBI taxonomy): Eukaryota > Metazoa > Chordata > Testudines > Cheloniidae > Chelonia > Chelonia mydas. The sequence continues at coordinate 25,331,769 of NC_051252.2, read as the reverse complement.
AGGAATAGCTATATTGTAACTGGGATAATCTATTGTGAGTGATGCCATTAAGAATTTATGGAGCCAAATTCAGACCTGGAATGAGCAGGTGCAGTTCCAAGGCCGTCCCTGCAGTGAGGCTGGATTACACTATTTCTGATTTGGTCTTAATATAAATGGCAGTCCTAGAAGACCAATAAAAGAATAGGGAGAGCAGACATTAACAGATGGGAGAAAATTGGCACAAACACTGTGCTGGCCAAAGACAAGGAGCCCCAAATCCAGATTCCAAATGCAAACATCACTGAATTTGGGGAGTGTTTGGATCCAGATCTGAACAAGTCTTCTAGGTGTTGCATCCAAAATCCAGATTACAAAACTACCGCACCAAAGAGGGTGGGAGGGAGAAGGGAATCCTAAATCGAGACACTGCTCACATTCGAATCTTGGCAATGTAGAGGTAGAGTAAAATAAACTGAATATAATGTCAAAATAAATAGCACAAGGAATAGGCTGCATTATTCATAATCCTATTTCATTCAGACCCTCCAGTCTTTAATGTATCTAAAGCTGCTGCAGAGTCTCTATTCTGCTGCTTAAACCCAGGGCATCCTGTAGAATAAAGGTCTAGCTAGGCATGGAAATCATGTGAACTTCCTCAGACATTTCCACTGAGTTGGGGACAGGCCCAGCAGCTTCTTGCTATGGAATTTTGGACCTGGATATTTAGTCTTCCCTATCAGGCTTGATGGCACCTCTTCCCAGTTGGTGTGACCAGTTAGATTTAATACAGCAATTGGTTCATGTTCCTGTTGGGAATAAAAGTAAACAGTGAAGGGGGGTTTCTAATGCAGCAGCTGCTTTCCTGACATAAAGGATGAAAAATAAAATGAATAAATAAAGGCAACAGAGAACTTTACCCTTCCTCCTGCAAACTACTCAATATTTTGTGGGCTGTGCTAATGCCATGGTCCAGACCACTTGCATCCCGCCCTGGCCATCCAATCCTGCACCAAATAAAGTCAACAGGAGTTTTGCCTGCAGCAATGGCTCGAAATGCTGGAGACTCACTGCTGCAAACTGTATTCCTCTGAACTATCTGCATTACTGTAGAATACTGCAGTATTCAGAAGGGAAACCTGCAACAGCTTTAGGGTTGCTAATTTTGGTTGGACATATTCCTGGAGGTTTTGTCACACGTCAATCAGTCTTTAATTAAAGAGTAATCTTTAATTCCTGGAGACCCCAGGACAATCGGCAACTGTAGCTTCAGGCATTTTATTGACTGGAGGGCTGAACAAACTATGATTACGAATAATGCAGCCTACTCCTTGCGCTGTTTATCATAGAATATCAGGGTTGGAAGGGACCTCAGGAGGTCATCTAGTCCAACCCCCTGCTCAAAGCAGGACCAATCCCCAATTTTTGCCCCAGATCCCTAAATGGCCCCCTCAAGGACTGAACTCACAACCCTGCGTTTAGCAGGCCAATGCTCAAATCACTGAGTTATCCCTCGCCCCCCCACCCCCAACCCAATTACTGTGTCATTACATTCCGTTTGTTTTACTGTGGCCCTACATTTCCAGGAGTAGTCCGTTATTGTAAGTAATCACCAGGAGGCTGCTGTAGGCACAAATGGTGAACAGCCGGAGAGCAGGTTTCACTTTTGCTTTGGACTTGTTTTTACTTCCTGATTCCACAAGAGCTGTCCTTGTAACTTGAGCCTTGACTGACACACAGTGTGACCACTTACTTCTTAGCAGTGCCACCGAGAAGCCAATAACGGATTAGACAGAAAAAACTCAGCAAAAGTAAAGCAGCATAGCAACTTCCTCATTTACAATCCCATAACCGTGCTTGAAATTTAAAGAACACTATTTGCTAGTGTGGCACTCCTGCACACTATGAAGGAGCTGAAAGCAGCAGCACCAGCCAAACAAGACATTTTAAGGGACTACCTTGCATACTATGGCACGAAGTGGTGGGAAGGAAAACTTTTGATCTGCAACGAGACAACGATAAAAACAAAAGCTAAACACTTCCTGGAGTCTGATGCCTGCCCTGCTGAGAGATTTAGCAGGTTTGGCTTCTACAGCATTGCAGAGAACTGCTTAAAAATGAAAAAGCAACAAGGAGGCAATGTTTTCAAAAGCCTGATCCAAGCTTTCGAGTTCCTAGAGCTGCTCTGCATCAACCTGTTCCTCTCTCCTTGGAGAAAAGAAATAAAGTCGCTGAAGGTAAGATATTAGATGAAAACAGTAGCATAGCAACAGGATCAGAAAGCTATAAATCAAATCCGCAGGGTAGTGCTTTATTCCCAGTGTGCTGCACCTTTAATGAAATTAGTGATTTACAGCTTGATCCAAAGTCCCCCGCAGTCAAGGGGAAATTTTCTTTTTATTTCAGTGGGCTTTCAAGCAGGCCCGTTATGTGCAAGGGATAAAATTTTTAAAAGTGCCTAAGGATATGTCTATATTGCAATAAAACACCAGCGGCTGGCCCATGTCAGCTGACTTGGGCATGTGGGCTTGGGCTGCATGGGGCCATAAAATTACAGTGTAGATGTTTCAGCTTGGGCTGGAGCCCAAGATCTGGGACCGGAGCCCAAGATCTGGGACCCTCCTTCCTTGGGGAGTCCCAGAGCGCAGGCTCCAGCCAGATCCCAGATGTCTAGGCTATAATTTTATAGCCTGCGCCCCATGTGCCCAAGTCAGATGACATGGGCCAGCTGCTGGTGTTTTATTGCATGCAGATGTAGGTGACTTAAGGCCAGATTTTCAAAGGTAGTTGCCTAAAGATGCAGCTAGGTGCCTTGTCAGATTTTAAAAAGGACCTGAGCAGGTTAGGCATTTAGCCTTTTGGGAACTAGGTGCTTTTTAAAATCCAAGTGGGTGCGTGGCTGCATCTTTAGGTGACTAAATATCTTTGAAAATATGGTCCTTAGGAGCCCAAGACTTTCAATGAGACTTCAACAAAGTGCCGAAGTCACTTTTGAAAATAAGTTTTAGGTGCGTTTGAAAATGTTGCTTATGTAGCCTGCCTTGCTAGAAGGGAGCAGCATGCTTTGCACTATTCACAGTAAAAAGAAAAGGAGGACTTGTGGCTACAGCTCATGAAAGCTTATGCTCAGATAAATTGGTTAGTCTCTAAGGTGCCACAAGTCCTCCTTTTCTTTTTGCGGATACAGACTAACACGGCTGCTACTCTGAAAACTATTCACAGTGTTATACTGGTGCCGTCTCTTCATTCTCTTCTTTGTGAATGGAGCGTTTGTACTTTGTATGTCACAGCCACATTGCAGTAATGTTCTAACGTAGAAAGCATAAACATTAAAACAAGCTACACTAACATTACAGCTCTTCCTTGGGTATTTTTAATGCAGATTGGGTTCTCTACAGATCAGACAAAAGGAAGCAATTTTACATAATGTCATCATTCTAAAAGTGTGGGTCCCAGAGCATGAGCTGTGAAATGCCATTTAAGCCCTGCATGGCTGCCAGTTTGGATTCATTCTAATGCTCAAATAAATATCACACAAGACAAATCAGTGCACAGACACGGGGGGCGTGGCATGGTGTGTGAGCCAGCCCCACAGCCAGAGCTAGGAGGGGGCTGGAGGAAGGATGCGGAGGGGCGTCAGCCCTGTGTAGGGCGTGAGCCACAGTTTCCAGCAGTTCTGTGCCCTATACAGGGCTTGCTTACTCAGTTCCCTGCTCATTCCACCTGCTGCCATCCTTACTGTGCAGACACAGGGTTGATCCATGGAAGGTGATGATTTGGGGATTGGCCCTTCTTTGAGCAGGGGGTTGGACTAGATGACCTTCTGAGGTCTCTTCCAACCCTGATATTCTGTGATTCTATGGGCAGAGTCAAACAGTACCTGAAGAAGTGGGAACTATCAACCACGGAATCCACAGTGATGGCCTGGCCTGACTTTGCTAAGCAGGAAGGCTTTTAGCACGTCTTTTTTGACGGTCATACCCTTGATTGTGGATTAATTACACAGCCTACAGACTATGCCCCTCCCCCACCCCCCATAACCTGTTGCTCATCTGTCCATATTGTTCTCCAGGCAAATATATAATGAACTATCAAAAGACAGGAGATAAGGAAAAGCTAAACAAACAAAGAGAAAGGTAAATGCCACCCCGAGGGAACGGAAACTTTTGATGAAGGACAAAAGAGTCTGAGGAATATGGAGCCTGCAGCAGACCAGAGTAAAATGATACAGACAGTATCCTCTGCAAGCCAGTTGCACAGGAGTTTGCTTGACCAGAGCGACTACTACAGCTACCTAATACTATGATCTTTGAACAGCCCTTTGAAACACTTGTCACAATTTTGAGTCACCACCTCAGTTCCTTGGAGCTCTTTGTTATAGCTTTAGACTAGGTTCAGGGGAACATGTGGGAAATCTAGTGTTCTAACACCAAGGGAAGCTCCAGAAACACAGAAGCTGGTATATTCATACAACTCTATTAAATGAACCCAACAATGGCATTATGATTTGTATTAACATAGCCCCTCACAGCCCCAGGCATGAATCTGGAGTCCACTGAGCCAGGCAGCATGCAAAGGCAGAACAAACAAAAAAACCAGCCCCTTCCCCAAGCAGTTTACAATCTGAGTAGAAGGCAGGAGACAGGCAGATACAGGTAATGGAAAGGATTATCAGTAATGTTTACATGTAAGGCTTTAAACCAAGATTTTTCCAAAGTAACTACTGATTTTGGGTGCCCAACTTGGCACACTTAAAAGAGGCCTGATTTCCAGAAAGCGCTGAGCATCCTGTGATGCTTTCTCAGAGCACCCAGAACTGTAAGCCACTGGGTTATCCCTCTGCCTCAGCAAGAGGGCTTTGCTGGAGTTTAACTGTGTGTCAGCTCCCTGCCACATCCATCTGTCCGCCTTACCAGCAAATGCCTCAAGATTCTGCCAGTCTTAACCTGGACTTGCAGGGAACATTCAGTAAACCCCCTGCAAGTTTCTCTGCAGTACCCTGCCCCTATCGCTGCAGAGTCTCCGAAATTACCAAAGTTTGCTGCCTCCAAAGAGACAGTGCACACAACAGCTTGTTAGTTTTGCTGAGGACCCAGGCTTTACTGTAACACACAGCACTGAGATGACTTTATGGTAAAATCAAAAATAAGTTTATTGCTAAAGAACAGAGATTTAAGTGATAGTAAGCAGAGACAATAGAAACTAAACATTGGTACAGGTAAACCATAAATAAATTACACTTTCTGGTGTCTAAAACTTAACATATTACAAGCCTGGTATAAGGCAATTTCTCACTCACGGTCAGTTCTCCATGTCCTCAATCCACCTGGTTGCAAAATACACCTTTCACAGATTCCAGAAGTGCTGGCCCTTTTGTCCCTTAAGGGATGGATAACCGCAATGTCTTTTTCCCCTTCCTTATAACTCAGAAAATCTTTGAAATGTATTTTTTTGAAAAGTAACCCCATACAAAGTGCTTCCCTGCTGCTTGTTCCGCAGGGTGCAGAGCATGTCCCCTTTTTGTCCTCTTGTTAATTAGCTCTTTCTGGTGGGTTCATTACTTTGTTTACCTTAGAGGCAAATACACTTTCATTGTCTCTAGCTTACAAAGTTAGACTCAGGCAGATGGGCAAATCCATATTCCTTTGTATAAGACAAGCCTGTTTTTCCACTCTACTCAGATTGTTTGGTCTGAACATATTTTAGGCCAGATCAAGGCTGTGAAAAATCCACACCCCTGAGCGACATAGTTATACTAACCTAACACCCACCCACCCCCGTGTAGACAGCGCTCCGTCGATGGGAGAGCTTCAGTGTTCAAGGGGGTTCCATTTTTTAAATTGAAAAAGATTTTGCTCTTGAATGGAACACAAGAAAAGGTGGCTGGTAGTTTTTCTACTCTCCTAGTCTGACCACAAAGATCTTCTGCTGCTGCCACTGTCCTTTTCAATTAGTGAGGTAAGGGGCCATATCTTCAGCTGGTGGAAATTGGCGTAGCTCCACTGAAGTTATCGCACTTGAGCAAAGCAGTAATTTTCAGGAGGCTGCCAATAATGCTGGTATAAAACCTCAAAATTCAAAACTCGGTGACACAAGTTTGGGGAAATAGTTGTTAAAAAATTAAATAGTTATGAACTTGTTTAAAAACCCCCTTCCCCTGCATGATTTCCCTCAATGCCCATCTTAATGTTTTTTTTTTTTCCCCAGACGTTTACAGGTAATTTTGTCTACTCTGTTCAATCAGTGCTCCCAGAAAACGTAGTAAAAACAATACTGGAGAAAATAGGTTACATTGCAACAACAGCAACAGAGTATTCACTTGTCAGAAAGATAAATGAGGAGGAAACAAAAGAGACTGCATTTGAAATATTTCTTGCAAGAATCGAGTGTGAAACCATCCTTGAAATGATAAACGAAGTGCAACACAGTGATTTGGGGGACATTCTACAGAGGAGAGCACAAATGCATTGGTATCATGAAGAGAACAAGGACAGAGAGAGTCAACCCTTCCAGAGAGAGGACTCTGAAAATCTGGGAAACAAAGAAAATAATGAGATTTCTTCATGCCTTGGTGCTCAACAGAAGTCCTCAACAAAGAGTGAGAAATCCTTTGAAACTGCTGGAAATAGTAAGATCAAAGATGAATCCCATTTTAAACCTGCTGCTGCTATGCCTCAGTTACCATCAGCTCAGTCCACTAGCAGGCTTCAAGCACACCAAAGGCAAGTCAGTGAGTCAGCACACTCTCATGGCAAATGCTCAGATAGCGAAGACTTCTTGAACAAATACAGTGACATTGTCATAAGACAAAAGCCTATCTTCAGTGAGAATTCTTCTCAGAAAGCGTTCGAAGAGAAGCTAAGAGGCGATCAGAGTGAAGAATGCGTTTTGGTGATCTCAACACCGTTGACAGCAAATGAAGCTGGCCCCAAACCGCTCTCACCAGGTGCAAGCGGCCCACAAGCCTTTGCAATATTTACTGACGCTACTCCTGAAAGCAGAAATGCCCTTGATAAATACAGAGCCCAAGAGGTCCCTGAAGAAACCATTGAAGCAAAAATCAGTGATGCCATGAATTGCATAGGCAACCCCACAAATCCTGCAGATCAACCCCAGGAGCTGAAGCCCCTGTCCCATGGCAACACAGTTGTTACGGAATGTAATTTAACCAGAGAAGACAAAGTTTGTGAAGTGTCTTTATCTTTTAGCAAACTAAAAATCCAGGAAGCCAGTGATGAAGAGCTTATGTATCCAGTAGAGGAAACTGCACAACCTGAGTGTATAATGAATGTAAATACAAGTGATAAAGACTCCAGAGAATGCAATCACTCCAAGATGAAATATACATATCCATCTAGGGTTCAGACAACAAATAAAGCACCTTTCAGCGTTGGTCAGTCTTCCTCAAACCTACCTGGTAATGCCAGTGGGGGCCCTGAGTGTCCTACCACTGGCTCAGATAACAAGAGACTATTAATGGATATGCCTGGTACACATGCAACTTCAGAGGGTTTCAGATATATCAGAGAGCCACCTAATCTCACTTACATCCCTCCCAGAAGTATTTATGTTCCACCTTCAGGCCCTAGCGCCACCACTGTGAATTGTAGGAAGAGCCACTTACAGCCTGAAGGAGGCTTGCTTGAGTCCTCTTCATCTACAGACAAAGGAAAGTTTGAGACTCACACTTCAAACATGAATGAAGCTAACCAAGAGGACTATGTATTTATCATGAAGGATGGTGAATAAGGAATGCCAGGCCCATGTGATTCTGCCAATGCCCTTCGCTGTTGGTCTACAACATACATGTATTTCCAGGCTGGTCTTGGTCCTCTCTTGAGCAAAGATTTGTCATACCAAAGCACGTGCTGCTTTTGGGTAGTGAAGAAAGGGTCCATTAGAGTCTGTTCTAACTATTTTTCTTCAGTGATCACACTGATACTCAGGTGCTCAGCCTTGAATGCTCGCCTGTCTTTAATTTGTGTGTATTAAAAATGAGGATAAATTCACAAATGTATTTGAGATGATGTATAAGTTAGACACCAGGGCCTGCTGTATTTGGCTTCTGACAGATTTTTCAAATGCATATACTGCCACTTTTTCCTCTTTCTCTCTCAAACAAGTTATTCTTGCAGCAAGGCAGCAAATTTACCTCAAAGAATGAAATAAAGTCTTAAATGGTGTGCAATGGGAAAAACAGATAAATGTTTCCAAATTAAGATTCAGTTTATAGCCTCTCCCGTGCCACGTTAAAATTACGTTTGAAGCTCATCTCCAGTTGCTCATAACATTTCAGTGAAGTTAACGTTTGAGATAATATTCCTTTTGCTTGTTCTCAGTCCTAAGATTGATTTAGAAAGTTTGGTAAAATTCTGTTTGAACGTTCAGAAAAAAAACACCAGAGGTAAAACACACTCTGCTAATGTATTTTTGCATTAGAATAATCCCGTGGGTCTTCTAAATATACTTGATTCTATACAATTATAGGTTTTGATACTTGCCTCTGTTTGCTACCACCAAATACCACCAAAAAAATTGTTTTTTCTTAGGCCCCAGTTCTGAAATTCAACTCTCTGACACAAACCCTTTATGTCTGTACAAAATCCTGTTCAACTCAATGGTGCTTAGCGCAGGAAAAGGGACTTTCCTCATGAATCAGATAGCTGGCTTGGGGCCTTAATGAGGACTAGTGCCTTTAACCAATATGACACAAATTGTTATTAATGAAGTTATAACCATTTGAAAACTACATGCTTCTATTGCACTATACATGGTTTTCTACTAACTTTTTAGCAATATAATGAAGTTCCATACTCCAGCTATGCTCCCATGTACATATACACCAAGATTTTCAAAAATACATGCTAAAGTTAGAACCAAAGGTAGGCTCCTAAATAAGTAGCCTGAGTGCTGACCAGCCACTGACTTCAATGGGAGTTGGTTTTGGTCACTTATTCAGAAGCCCTCTATTGTCAAACTTAAGCATTCAAAAATCATGAGTCAGGCCCATACGAATAATGGAATTTTTTTGGTATATATGTTTCAGTTTCTTGCCTTGTCTTCTCGGTTTTGATTCCTTAGGGTTCACATTTTCAATTTTTTCTCCATGAGGGCTAGAAACACACTTTAAACACCCCCCCCAAAAAAAGGACAAAAAAGAAAGTTGAGATTCTTACTTAATCACGTAACTTCAGGGGCTGGGATTTAAGAAAAACACCAACTATTGGGAATATTGCAACAAAATAACAAGAACTGGCAACTCTGTGAGACTAACTTTAGGTTCCTTATATGGAAAATCTTGGCTATTAAGTGTAAATACAAACATGTGCCTGCAGCAGTGTGCAACTATTACCTTTATTTGAATTGTTGTTCATTTAGATACACGTGCTGTTCTCTGATAGTGCATGTTCACACAGTACATTTGACTGCTGAAAGTATCGTTTCAAAAATAGTGCTTGGTATAAAGCAGAACAACAGAAATGTATTCTAATGCTAAGCTCAATATATTGTTCAGAAATCTTAAGCAATCTCCTCCTTAGTAAAAGGTATTACAACGTAGATATTTCCAATACCAATTCTTTCCTAGAGTTGCTTATTTGTATATAGAGAAATATTTGCTGATCATTTATTCAAGTTCTTTATAATGTCACCATCTGGATTGTAAAACTGTATTTCTGTGCCAAGAGAAAGAAAAACAGGATTCTTATGGGGTGAATGAACGAGTGGGCTAGCAGGAAAGTTGAGGAACTCCAACAGGGAAAGCTCTGTACTTTGAAAAAGTCATTGGAGAATCCCTGCAATGAAGCTGTTAGTTTTAACAGTATAGCGTGTGTAAAACACTGACTCCATTGAAGTCAATGATAGGATTGCTCCTGAGTTCTGAGGGAAGTTTACATTACACACATACGCACACAGGAATATCTGTTTTTATGTCTTGCAAGTCCACGTTCATGTTCTTGCTAAACTTTGTTTTGTGTATTGTGTTTTTATAAGATGCATTCCCCCCCGGGGATTATTAAAGTTCCTCTTCTGTTTTAAGCTTTGTGTCTAGCAAAAGTTATTAAAGGGAGCTCTGACTGGGAAGTTGCAAAAACCATCCCTACCACACATGAGGATATGTACTGTAGACACATAGGGTACATCTGCACAGCAGCTGGGAGCAGGCTTCAGCCTGAATAGACAGACCTGGATAGACCGAGATGTTGTGGCATGGCCTGGGGCTTGGGCTCTTAAGCCTTGGGGGTTGCAACATCCACAAAGATATTTTTAGCATGCTACTTTAGGCCCTGCTAGCAGAAGTCTGTCTATCTGAGCTGGGAGGCTTGGTGTTAGCTGCGGTGTAGAGATATCCAGAGAGGTGTATGGATAACGCTGCTGGAAGAGAGTAGGTCTGAGCGGGCCAGGTTGGCGAAGGGAGATGACTGTGATAAAGCCAATAGAAAACTTAAATTACATTTGGAAAAAGAGGCAAGACTTAAAGAAGTCCAAACAGAAAGCATAAAAGAAGGGTTGCCTCAACTCAATGACAGCAGCCGCACTTCACGCAGCCCCAGAACACTACATTGAGTCACCAAATCATAGAATTGAATTTGCTTCAATAATAAAACTAAATTTAAACCCATTTTGAACACATACCTCAATTACAGATAATCAGAATGGATAAAAATCATTTTTAATGAGATTTTATTTAAATGGGATTTTTTTTGATAAAAAGCTTTTTGAGGGGAAAAAACCTATCTAAAGATAGTTTTAATTAAGACACATTATAGCTCAAAAATATCTCATCATGGAATAGAGATTATAAATTCTAATTCTATAGTATGAGACAATATATTCATGTAATGCTTAAGAAAAGTTTTGTAAATGTGTTCCAATAGTTCATGGATTAGGGATCCAATCTTATGGGGTTCCACAAGCTTCTGGAATATAGATTATTTGGGTTAATCTTTCTCTCTACTCAATGGGACTCAGTGCTCAGTCTAGAAGATACCATCAGAAATGCTTAGTTTTGCAGTTCTCAAACTTTGGATTTGTGTCTCCAGAGGTAACATGCTTGTTAAATTATTTAAATAAATAATATATAGAGGTGAGAAATAACAGACCTCAATCCTATTGTCCCTCTGCAAATTTGCGTACACAGTCAATCCCTTACCTCTCTCTAAAAGTGCAAAGTTTCAAAAAGTTCAATGAATAGAAGATTGTTGGGAGCAGAATAGATCTGGAGAAGGAGAAGAAGTCTGGAGATAAATGTGAGAAGCAAGGGACATATGCTTGTTTTGTTAAAATATTATATGTTTGTTGTTGAAGAAAAAAAAATCCAGAATACTTAATGTTGTTGTTTTAGTTAAATAAAACAATTTAAATATCTGTCTGGTGATGTTCTCCTCCTGATACAGCATGGCAAGAAAATCCTCCAAATATTAATGATTAACCTGTTGAATTGGAAATTGTTCACCTCCCAGTGACTTCAAAAATAGTTGTTTCAATTACCTTTGGTAAATGAAATAACCAAACATTCATTCATTTTCTGATATAGCTGTAGAACTAATCTGAAAAGTTTTTGAAATAAATCAGTTTAAAGATGTATAGTGTGTACCTTCTAAAAATGAAATCTACATCTATCTCTGAGTTGTGAAGAATATGTATTAAGGTTATAACAACCAACAAGAATGCACTTTTATGTAGAAATCCATGATTAAATTGAGTCTTCCTGATTAGTGATTTAAATCATGATTTAAATCAATTTGATTTAAATCAAATCCTCCCTGCACATAATCCGGCAGATCTAAAGTGGCCATATTTTGAGATTTGAACATTTAATGACATTTGTGTGATTTGGGGGGATAAGCCACATTTTTATATGGGCCTTGAACTGTGTGCCATTTGTGTGCATTCAACTTCATGTGTATTCTCACTGCACCTGTGGAAACTCTGAGATGGTCAAGTAGCAGCTACACAGACAGCACAGACCGGACAGAGGCAGTCTGTAATTCTATTTTATAAATGGACAGAAAGAAAGGGAATGCCTGGGGCAGGGGACGTGGGGTCATGTCCATCCACCCCCCTGCCAATTTCTACCAGGGTTTTTATGCACTGCCCTCAACCCCGCTGCATACCACCAGAACCTTTACATCAGAGGTTTTCAAACTATGGGGCATGCCCCCTATGGGGGCACAGAAGACCATTCAGGGGGAAAGCAGTAGCTCAGGCTTCAGTCCCGTATGGCAGGACTCAGGGAGGGAGTGTCACCTCCACCCCTCACTCGCCTATTTTTGTCTGGGTGGGTGGTGGGGGGCCCAACCAAAAATTGTAACTCGGAGTGGGGAGGGGGGGAACCTCAGCTTAAAAAGTTTAAAAAACCTCTGCTTTAAATTGTGCCCCCTACTATCAACAGTTATGCATCATCTCTGGCCAGAAACTGGGGACAGACAGCAAGGGTGGTTTCTAAAGGGCCAAGCAATTTACGATCCTATCAGCTAGTGTGCTCCTGCATACAAGTTCTAATGAATGCTGCACCTCTCTTTGCTTAGTTAAATTACATCACAGTCAGCAACTGAACTTAGCTGATGGCAATACCAGGGCTGCATATATCTCTTGCTAAAGGGAGTCGATTTGTTTTGGTAAAATGTGTGTGTATCTTTCTGTGAGCAGCTGACTTTAATTGTGCTACAGCTGGCACCGACTGTCTGTAGATTAAATGGGGATTTACTTACTGATTGGATATCTTTTGGTCACAAATTTAAGTCCCAGCCTCTTCCCAAAGCCACATGCTACACAGAGCTAGCCCCTTTGAATGGCTCCATTTCCATGCCCTGGATTACAAACATTCTCTTTTGATCACTACAGAGGCAGATCTTAGGCTGGTAGTTGGTGATACTACTCACTCACTCACACAAGCTCTCCCTCTGGGCGTCTTGAGCGAGTCATTTTTTTCCCCCTTAACATTCATATCACACCCATAACCCTGCACTGTTTAGAATTAAGGGTGCTGAAGAAGCATAAGTTAGCTTTAGAACAAATGTTCTTGAAAAGGCAAGAACCAAGAAAATTGAATTTCAGTGCAGAGAAGATTAAAAACACATTAAGCAAAGACAATAGGTAAACACTAAATTATAATTTGTTTAGGGATAGTAAGCACAGGTTTAGAAAGCAGGAGATTATGAAACAAATTGTTTGAGGAAGAAACAAAAAACAACTGGCAGGGATTTAAGAGAGCTTGGGATACTGTCTGATAGAGATATTTAGGCTTCCGGTGCTCCACTGAGTCAGTTTTTATAAACACAAAAAAAGCAGTTCCTAAAACACACTACTCTGATTGTCACATTTTTTTCTCTGAACATTGGCAGAGTAACCACAACCAATTTGAGCAAATAACCAAAACAATGCCATTCTGCTGAAATATTTTAATTTACACAGTGAATTTGGAATCAAGACTGAAAGGAGTAAAAATCTGCCTGCTCACTAAAGGGCTTCTGTTAAGGAAAAATATATATAATTAATTGAACATTTCAAATATATGGGACAATCTCCAAGGAGTTGGCTGTTTTTGGTCTCTCTTAGGGTATGCCAAGCTTGTGTGTTTTCAGTGAGCACTGAAACAGGATTACTTTTTTCCCTCTACGTTTAAAAACTTTGATTAATATACTTAAGCAGTTAGAAATGTTGGATCTTATTGTTCAGCTAGAGTATTAAAGCTTTAGAACAGAACCACTGAACCTAGGCACTGCATTCACATGCTTTAGAAAATTAATTTAGTGTTGCACTCAGAAACAATTGCTGCACAACTACCAGCATTAGATTGTATAAACAGAGAACAAAAATCTTGTTTGATGTAAAAAAAATATATAATATATATATAGAAGCAATTAGCAGGGTGTGATGGAGTGTTCTCCTCACCCTCACCTGACAGGGTTAAGGTAGTTGGGAAGGAGTTAATTAACCTCACAGCTACACCTGGGGGAGAATCAGGCTGGAGAGGCGAGCCCTAATGCCTCTAGTCATTTTCTGGATGTTAGAGAGGGAAGGAAGGAAATGCAGGGAGAAAGCAGAAACCCCAGGGGGATTCAGGCCCGGAAGGAAGGGTTTATCCAAAAGGGTGGTGGAGTGAAAGCCTGGGAGAGATAATGTAGGAAAAGGCTCAGGGAAACAGCAGCAAGATTTAAAATAGTACAGACCTTAGCATTTGAGTAGAGACTCTCTTGAGTAAGAACCTGGAGTAAAGGGTGGGCCCGGGTTCCTCTACCAGCCACTGGGGAAATGGCACTGGTACTATCTGGGTAGTGATGGAGAAAACTGCTGGAGACAGTTTTCTATGGAATGACTGATACCCCAGAAGTGGGAAAACACATAGTGACCTGACTGCAGGAACAAGCCATGAAGGGAGAGCACCTGGAGTCAGAGAGAGAGACGGCAGGGCGTGCAAATAAGCATGTGACGGACCTGGAAAGAGCTAATCCCCAGAGCAGCCAGGAGGAGGTGCCCTAGTAGTGAGTGGACCCCATGACACAGGGCCTCCTCTCTTAGCAGCAGTCCAATTCAAGTAGAAACTGAATAAATAAAGGACTACAATGAAACTATAAATTAACTATGCACGACTACAATGAAAACTAAAGATACACCTTTGTGTAGTATCTGATTATTATTCTTAACCAAATGAAGTACACATAACAGAATTCTGTATTTGAAAGTTACTATCCTCTGTGTTTCTAACACATTATAGACATTGATCACTGCATATTTAAATTTACAAAAACATCTTAGCTGAGCTAAACACGGAGCTAGTTTTAAGACTATACAGTTATGACACATGCAAAAAAAGCATTTACTTCACTGGGCTATGTTGTTTTAAGCAGAGGTGTTTCTGGAAGCATTTCTAATGCTGCTGGTACTAGTTCAAAGAAACCAAACTTTTATAGAATGAACAAAGAATCATCCCTTCCAATTTAAAGAGAAAATAAAGTGAAATTAGTCTTAAGACCGCTCCGTTAAAAATGCCAACTTGAAGACAGCACTTGAGAGGGTAAATAATAAGTGATCTATAAAAACATCACAGAGCAGTTTAAGAAATAAAGTGAGAATTTAACTTTCACTAGATGTTCTCTGCTCTCTTCTTGATGTCTGCAGCCAGGAGAAGCTGTGATTAAGGGATGACCCTATGTACCGCCCTCTCACATGTTCTTAAACTTACACATGATGCAAACATCTACTAGAACATAATAAAAAAGTTTAAGATATCAAATAATCAGTGTCAGAATTACTACCTAATTTCAATGCGTAATGAGAAAAATTCTGTCACATGATACAAAAAGTTTTAAGGACAGATTTTCAAAAAAGAGATTTTCATTTGGAGTCAGAATTTTATTGAGAGCAGCTAAATGCTGAACTCTTCTGAAAATCTGGGCCAGAGAGCCTTAGACCCCAAATTCTTATAAAGCCTGAGTAACTTTATGTACCTGAGCTGTTCCATTTAATTCAATAGGACTATTCAGATGCATAAGTATTTGCAGGATTGGGACTGGATTCTGATCTCATTTAAATCAGAAATGACTCCAGTAAAGCCAATGAAGTTACAGTGATGCAAGTGAGATTAGAATCAGGTCCATAATTAAGAAATGAACTGTTTAGTTTTCCTATTTTAAGTGCAATTAATGATATTTTGTGAAAATGGTGGTTGAGAACAGTAGCATAATTAGTTATTTCATTGCTTTTCCATTTAAAATTGTTACAAAATTGGACTGAATTTGCTCACTTACTGACTACATAAGCTTGACTTATTCACCGCCTTCTAATTACATGAGAGGACATATATGGGGCTATTTAGAGTGAACGAAAGCACATTATCATGAGAAAATGCAATATCAGAAAGGTATTTATACAATGCAGAAGTGAAGTAGGGAAACGAGATACAGCAGCTTCCTGTCAGAGGTAGTTGGAGATCAGTAAAGCTGCACTGGAACTTAAAAGTGCAAGAAGCTGAAGGTAAACAGGATATGGCCTGTTTGTGGCCTTTTCCTAGCTAAAGTCATTGACACTTTACAAGACAAAATCTCAACCAAAAGACCACATCCTAAAAATATTTGGGAATGTCGATAAGAATTCCCCTGATGGACATGTTTTTTAAAGCATGACCATAAAACTGGATTTCTACAGACAGTGTTGCATATTGTATGGGGTTAATATTCGGTCCCGATTTTCTTCATACTTTTCTATCATTTTCTGCATGTCATTGTCAGCCTGAATCACCTAGAAAACAAGAAAATGAAAATTAGAACAAGAGGCCCTATAAAAATCTGTATATTCTTTCCCAAAATCATTCATTTTGCTAGCATTTGAAAAGCAAGAAATACTACCACTAGTCCCAAAATGCACTCGGTCAATTTGTTTTCAGTGCAGGGTTTGGGATGGGTTTTTACAAGCAATGGGTCAGATTCTGCAAACACTTACAGACAAGCATAATGCTTACTCCTGTAAATAGACCCTTGGGTGATGAAGTAAGGGTCATTTACAAGATCAAACTCTAATGCTGTATCCTATTGAGAGTCATGAACACTTCTTGAAAATTTTCTTCTCCAAATCATATTAGAAAAATAGATTTTGCCTTTACAACTAAAGGTGATATTTGAGAATTGAAATTTTCTCTGTGTGCCCGCGTGCTTACCTAGTTACAATTGATAAATATATACTTACGAGCACTGGAGAAGGAACTCTAAACAGTGTTTGTTTTATAAGCCACTCCTCGTAGAGCTGATGGATAGCTTCTAAATATTCCTATAAAAAGCCATTCAAAACAAAGGTTTACAGAGGTGAAACACATACTGCGGTTTCTGTACTTATATTTTTTAAAGTAAACCAAATCAGCTAAGAGGTCAATGACTTCAACCAACTGTGTATAAATAAGAAAGCTACCATCAAACACTTGATACTAAAATCCAGGTTTCAGACATGGTTTGACAAATAAGGCAAGTTCTTGTTATGCATTACATTGTGACTACAGAATGCAGTGCATCAGAAACTTTCACCCAACATTTCATTTGACTGAAGTCCGAGACTTTAAAGGCCAAAAGGGACCACTGTGATCATCTAGTCCGACATTCTGTATAGCACAGGCAAGAGCTTTCCCGAAATAATTCCTATAAAGCATTCTTTTATTCCCCTAGCTCCAGTTCACCATCTGAGTTCCACTAGCACCATCATTCCCATTGGATACCAGTGCCGCTTCATGGTGAACCCACACAGACGGGGCAAGTGGAATCTTTTCATTTCTTCCTACTGACAATGGCTACAATTTATCCCTGGTGTTAGGATTTAACCTACGCTGGATCTAACCCATTGAGTCAATGGGAGTGGAGAGCTCTCAGCACCTGGCAGGATCAAGACCTTTGTTTTAATTCCCATGGGAGGAGTCTGACTTAAACCTTACACAGAGATGAATACCACAGACAGAAGAGGAAAGGACAAAAGGGAAAACTGAAATGAACACGGACTTCAGAGCTGCTTTTTATGTGGATATGTTTTTTCTACATTCCCAGTTGATTTTCTTTTATTTCCACTCATGTCCTTTAAAAGCATTTTTGCTTGTCCGCAGCTATTAGATTTTCATGGAGAGGACTTAACCTTTTTCATTCACGATAGGTTTTTTCCTCAGTAACAGAGAAAGACACTGCCAAGTGCAACACATGATGTCTCTTCAAAGTCACTGTAGTAAAATACCACCTAGGGGACATTTCACATAGCTCAGGATTTAGCTCTTGGCTTTTATCTCACCATACATGTTCAACCTGCCCAACTGCTCTTACTAAATCACCTTACAATAGAGGCACTTTAATAACAGGCAGCACATTCCTTCTATTACCCCATTTATTCCTGGCTTAGGGATTCATTAAAAAAGATCTGTTTGAGGAAGAGCCTTCACATAAACCATTGTTTAGGATATGCAGTAATCTAATTGTACAATTTATTTTTATTAAGTTCCTGTATCACTGCATGCTTGATTTTTCAAACAGTGCCTTCTTTTGGGGCACAGGCAAACACCTGCAAGGGCATTTTTCAAACCCAAAACACCTCTGCAGACAGCTGATGAAGTTTGCACATGTAAATTCTATCGCCCGCATGCACAGGGGCTCATACTCAAGAAGTGCATGTGGAAAAGGAGAGCAGGCAGACATCCTCTGAAAATTTTGGTGGTGGATTTCTTTTTCTTTCCCAGGTTCACTGAATTGTATTGTACTCACCTACCAACATGTAGAATTTGGGGTAGACACTGTCCAAAATTATTTTGATTTTTAAATAAATAAGGATTAACTTGTCTCTACTAGACTATAAAGCTACAATGAACCCTACTCACCTCTTCCTAATAATAAATTGCACCCATCAGTGGAAACAGGTGGATTACATTGTGGCAAGGCCCTGACTTTTATTAACAGACTACAGGATAAGATTTTATATTTAGAGGTAGAGGAGCTACAGATTAAAAGCTATGAAGATACAAACACATGATGTCCTGACAGGCATCTTGAGCTTCTGCTCTACTATGATAGAAGATTTCCTTACCATAGCAATGATCTTTTCCTCTTCTCTGCATCTATTCTTTAATCTCTCATAACAAGTTTCAGGAGAAGTCTGTAGATAAACTGCCATTAACAAAACATTGAAATGGTTATTTTAAAGGGTCAGGTTTGAAAGCAACATAGAGCAGAAATCTCCTCCACAACCAACAGAAAAGCAATCTATGGTAGGCATTTCTGACATGGATATCAGCCACAAACATCCAGTGGCTCCACTGCTGGCCAGTCTGTCAGACACTAGTGGATTTGCTCTCGGAGGAAGGTAGCCACCTCCAAACGTCGTGGATATACAGAGATGAAGTATGGCTATGTAACAACAGCACCAAATGTTCCAGAGGCATGACTGCTGTTTAACATGTACACTAGAAGGTATTTCTTATGTTACAGAAATTTAGGGCACAGGAAATAGAAATAGGAAAACATCATTTTCTCTCCTTTTTCATAATGCATTACAAAATACTCACTTTAAAATGGGACCAGTGTCAGAGAAGAACATGTTTTACCTATCAAATCAACCGAAACATCAGTGTTCTTCACGATCCATTCAAACCATTCTGTTAGCACTACGTAATCCACTTCTGGCATTCTCCCACTGCAACAATCAATAAGAAAATGATTTTTTATTACCTCTTTTGCTACAAAATCATACAGTGTACAACAGAGGGCCCGATTCTGATCTCACAAATGATTTGCACCAGTATATCTTTGACCTCACTAGAATTACTCCTGATTTACACCAGTATAAGTGTAATGCCCATAGTGCCTCTTGTCACACAGAAATATTGTTCATGGGTCAGACATAAGAACAACGTTTTAAAAAATGAAATACTGCCTAATATAACCCTCGGTTTTAACAGTTTTTGTCACAAAAATTAGTATTTTATACTATTTCACAAAAACACAGTTACTTGGTGAACTAAGTAGGAAAATGTTACAACATCAATATCTATACTGTAAATACAGTAAATTAGCATAAATTATATTTCGAACTTTTTCACAGTGGGACTGTTATGAATGTATTTAAACTGTTGCATGCCATGCTACCATGAATGTTTGATTGACTAAGCAACATGGACAATTTCTTACAGTTGCCAAAAGAAAGAGCAAGAATAATAATGGCATAATGTAAATTAGACTTTCCTTTCCATGTGAGAAGTCTTTATTAGGATAGAGGATTGTTGAAATATTCAGGAAAGTTAAGTTGAGCTCTGCATTCATCATACAGAATAAGCAATATTATAGACAACTATCCCAAAATGATCCCCTGTGGGTCTGGGGACAGAATAGGCCCACTGCTCCTCCTGCATGTCATAAGAGGCAACTAAAAGGGGGTTGCCTGGAGCGATGGGCTCCGCCAGGTTAGAAATTTGCCCAAGACACACCATATGATGAGCAATTCAACCATGTCCATACCGCACTGGTTGTAACCCAGGTTAATAATGACCGCGCCATCCATCTTCCACCAGGGCGGACGTGACAAGTATACTACTGGTGTAACCCCAACAAAGAGGATCCATGGAAGAGATAATATTACCATAACCACATGGACAAACAGGGAGGTTGAAAGAACTCACGTACGAAATGGAACAATACACCTGGCACCGCCTAGAAATCTCTGAGGTCAGATGGAAGAACTTTGGAGAGGCACTAACGGAAGGCCATGTACTCTATTACAGTGGAGAAGACAAACATGTCAACAACATAGGATTTCTTGTGCATAAAGATATCAAGAATTCAGTATTAGGATGCCGCCCAATATCCAGCAGGCTTATTTCCATCCATTTAAAGGCAGTACCGTTTAATATCACAGTGGTAGAAGTCTCGCTCCTACAACAGACTATGATGATGAGCAAATTTAAGATTTTTACAATCAGCTACAAGATATTATCAATAAGGTACACAAGAAAGGTATCCTGATTGTACAGGGAGATTGGAATGCTAAAGTGAGTACTGACGCACAGGCAGATTGGCGAGTTTATTGTGGCCCTTTCTGTAATGCGGTAACCAATGAGAGAGGATTGAGACTTTTGGAGTTTGCAAGCTATAACAATCTGGTTCTTGCAAACAGATTAGGAGCACATAAAGCATCCAGATAATTAATGTGGTCTACATGGTCTACATCATAGCCAAATTGACAACATCATGGTGAAAAAACTATTTTGCTCTGGAATTAACAGAGCTAAAATATGGAGCTTCCCCAGTACCGATACTGAAAGTGATCATGACCTTGTAATGCTAAACTTTTAGCTACGGCTACGGAAAATTATTAGGCCAAAGTTCACCAGAACCAAGGTTTGACTTAGAAAGACTCAGAGACCGAAACATTGCAGAGTCATTCCAAGCAAGGATCGGCAGAAAATTTGCCCCACTGCTTGCTCTAGAGGAAGATGTAGAAACAATGACTAACAATTTCAACGCTGTAATGAATGAGGCAGCAATGGACATCCTTGGGAAACACCGTAAGAAGACAAAACTCTGGGTCACAAATGAAATACTACAAATGTGTGAAATCAGAAGAGAACTCAAGGGAGACAAGAACAGCACTAAGGGAGCTGATAAATACAAAGCAATTGGCAGAAAGATCAAGAAAGGAATGAAGGTGGCCAAGGAGATATGGATTGAAAAACAATTCTCTAAAACTGAAGAGTGCATCAATAATAAAAATAGCAAACGAGCCTTCCAGGTTGTAAAAGATCTGATGAAGGAAAGATGGACTAAAGCAAACGCAATTCAAGACAAAGAAGGGAACAGTCTTACAGAAGAAAGGGACATCATCAACAGGTGGACAAACTACTGCTCTGATCTATACAACCACCAGACAAATGGAGATCCTAGTGTCCTAGACAGCCCAGATTCAACAGAGGATGACGACTTTCCAGTACTGCGTGAAGAAGTGGAGACAGCTGTGAAATCACTCAAGACAGAAAGTCTACAGGTATTGACAACATCCCAGCCGAACTGATGAAATTCGGAGGAGAAATAGTAATAGATGCACTCACCAAGATCTGCAACAAGATCTGGCAGACCGGTGAGTGGCCCTCCACGTGGACACAGTCACTAAACATTACTCTGCCAAAGAAAGGCAACCTGCAATTGTATCAAAATTACCTGACCATAAGCTTAATTAGCCATCCCAGCAAAGTGATGTTGAAAGTCATATTGAACACATTGAAGCCACAAGTGGAGAATATCATCGCTGAAGAACAGACTGGCTTTCGTGCTGGAAGAAATACCACAGAACAGATTTTCAACCTTTGTGTTCTAATTGAGAAGTACTTACAAACCAGCAGGACATCTACTACATCTTTGTTGATTTCAAGAAGGCGTTTGACAGAGTATGGCACGAAGCTCTGTGCGCAACCATGAAGAAGTAAAATGTTGGCCATAAGCTTATTCTTAGCATTAAACAATTGTATGCCAAGGCCAGCAGTGCAGTTCTCATGAATGGCACAAAAGAAGAGTGGTTTTGCACCACTTTTGGAGTCCGGCAAGGCTGCCTTCTTTCGCTCACACTGTTCAACATCTACTTGGAGTGCATAATGACTGATACCCTAGAAGGTCACATATGCACAGTCAGCACTGGGGGGGGCGAACAATCTCAAATTTTCAGTTCACTGATGACATTGACGGCCTGGCAGGCAGCAAAGATGAACTTGCCAACCTTGTAAAATGATTGGATGAAACCTCCACAAAAATACAGCATGGAAATCAGTACAGAGAAAACCAAGCTGATGACAAATAAACATGACGGGATCAGCTCACATATCACTGCAGTGGACAAGGGCTGGAGACAGTGAAACAGCTCCAGTTTTGGGGGGCAATCATCACTGATGAAGGATCAAAGGCAGAAATTCTGGCAAGAACTGTGCAAACAGCAGCAGCAGCAAAGCTAAAACCAATCTGGAGGAATAAGAACATCTTCCTGGAATCCAAACTGAAACTTCTGCAAGCATTGGTCATCTCCATTTTTCTGCATCTGTGCAAGACATGGACCCTTACGGCAGAACCTGAACGGAAAATACAAGTAGTAGAGATGAGATGCATCCCTAAAATCCTGGGCATCTCCTACTTCAACCACATCACTAATGAAGAGATCCGCAACATCACCCAATGCGCTGGGTCTTATGAAGACCTCCTGACGACCGTGAAGAAGTGCAAGCTGAAGTGGAATGACCATGTAACAAGATCATCCTCCAAAGGACAGTCCCGGGAAAGAGAAGAAGAGGTAGAGAGAAGACGACATGGACTGACAACATAAAAGAGTGGACAGGAATGGACTTCCTGGAGGCTCAAGCACTGACACAGAATCGTCAAGGGTGGAGACAATTGTCTGATTGCTCATCAGTGATGGTGCCCCAACGACCAACGCGGTTATGGGAGTGATGATGATCCCAAAATGATCATCTTGATAAGAACAAACGGTAAAATATTAAACACGTAAATGAGTACAAAAAGTACTGATGTGGAGAACTCCTAGTAGGCCTATGACCATTTGCAGCTTTCAGAGGAGTTTAAAAGAGACAGACTTCTCTGCCATTCTTTTGGTAACATGTTTGGGTCGTCACCGGGGTGGAGATGGCAGCATATAAAGATATTTGCAATATCTACATTGGAGTTAAGAAAGAAAAAGAGCAAAAGCTTGCGGAAATTATACTACCCCCATTCCTTGTCTGCCATCCAAATTAACAGCTTGCCTCCACAATTTGGAGAAAGACAAAAGGGAAGGGTAACAATTCATTGTGAACAAACAACTGTTGTTTTTCAAATACCCGTAACTAGCAAATGTTTTTGTGTGTCACCATCCATAATGATTTTGTAAAGGTTACATTTTAACTGCACAAGCCAAGGGGAAAAAACAAACAAACCAAGATTGATTCTTCCACTTTTCCCCCCCAAGACATATGAGAAGAGGAGGAGTGGCAAGACTTGATAGAAATGGAAGTACAAAAACAAAACAAAAACAACAAAACCCAGAATTAAATATATACTGCAATTGGGAGCCAATCCTGAAAACCTCTCATGCGCAAGCAGTCCTGGCTTATGTGAGCAGTGCCATTGAAATCAATGGGAATACTTTGCATGAGCGTCTGAAACAGGCTCATGGAAAATAAAGGTCATGTGTAAGAATCAAAGCAGAAGTTCCTCTATCTCAACTGAAATCTTGCTGACGAGGACATGACTCTTCTAAAGGTTATATAGGAATGGAAGCAACTTCCAAACCCAACTACTAATCTGATTTCAAATGGAAAAATTAACTTAATTATGATTTAGTCATAAAAATCATATGCATTTGAATGCATAAGTCTAAAATTCCTAAAAACCAAATACATGCCTCTATTTCAATACTAAATACAGAGTTGTAATAATAAGAATATAGAATCATTTGCATTTCTGTGGCAACTTTCATCATAGACTCTCATGACAAATGAAGGGAGCCTTGCAACAATCCCTGTAAATATTCTTCAGTTTTTTGCTGACAGAAGAGCTGAAGCACCAAGAGTTAAAGTGACTTTGAAAGCCCACAGATGAAGTCAATGGCACCTGGGAACAGCACTCGGAATTTTTTAGCTCCCAGTCCCTTGCTCTAACAATGAGAAAAGGAAGGAAGCATGTTTAGATTAGAGATATGAAACTCCGCTTGCTCCGTGGCTTTGAGTCAGGGACTCATACTATACCCTCTTTCTATAAGCAAAGTCTGACCTCTATTCTTATACAGAATGCCTATCCACCTCTGAGCAGCTTGGGTCTTTATTTCAAAAGATTCAAGGTCCCCTTTTTTTACACAGTTTTTTAAAAAAATGCACTTTCTTGTAATTGATAGCAAACCCCTTAAATAAATACCCCCTTGCACTGATATTAAACTAAGACCCCTCTTCTGCCATCCAGTTTTGCTTTGCTGAAAAGGTTAGTTTAATAGCTTGGACCTGGACCTCTCAATAAAATTCCAGCAGCCTGAACCTGAAGAAGTCACTCCGGTTGGTCTAGTTTTTTGGATGCTCATTACAGATTTCGTTGACATACCACTGGCAACCACTGTTGGGTTCTCTTTATGGCCCTTGGTCGGTTTACTTAAGACAGCTGATTTATAACTTGCCTAGGGATAAGGATCTTTAAGCCTGTCTGAACTGAATATGAGAATCCTGAATATGAGAATCCCCCAGGGAGTAGCTAAAGGCAGAAGAAATTGTTCCTTTGGCTCCCACTTGGAAAATGAGGTATACATCTTTATGAAGACTATTAGTTAAGTAAATGGTTACACTCCAGAGCATTTAAGCTGGAGCTTTACAAATTCCAAAAGTTCAATGATTTTCTTTAATCTCACTAACTCTCATGCAGAGGTTGAAAGGACCCCCATTAACTGAAACTACAGCATAACTCATCAATGCAGATAAAGAACAAGGGCCAACTTTCAATCATGTACTCCACACTGCCATTATTGAAAAGCAATTCGTTTTATACCTTCGGGCAACCAGTGAAAGTCGCCATACTGCTAACACCACACAGCTCAAGCTCTCCATTAAACGATCTAGAATTGTGCTAAAAGCTTCCACAGCAAGGACTTCATTCTAGCTAATATAATAATGTATATATCTCAGTGTAACACTCGGGTCATGAGTCTCAGAGCTAATCAACACAGAACAACCCTCAGAACTCTCTCTTTCAGGATATCTAGTGTATCACTTATTGTTTATCTACTGAACATGAGTCAGAATTCTGGCTCCACATCTCTGCACCAAAAAATGAGTTCACATGCCACACAAGATGGGGCAAGGAGAATGGACAAGCCACTGGTCTTAAAAGCATTAAAATAAATGAAAGTCTTAGAACAAAACAGACAAAAATCTTCTCTGCATCGTTGTGCAGCATGCTATGCAGCAGTTAGCTACCACCCTCCACTAGAAGTGGCTGCATTTCCAGAGTGCGGTGAGCTATAAAGTAACTGAGGATATTTCTGGATGAAAAGGTGCTACGTAATAAACGTAAGATATTGTTATATCTTTGTAGAATGTGTCTTTAAGAAGTACTTTAGTTATTCCCTGGGCAGGAGTAAACAGAGAACAAGGTTCCAGTCAGAAATAAAGACAGAATATACTTCAATATCACACCATTACACCAGGTTCACCAGTGCAAGAACAGTCTCTCTTCACACTGACAGTCACATGCATGCTCACATATCACATGCCACTAAACTCTCACCATCGTGAAGTGACAGTCCTCAGGCTACCCAAGCCTGTGAGTCTCCTTGTTACCCCTGCCTCCAGTGAGAGGGAGCTTTCCCTGTGGTAGCTGGGTGGCAGCTCACAGGCACCACCAGCCCTTCAGCCACTCAAGCACTCTGCTCTGGGCTTATGCCAGCCCTAACTTCACCTTGCAGGTTAACAACAGCTCCAACCCAATCCCAGAGTCCCTTTGAATTGTTCTCCCGTGACATCCAGCCCCGACACTGGCTATTTGCAGAATCCACCACAAAGGTGCAGTGGATCCTAGTTTACTGGGTCTTCCTTAAACCACCACCTCTGTTACCCATACAGCACTAATGATAAAACAAAAGGAGGTTTATTTATTTAACTAGAACCAAGAGTGTGGTGGAAACAAGCGGTTACAGTACAAAATAAAATCATGGACCGTGAACCTGAGCCTATACTTGTCAATAGTTACCTTTCCTGTCTAATAAAGTAGATTTCCCACCCCTCACGTTCAGTCTATTGCAGAGCTGCCTGGTTTCTCAATAACCAGGATCCAAAACGTTCATGAAAGTACCCAACTCTACCAGGGGTTCTCCTCATTAAATGCATCCAGAGTGTCTTTTTTACACTCTGTGATTCTGAAAACAGTCTTTAGTTTCCCTACACAGCCAGGGTGAAACTCTCTCTGGTGTAAAGTTCCTTTTTCAACTCAGAGGTTTGGATTGTTTGATTGCCTAGGGAAGTTGTGAAATCTCCATCATTGGAGATTTTTAAGAGCAGGTTACACAAACACGTGTCAGGAATGGTCTAGATCGGGGTGGGCAAACTCTTTGGCCCAAGGGCCACATCTGGGTGGGGAAACTGTATGCAGGGCCATGACTGTAGGGCTGGGACAGGCGATTGGGGTGTGGGAGGGACTGTGGGGTGTGGGAACAGGCTCAGGGCAAGAGTTGGGGTGCAGGAGGAGTACGGGAGGGGGCTCAGGGCAGGGGGTTGGGGTGCAGGAGTGATGCAGCACGGGGCTCTAGGCAGGGGGTTGGGGTGCAGGAGTGATGCAGCACGGGGCTCTAGGCAGGGGGCTGGGGTGGAGAGGTTTGGGGTTCAGGCTCCGGCCCAGCGCCGCTTACCTTGAGCAGCTCTGGGGTGGCAGCAGCATGCAGCGGGGCTAAAGCAGGCTCCCTGCCTGCCCTGGCCCTGCACCACTCCTGGAAGTGGCCACCCTGTCTGGAAGTGGCTCCTGGGGGTGGGGTGGAGCAGGCTGCAATGCTGCGCTCTGCCCTTGCCTGGGGGTGCCACCCCTGAAGCTCCCATTGGCTGCAGTTCCCCATTCCTGACCAATAGGAGCTGCAGGAGGCGCTGCCCGCAGGCAAGGGCAGCGCACAGAGCCCTCTGCCCACCCTCCCCCAGGGGTGGTAGGGACATGGTGGCGGCAGCTTCCAGGAGCTGTGTGGGGCCAGGGCAGGCAGGGAGCCTGCCTTAGTCCCACTGCACCACGGGATTGGCAATCCCTCGGGCCAGACTGAAAGCCCAGATGGGCTGGATCTGGCCCCTGGGCCATAGTTTGCCCTTCCCTGGTCTAGATAATACTTAGTCCTGCCATGAGTGCAGGGGACTGGACTAGATGACTTCTCAAGGTCCCTTCCAGTCCTACGATTCTATGGTGCCGCTGATGATTTTCCATGGATAGTTCTGGGAGGGAGCAAGGCTGGTCAATTGAGATTTGCATCACCTTGCCAGCTGATTAGGGATTAGTGACACCTCCCTCTTGCTTGAATGGGCCATCCCTGAGGCCCATCATCTCTTGGTGTTTAATTTCTACTCCAGGTCCACAAAGTATACTTTCAGTATAAATACACTGGTTTTTAATATTACCTGTGCATACATCTCGCAATGATTATGAGTCTTGACAAGTTATGAGCTTTCTGCATACACCTCACATGATATTCATTTTGGATAAATACCTTGCAAAATATGTGTTTGGTGAAAAAGGTTTGTCAGGTCTGAGGTGAGAGCGGTTTATTAAGAACAGGGGACTCTTTGCCAAGAGGTCTCTGTGTCACACATGTAAATAGAGAATGCCTATAAAATTAACACTCCCCATGTCTCAGAACCATAACAGTAGCAATACCTATTTAACGTGGGGAAGATTTTCAAGGGAACGATGGCAGTTAGGTGTCTAACTCCCACTGATGCCTCTGAAAATCTCTTCTTGTCAAGACCCAGCATAAGAAATATGATTGCCATGCAAACTTGGTGAGTAATAGAACTATATGCCAGGTCAATGAATAGCTTTATTTTCTTGATACTTGTAGGGAAGAAGCTATTTTGTGGTAGCAATTTCAGTGCAACTACTGTACATCTCAGATGGTTTAAAAATCATCAGGACTTTGGTTTCATGCCTCAGGCTTATCCCCCTCTGAAACATTTCATAATCCTGCCTCAGTGAGAGGGGAGGGACTAAATGACCTCTTAAGGCCAGTCCTACAATTCTGTGATTCTACAAGAAACCAGAAACACGCATCTTGGTGCATCTTAGGAGTTGAAGACTAGTTACATTGCTATGTCGATACAAAAATTTCCTTAGTCATAATCACACATACAGTAAATAATAAGATTGCTTATGGTTACACCATGCCCTATTTTGGGAGATCCATAGTAGGTCCTAAACTACATATAACGTTATCTATTAACTGTCAAACCACATCTATTAATTATAAAAGACCAATCACTTTTTATCCCTCATGTATCCTTTTCCATATTCTATGAGATCATTTCCCAAACACGTAAATATCCATTCACTGACTGACTCTTGTTTGTTTAATTTGCAACCAATTTTGCAGTTTGTTGTAATGAGGCACAAAGCACATACCTGGTCCCCAACACTAAAAAAGGATACCAAAACAGAAATGCCAAGAGCCACAGCTGCCCTCAGAAAATATGTTACAAAGTCAAAAAATAAAGTCACTGCACATTATACTTAGCCTTTTAGCAGTAGGCAAGATTTTCAGTCCTTATGACACAAGCATTTGGTCCAATATGAAAAAAGCAAATCAATAGCTTAAAAGAAAGAAAAAGAACTAAGTATAGTCTTCTGAATACAGACTATGATAAACAGTGACACTTACTATTTTCCACTGTTTTTACATGCCTTCATCTTAGCTTATCACTTATGTAAACAGTCAAAGTAACTCAGTAACAAACAACTGAAGAGCTTGTGTAGCATGGATGCCATCTTGTGGATCTACTGGCAACAGCTGTTTTCCCCAAAGATTTGGGCAAGAAACATTCTTCCTATAACCAATCTGAGGTTTCCAAACTATAATCCATTACAGATGGTTTCAAATATATTAAAAAGCCAGCATTGTAAAGAACAAACAATGCTGAGTGCATTATTTCAGATGGGAAGGCACTTATTATGTGATTGTTATGTTGCCTTCTGCTACACTGTCTCAGGCTGAAGGTAATGGACTGAACGTAAAAAATCCATTGCAATCGACATACTACGCTGACTATGGTGACAGACTGTCCCACACACTCTCAAAGAAACTGAAGAACCACCTGATCAGCATCCTATACAGCAGACAGGAGAAGATCAAGAATGAGCTCTCAGAACTGGAGCTGTTAATTATCTCATAGCATTCCCCACCTCCAACCGAAAGCCTAAGGTGTACCATATTAATTCTCTAAAGCCCCTTTTATTCCAGAGAATTAAAGGTTTGTCAGTTTACAGCCCAGGGAGGAGACGACGCTGAGTGGCCTGAAGGTGTCTACTATGAAGGGAAAAGTGCTGGTGGTGTGGAAGAGGTGAACCTCTCCATGACCCTTGGGCGTATGCAGCGACAGCAGATCCAGGAGCTGTGCACTGGCTACACGCCGACGTTCTCAGCCACCCCAGGACTGACTGAACGGGCATACCACTCCATTGACACAGGTAATGCTCACCCGATTAAAGTCCAACCTTACCGGGTGTCTCCTCAAGCTAAAACTGCTATAGGACGGGAGATCCAGGATATGTTACAGATGGGTGTAATCCGCCCCTCTGGAAGTGCATGGGCATCTCCAGTGGTTCTAGTTCCCAAACCAGATGGGGAGATACGTTTTTGCGTGGACTACCGTAAGCTAAATGCTGTAACTCGCCCAGACAACTATCCAATGCCATGCACAGATGAACTATTACAGAAACTGGGATGGGCCCAGTTCATCTCTACCTTGGACTTAACCTAGAGGTACTGGCAGGTACCGCTAGATGAATCCGCCAAGGAAAGGTCAGCCTTCACCACACATGTTGGGCTGCATGAATTTAATGTACTCCCTTTCGGACTGCGGAATGCACCCGCCACCTTCCAAAGACTTGTAGATGGTTTCCTAGCGGGATTAGGAGAATATGCAGTCGCCTACCTTGACGATGTGGCCATATTTTCGGATTCCTGGGCAGAACACCTGGAACATCTACAAAAAGTCTTCGAGTGCATAAGGGAGGCAGGACTAACTGTTAAGGCTAAGAAGTGTCAACTAGGCCTAAACAGAGTGACTTACCTTGGACACCAGGTGGGTCAAGGAACTATCAACCCCCTACAGGCCAAAGTGGATGCTATCCAAAAGTGGCCTCTCCCAAAGTCAAAGAAACAGGTTCAATCCTTCTTAGGCTTGGCCGGTTATTACAGACGATTTGTACCGCAATACAGCCAAATCGCCGCCCCACTGACAGACCTAACAAAAAGAAACAGCCAAATGCCGTTCAGTGGACTGAAAAGTGTCAGAAGGCCTTTAACCAGCTTAAACCAACACTCATGTCTGACCCTGTACTAAGGGCCCCAGACTTTGACAAACCATTCCTAGTAACCACAGATGCGTCCGAGCGTGGTGTGGGAGCAGTTTTAATGCAGGAAGGGCCGGATCAAGAATTCCACCCTGTAGTGTTTCTCAGCAAAAAACTGTCTGAGAGGGAAACCAACTGGTCAGTCAGTGAAAAAGAAAGTTACGCCATTGTCTACACTCTGGAAAAGCTATGCCCATATGTTTGGGGACGGCGTTTCCACCTGCAAACCGACCATGCTGCACTACGGTGGCTTCATACCGCCACGGGAAATAACAAAAAACTTATCCGGTGGAGTTTAGCTCTCCAAGATTTTGATTTCGACATCCAACACATCTCAGGACCTTCTAACAAAGTGGCTGATGCACTCTCCCGTGAAAGTTTCCCAGAATCAGCTGGTTAAAATTGCCCTTGAGATGTGGAAAATAGTGTTAGTCTTTATATACTTGGAAGTATATTTAGAGGTGCATGTGTCTTATTAACTCTGTTTTTTCCTAGAGCTCCAAGAAGAAATCCCAGCAAGCGTTTCACCTTAGCTGTGATTTGAGGGGGCGTGTCATAAATATAAAGGGAAGGGTAAACCCCTTTAAAATCCCTCCTGGCTAGAGGAAAAATCCTTTCACCTGTAAAGGGTTAAGAAGCTAGGATAACCTCGCTGGCACCTGGCCAAAATGACAAATGAGGAGACAAGATACTTTCAAAAGCTGGGGGGAGGGAGAAAACAAAGCTCTCTCCGTCTGTCTGTGTGATGCTTTTGCCAGGGACAGAACAGGAATGGAGTCTTAGAACTTAGTAAGTAATCTAGCTAGATATGTGTTAGATTATGATTTCTTTAAATGGCTGAGAAAATAAGATGTGCTGAATAGAATGGATATTCCTGTCTGTGTGTCTTTTTGTAACTTAAGGTTTTGCCTAGAGGGATTCTCTATGTTTTGAATCTAATTACCCTGTAAAGTATTTACCACCCTGATTTTACAGAGGTGATTCTTTTTATTGTTACTTCTGTTAAAATTCTTCTTTTCAAGAACTGAATGCTTTTTTCATTGTTCTTAAGATCCAAGGGTTTGGGTCTGTGGTCACCTATGCAAATTGGTGAGGATTTTTACCAAACCTTCCCCAGAAAGTGGGGTGCAAGGGTTGGGAGGATTTTGGGGGGAAAGACGTTTGCAAATGGGCTCTTTCCTAATAAAATAAACCCAGATAAAACATTTGGTGGTGGCAGTGGAAGTCCAAGGGCAAAGGGTAAAATAGTTTGTACCTTGGGGAAGTTTTAACCTAAGCTGGTAAAAGCAAGCTTAGGAGGTTTTCATGCAGGTCCCCACATCTGTACCCTAGAGTTCAGAGTAGAGAAGGAACCTTGACACTCTCATACAAAACCAACCTTCCACACATGTGGCTGGACTTTACAAAAAAAAGAGACAAGCCATTTACAATGTACACTTCACTTCTCTTCAGAGGAAAAGGACAGTAAACTATCTAAACTCCTACATACCACAGGGGGCTACAACAGTGGTACCTCCAACTCACCTAACAATATGGTTAATCTATCCAACCACATACTTAGCCCGGCGGAGGAGTCTGTCCTATCTCAGCGACTCTCTTTCTGCCCCACCACCCCCACGAACATGATACAGTTCTGCAGTGATCTGGAAGCCTACTTTCATTGTCTCCGACTCAAGGAATATTTTCAACATACCACTGAACAGTGCACTGACCCACATGAACCCTCCTACCAAAACTACAAAAAGAAAAATTCTGCGTGGACTCCTCCTGACGGTCGAAATGACAGACTGGACTTCTACATAGAGTGCTTCCGCAGATGTGCACAAGCTGAAATTGTGAACAAACAGCATCACTTGCCCCATAACCTCAGCCGTACAGAACACAATGCCATCCACAGCCTCAAAAACAACTCTGGACATTATAATCAAATGGGCTGACAAAGGAGGTGCTGTAGTCATAATGAACAGGTCAGATTATGAACAGGAGACTGCCAGGCAACTCTCCAACACCACATTCTACAGGCCACTATCCTCTGACCCCACTGAGGAGTACAAAGAGAAACTACACCAGCTGCTCAAGAAACTCCCTGCTACAGTACGGGAACAAGTCTACACGGACACACCCTCAGAGCCTCAACCAGGGGTATTCTATCTGCTACCCAAGATCCATAAACCTGGAAACCCTGGACGCCCCATCATCTCAGGTATCGGCACTCTTACAGCAGGATTATCTGGCTATTTGGACTCTCTCCTCAGAGCCTACGCTACCAGCACTCCTAGCTATCTTCGAGACACCACCGACTTCCTGAGAAAACTACAATGCATTGGTGATCTTCCTGAAAACACCATCCTGGCCACCATGGATGTAAAAGCTCTTTACACCAATATTCCAAACGAGGATGGACTACAAGCCGTCAGGAATAGTATCCCTGATGAGGCCACGGCACTCCCGGTGGCTGAGCTTTGTGACTTTGTCCTCACCCACAACTATTTCACATTTGGGGACGACTTATACCTTCAAGTCAGTGGCACTGCTATGGGTACCCGCATGGCCTCACAGTATACCAACATTTTTATGGCTGACTTAGAACAATGCTTCCTTAGCTCTCATCACCTAGTATCCCTCCTCTACTTGTGCTACATTGAGGACATCTTCATCATATGGACCCAAGGGAAGGAGGCCCTTGAAGAATTCCACCCCACCATCAGCCTCAGCCTGGACCAGTCCACACAAGAGATCCACTTCCTGGACACTACAGTGCAAATAAGTGATGGTCACATAAACACCACTGTATACCAGAAACCTACTGACCGCTATACTTACCTTCATGCCTCCAGCTTCCACGCAGGACACATCACATGATACATTGTCTACAGCCAAGCCCTAAGATACAACCCAATTTGCTCCAATCCCTCAGGCAGAGGCAAACACCTACAAGGTCTTTATCAAGCATTCTTAAAACTACAAATACCCACCTGGGGAAGTGAGGAAACAGACTGACAGAGCAAGATGGGTACCCAGAAATCACCTACTACAGGACAGGCCCATCAAGGAAAATAACAGAACACCACTGGCCATCACGTACAGCCCCCAGCTAAAACCTCTCCAGCACATCATCAACAATCTACAACCTATCCTGGAAAATGGTCCCTTACTCTCACAGACCTTGGGAGACAGGCCAGTTCTCGCTTACAGACAGCCCCCCAACCTGAAGCAAATACTCTCCAGCAACTACACACCACACCACAGAAACACTAACCCAGGAACCAATCCCTGTAGCAAACCTTGTTGCCTACTCTGTCCCCATAGCTACTCTAGCGACACCATCAGAGGACCCAACCACATCAGCTACACCATCAGAGGCTCATTCACCTGCACGTCTACTAATGTTATATATGCCATCATGTGCCAGCAATGCCCCTCTGCCATGTACATTGGCCAAACCAGACAGTCCCTATGTAAAAGAATAAATGGACACAAATCCGACATCCAGAATGATAACATACAAAAGCCAGTAGGAGAACACTTCAATCTTCCTGGACGTTCTATAACAGATAAAAGTAGCTATACTTGAACAAAAAAACTTCAGAAACAGACTTCAAAGGGAAACAGCAGAACTAAAATTCATTTGCAAATTTAACCCCATTAATTTGGGCTTGAATAGGAACTGGGAGTGGCTGCCTCATTATAAAAGCAGCTTTGTCTCTCCTGGAATTGACACCTCTTCATCTATTATTGGGAGTGGACTACATCCACCCTGATCCAACTGGCCCTGTCAACACTAGTTCTCCACTTGTGAGGTAACTCCCCCCTCCCTTCATGTGTCATTCTATAATGCCTGCATTTGTAATTTTCACTCCATGCATCTGAAGAAGTGGTGTTTTACCCATGAAAGCTTATGCCCAAATAAATCTGTTAGTCTTTAAGGTGCCACCAGACTCCTTGTTGTTTTTGTGGATACAGACTAATACGGCTAACCCCCGATACTTGTCTCAGGCTGTGATCTCATCACTTCTGACAAGCTAACCAGAGTTGGGCCTGGTCAGTACATGAATGGTATTCTAAGGAAAAAACACAGGCTGCTACAGAAAGTATTTGTAATTCAACAGGCACCACTCTTCACTCACACAATGACCTCACATGGTTTTAGGGGCACCATGTTCTTGGATGTGCCAAATTATGGATGAGTTGTAAAACAGAAGTCCTGAAAATTTGCTCTTTAGCATTCCATGAGAACGTAAGCAAGATAAACTCCAGACCCTGGCCAAATCTAGTTTGTGTAATTAATGTACATTGTATCTACCTAATTTCCTTGTTCCAATTGCCTACAGTTTTATTCTTCATGTCCTGTCCTAAATTGTAGTGTATCTTTCTGAATACTACTAAACAGCTGTTTTGTTTCAGCCCAGAGAAGACTGGATTGTGTGTGTGTGCTGAAGAACTGATAATGAATATCGTAAATGCACAGGTTTAGAATAGCAGCCGTGTTAGTCTGTATCCGCAAAAAGAACAGGAGTACTTGTGGCACCTTAGAGACTAACAAATTTATTAGAGTAAAAGCTTTCTAAATGCACAATGTACTTCATCCAGAAGGCTCCTCAAGACTGTCATATATAGAGACAAATCCTATAGTTTGTTTTTTTAAAAAAGAAACCTTACCTGTAATACTTAAAGATAACGGCAGCATTGACTGAGCAAGCAACCACTAGCTCTCTAATATACTGCTGCCAGATTTCATGGATTACTGAAATGCAAATTACCATAGAAAACTAAGACTATCAGTTTACTTAAAACTTACTCTATAGTTAAAACAGGAAACTAAAGTAGTAAACCATTTACTGTACCTTCGATATAAGTTTTCTACAAAAATGTGTTTTGCACTGTGAATTGACCTCTCCATCATTCTTAGCGGGGAAATCTACAAGATAAAAACAACAGCCATTCACTAGTTTTACATTTTCCAATGTTCTTAATTTCTTTCACCCCCCTAATGCTGCATAGCATGTCCTTTTACCTCCATTATTGATCAATCTTCTTCATGGTCACTACATTATTAAACTCCTACTAAACTATGCTGATTGTAACACAGACTAATTGTTTGGTCAGAGAGAAAAAAATTACTCTTACTCAGGAAACATCATGTATATAAACCTGGGATTCCAGAACCAGGAGTTTCCTGACGCACTAGGCTTATGGAAGATGCATGAAGGCTAACTGCAGGAGCACCAAACCCACCAATACCAAGAGGTTAATCACTAGATACTTGACTAGAAATAAACTGCAGTCCATTAGAATGTGCAGAGTAATGGGAACTGTCACTGCCTGAAGTGGTGCCCTCCTCAGATATGTTACTGCGCTTATTATATAGGGCACTGATCAGAGACACTATAGAAAGAAAACAGGATTTTAGAATGGTCTCAAGTATGCTGCTACTCTTTCACGGAGGCCAAAGCAGTCACTGCAATTGGCAGAGCATCTCAGCTTCCTCTGATCTACCACCCAAATGGGCTTCAATTTTGGTGAATGATGATTTCCTGCCAATGTTTAAGCTCTTCTCCCTGGTCTCCAAAGAATCAGGTGGTGCTGGAGGAGTTCCTTCCAATCAGCTATTCTGCACAGAGTTAATGGTCACACAGTCACAATTGCTACTGCAAGGTTGACACATGAACTGGCAGCGGAGTACAGGTTAGAATGCAGGGGAATTCTTGGGAGCTTTTAATGAGCTCTTAAGAGACACTGGGACTTTTAACATTTTGCAAATCAAACAAAAGAACTCTCTGCACTTTCAAGCACACCCAAACCTTCTGGGTTTTTTCTACAGCTGTGCTAGGAAATACAAAAGGAACTGAAAGGGTGTTCTGGGTACTGAGCACCCCCAGTTGTCTGCTGCTCAATATGCTCCTTTGCATGGCAGCTCTGTCATCTCACAATTTTCACAGAAGTGATGGTGCATGGAGCACTTTTCAAGGTGCTCTGCAAGACAGAGTTTTGGAAGGCTTCCTGCCTCTTTAGCCTCCTCTATATCTACAGGGAAGATTGAGAGAGAGAGAAAAGTTCCATCCACCCTGAAGCTGTACAACACATGGGACTCTTCTGTGGCTGTAAGAGCCAGAGCAGTGCTATAGGGCATGGGGCACAGAGGGTACAAGGGGAAGGCATTTTGCCCATGGAATACAGAAAGAGACTGAGGATGGGGAGGGAACGTGCTCAGAAGTGGAAATGATGACACCCTCTAAATGGGTGAAGCATGCACTCTCCCATTAACATGCTTGCTGTTAATAGATGCAGAGGAGATTGGGATGTGGATTTTACCCCACCCAGCCACAGTCCCTGTGGAGTGCCTCTGGCCACACTAACCCACCTCCCTCACGCTCACTTAGCGCAACACCAATATGCTGGCTGCCTCCTTCATTAATGCACAAGATGGAGAAAGGTCTCCCTGTGACCTCTCTTCCCTGCGCATCTGTGTAAAAGCAGCCACAATCTGGTATGTTCTGTTTCTGCTTTAATCCATACTAGGGACACAGCCATTATAAAAAGCTACTGTCTGCTCATTTTAGGAGACTAGTGTCTCAGCATTTTTTCATTGAAGCTATCAACCATATCCCTTTTCCTTTTTTACATACCAGCCAGGATACAGGTATAATTTTTATTTGTGTTTTCATCTAAGAAGAACCCAGCATTATGGTGCAATTGTCTCATAACACACACCGAATAGAAAGTTAACAGGATCTGTCCAAATCTTCAAGAGTGCAGAGAAGTGAGAACCGGGCATACTTTAAAACTGGAACTTGTAAAATGTCACTTTCCTGACAAGGAAAAGAGAAACTATTTCCAGAAAGCCCCAAACCACAGCCTTATAGAACTATTTTTGTCAAAATTACTATCAATCATTTTCATTGGACCATAACCTCACATGGGACCTCACAAAGAAAGACCCCTGCCCCAAAGCGAAGTCAGACAATATGATACAATAACAAACAGTTCAGGTATAAGGGTAACTGGAGATGCTATCAAGTGGGCAGGAAACAATAAATCAAGACTCCAAGGCAACAACAAAGGAGTTTCAGGGAGAGGGAGGGGATGAGAAAGGGAAAAGGGAAGATCCAGCCCAAAGAGTGCACATGGGAGAGGACTGGGAAGAATGTGAGAAGGGAGCAGAAGGAAAACGGACGACGAGAAAGAAGTGTAGACAATCCAAAAGGAAGAGGTACATGATCTTAGCAGAAGCATTTCAGATGGGTTAGAGTGGAAAGAGGTGAGAAGCAGGAAGCTGCATTTGTGTTTAGAGTCCCATGGGTCAGCAGGGTGTATTCTGAGTGACACCGGCCAGTGTGTGATTTTGAATCTTCACATTTAAGATTATCATATGTGAACCCAGAGTTTGAGGTTCCTACAATTCACATACACCAAAAAATAAATAAAAAGGCAAAGATAACAGTCAAGCTGAGAGATGACCAAGGCATGGGCCAGCATTTAACAGTAAGCAATACTGGATATGGGAATAAAACACATGTAAATATAGGAGGTAGATGTCCCAGCCCACACTGAGCATTGGCTTGAGTATATCAGTGTTGTCTTTTCACATGGAAATTCCTACTAGCTTCAGGAACACAGAATGAAAGTCAACCTAGGGTCTTATCTTTTGGATGCAGGGTTATCAAATTATTTTGATCCATAAATGCACCTTAATATCTCTGCTTCAGATTAAAAGAAAAAATATCTTTAAATTACCATTGGCTTGGTATGCTGCTCCAACATGGTAAGCTGTATGTATGTCTGCAACGTTATCCCCCACCGTGATGAATCTTGATACATTAAACCCTGATGTTGGGGATGGGGGCAGAAGAGTAAGAGAGAAAGAAAACCACTTTGACTATACCAATTAGTAACATATAAAGCTAATCTATTTATTTTATACCTGATCAGAGTTACCAAAATAATGGCATTAAGGTAGCAGACACCAGCATTATTACTTCTGGGGGCATTCTGTGCCAAAAAATTAAAATTTCTGCACCAAAAAATTAAAATTTCTGCAAATTTTATTTGTCAAAATAACACTACAAAAATCACACCAGTTTCAATTATTTTGGAAATTTATTTCAAAATGCCTGTCAGCAAGTATGTCTGAAGCAATACAGACACACAGAAAAATTCCCCCAGGAGTAGAGAGTTAAAGAAACCCCCTATGACTACCCACTTCCTGTTTCTCTGCCCCCTCCCGCCCCCCGAGCCCAGGCAGGGGACCAGATACCAACAACCCCTCCCCTGCAGAGCCCAGCTGTGCCCTGCCCCCAGCCAATACACACGAACCCCCGTCTCCCCAGGGCCCAACCACAGGCCCCCCCTTGCCCAGATAGCCATACCCCTCCCTCCCCGAGCCTACCTGTGCCCCCACCCCAGACACCTGCCCCTCTCTTCCCCCAGAGCCCAGGGATCCAGAGGGAGAAACAGCCTGATGCTCGGTCCCAGGCTTATGTGGAGTTTCCTGTGTGCCACCCTCTCCTTCCTCAGGGCATGTTGGGAACTGCAGCAGCCAGGAACTCTCTAACCCCTTCCCCTCCCCCCAGAAGTGTCTTCTATGTGCATGCTGGGCTCTGTTGGATCCTGCGACCTCTAATGGTGGCCAACAGCACTCCAGCCCATTTCTGTGAGGAAAGGAAATTCTGCGCACAGTGTTAATTTCTACAAAACTCTGCATCGCACAGTGGTGCACAATTCCCACAGGAGTAAAAGAATGAAATGACTCATCCACATTTGGCAGAGCATGTGTTGGAATTATGGGCCTAATCATAAGGGACACTGAGCACTCAGATTGCCCACTAAACTCAGTGGAAGTTACAGGCACTCAGCACCTCTCTGAATGAAAACATATGTAGTGCATTTAACTCAAGAGAGCTCACAGCCAGAAGTCCCTTCTATGAGGCAAATGCAAATTACACCATATCTAAAAAAATGAATCTGCTTCTGTGCTTGTCTGAGCAGGGCTAGAGCTCCCAGGACAGTGAATGACGCTACAGAGGAGTAGCTAGATGTGTCCACAGTATCTACTGTGACTCTGAGAAGAGAGGTCTTTTACACAGCACATTATAGGTTTTTTCCCCCTTGGGCTCCGCAAAGCATTTTTCTAATCTCCAGGACTCCCACCCCACTTCCATTCTTTACACCAGTAAATATCAGCCTCTACCATAAACCCAAAGCATAACACTTTATAGTAAAAAGGGAGTTTTTAGGATCAAGCGTGGGTTTGCATAATGGCTTAATAGCAAACATCAGGGTTTAAAGTGACCTGAATTGCCCGCAGACACAGACTTGGCCTCTCCCCCCACCTCAAAGAGAGCTGTAAGGCAGGTGGTCTACTGGTGAAGATGTTGGTGACAAGTCATGAAGCAGTGCATCCCCCTGCTATACTGCCAATGGAAAAACAGAAAGCAGAGCATCAGTAATCTCCACCCAAGGGAATTTGCTTTCCTTAGGATACACTGCTACTAGTAATGGAGCCAAAATGCATATTGTGGGTGCAAAAGTGCAGGTACTTTGAACAGGTTGTGTGTGCAATTTAGGCTGGAAGTGAAAAGTATTCATTTACTTTGATTTCTGACCCCCCGCTCTGGGTAATAATGCTACTTATCAATCAGAGGTGACGGTGCTGCATCACTGCGTTAAAAGTGTCTGATTCTGTGAGGTGAGGATGACCCTGCACACTCACCATAGTCAATGAAGGTACTCAACATCTTGCAGGACACTTTCTCAGCAGTCACACAGCACTCCCTGACTGCCAAATCCAACTCCTTTCACCTGACTACACATTCTACTTGTATTGTATTGTTTAGTATTAAAAAAAAAAAATTTCCTGCCTGCTTTGAGCATTTGAAAGAGCTGTCCTAGACTTAGTTTGTTTATGAACTAAAGAACTCACTGCCAAGCAGTAACAGACCCATTGTCTCTCTGAGATGACTAAGACTCCAATCCTGCAACCTGCTCCATGCAGACAGACCTTTATGCCTGCACAGAGCTCACCGATTTCAAAATGTGGCTCACTGTAGATGCAGTGTCCATCACCATGGAGCTGTTTGCAAGATTGGAGCCCAAGTC
Source organism: Chelonia mydas (assembly GCF_015237465.2). Taxonomy (NCBI): domain Eukaryota; kingdom Metazoa; phylum Chordata; order Testudines; family Cheloniidae; genus Chelonia; species Chelonia mydas. Next base: position 25,291,126 of record NC_051252.2, on the reverse strand, counting down.
CTTCTCAGGACTACATTTTGCACACAATAGGTTTAATGCCCATTCCTCAATAAGAGAAAAAATAATAATCACCATCATGATATTAATTTTCAGTTACATAAGATCGTTACCATATCCTTGCTAGGGACTTCAATGCATCTAAACCCTCACACAGGACTTTGAGAACATCAAGGTCCATATTTTTAACAGAACACAAATCACAGGATTAGTTCCTGCCACTTACCAGAAGATTGTGACCATGTACATTCCTCCACTTAGGCACAGGTTCTGTCAAAACCTTAATTAAAAAATGACATTCATTCCATGTGACCCAAGCGATTTCAATTTTTTTATTTTATTTATCTAAATGCATCAACTTAAGACCATTTTTACAAAATGAATAAATAATAAAGTACTAGTAACATGGACTGGAGAATCTATGCCTTTTTTAAAAAAGGACTGATTTAATGAAATACACAATTTAATATTTAAGAGCTATTATAACAATGAAAAAGATGCATTTAACTACAAAATATCCTGGTGGGTAGTTTTATTAATTATTATTTTTATCAGCACACCAAAACAAAGCAATGGCTGACTGATACTATGTAGAAGGCTGTCATTTATCAGTTACAGTGTAAAGAGAGAAGAACTGACAGCTGAATGTAGAGGGTATTTCATGTGAAAGATCTGCTAACAAATTAAGTTTGCATAGGACAAAACAGAATGACAAAGGAATAAAAGCTGAAGATCAATACGCCATTATACATAACTCTCATTTTATTCCTGTGGATCAAAAAGAAATGCAGTTAGAACTTTAATAATAATCAAAATTAGGCAGAAAAAGAAGGTCTATTCTGCCCTAAGTATCTGAAACCACAAGAGTCTCCAGGATGTCTCCACGTGGGCATGAGAATCCACCAAACTATACGATTAGGCCATAAAGGACTTTTAAGATCTTAGCGTGAGTCTGAGATTAGCTAGCTAAACTACATGCATTTACTTTTTAAATTTTTGCACTGTATACATATTTAAAAACACATTTTGGGCTATTTATTCAACTCAATTTATTCCTTTTAAATTACCAACGACCCTCTTAATACTAAGTATCCCTATGAAGAATCCTAGATTTTTGTATTAATATTCTTCTTAGCAGACCTATCAACACCTTTAAGATTTTAGGTACACATTAATAAATGCTTCCTGAAGTTTATTCTGAATTTGTTTTGGTTAAAGCAATTACAGTATTAAGAATAGGTTTGTCTTTTCCTCATCCAAAAGCATTTTGCCTATGGAAAGTGGGATCAAATCCCATGTTTGTTTGACAAACTTCCAAAAAGGAATTATACAAATGTATTTTTCCCAACAAACCAGCATATCTTTACCTGAATTATTTTAGTTTTATGGGATTAATACCTTTTAGCTTCATTACGTGATATATCTCTGACTTTGCTTATTATGAGATCCATTTAAGATTTTTAAAAATGCAGTGACTAAAATGGTAGTGAATGGTAGTTCTATTGATTATTGTTAGTTTTTTGAGGGACAAAATTTGATCTACAGAATATACTGTGCTCCACTGTTGAATATTTTTGAACTGTATGTATTTTATATCTGCCACTCAACAACTAAGAATTTTCCTAAAATATATATTGCTTTTTCCACTGACTCTGTTTACAATATTCCAAGAAACAAATACTAACTTAGACCTTGATTATGGAAATACTCATATATATATAATCAGGTAGGCAGACCCAGTGCCATCAATAGCCTATTTTACATGAGCAAAGCTATGCATGTGTGTGATTGTAGATCGAGGCAACAATTAACCCAAGCACAAACGTAGTAAAAATACAATACATTATACTGGCTTCCATTCCATTAACAAGGAAAAGTATTGGTTGCCAAATGAAAAAAGGCAACATCAAGAAAAAAAAAAAGTATTGTTTTTAAACTTCTGGGACTATTGCTAACAGTTTAAAAACTAGAAAATGTTTGACAGTGTTCCTTTAAATTCATCTGACTCTCATTTAATCTTAGGAAATACTGCAGTAGACTTGAATACTGTCAATGCTATCAACAGAAACACTCTTGCTGATTTGATTAAACATTAAGACTTTCAAGCCCCTTACCTCAATGCTGGCAGTTTTGGCAAAATAATCCAGGCATGTTGTTTTTCCACTTGCAATATTCCCCTCAACACAGATCTGGTGAAAGAAGCCACCAACCTTTCAATATTAAATGAAATGCTACTGAAAAGAAATAACTGACAGCAAATGTAGAAACACATACTTATAGCTTAAAAATAATCCATTAGTATTATAAATACATTAGAGCAAATTAGAGCAATATAGTTAAAGCATTTCCAAGAGAATCCCTAAACTTCAGGAGTTTGGGTCTTGATTCACTATTGCATTGTACAAGCTTTACAATGGAGTCACATGTTGAAAGCAATAGACTTTTGTGCTGCAAAAAATATGGAACACCACAGTGGGGAAATCAAACCTTTAATATCTAAAGATTCAAGTTGCCAGTACAGTTTTGGGTCTTACTTGTGCAAACGGATACATATTGGCTTCAACAGGCCAGATTTTCAAAACCATATTTGCAACTACAGACCTGCACCCCAGTCCCATATGCACTGTACAGTTAGTGTGACTATTAAAATAATAAGAGTTTGATTCAGTACCTGCGGAATGCCAAAGCCTGCAGGCTTTGGGCTACTGGACCTGCACTGTCCAATCCTAACGCCTCACCACAACATCCTTTTCAGAACTGCAGAAACCCTTTCCATGGCACGTAGGGTTCCAGAGGTTTCCCTGCAGTGCTGCTGCACCTTTTACTGCACCCATTACACAGCCGTCCACAGTGTTTTAAATTTCACCCCAAAAGGCTTTAAGCTTACTTTGAATACAATTTATTGTACATGTTATCACTTCTACACCCATAAATAAATTTTTCTCAGGCAAATTACAATTTCTTTTAGACATCTAGGTTTCTAAAATTAGTGAAAGATATTTTTGTCCAACCATCTACTAATATATCATAAAATAATTAGATTTAAAACACCACGAATTGAGTACTTAGAATTTACAGACAAAATACATGTAGTGTAAAGGAAGGAGACTACATTCAGAATGCTGACTACTTCTGTGGCCCTGATCAAGCAACTTGGTTTCCACACGAGCAGCCCCTGCACCCACATAAAACCCTCTTGATTTTCTTTTAAGTTACCTCAATGATTTCAGAAAGGGTCTGCCTACCTGCCTGGAACAAAATGCAGGATAAGACTCTAGATTTGTGCACCAGCTCACACCAAGACCCAGTCATTAGCCTGTGGACTTTCCATAATACAAATTATATTGTAATAATAAATAATAATAATAATAATATACTAAATATATTTTTCAGAGCAAAATATTATACTTACAACTGTCTTTTTCTCTCCTTCACTAATCAGGTGTTTATCTAGAACAGGAAGAAACACTGTTAGAAGAACTAGGAAACTGCTCTTAGATTATATATCCAAACCACTATCAGGACTCCTGTAAGAATGAATATATTAATGAGTTTTAGGTTTAGGAGTTATAGGTTACAGTAAACATGTTACATTAAACTCCCATGGCTATAATGGCTTTACTTTATATTATACACTATAAGCAGTCAAATGGCTGGTTCCTACCTTCATTGAGCAAGATTATGTATTATGTATGGTTGTTTCTTTGTTCGCGCTTATTTTCACAATAAGAAATAGGCCCCAAATCTGCAATAGATTACTTGTAGGCAGATCCCTATGCCTGAACAAAGCACCATTGACTTCACAGTCCGCAGAGCTTTCTGCAGGATAAGGAACTTAGATACTAAGGAGATATTTTCAATTTAAAAGATACTCATCCATCTAAAAATGTGTACCTACTATTGTTACAAGTAACATCTAAGATAGACTATCACTGAAAAGAGTAGAGAAAAACAGATACTATGCACCTTTGACAGAACTTTGTGTGGAGAATGACAAACCAGTTCCACAATTCAAACTGATAGTGCAGACTCCAGAGCCTGTGGAAAGTCAGGTTTCAGAGTAGCAGCCGTCTTAGTCTGTATTCGCAAAAAGAAAAGGAGGACTTTTGGCACCTTAGAGGTTAACAAGTTTATTTGAGCATAAGCTTTCGTGAGCTACTGTAGCTCACGAAAGCTTATGCTCAAATAAATTTGTTAGTCTCTAAGGTGCCAAAAGTCCTCCTCTTCTTTTTGTGGAAAGTCAGTTTCTCTCTGTTTGGGCCTCTCTCTCACAGTGGAAGGAAACCATATTAAAAACAGGGAATTTTGTGATTGTAAAAAAATTAAAAATTGACCGGAGACTCAGAACAGGTATAATTAAAACTACTTTTAACTTATTTTCTGAAATTGACTGGATTGCAATTTGATAATGTCCCTTTACAATGTTCACTGCACCTTTGTTCACTATGTATAGGTGAGCAAGGACTCAGGGCATTTAATTACAGTATATTGTTCATTTGTGCACTTTAATAGAGAAGTAGAGATGGGTACTTGTTGTACAAGTACTAACTAGTGCCATGAAGGGGTTTTGAAAGTTCCTGGTTGCTCAAGATTTCAAAAACTGCCTCTGCCTTTCTACTACAAAAAAAAAATTAACCGGAGTTCATCCTGTTTTCAAAAAATGAAGAGTGGGGGATATATTTGAAAGGCGTGAAACTTTTTAAATATCCTGCATTTCATTTTTTTTTTAAACTTCCCCATTTGGCAAGTGCATTCCTCCTTCGTAATTCCTCTATATCATGAGTAATTTGTGGGAGGCCAAATACTAATAGAGGCTGCCTACTGCGATCAGCAGATTTAATGTACACACAGCTACATACTTAAGAAAAGATAAATCAAGGACCGCAGCAACAATGTTTAATAAAATAACACCAGATCTATCCACTAGATCAAATGCATTTTCTCAAATACCTTTCAAACAAGCGACAGCTACTTCTTTGTGAAAAGCAATAACCATCAACCTATTTCGGGGAATGAAGTGGCGTTTGCTTCCCCCCCCCCCCCCCCCCAGTACTTTCATCTCAAATCATAAATCTCTTGAGAGACAGCGCGAGAGATTCCTGCTGCTACAAATACCAGGGCGCAAGGGTAGCATCAACAATCTTTTAAACACAACTTCACGGTTCATGCCGCACAAGTACCAGACGTACATGAGGCGTCCTGGGAGCAGCCGGCCATGCAGAGGCTGCGATTAGCCATCAGTGGATGTAGCAATTGCTTCCGCTGGCTCTTCCCGCTACAAAACTCGAGGCCAGCTTGAGCGCCCCTGGTATACTGAAGGCTTAGGAGAGGCCGGATCCATAACGATTTCAATAACCACATGGCCCATCTCCGGTAGCTTTGAGCTCTAAGACTTAGGTATAAGACTCCAGCCGCATAGAGCTTTTCTATGCCTTGCACGCATTTCCGCTGCTGTAATGTTTTGCTTCCTGTATGATCCCAGCTCCGCTACGGTATTAATCACTGAGCAACGCATTGAGCAACCAATCTTAGCAAACTACTGCTGGAAGCCTTCCAGCGGGGCCCTTAAAGACACAGTGCGCTCTCGAATAATGCTCCTGTTTTACAAGTTTATTTCTTATGTTTTGGCAGATGCTCATTCGTTCAAGAAGGTGGTTGCATTAAAAATTCTGCTTAAGTTAAAAACACCAACACAGGCTATTCAAACTAAGAACTGACGTGCTTTTCACCCTGCTTGGGGCTTTTTTACTTTTTTGCAACTCAGGCTAGACAATGAAAATAAATTAACCAGTTTCATTTTTGTTGCTATTCAATTTCAAGTTCTAGTTTTCTTACAGGAGCAACAGCGCGGCAATGTTTCGAAACCTGTCTGCGTTTGCTTCCCCATCTGCTAATGGAACCTATAACCTGATAAATGAGGAACACAGTGTAATCGTAGGGACTAGTCACTAGAGAGTTGCAGGGAGTTGGCTCTACGGGGGCGGAGGCTGGAGAGTTGTAGGGGGGTGATTATACGGGACGGGGGGCTGAAGAGTGGGGGGGTGTTTAGATAGGAGGTGGAGGGTTGTGGGAAGTTGGCTCTGCTGGGGGGGAGCTGGAGAGTGGGAGGGGCTAGAGAGTTGGATGGGGTTAGCTATGCAGGAGGTGCAGGGCTTTGAGAAGTTGGCTCTGCTGGGGAGTGTCTGGAGAGTGGGAGGGGCTAGAGAGTTGGATGGGGTTAGCTATGCAGGAGGTGCAGGGCTTTGGGAAGTTGGCTCTGCTGGGGGGTGTCTGGACAGGAGGTGGAGGGTTGTGGGAAGTTGGCTCTGCTGGGGGGGAGCTGGAGAGTGGGAGGGGATAGAGAGTTGGATGGGGTTAGCTATGCAGGAGGTGGAGGGTTGTGGGAAGTTGGTTCTGGAGAGTGGGAGGGGATTTGCTATACAGGAGTGGGGGGTGTTTAGACAGTAGGTGGGGGGTTGTGGGAAGTTGGCTCTGCTGGGGGGGAGCTGGAGAGTGGGAGGGGCTAGAGAGTTGGATGGGGTTAGCTATACAGGAGATGGAGGGTTGTGGGAAGTTGGTTCTGGAGAGTGGGAGGGGATTTGCTATACAGGAGTGGGGGGTGTTTAGACAGGAGGTGGAGGGTTGTGGGAAGTTGGCTCTGCTGGGGGGGAGCTGGAGAGTGGGAGGGGCTAGAGAGTTGGATGGGGTTAGCTATGCAGGAGGTGCAGGGCTTTGGGAAGTTGGCTCTGCTGGGGGGTGTCTGGAGAGTGGGAGGGGATTTGCTATACAGGAGTGTGGGGGGTTAGACAGGAGGTGGAGGGTTGTGGGAAGTTGGTTCTGCTGGGGGGGAGCTGGAGAGTGGGAGGGGCTAGAGAGTTGGATGGGGTTAGCTGTGCAGGAGGTGCAGGGCTTTGGGAAGTTGGCTCTGCTGGGGGGTGTCTGGAGAGTGGGGGGGTTTAGACAGGAGGTGGAGGGTTGTGGGAAGTTGGTTCTGCTGGGGGGGAGCTGGAGAGTGGGAGGGGCTAGAGAGTTGGATGGGGTTAGCTATACAGGAGGCGGAGGGTTGTGGGAAGTTGGCTCTGCTGGGGGGGAGCTGGAGAGTGGGAGGGGATAGAGAGTTGGATGGGGTTAGCTATACAGGAGGCGGAGGGTTGTGGGAAGTTCGCTCTGGAGAGTGACAGGGGGTTCGCTATACACGGGTCGGGGGGCTGGATGACGTTGGCTCTACAGCGATGGGGGGCGGGAGAGTCGGGCGGCAGCCGTCTGGCTGTCCTCGGGGCTGGGTTTAGGTGCAGCTGGATGCACGAGGAGCGGGGCGGGCTGCACGAGCGCCCCCGGCCCCCCCCCTGCCCAGCCCCTTCCGTGCGCGTGGACCAGCGCGAGCCCCGCCGCCTCCCGCGCTGGCCGGGGAGGGGAGGCTGCTCGGACGCTCACGTGCCCAACGGTCGCTTCAGCTGGTTCCGGCACCGCCCCGCAGCGACCGCCGACGCCGCAGCAGGATGCCGCGCACCATGGTGGAGCTGAACAGCGGCTACCCCCGCTCCCTGCCGGGGGCGCTGAAAATCGCCCGTCTGGTACGAGGCCGGGCCGGGGCGGGCGGGCGCTGTGTGCGCGGGGCGGGCCGCAGCGCCGTCCGCTAAGCCCCGCTGCAGTAAATTCAGCGTCCTCGGGGCTCTAACGGGCTTGAGCCCCGTCCTTGAATGCGCAGGGACGGGGCCGATCGGTGGCGGCCGGGCAGCGGGACGTTTTGCAGAACTAGGTCTCGCCCTGGGGTGTCTAGCTCCGTGCTGACCGCCTGCTGACATGACGAGGGAGGACGTTAGTCAATACTGTCGTTACTCTTTCAGGTTGTTGCCTTTGTAACATTCATCTGTTTCGTTGCCTCGAAATCCCATGAAGCCTTCATAGCCCTTGCAATCATGGAATTTGTCATCACTCTGTTATTCTTTCTGCTCTACTTGCTCAAACTAGATAAAAAGATGAAATTCTTATTTTGGCCTTTAGCTGTAAGTATTGATTTGTATCTTTTCAAATGCAAGTGTAGGTATGTATGTATTTTGTGATTTATGCATAAAAACAAGTGGTGTTGTGCTAGTGCCTAATTAACAGTTGTGAACAGGCTCCATGTTATTTCAAAACAATGTAAGCATTAGTTCTGCAAAGATAAGAAGCAGCTACAGTTCTGCCTGGGGAAAAGATCATAATTGCTTTCTTGTATTAATTCTCTTTTGTTTTAAATTGAGCTAGTCTTTTAAATAATGAATATATTTGAATTACAAAAACTCTCACTACCAACAATATCAAATGAATAAAACACCCAGACATAAATTCATAGTGTAGATCAGGGCTCAGACAAAGGGGGTTATTTCAGGAATGCAATTTGTAGCACCATGCCACTTGGTATCACACTAGATCAGATTTGGACATTACCTAATCCCATTTCAGTGGCAAAAAGATTTTGTTTCTTGGCAAGTAATAGCGATATTGGGAATATTTGCAATCATTTAACGTTTTTCAACACAATATATTTTGTTTTCATTTACTTCCTTCAAGGAGTAAAATAAGACTGCTATATGTTACAAGTATGCACGTTTCAGTATTTGTTAGCCATTTACTTTAATGAAAGTTAATTATGTTTTATAATACATTTTCAGGATATTTTCAACTCATTGATTGCAGTTTTGTTCTTTATCATTGTGTGCCTGTGTGCAATAATAATCAAGACCACGACTGGGACTCTGGTTGGAGGAGTAAGTAGGGGAATTTATCATAATAATAATAAATTAGACCATTAAAATTGAGATGATTTAAATATTTAGTTATCATGCTCATGTAACAAATATTACTGTTCTTTTTTCCTCAGAATAAATCTGTCATTTTTGACATTTTAACATGGCCATGCGGGCTAACCTCCTTATCCAATTGAACATTTTATGGCATGCAGAATACACAAACAATAGATGTAACATGCAATGAGTTATATTTGACAAATATAAGAGCTAGCTGGTGTTACTGTATTCCTTAAATTTACATACAACTAAGATTTCATTTACCATATAATCACAGGATTCTTAGTTCTGATAAAGTTTTTTGACAATACAAGTTGCAATTTTAATATATCACTATTGCTTGGGTTTGTTATGGTGGGAGGGAGTATAAATGTTTTCAATTAATTCACCTGCACTTCTAAAAGTTGAAATTCCAGGTTGGATGATCCGAAGTGAATTAATTTGGGACTATCCAGTTTATTACAGTATCCTTCCTGAGACGTGCCTGTACTTCTATTAAAACATAGTTGAAACCCAAGAGTAGACATACACTGATTTTTTTCCTCTCAGTTCTTAATTCTCAGTCCTGTGTATTATTTTTATAAAACCGAGTGAGAGACCAGGATGGTCCCAGGTCTCCATGTTCACGCTGCACAGAGCATTGCAAACAAAGGAGGTTGTTATATGGAAAAAAAAGTCGGTTGTTCAGCTTATAGTTTGAATATTTAAGATCAAACCCAATCATAAATTCAAGCCACTTGTCATTTGCATTTTTAAACAAATGAGAGAAGGGAAGGCCAGCACACAAAAAGAGGAGGTGCTGGTGAGACTGATAAATATATAATTAAAAACAAATAAAGGACTAAAAACTCACCTGTTTAAAGTATTTTTGGCTTTCTGAAAACAGAAGTTGTTAAAATACGTCAAACAATAAAAACCAGAGCTCACACTATGAGTTCTTTGTACATACAGCTATGAGCCATAGTGTGCAAAGCTGTCATTTTATTCCAGTGCTGACAACTGAAGAAAATTAAAAGAAAGTTTTTACAAATATTCCAAAATAAGTGACTGACTGTGCTGGATTAAACATTTGATAGGATTGTCTCCTGCGTGAGTAATCTGGAGAATTTAAAGTTGAGTTAAAAGCTATAGCAGCAGAAAGCACTGCACAAATTCAGGATAAAAAGATTGAGGACTTATTAGCTGCCACGATGCAGGAGATTAAAGCCAAGCCTAATAAAACAGATATTTGGGCAAAATGAATAAGGCTATTAAGATTGCCGAGAGAGAGAGAAGCAGATTATCTCTCCCTACCCTTTTCACACATGAGAAATTGGTTTTACAAATCTGGATTTAGTCATGTCTGAAGACCCAGTTCATTCTATTATGAACAGGTCATTGACTAAAACAGCAAACTCCCATTCTATAAGAAATGAAATCTTCACTACTACACTTAAGATAAGTAATGCATTTTAGCAGCAACTGTGTCATAGAAAGGTGGTTCACATAAGAAAACACACCAGATTCTTTTCAGATCTGAATCCAGGCACTCAAGCCAAGTGAAATGCACTGGAAATAGTAAAGTATAGTTTCCTCCTGGGTGACAGCTAAGACACAATCATTCTTTTTCTAGCTCACTAGAGAATCACCATGCCAAATAAAGAAGGTTTGGGGGAGTGAACATACTGCAGAAAAACTCCTGAGAAAGGCCCAAATTGCATAATATAAACAATGGTTGTGCATAACTTGCTGAGAGTGAACTGTTAGAGCAATTAAAAAAGGTTATGGGATTGTTTTGTCTTCAAGAACATGAGAACCCATAATTTTTTAGTCAGAAATGTTTAACTTGTTTCTCTGGCATTCGTTTTCCAAATGCCTCTCATGATTAAATATAAAGGGCCAGATTCTTAGCTGATGTTAATTAGCATAGCTGGTTGCCAATTTTAACCATATGAGGTCCTTGTCTACATTCGGGAAAAGAGGAATGAGGTGAATTATTGTCTCCTTCAGATAGTGTTCACAAATTATTTATATTAATAAAGTACTATTATTTTGAAACTGTTCATGTTGTGTAGCAAATAGCATTGAGTTGAAAAGTTAGAATTCAGATGACAAACATGTTTTAGAATGCCTCTCATGTTTAAACCGCATTTGCTAAATTACCTTTACTAACATAAATATTAGACATCCAGTGTGTTGTTATAATTTGATAAAGGAACATCTGAGTAAAGAGTCAGTTCTTCTCCCCTCCCTCCAAGTACAAATGGAGGACTGTCACATAAGGAAATGTATAATAAGCAGATAAAGTGTAAAAGCAGAGCTGATCTTAATATATAGTTTTACAGATTATCATATTTAGCTAATTTATTTGCAAAGAAGAGTGTATACTTAGGGTTAGGGTTAGTTTTCTTTTGTTTTTGCTAAAGATGACAAAACAGTTCTTAAAGTGTGCTTGTGATCATGGGCCATTCCAGTGTTTATAACTAAAATTAGAGCAAACTCTGCCACTCAAAGAACAGATTATTTAGAAGTGGTTTATGTAACTTTGTAGTGTAGCACACAAAGCATCTAACAGGACTCCAAGTGATACTGAGGGTACGTCTGCCCTCTAGCTGGAGGAGTAATTTCCAGCTCGAGTAGATGTATGTGCGCTAGCTCTGAGTGAGGCCACAGTTGTAGCCACAGTGGAGCAAGCTGTGGCATGGGCTAGCTGCCCAAGTACCTAGGATCCTGGGCGGGATCATACTTGGGATGGCTAGCCCATCACACTGTCCACACCGGTACAGCTACACTATAGTTAGTGTGCTAGCACATGTATGCTACACCTCTAGCTCAAGTATAGATGTGCTCTTAAACTGCTAACATACAGTAACAAAGAGGTGCTAAGTGTTGCTAGTTGGGTTGGTGATCAAAGGGTGCCTGTTCACTGCAGGGTTATCTTGAGTGATTGCTGCCGAGGTCTGAGCAGCCACACTGCAAAGCCATACTCAAGTTACTGCATTTTTCTTCTCAGCAGCAGGAAGGTGTGATTCCCAGCATGAGTAAACGCACGCATGCTAGCTCAGCTCAAGTTAGCACCTAAAAGTAGCAGCGTGGTTGCGGTGGAACGGGCAGTGCCTCCAGCTAGCCACCCCAAATATGTACTCATGGAGCTGGGGGGATTGTACTTGCTTGGCTAGCCTGAGCTGCTTCCCATGCTGCTGTGGGTACTCTACGAGCTGTAGCACACTAGTTCAGAGCTAACGTATATCTACCTGAGCTGGGATTCACACCTCCTAGCTGCTGTATAGCCATACCCACTGTTCCCTCGCTGGTACCACACTCATCCACATGTGTTGCTAGACCTCTGGGGGGCATATCCCAAGGTCCTTTGTGCTGCGATAAACAGCTGCTCCACGATTCTTCCCCAGTGAATTGTGGGAGAACTTTTCTTGCCTTCTGGGCACATGGAAACTGTGGGAAGGCATTGAAGTTATCATCACTTGAGTGATTTGGCTTGCCTCTTCACTGAAAAATGGGTGGGTTACCAGCCCAAGTTAAAGTGGCACCCGACCTCTAGCCTGTACCCCTAGCCAGACCATCTAGCACAGGTTTAAAGCATCACCAAACTTTGGTGCTTTATGTATGGATGGGCAGAGGCTTAGGGCAACACCCACATAAGAAACCAAGTTAACTATGCAGCAAAGACATACCCTAAGAGTCCTGTTTAGCAAACACTTGTTTTGCTTCCTTGTGACTGAAATTTTATGAGTTAGCCCTGTGTTTTAACAAGTATTCACATTTTAAACATTAAATAAGGTAACTTCCTGTCAGAGTTTTTCACTTCAAAACTTCTGAAAGAGAAAAATATCTTTTTCTTCTAGTCTTGCATCTGCAAACACTGAGTTTACTGCAGTCCAAAACCATTAAGTAGATCATCCCTTACACAGATATAAGAGATTTGGTTCTGGAGGAAAGCATAATCTCACATAAAGAAGCATGTCTGTAGTCTGGTTTCCATGGAGACTGAGTCACTTCCTGTTCTTAGAGATGACAGATGAAGGGCAAGCAAGGTCAGGGTGAAGATGATTGCCAGAGCATACGGGAAAAGTCATTTTATGAGAGATTGCAGTATATCTGACCTAAAGTATGGAGAACACTGAATTTCTCAATCACAAATCAAATATTCATCCAGAAACATTTAGAAGGCCAGAACCAATTTAGTGATCTGTAGCAACTGCATCTGCTCAGAATTGGTAATGAATGAGTTATTAAAATGAAAGGTAAAGACGATAAACAACTAACTGTGCAAAGGAGGAAATTGAGAGTTTTCTTTTTATTTGCAGGTCTTTGGTCTTCTATTGGTTGGTCTTTGTATTGCAGATTCTGTTCTTCTTTTCAAGAAGATTACATTTAATAAACCAAGAGGAAGGAATGTTATTACCAGATAAGAATGACCAATTTACCAAAAGACTGATTTATTCTCCACTTTAAATGTCTATTGAATAATATGATACGTTTCATTATTAGCCTATGTATTTTTCCTAAAGGATTTAACATGTTCATCTTAGAATTGTAATATTTTCCTGTCTGTTTTTCTACATTAGTTTACTTTTTCACACATTAACATTCTTTAAATTCCTATGTATTTTTCTAGACTACACATTTTTACAAGTGTTAACTTTAAATTATTGTCCGATGTGTTTTGGAAAACTTGATACATTTTCACTTGTTAAAAATCTAATTTTCTTCAGAAGTGTTTATATAATAAAATTGAAAATACAAATGGATCTAAATGTATTATTTCAATAGGTAAGTAGTAACTGTACTTCAAAGCAAGAATTATTTGAATTAACACGAGTCTTCTCCTGCCAGATATATTTAGGGACAGATTTTGACATCCATAGTCATGCTGAATAGTATCTTACTCTATAGGTGGGCCTGTTAATGGGATCACTGTGAAGTAAAGTATTATTTGTTTTGAGTAAAGGTATCAGGATCTGACCCTTAGAATTAGTGTTATTTCTCATTGGACGAGTACAGCCCCAGTTTAGTGCTATGTAACCCAAAACAGACTTTGAAATACCATTCCCTTTCTTAACTAAAGATTTAATGATTGTATTCTTTACCATTTCTGTAAACTCAGGAGTTTTGTTCACTGAGATGGGATGTTTTTCCATCTGGAAAAATACAGCCTCAAAAATTATGTAACAAATAAAGGCAGTGCTAATAAGTGCAACTAGGAGCAAAAAGTATGTTTATTTCTTGTGAAAAATAACTCAAATTGGCTGATGAAACATTCATAGAGTATGTGGATACTCTGCAAAAATACTTTTACTGAAACCTGTTTGCTGAGTTTTTATCTTCATACTCTGAAGACAGAACAAAAAAATCTAGTCTGTCTTAGAAATATGAACCATAGCAGAACACAGCTGTAGTAATGCCATAAATAGTAAGTGCTAATGTACAATGAAAGTATTGGACAACATTTGGGCTAAGATGTATTTCATTTTCCACAAACAGCACTGCAATTTTAATGGAAATAGCTGCTGAAGAAGCTGTTGTGCTCTGTTCAGAGTACAACGTTAAAGGTCAAGTACAGTTCAGAACCAAAGCTTATCTGTTCAAATTGAATAGCACTCCCAAGATGCAAGTAAGTTGTAGTTTAAAGCTAAGCATATGGATAGTGCAATAGTCATAAATTGCCAGATGCAAAGAATGTCATAAACAGTACAATATGCGAAAACAAGGAAAATGGGCTTTGTGTTAAAATTGACATTTTGCAGCTATAGTCAAAGCAGTGACATAATTTCACAAAGGGCTCTTTTCACTCCTAAGCAGGTAATTTCTGGATAGGGAAGTGAAAGTTTGGTGAATTTCAACTCTGTTCCTTCTCATTATTTGTCAGGGTGAGGAATGGCAAAAGCTCAAGTTTGCTTCTCCACAGAAGTGAATAGATGAAAATTGCAAGAGGTAGCCTCTAAAAATTCCTCCATGGACAAGGAAGACCCAGAGATAGCACTTGGACCTTGGCTCTAGACCAGCGATTCTCAAACTGGGTCGGGATCCCAAAGTGGGTCACAACCCCATTTTAATGGGGTTGCCAAGGCTGGTGTTAAGACTTGCTGGGGCCCAGAGCTCAAGCCCAAGCCCCAATGCCTGCGGCTGAAGCCCTGGGTGGTGGGCTCAGGTTACAGGCTGCCTGCCCAGAGCTGAAGTCCCTGGGCTTCGGACCCCCTGCTTGGGGCAACAGGGCTTGGGCTTTGCCCTCTCTTCCCCCACCTGGGACGGTGGGGCTTGGGCTTTGGCATCCCCATCCTGGGGTCGTGTAGTAATTTTTGTTGTCAGAAGGGGGTCGTGGTGCAATGAAGTTTGAGAACCCCTGGGCTGGACCAATCTCTGAAAATTCCATTATAGATTCTTACTACAGTACTACTAAATCAGCTTCTGTACTTTTCCATATTTTTTTCATTCATACATTTAATTCTGTCTTAGAATTGACCTCTTGCCTCTCTCTGCATGGTTGCAGTATAGTTTTCATATTTTCTTCAGCATTCTCAATAGGTTTTTTTTGCCTTTCTTGTCTAGCAATGATGAGCTATGCTTTCAGAAGTACTTGTATGTTTGAGCTGCTGTTTCCACAACCTACATTAGTACCTTGTTCCATTCTCTTATTCTTACAAATATTAAGTTGTCTTCTGGTATTCCTATACTTGACTTCTGGTCAATCGGCACTTAATCTGCCAGTTTTTACTACTTTCTAGTGACGGTTCTGTTGCTGTTTCAGCCACTAAAATAATAATGCCCTGATTATTATTCTTGACCAAAATAACAAATAAACACTGAAATGTGAATTTCACAACTTAAATGGCTGGTCAGTTATGGAACATCTCATGTTAGAGAATTGTTTCCAGCACTTTAGAAATATATGCACTTGAACTAGTTAAGTTTACTGCTGTGTCAATGGTATGTTTAGTGTTGCATGTAATGGAAGGAACCTGAAATATGCATTGCTACCTTGTTGATTATGGTGTTTTGCAGCAATGTTGCACCATGATGTACTGGAATCTGGATTATTCTGGGGGCACAGGAGAAGTTGCGTAGGTACTAAATTTAGATGGTAAAGACTGGGAGGATATGCAGCCAAAATTAGGGAGATTCGGGAACTAGATCTGGGGTGTTGTAATGCCGTTAACACCAGGATACATTGGCATCCAACTATTCGTGCGGTAGGAACAACTAAATTTGTTTTCTGTTTATTTTAGGCATTGGGCTTTGTGGAGTTGGGCCAAAAATTAGCTGGGTCCAGATGTTTCTAGCACTGTCATGCCACGAACCATCGAAGTCTGGGTTTATTGCTGTCATAGGAGCCTCTACACTTTTCTATTTGGCGGTACATGTTTGGGAGGAGGGGGAGAACAGCCGGATCCAGGTGCTAGCGCTAGGTTTTTGCCGCGCTGTTGCACCAGGATGGAACCGGCAGTGGAAGTCTGGGGGCGCAGAGGCAGTACAGAGGGCTCAGGCTGGGGTACAAAGCTTGGCTGCCTGCCAGCGCCCAGAAGCTCGCTAAGCGCAGCAGGCCAGCCGGGGGCAGGGAGGAGAGCCGGGGCGCGGCGGCAGAGGCGCTCAGGCCGGGCACTCCCCAGATTTGCAGATGTAGAAATTTTTTTCACATTTCCGCAGTGTCACGATTTCCGTTTCCCTCCTTAAAAAAAAAAATCCAAGTCCCCCGGCGCTCAGCCGCAGCCCGAGCCGCCCAGGCGAGCCCCGCTCCGCTCCCGGCCATGGACCTGCCCGCTTCGGAGGAGCCCGATGCCCCCGCGCCTCCGCCTGGGCTTCGCGCGCTCCTGCCCTCGAGGGAGTTCCTCTGCTCCAGCAAAGGGCAGCTCCTGCTCGCCGAGTCGGTAAGGGCTCCGGGAGCCTCCTCCCCTTCCGCAGCGTGCCCCGCACGGCCCGGGCTGGGAGGGACCGCAGCGCTCCTGGGGTGGCTCCGCGCCGGCCTGGAAAGGCTCCCCCACCCCGCTGCTCTCATTTCAAACAATGGGAACCCCACCCTGCCCACCCTCCTGGCTTCGGGATCTGCCCCAACTCTCTCCAGCCTGCCATACTCCGTCCAGGGGGACAGCAAGCAGATCGCGAGCCCCGACGCTGGCAAAAAGTTCACTCAAGGAAATAGGAACCAGCTAACAGGCCCACTTGACTGGGTACAGTGAGGGGGCGGAGGTGTCTCCGCTGGCAAACAGCGTACAGGCCCCATTCCATTCTCAGCTCAGGGTAGCTCCCCACTAGCTCCAGTGACTTCAATGGATTTGCTCCAGTGTAAAGGAGAGCAGCATTTGGCTCTGTATTTGGCTGTTTCTAAGTTAAGTAGGAGAAATTTCTCATGTCCTTTTGTGTGAGAGCAAAATGCACAATAGCGCTGACGGGCAGATGCACACTCTAAAGTGAAAACGTAGCACACAATGCCAGAGCTCGGGTACAGTGGGGACCTTTAGGATTAGAAGTCTGAGGTACTGTACCTGGGCATGATGGCATGTTTCCACCTTCCCAGTGTATTTCCTTGGGTAATTTTTCATGTAACTTCTTGTGACTGTTTCATAGCTTACAGTGTTTAAATGTTTGTGTGTGCAAGTTTATTTGGGAGTGATCCCTTTTTCAGTTTAAAAATCATCACTGATTTCTAGCTCATAGCATAACTTGTGGTGAAGTTCCATTTACTGCTAATAAATGGAGAATTTTGCAGAGACAAGATCAGATATCCTCTTATGCTAAGGAAAGGATGCATTTGATCTCCTTTGCAGAGTCACCATTTAGTCTTCAGAGTAACAGCCGTGTTAGTCTGTATTCGCAAAAAGAAAAGGAGTACTTGTGGCACCTTAGAGACTAACCAATTTATTTGAGCATAAGCTTTCGTGAGCTACAGCTCACTTCATCTGATGCATACTGTGGAAAGTGTAGAAGATCTTTTTATACACACAAAGCATGAAAAAATGTGTTTACCACTACGAAAGGTTTTCTCTCCCCCCACCCCACTCTCCTGCTGGTAATAGCTTATCTAAAGTGATCACTCTCCTTACAATGTGTATGATAATCAAGGTGGGCATTTCCAGCACAAATCCAGGGTTTAACAAGAACGTCTTGGGGGGGGGGTAGGAAAAAACAAGGGGAAATAGGTTACCTTGCATAATGACTTAGCCACTCCCAGTCTCTATTCAAGCCTAAGTTAATTGTATCCAATTTGCAAATGAATTCCAATTCAACAGTCTTGTGCTGGAAATGGCCCACCTTGATTATCATACATATTGTAAGGAGAGTGATCACTTTAGATAAGCTATTACCAGCAGGAGAGTGGGGTGGGGGGAGAGAAAAACCTTTTGTAGTGGTAAACACACATTTTTTCATGCTTTGTGTGTATAAAAAGATCTTCGTATAAAAAGATCTTCTACACTTTCCACAGTATGCATCCGATGAAGTGAGCTGTAGCTCACGAAAGCTTATGCTCAAATAAATTGGTTAGTCTCTAAGGTGTCACAAGTACTCCTTTTCTTTTTACCATTTAGTCTGTTGCCAAATCAGCATGGGCAAGTAGTGACGAGGAATGAGGTTAGGGTATCCATTGAAAATACAAAGGTGGTTGTTCATTTTTCCCAAAATTATAGTGCAGTCTTTCTCTAGCTCAAGATTTGAGAGCTGTGTTGGGTATGAATCTAGGACTTCAGGTTTCAGTACTGTCTATCTGGCACTATACTTGCTAATTTTTAAGTTTGACAGATGGAACAGCACCACATTAGAAAGTCAGGAAAAAAAAGCATTAAGATTGCAAGAGAATATATGATGAACAATGAAAGAAGAAAAGGAGTACTTGTGGCACCTTAGAGACTAACCAATTTATTTGAGCATGAGCTTTAAAACCTGGGAGGGGAGTTAACATATTTGAATCTCCATTTTCAATCAGTTACTCTGGAAATAGCCAGAAATTTAAGCGCTAAGTTCTTTCTGACTTTTTTTTCCTATTGAGCTTCTGCAGTTTACACACTCACAACTCACTCACAAAACATTCACCTTTGGACCTGAAATATTCCATGCTTGGATCCCAGTCCTGCATCCAGATGTGCAAGCAAAGAGCCCTGTGTTCACATGGAGTTGCATTGGCTTTAGGGAGACCCTTTGCATATGCGGGGTCCATGCTAGCAGATCTCAAGGCAGGATGAGTTCCTTAGTTTTTGCCCAAAGGTAAATTGTTTTGGAAAGTGAGGAAAATTCTTTCAGCAGTTTTTGAATTGCAAGAGGATTAAAACACTACACTTCTCCAATTGTAAAAACGTTATTCATTTTTTCTTCGAAACAGATAATCCTTTATATTTAAAATATTAATGTTAACTGCAGTTTTGAGAACTCAGCAGCAGGTGCTCAACCACCGAGGCACCCAAGATCAGTAGGCAATAAATATATGGAGCAATCATTAGATCACCGATGCATGTGAACTCACCCACTAGATCAGCTATGGGGAAGGAAACTCATACAAGGAAAAGGAAATTGGTTTGCCGAGCAGGAACATGCAGCAGGACACCACACTCTGGCTGTACTATTTCCAGAAATCACACACTGTGAATGAAGAGGGTAATAAGATGAATGGCTGACAGCCTCTCTCTTTCCTGTGGGTTTATGGTCTCCGCCGCTGGGGTTAGCATGCTGTCTGGTATAGGGAAAACAGAGGCAGAGAGAGGCAAAAGACTTGGTTGGATAGGTGGAAAATGTCATGAGGAAACGACGATTGTTTTTGTGGGTATTTGGGTGGCTAGAAATTGCAAATTGTAGTGTGCACCAGCTCCATTAATAATTCTCATCCCTTTACTTTCTTTAAAAATTCCAGGCAAAAACCTAACATTAATGCAACATTTCAGGATGAGCAATCAAGCATTTATTCTGGAAATACAGCAGCTCAACCAAATTTGCTCTCTTGAGCATATGACTTAAAATATTCTCTCTATATCATTATAAATTGTTACATAACACAATATAAACTGGACTCTCTTATACCTCCTTACATGTAATCAATTTCAGTCTTTCGATAACATGGCTTTTATGTCTGCAAAAGATATGTGTAAGGAATATTGTTTCAGTCATGGGGCCAGATTCACCCTTATTTGGGGGTTAGTTGGGTGAAGACAGCTTTAAATCAGTGAAGGCTGCAGCCTGAATTTACTAGCCACACTCCTTCCTAGCCAACCCACATTTTGGGCTTCATTGGCCCATGGGAGCGGGCAGGTTGCTGTAGCTATCCCTCCACTCCTGTTGGTCTTTGCCACCAAGACTCTGTTCCTTGCTCTATTCTGCAGAAGCCAGCAGACCCCTGAATAAATCTGTTCTGTGAATGGTTATAGTTTATATATGGCCAAGTTAAGATGGTCCCATGCTTTCACATTTCAGGTGAGGCCAGTTTGAAAATAGTTGAGAGATTGAGACCATCTGTTATGCAAGACAGTTCAGAAACTATGTTGCTAGGTTTAAGATAATCTTAACTTTGAGGCATCTGACACTCTATGTTGCTCCAGTGTAAAATGATCTTAAAAAAACGTGAAAACATTTCAGCTTGCTAGCTTTAGGTGTTCCAAGCTTCAAAATAATTGAATTGTGGTTTTCTTCAAACCTCTCAGACTTAAAACCGAAGCTGTCTCCAGATTGTATGTGCTGTAACTTACTGGATACAAGGAGAGAATATCAAAATCCCATCTTACATTACATTATATATAGTATTAATTCACAAGTAATGTCAAATAGCACAAAGCCATAAATTATGGTGTAAGCACAAATGGGCAAAGTTAAGATTGAGCTTGCAACCATAACTCTGCATTTCCTGTCCAGAGTGCTTGATCTCTCAGCCTCCCATTAATATTAAGAGGGATTTCTGCATGGAATATGCAAATAGGTTAACAAAGGTGGGATGTTTCAGAATAGGAGTTTGAATAAAATGAGACTCTCACCGCTATTACTGAATAGTAGTGTCACATTGTTATTCAGTGGATTGGTAAATTGCAGAAATCTATTCAGTTTGTGAGGATTCAAAGCCATGTAGTTACTAGCATGTCTCAGTGTAGACTAGAACTTCTCTGTTTAGTTATAGAGTGTATCTCATGGCTCTTTCAAACACTCAAAACCTAAGCTGAAAAGTTGAAAGAGCGATCAGCACCTAGAAAATGAATGTTAACAACAGACCTTGAAGAAGTTGGATGGCTACGCTGAGCTTGAACTTCCAGGAGCACATCATCTGCCCTGTTCCAGGCTCTTAATGCTTAAAGTTGTACAAAGTGGGCCAAAGCTGGCCACAATTGTCAGTTTGCAAATCCATCCAGTGCAGCTCCTATCTCAACCATTGCCCATATCTCAATATAGGAGGGGCGGAACACAGCCTCTTGCACCAATCTGCAGCTGGCATATGGTCAATACCGTAGACTAGCTCCTCAGCAACTCTTAACTTACGTCAGGGCTGGGGCTATTTGAGAATCAGGGAGCCATAACTGCCTCCCTCACTTCCCCACCCTCCTTTGCTAGCACTGCTCAGGTCTCAGCACAGGAGAGAATCTGGCCTTTAAGGTGGCTAAAAGGCACCCAGTCTTTAGTCTTGTACAGCATAATGGGCACATAAGTCTGCAGTTGCCGTACATCCTGCTGTGTGTTACAAAGTGAATCACATCACTAGCAGTTTTGAGAGGACCATTGTGAGCTCTGGTCTGCTAGTGAGCTGCATGCTCTTCATATTGAATCAAACAGCCATGATGAGCATTTATATATACATTGATTTGTGAATAAAAAGGTTTCATTTTCACTCTTTGGCAGTAATTTCTCTGTCAGAGGCAGCAAAGTGTAACATACTTTGAGAGTTGCCAGCTTTGGGGAAATCCATTACTTCATTTAGCAGAAATTAGCTTCAGCACTAGCCTATCTACTGCCAGAAGCTAATTACTATCCTAAATTTTAGTCACATAACGAGTTTCCCCCCTGCTCTGTTTCTTTCCCTTTTGGTCTTATCTTCTTATTTTGATTCCACCTGGAATAACTACACAGCCACTAAGAAGCAATAACAAGGTACATGAATTCAGATACGTAAGTTTTGCCTTCTCCCCCGATCCTGCTCACTCTTACTGCCTCTCCTCTCACCCTTCAATCAATCCCTTATTCTCTGTTTAATTATTTTAATAATCTTCCCCTCTTAATTGCTTTTCCCCATTCCTATTTGCTTTCCTTTTTCTCTATATTTTCCAGTATTTTAAAAATCTTTCCCCTCTTTATCCATTCAGTTTTTCTGCAAACCATTGTCCCTTCCCTATTGAAGATTTTGCAATCATTTCTAAGCTCTACCCCTCCTCCCCCCACACACACCCAAAAAAGACATGCCAGGGAATCATGTAACAGACAGCGCTGCTGCTGACTTCCATACCATCGACCCAGGCAAGATTCCTTCTCATCCATTCTGCTCCCCACTGCAAATATATAAGTCAAACCTTCATGGTTGTCTGGGTCACTGCTTCTCTCCTAAAATTAAGTGGTGCATCCAAACTCCTGTATGCCTGATGCACCCCTCTGGGAGGCACTATAGATATTTGTAGAAACACAGGACAAATACTCCGAATTGCCCTTCACAAGTATGGTGGATGTTGCGACACAAAGGATGCAGAAAAGGTGATGTTTGTTTTTCTTGTCTTCTGTCTTTCTTCTCTCTTTTCAGTCTTCTTCTCTGAAGTGAGCCCTATAACTGAAACTTCCAGCTGAAAAGGTTGTGTAATCAATGCCTCTTCTGAAGAAGACCCCTACGACTTTCTGTGACTCAGTACATAGAAGGTGACCTCTGCAGCTAAATCTCTGGAGACAGAACTTCATTTCTGTGTCAAATATGATGGAGAATTAGTAACTGGAGTACCATAAAGTTCACTATGTGGATTTGTTTCTCCCTTTGCATGAAGTGTGTAAACAAGATGAAATAGGGAAAATTAGAGCCGCTGGTGTTTACCCTCTGACTAAAGGAGATCTTCCTTGACCGTACTCAACAAGCAATGTGAATATGCAAGGCTGCTCTTTCCCATGAAGCGGGAAAATAACATGTGTTTGAACATTCAGGCTAGTGGATGGTGGCCAGTGAGACTATGTATCACTGTGCAAAGCTCTAAACTATTGCCTGGCCCTCAGTATGATCCCTGATGAACTGCAGAGAAGGGTGTAATCAGTAGAGAGAGGCTAGAAAAGTCCTCACTCTGCTTGCGACCTCCACAGGTCCTTCATTAATAGAAGCATAATCCACTCTAACCATTTTAATTATATTTTATACCTGTAACTGAATGACATAACTAAGAGGTAGGAATCATTACTGATAACAACTTAGGAGCCCCAGGCACATAAGATTAAGAAAGTTTCATGTAGGAGAAAAATACCTTTCTGAATGCAATAATAAAAAATAAAATCAGGCTCCTTAACCAGTTAATATTAAATAGCAGTCTCTTCATTAGCCTGTTCCCTTATGGTGGGACCCTTTTTACAACAGGATATTGTTGTTGCGGTCCTGTCTATGGACGGTTATGCTAGAGTTGTGAGCACAAAAATACTCCCACACAGTGGAAGGGGCAGCAACCTGGCTAAACTCTCAACAGCAATTTTAGGCGCAATAAGTGTTCTAAGTGATCTCCGTGCTAATAAGGAGTGATTGCAGAAGACAGTTTGTATTTTGAGGGTTCTCGTGATTCCAGCTGTGTAGAATACGTCCTCTCTATGAAAATGTTCTACCTTCGCGTGCTACAATTAAGGATAATTTGAAGAACTTTCAGGAGCAGTTGAGCTTTCAAAGGTTGAATGTCTTCGAACAGGGACTTGTGAACTCTTCTCTGACTAGAACAAACACCCTCTCTCTATTTTTAGCATAGAAATAGAAAACAGAGAGATTTTTAGAAAAATTGACCAGTTACGACTCCTTGGCCCCTCTCCCATCGCAATGGTTAAAGATTGGACTTCAGAGAAGGGATGAGTATTACATAAGGGTCTGACTATCAAACATTCAGGTGCAAAAATCACAGGCAGCTCAATATCCTCAGTGGTATTACAACAAAACATAGTGGCTGTCAAAATCCTTTTGCAAAGTGAGACCAAATTGTGGCCAAGATAAAAGTCAGTACCTGAATTTTATTGTCCTTTTGGATAGGTAAAACAAGCCCAGTAAGAGTGAAGCAGATAGAAAACCCCCATTTTCATTTGCAAATTTAGCATGTAAACATTATCAGCAAGCAAATAAAATAAAATGGTTAGGTGACAATGGTTTCCATTTCCTTTCTGCTTTCTTCTGAACTTGTCTCTTTCTCATTAAAGTCCCCAGCTATGTGCATTGGAAGTTAATAGGAGTCTTTCCATTGACTTCAATGGCCTTTGGATCAGGCCCATATCCATTATAACCACTTCCTTAATACAACAGCAGAGCACAGCACAGTGGGGGTCTATTTATCATGAAAGAACAAGCATCTCTCCCCAGTTGGGGGAGGCTTTAAAGTTGCTCAAAGAACTATTACATAATCCTATAATTTGTGCCAAATTTTGCTGCTTACAGCTAATTAAGTGGGTGACTTTAACCCAGATGAATACATTTTCTATAGTCATAAACTATCAGAGAATTTACCCTCAGGCATGTTAGCTCAAATATAGGACCTTTTTTTCCTGCCAAAGCACACACATTCCTCTCATTTCCCCTCCGTGAGTTTGGACTATGGATCATTGTAAGGCTCTTTCTCGGACGTTATTTGTTAGGACTGTCCTGGTTGGAATCTAAAGAACAAAGCTTTCTGTTAAAAGTTGGAAGCCAAGAGTTTGTTCCTTATAAGCAATTGTACTGGCTGATGGTAAAACTATCACCTACCCCTTAGTGGGAAGAATTATAGTATCTAGTGGGAGTGTGATGGTGCTAATATTATCAAATGTAATAACTTTACAGGGCTGCAGAGTTCATAGAATTCAAATCTTTGTCAGACCCAACATTTACATCACTAAAAACAAGAGACAAGTAGCATTTCATGTTCCATTAGTAATACTGACAAAATTCTGCAAGTTATAAAACACTAAATAACTCAGAGTCCACACAGCAGTTACTTTTTTTAAAAGCCTGTTCTTTCCTGCTTTGCTTGACACATTTGCTGGAATCCCGAGATGCTGGGAGAACCCCATCTGACGATCTTTTTCTGTTTTGAAGTTCCCACATCTAGAGAATATAATTAGCATCAACAGAAAACTGAAGATAGAATGAGGCATAGGAAAAGTGCATCTATATGGTTATTTCAAAACAAAATTCTTAGTGGATTTTACTAGCATAAGGCAAACAATGTTGGTGATTTCGTAGATTAATAGAGTTTAAAGATAGGAGGGATCATTAGATAATCTAATCCAACCTCCTATATATCACAGGCCATTACATTTCACCCACTTACCCTCGTATTGAGCCCAATAATTTATGTTTGACTTGGATTTCAATCCAAGCACATACTGTCACTGTGTCTCACACACTAGTTTTGTGCCTGAAGATACAGAATCTCTGCTGATATTCGCAAAGATCTCACTGAACACAAGTTCTCTCTCCGTATATTCCTCCTTTTATTCCTATGACTTTGTATCCTTGACTTTGTGGATTTTAAAGTACACTCTACTTCATTTGCCTCAAAGTGGGTTGCTGTTTTCCTTAACTGTTGCCAAAAGGTTGATCTTACGAGAATGCAAAGACTCTTCTATATGTCCAACCCACCTGAATTAGCTCATGCCTTTGATGGAGAAACCTTGCGCTGCTGGTGGGAATGACAAATGTGCACAGTAAAATCTGGTGTCAATATGCTAAATTAATGGAGTCTGGTATAGAAGCTCTCTGTTATTTTCTTCTGTTTTTATGGACCACTCACCTCTGAATTACGTCTTTTTGCTTTTTCTTCTACGTTCTTTATAGTGTAATTCACTACTTAAATTGTGCTCAATTCTTTTTGGTAAGCTAAGCTATGAAGTACAGTTTGTGTTTAACTCTTCCAGTATTTGGATTCAGACAGCCCATCTTTGCTTCACCTATTTATTCTTGTTTTGTTTGTCCCCATCCCCTCTGCCCTGCCTTCAGCCAGAAAAAGGACAGGAGATTTTTAAGAAGAGCAGTGAGAAACAACACTTCTCATATTCTCAATATTATGGACCTTCCAACCAGCTCCCAGCGAAACAGTGGGTCCATGTCATGTCCTGCAAATGCAAGTGCAGCAGATATGCTTATAACACAAAGTTATGGGACTTTCTATTTCCTGGCCAGAAAACAGTAGCCAGACTTATCTTGGAGGGGAAAGGAGGTGGGGGAACGAAATCAGCACTTTTAAATTTGTATTTCTACAGGATATGTCATTTCTCATATTCTTCTACACCCTCCCATAATCCGCAACACAAAGGCTTCGTCCTTCACTATCATATGTGCAACCCTAACTTGAGCCACAAGAATCATCCACCACCTACGAACAGTATCAATTTCTTATAACAGGTTCCTAAGATGAAACAAGAACAATGTCATATACATATTTACCTACATCTTCCTAGGAATTTCATACCGCCCCTTCCCCCCAGCCCCCGCAGTCTACCACCACAGGTCTAACACACCAAGACAAGATATGTTCCATCAGAAACTGTCTTCCAGGCCCCAGAAACTACTATTCCTTCCATAAAAATCTCAGCACTCACTTGTCTATACTCATTAGGATCAGAGTAAGGTTGCACATTTGTGACAAAAGAAGCCTACAAGTAGAAGGTGGTGAGTGGGAGTAGGAGAGTATCAGAAGTGACATATACCGGGAGAGAAGGAATGTAACTGAGGATTTCCCAGGGATTATTTTAGGGATTGCATAATTAGTCATTGAATTTAGCAACCTTAATTCTAAATTAACCAAATCTTCCTCTAGGACAACCTCAATGCTAGCTGGAGTTAGAATCATTCCTTGTTTCCCCCGCGCAACTTTTTTCTGTGTTCCTCATTAATCTTTACTATAGCACCCACCTCAATCTTTCATATTCACTGCTTAAAGTGGGCACGTGGAGGGAAGGGGCAGTTACAAGTTGTCACATCCCTGGGCAAAAGAAAAAAAAAATCAAGCTAGGTCGCTGAGGGGTGTACTTTAAGCACCGTCTTACCTGTGGTATTGTTCCCAGATTATGACAGATCCCTCACTTTTTTCAGACCACTTTAAGCACCGATTGTATCTCATAATAAATAACAAACACACCAAAAAGCCAGCACTTGAAACAGGGAATGAGATTACTAACAGTGTCTTCCATGGTATTCTGGAGGATGAGCTGAGTCCATAAGATACATGAGAATCAAATGGAATATACACAGAGCTTGAGGTTGAGCCATCACACAACAGAACTGGATTCAGGAGTAAGCCATATGTATTGCACACCAAATCATCCACTCCTTTATAAGTCTGAACAAACCCATCTGATATTAAATGCATGAGATGATTTATTGCACTAAATTATTATGTTCCCTCTACATTTGGTCACAGATGGAACAATCTAATAAGGCAATTAGAGATCAGTACGAAGGTTTGTTAGTTTAATAAATTAGTAAATAATCCCAACAAGATTAAACTGCTTAGAACTCTCCTAACCTAATGTGCTTTCCAGATATATGTATTTGAGGGCACTGAATGACCTCTCACAGGAGCAATTAGTGACTTATATGGCAAATGTAACGCTCCTTAATTGATGTACAACTCGGTGCAGGGAATATGTTGTAGTTGCAGACAGCCAAACTAATAGATCTGAAATTCAGTGAGACAAATGCATTGACCCCTCTAATATAAACACTTTCTGAAAAGGAGACACTGCTTCTTGAAAAACAGAAAGGGCCATCTTAACAAACAAACATGTACATCCCTCACTTCTCTGACACTAGAGATGGACTTGGAAACCTCCACATTTAGAAAGGGGAATTTGAACTCATATTCCAATTTGACTTTTGTGGCTTGCCTATCGCTGTAATGGTCTAGAAACATCACTGACCTTTGTTGGGTTCAACATTTGGCTCTGTAAGGGAAGTTTGGACCCATCTGTATCAGACACCTGTAAATGCAGAAATTCTAAGCATAATTGGATAGAACCATGTTTCCAGGCTGTTCCATAGCATAATCACACTTCTGAGATTAAATGAACATTTCAAGAGTGCATTCCAATTAGACTTCCATTCAAAAAGCAGCCCCTTGAGCCCATGCATTTTTATGTTTGACTAATAAACTGACATTTCATTAAAACAAGGAAGCTGTGGAGTAGTTTCTTCAGGCATAGACCACTCTCAAACACAGCACAAACCTGTCACCCAGGACCAGAACCTAGCACACATCATTTACTGATATCCTATTTTCCAGGTAGTGAATAGAACAACATTGAAGAAGGAGCATGTTTGCGTCATTCTATTTGAAAAGGAAGCTTGTGAATACCAGTGATAACACCACCTATGACTATCTGAGTAGCAAATCTAAAATTTTGCATTTGGGAATGGTTCAGAAGAGGTGTGGCTTGCTGGGAAACTCAGTATGTACATTTTGTGGCTTGGCGTGCAAATAATTTTTTTAATGACTATGCTAGAGATTTTTGTTCTTAGAGAGATTTTGAAATACACAAGTCAATTTGATCCAGAGAGAAGCCAGCTGTGCCACTCACCTCTAAATGGCGCCATCTTGGAATTCTGGGCATAGGGCCTGGCCTGCTGCTGCTTTATTGGCTTCCCATCAGTGCAGATAATGTTGTATTGCAGCTTCCCATTGAGTTGCATTAAAAAACTGTCAAATATTGCTTTACGCTTGGTTTGATTGTTATCCTGTCTTTTCTTGACTTCTTGTGGGCAGGTGTGTCTTCTTCTTGTGGTTGGCCAGAGCAGGCTGAGAGAGAGAGAATGTTAATTGGGATGGGGGGAGAGGGGGAGAGATTGTTTTAACAGTTTTAATTAACACACATCCTATAGGGGGAAATTAAAGGCGGAGAGGCTACTGGCTACACTAACGACAGACCGAGCCAGAGGCCCATAAAGCTGGTCTCCAACCCTTAGACAAGTATGTCAGGCCAGAACTTCTCAAAACAAACTCGGGGTTTGGGCGGGGAGTTATTTCTCAAAATGGGTGATTTAATTCATTTTTCACATGTAAAGGTAAATAAAATTTAATTTTTAAAATAGAATCCATCTGTCCTCTGTCCTTCCTCCCCTCACTGAAATAACCCATGGCTTTCATGCTACAGTTTCCCATCTGTAAAACTAAAATGACAGACCCTTTACTTACCCTCACAGGTGTGTCGTTATCAGCGGCAGCAACCCAACATTCTTTATATCTATTTCAGGTTGTGCTGTATTGTTTAATCACATCTCCATTGTAGAGCTTTCCTTTTTGAGCCGTAATATAGCAATGCCTTTCCTTGCAGCCAGAGCATTGCAGAGAGAGTACCCATTTTTGTTGTTTTGGAGGTTTAAGGCAGAGTGGGATAAATACCGTTCTATAACACACATAGCAGGTTCATTTTATCTGAACCACCTCCTTCCTGAGAAAAATCTTACTCAAGTCTGTTCTTACCAAAGCAAAGCAGTCAATGCTGGAAGAAAAACAAGAACCTTTGACTCATGGGAAC
The DNA here is from genome assembly GCF_015237465.2 of Chelonia mydas. Taxonomy (NCBI): domain Eukaryota; kingdom Metazoa; phylum Chordata; order Testudines; family Cheloniidae; genus Chelonia; species Chelonia mydas. The sequence continues at coordinate 25,261,742 of NC_051252.2, read as the reverse complement.
CTTTGAACATTAGCAACTGTCAAAGGTTTTTTGTTTTTTTTTAATCATCATCAGCAGCAGAAGAAATTATATTTTTTTCTTTTAACTCTACTGACAAGACTAATACCTCTGGGCTATCTGAACAATAACTTGGATTTCGGATGGGAACTGCTTTGCCTTGACTGAAAGCTTAGAATTGATAAATTCATTTTCTGACAGATTCCAACTTTGATCACTTAATTATGTTCCCAGAATTGTTTACAGTTCAGGGCCAAATGATAGTCTCACTTAGATAGGTGTAAATATGGAGTGGCTCCCCGGAAATCCATTGGAATGGATGGAGTTATTTTAAATTTACACAATTCTAAGCAAGCGGGGCATGTAGAAAGTAGCATTTGCCATCAGTCACTGGACTGACTGAAATATGCACAAGAAATCTCTCTTCAAAGCCTCTCAGAGCTGTCCTGGACTCTGTCTCTGCGGTACCATGTGAATAATTAGCGATGTTTTCCCTTGTACTCTAGGTGCTGTCATTTATCACCTTTATCTGTTATATTGCATCTTCGGCTGCATCTTTCATGATGGCACCACTCATAGAATTTCTGCTGGCGCTGTTTCTTTTCTTTGCATACTCCTCTAAGCTTAATGAGAAGTTTAAAGGAATCTACTGGCCTTTGACGGTAAGTGGGATGTAAAATTCACACACAACTTCAATTGTACAGTATGAAAGTAGATGATAAAAGGGATAGAGCTGCATTTTACACTAATTGCTAACAACTTGACCTTTATTATTAATAAATTCTCTCTAGTGCCTTTCATCCCACAGGACCAGAAGTCATGTTACAAACTGCAATAGATTATACACTATAACTTTGTAGCTACCGTTTTTTATGAGAGGTAACATTGTAGTTGGAGCCCAGGCCTAGGATCTACTGACTCTGCAATTGACTTGCTGTGTGACTTTAAGGTTTTATTCTCAAAAGCACCTTGCCTCAGCCTGAGCTTTGGGCCAGCACTGGGCACTTTTGAAAAATCCAACCCTTAATCTCTGTGCCTCAGTTTCCCCATGTTATGATGTGAGGGGGAAAATATCACCTTGCTAAAGTGCTCTGATATTCTCAGTTGGAATGTGCTATTTAAGTGCAGTCAGAGTAGCAGTTGCCCCAACAACACAGTAAGGAGCTATCTGACCCTTCTGGCAGTTGATACCCAATTTGTATGAAGAAAATCACCTTTAAACTGAAAAGTACTGTATCTGATCTATAGGAAGCCTGGAGGAGTTGCAGGTTATTACTTACACTGACCACTGGATGGCTCTGTTGCACCAAACACTCTCACTATAGGGAATATTTATCTAGCCGGACAATTTATTTTTGCTTAGGAAAAAATCCCAACCTAGTTCCATTTGGATTCCCTATTAGTGCAACGTAGGGATAGTTGGTCTTAATGAGTTTTGAGTTAAATATTGGTAGAGTCTTTGATGGCTAAAACTATGGCAGTAACTTCATCATCTCAGAGAGAGCGTACATGCTTTCAGTTCCAATCTCAAAAGCCCTCTCCCCTTTTCAAATAAATGCTTGTCTTTTACTGTTTTGTAGCACCCTTCACAGAACCATCTAAGAACAAAATGAATTGCATATTTATTATGTTCATTACGGTAACGTGTACCAACCTCAGAATTCAGATTGACCTCAAAGGAATTCAATTTCCTGGAGGATTTGTGTGTAGAGATGCCATTTCCACAGCACATTACAAACACTGATATAAGACATGTTTCCTTTCCCAAAGAGCCTACAATGTCAACCATATACACAGCATATTTTACCTAAAAAAGAGAAAGATTTCATCTCCCTCCATCACTTCCTTGGTAGTCTGGATACTCTCCATTTAATAGACTGAACAGAATTCTCTCTCAACCTTTCATCCTTTACATGTCAGTACACATTTAGTATAAACTACAGCTTCAGCACGTTTCTGATCAGGCACTGAAGATAATGTTTTCATTTATACAGTCGGAAATATTTAAGTTCATTGTGGTGCGTTTGCTGTGCCACTCAGTCTCCTGGCTGGTACAACTGTTGCCTGGGGAGAAAATAATCACATTGATTTCGATACAGTTTCTTGTAATGTAATTAGATTCTCAGCTGTATAATTTATTCTTATTACCATCTAAGAAAATTACTGTGTACAAAATAGAACCAAAGGAATGGAGGCACTAGACATATTTACAAGTAGAATAGGTAATCCAGTGCATGGCCCCGCCTATACCTTATGTGCTATTGTCCTTTGGCCATCTAGTTGGGGTCTCAAATGGCAGGGCTTTCCTGATTTCCTGTAAAAGCTATCCACAGTCTAAGATGATTCCAACTGGAAAGCTTCTGTTAATCATTTCTAGCTGTCGCACAATCATGTTCCATGCACAGTCACTGAAGACAAAGCACTAACTTCTGATCTCAGGAACACTAGCATAAATCCAAAGTAATGCCTCTATTCTCAAGTGAACTCAGTGGGGAGATACCCTTCTCAATTCAATGTAAGGTTTGCATTGATTTCCAGGGGCTAACTTTGGATTTGTAATATCACTGAGATCAGATTCAAGCTACCGGAGTCAGGATCCCAAGCACATTAAAAACAAATTCTTTTTTCGATTTCCCAGATATACCAAGAAAATAGCAAGTCTACATGCAGATCATAAAATAGTTATAACTATATAATCTTGAAATTCTGATGACAAAAATATTTTTTTAAAGTCCCCATTTTAAAAGCAATTGTAACAGGACTTTAATGTGTTACAATAATTTGACTATTTAAATCAGCACTGCATTGTGTTATACAGGATTTCTTGCGCTGTGTCACTGCCGCCATTATATATTTTGCCATCTCAATCGCTGCAGTCTCAAAATATTCTGATGGAGCATCGAAAGCAGCTGGAGTAAGTAGTAAAAGGAGAAAAGCGATTTCCACTTCTGCATCTTAGTGAACTGTACTTCAATATATTTGAGAAATAGCTTCATCTTGATCTCATTGAAATCAGTGGAAGTTTTGCAATTGAATTAATCTACGCCAGCATTCGGCCCAAAGCGAGAAAAAGCAATTTATTGTTAAGAACAAGGAACTGGGAATCAGGGGATGTGGGATCTGTTCCTGATGTTGCCACTCACTCATTGTGTGACCTCGCTTATTCTTGCCTCTGTTTCCCCATCTGTAAAATGAAGATAGTAATACCCATTTCTGTAAAAAGCACTGAGATCCTTGGATGAAAAGCCCTATATAGCTACCAAGGGTTGTAATTCTATTTAATAAAATATGATCCATGTTGCAAATATTTTCAGACTTGTGTCTTTGCTGCCTGTTTTTGCACCGAGCAGTTGAGACAAAAGCAATGGCATTTTCCCCTTTAAATACCAGGTCACCAGCACATGGACTGTGAAGTGCTTTTCCTAGGGAGATCACAGTCAACATTTTGTGCTCAGAATGAAGACAGTCTCTTTCCATTTATAACTTAAAGCCAAAAAGGTATAAATATTTTATGCAACATAAATAATATAAATCAAATTTGCATAATGTTTTAAAAGATATCTTGGATCCTTTCCTCCCTGTCAGCCTGACAGCTTAACCAAATCATTGGAAAGTGAATAAAATTTCATAATAAGGGTTTGATTTTCAATCTACCTTTGTCACTATTTTTATGCATGGGAGGTATCACATGTGCCAGATTCTTAGCTTGCTTAGCTACAATGGCCTCATTTTTTCCAGCCTCCTTGTCCTGTTAATTTAAATAGGCAGCTCCAGAGACACTGCACCCAGTACAGCTTTCAGCAGCAGATCAGTAGCCTGGCAGAAGGCCTTGCAGAATGGCAAAAACTAGGCTTATGGAGACTGGAAATGATCTTGATCTCCCAGACGGGAATTCCTTCAGTAGAAAGGGGTTTCCAGAATCACGCTGGGCCCCGTGGGACACCTTTTGTATCTCCAGACATAGTGACATGCCAGGTGCTCAATGGTGCGTGTGGCTAGAGCAGTCTGGCTGTTCTGAGCTGTGGAATGACCCATAGGTGACCGGGGGAAGCCTCCTTTTAGATCCACCTCACAAGTTGTTAGGCAGGCCCTCAAATACTCTCATAATTTAGTAGGTGCAAAGGTGGCTTAAAGCCACCTTGGCCCTATTGCTCCCCCTCCCGTTGCCCCATATTTCCTCAACGATTTGCCTATTGTTAGTTAAGGTTACCCCATTTTTGTCATTGATGGTTGACATGAACTGCTGATGAAGAGATTATCCTTCTGTTGTATAGGTATTTGGCTTTATAGCCACAATAGTGTTTGCTGTTGATTTCTACATTACCTTTAATGACCTGGTCATGTTTCTCAAACAAGGCGGTTCCGAAAATGAAACTGAAGCACAAAAGTCAGAAGGTAGGTAAATGCCTCCCTTATGTTTTACAAGTGATCAAGCAAAACCTCTGGCTCTTATTTGACAGATATGTGAGAGTTCCCAGCATTAACTAGTCTATGTAGACTCTGTTCGTGGTGACCCAGAACTCGTGTGTGTTAACTATTCTATGGTACGAAGCCATTGCAGTCAGTAGCATATTAACTAAGGGTATGTCTACACTACCTGCCGGATCGGTGGACAGCGATCGATCCAGCGGGGGTCGATTTATCATGTCTAGTCTAGAAGCGATAAATTGACCCCCAAGCGCTCTCCCATCGACTCCTGTACTCCAGCGCCGCGAGAGGCACAGGCTGAGTCAACGGGGGAGCGGCAGCAGTCGACTCACTGAGTTGAAGACACCACAGTAAGTCGATTTAAGTACGCTGACTTCAGCTACGTTATTCACGTAGCTGAAGTTGCATAACTTAGGTCGACCCCCCCCCAGTGTAGACCAGGGCTAAGGCTTATTGATTAGAGAAAGTTCAATCTCCACCCTGTTTTAAGAAAAAATGCATCCCCTGTGTTTTGTCTAGTCAAATTTTAAATGTGCCCACTGATGATGCTTCCTTTGGGAGACTATTCCACAGACTAATAGATCTTACTGCCAGGGAGTTTCTTCTTTGCACCAAAAGGTTCTAGTCTTTTACGTATCGCTGACTGTTTTAATAGCTAATACCTGTTAGCCTCAAAGATTTTCATGCCATGCATTCCCATGGGCTTTCTAATTCTTTCCCCTCAACTAGACTCATGTACTGTATTCACAGTATGAATAGGAGCTGAGCCCTCTAGGAAGACGAGGGAGTACCATAAAAGCAAGAAGTGGGTACTCTCGTTGGCAAAATACAAGGCTTATAAAAGACAGCACAAATTTTGTAGAAGGTCTTTAATAGAACTCATGTCTTTCGTGAAGGCTTCCTTTTCACAGTGACCTTGCCCATGGTGTCTCCGCGCAGGGCCAGCTCTAGGGTTTTTCCTGCCCCAAGCAAAAAATTTGCCGCTCCGAGAGCACAACTGCCCAAGCCAAAAAAGGGTGGCCGGGATGCCGCCCCTGGAATTGTGCCACCCCAAGTACGTGCTTGCTTCGCTGGTGCCGAGAGCCGGTTCTGTTTCCGCAACTTGTTTCGCTTGAACTGTTGTTCTTTGTATTGGATTTGTCGGAGACGAACTCCTGGGCAGGACTGTGTCTCTCCTTTGAAGCACCACAACCATTTGCAATGGTATGGAAATAAAAAACTGTAACTAAAGAAATCCTCCTAAGATCCTATTTTCTTTGAAGCAGCCACCTAAAACAGAGCAACACATCTATTTAAACAGGAGTGAGAAATGGCCCCGCAGCTTCACTTTTCTCACTGACCCATCCCCCTCTTTATTTATTTATTTTTTTAGATGAGGCCTCTGATTCGGATTCGGACTGAAGAACAGCGCACCTACCGATTGTGAAGTCAAAGGGAAGAGATGACCTATCTCTTTCCTATTTGCTAACTGCACTGCCAGTTGAAATGTTTCCCTTTCTTGTTTTGGTCTCAGTCACGAGTATATTCTCTCTCTTTTTCCATCACAGTCACGAAAACCAGTGACACAGTGATATGGGGAAAAGACTATTTCAGTGTCACAGAACATTTCTTTGGAAACTGGCCATTTTGTAGGTGTGCAACCTTGTACCTAGATACATCTATGTCTGAACGTGAATCTTAATTCTGCATGGCCCTCCCTTGTTCAGTGCACTACAAAGTACTGAGTAACAGGAACTTCTTATTTCAAACTTATAACAGACTTATCTTTTAATACGCTTTCTTTATTTCAAACTTTCCACTAGATTTCCGAGTCTGAGCTTTCTTACTACATTTTTTCCAGATTAAGAAGCCAACAGTATTCCTTTAGATAAAGTCTCACTACCTCTACTAGCTAAAGCATTTGAAGGGACAGGTTATATTGGATGTGTAGGTTTCAGAATGCATTTAACTATATGTCTGCTGCCTATGTGTGACCATGAAAATGGCAGCTGGAAACCTGCAACATGAGCAAATCTGAAAATGCCTCAGGTTAGCTAGTTTAGTGGACATTCAGTTTTCTGTCATTTTGTAAGATTTTCTGAGGAGAAATCAACTTCTTTCTAATCTGCTTCTGTGGGGGCACATCACGCCCTTCAAATTTTATGGCAAAGATGAGGCTGAGCATGAGAGACATAGTTTTAACCTTCCCTTCCTACCACCACTGCAGAAGCCTCTACATGTAGCCTGCATGTTTAGCTCCAGTTTTGGGGGCATGGTCAGATGGGCCTGGCTCAGAGCCATCCACATGACGTTTCCTACCCCATCAAGCCTGTAAGGATTTCTGCACAAGAGCCCACTGCTCTATGCTTTTCATATTTCTTGCTCTCTGCTTTTAACATCAGTCCTCCAGTCAATAGTGTTTAGCCCAGGTAGGGAAACACAGGGCTTACAGCTCCTGATAGTCAGGCTGCCACAGATAATGGAGGAAATAACATGGAGACAAAGATGAAGTGAGCTGTAGCTCACGAAAGCTTATGCTCAAATAAATTTGTTAGTCTCTAAGGTGCCACAAGTCCTCCTGTTCTTTTTGCGGATACAGACTAACACGGCTGCTACTCTGAAAAGGCTTCTGCAAATCTCACCTTATCTATGCTTTTGTGGTATAGAAGGGCCATTCCCCTGTAGAGAGCCTCCTGACAGAAATCTCAGTGCAGCAAATCGCACTTTCCCAGCCCTCTCTGGTTTTTCTGAGAGGGCAGATTTGTCCCTTGGTGTGGGGTTTTTAGGAAAAACGCCTGCATTTCAAAGGCGTTAGAGAGAGGGTAACATAACCTATCTGCAGTAGTCACACCTTCTGACATATACATCCCAAACAATAACTTAGTTAAAAGAATGGCAAACTCCATGTACAGCATTTGATATGCTTATTTCAAAGAAACTCATATGTTAAACAAGTATTTCATATAGGCACAGGACTGGTGGCTTTTCTTCTTTTCTCTCTTTTTTTTTTTTTTTTTTTTAAAAGACTTCATGACACAGCAGATGGTACCAATAGAGTAAATGAAAACAGAGCCAAAACAATAAAGGCAGGTTTTGCTGGGAATAAACATATTTTGTGTTTCAATGACCTGCTAGCAGCTTCTGGACGGCTAACAGCCAACAAGGTACCGATGAGCAGCATAGAGATGTTTCAGAAAGAATGGTCTGGCTTAACAAGGGGATATCTGACAGACAACCTTCCCGTTCTCCACAATTCCCATTTCCAGACCACTGAAGGAGTAACAACAATGAATGTTTATTCCTGAACGTGCAAAGTAATCATCACTTATCTCAGGAAAGAGCCCTTTGGACTTTTTCCAGTGTGGAATTCTGCATTTCCGTCATACCTCTCTTTTACTGTAATATATTTACTGGCATTTACTGTGATGTTAGGGACCTGTGGTAATTTTTACATTCTCTTTTTGTAATTTTAAATTTTTTTAATTTTTTTTATGTACTGCATGTGAAACCCTGGAAACTAGCCCAAGATTAACATTTATAAACCATCCTGGATTATACCATCTTTAACAGAAGCTGAGTTTTGTGTTTTCCTTTACATGTTCTTTATTTTACAATCTCATTTTATAAGCTTTCATTGGTTTTCATTGTAAACCAGATACAATAATACAGTTTGGATTAATCGTGCCAGCTAGCACAGAGCATTGTAAGAGGCAGTGAGAAACCTGCTGCCTCAGCACTTGGAGACTGCAGGCTCACGGCTATATCTTTGTAGAGAATAGCACACTCCTCTAACCCAGGCATAAAAGGAATGTCATCAGAAATGTTGTTATGATCTTCAGCAGTCTTTGGAAGTAAATAAGCTGCTGTGTGTTTTGGGATCTGATACTGTCATTCTTGTAAACAAATCTGCTCTTTAGATTTGCAATTTATTCACACGCTATTTCTGGAATTCAGGAATTATTCCTCAAAACAAAATGAAAGTTAAAAATAGTGGCTTTTATGCTGATGTTCTCAAAATCAAGAGATGCATACAAAAATACTAAGGTATTTCAGTATCACTTTCATAGGCGCCGACTTCCCCTCTTTTCTGTGGGTGCTCGACCCCCACTCTGCCCCCAGCCCTGCCCCCACTCCACCCCTTCCATGAGGCCCCACCCCTTCCCCAAAGTCCCCGCCCCAACTGTGCCCGCTCCCTGCCCCTATTCCAACTCCTTCCCCAAATCTCCCCATGTCTCCGCCTCCTCTCCTGAGTGTGCCACGTTCCTGCTCTTCCCCCACCCCCCCGGAGTGTGCAAACAGCCGGGCAAGAAACGCTGGGAGGTGGGTGGAGGATTGGGGGGAAGGAGGAGGTGGGGCGGGGGGGAGGGGAGCTTGGATGTTGGTGGGTGCAATGAACCCACTAATTTTTCCCCGTGGGTGCTCCAGCCCCAGAGCACCCACAGAGTTGGCACTTATGATCACTTTATGATCAGAACAATTAATCATCAAGTGATCACATTGTATTGCTTGCTGTCACAATTTTATATTTATTGTTGAGATATTTGGTGTTTTTCTTAAGCCTCAGCTCATGGAGTCATGTTATTATGTGAGACTGTCAGTTGTCATCTACAAAATTTATAGCTCCTATAGTGGCTGGGGGGGGGAAGAGAATGAAAAAAATCTAACTCTGAAAACCCAGGAGTCAGATAAAGGGAACCCAAATTCATTTTTAAAGTGATGTGTTTTTAAAGCCAATCATGATTTTTGGGGGCCTGACTCAAGATTTTTGAATGCTTGGGGCTAGCCATGCTCCACTAAAGTTCTGATTTTTTGACAAGTTCAAGTCAACGGGACTTCTGGTTGCTCAGGACCCCTGAAGAATCCGACCTTGAGGGAATCTACTGTTATTCTGAGTGCAGCGGTTTCTTTTACTGAAATTGTCAGTGCAACAGCTTGTTATGATCATACTGCTGCTTTCTGCATTTCTAACCCCCAGACATTTTAGTTCAATAACAATAATTAAGGTTAAAGCATTTACAAGCTGATATAGGTATCACTTCACCTACAGCTGAAGTGTAGCCCTCTAGTTTGAATTTCCACAATTCTGGAAAAGCACTCAGCAACAATACACAACAAATGAGGCTAGGAAGAGAAGCAAGCTTCCAATAGCAAATGCAGAGTGAACTTACATGTAAAGACAATGTACTTACTCACAATTTAAAACTCCACTCACAGGACTGTCAAAGTTATAGGTAAGGAGAAAAAGGAAGTCTCCATTTATACCACATTTGGATGACTTCACAAGGCTCTCTCGCTATTTTATCTCTGCACCTTATTCCTGCCAGTGGAAGCTTTGTTCCAGTCTCCTGAGTCGTCGTTGTACAAGTGATAGCATAAGAACACTACCTGGCATGGAACTCAAGCCCTTTGTATAGAGCCTTTTTAGACTGTCAATTACCTTACGGGCTTGCCAGCTGCGTGACACCAAATAAGTGTTTAAGAAAACATTTAGAAGACTCTTGTCAGTTACACCCCGGAATTTCACATTTCATGGCAAGAAAATTGAGGTATGATGATCACAACTCTAGAAGTCCATCTTGTGATTTGTATCTCAACTCTCCACCCAAGGGGGCATGTCCAATACATTAAGTGAGAAACAATGTTTCTTCAGACTGCTGTATTTGAGAACCACAACCCCGCTAATCTGGCACCTTTGAAAGCAGCAGGCAATTTAGAGTTCTGGATCAAGTGCAGAGAAACTGGTTTTACTATGCCCTTGATCAAGTTCATTGGTTAGTCACAGATTTCAAAACCTGTATTTATGGCCTGTGCTTTGCTGGATCGTTGTAAAAACTTGCAACGTGAATAGTACTAGTGGATGCTTCTGGTAGCCCCAGCCTCAAAACTCACTAGAAACACAGGGTTAAACACTGTCCAGGGAATTCAAATGAGTTTAACAAGGGTTTTTATTTTTCATGATGTTCCTTTACACCACTACAAACATATTTTTAAAAACATGACAAATGAAAAGATGTTTCCTTTGAGCAGGGGACTGTTTGTGCTGTTTGACAGTATCCAAAAATGAAAATCAAATGAGACCGGTAGTCTGTTAATCTGTTCTACTAAACCAGAAGTCAACTTTTCTCCAGGGTGGGGGTGGGGGGGGAAATAGTAGGATTTAAATTAAGAATATAAATTTCACTTTTTCTACACAACAGCCAGGCAAGACCTTTTGTGGTGATCACCACACACCGCCGGTTACAATGCCAGCAGCAACCTGCCCCTGTTGCCCAGCATTAAATCTCTGATCTTTTTGTACAGCATCTAGCACGATGGCACCATGATCTGTGCCTGAGGCTCCTACATGCTACAGCAAAACAAATAAAATCCCATTGCTGACTTCATCATTCCCCAGCTATTGCATCTCTAGCTCAGGTTACTTGCGAAGCCCATACAGAAATTGCAACTGGTCTATCTTATAGCAGGTCATATTTTAAGTGGTACATTTTGGAAAAAAGCACATCACACCAGTGCTTGACACTCTTCAGGGAGTCCCTCCCCAAGGGAGTCATCCAGCTTAGAGGGTTGTGGTGGATATAGGGCTTAAAAAAGAGCTCCCAACCACCTGTCACTCTCAAGCGATCCCTCACAGGTACCTTATAAAGTGCCTCCCAAGCTTCCCAGAGTTTTTCACAACATTCATTCAATGAGCAGATCCGCCAAGGTGTCCTCCCCTAGCTTCTTGCCTTCAGAGACTCAATGCCTTCATATCGTGCCTGAAGCATCTAAGCAATAAATAAATTCATCTTCCCACTTCCCAGGATAATAGCTCATGCCACTTTCACTCTGAGGTGGCAGAAAGTTATCCATTTCCTCTAGGATTTCAGTCTCAGGCTTATTTACAAGTCAGTAATAGCATTTCATTGTACAGGACAAAAAAATCCCTCAAAAGAGTTCCTGCCACAAACACACACCTTGGCAACTAGGCTGTTTGAGCTTTCTGCTACATGGAATTTACAGGGACTACTTACGTGTTTGTTTGTGTTTTAACAACTCTCTTATCCACAAAGAATCTCTTTCCTGGTGCTTTATCGTCCTCACCAATTGAATCACAACAATTTTCTTTAAGCATCCAACTAATAAACCAGTTTACATCTGCTGTAGTAGTAGACGGCAATTTCAGATAATCATCAGCAAAGATGATAAATAACCAGCCATGATACCTAATACTGAATTTATACATTACATTTACAGATGACAACAAAATGTTTTAAACACTTTAACATGTCCATTTATTAAACAAGAAATCCTTCACAAATGATTCCGTACTATACTGATCAGAAATTAGTGTTCAGAAAACTATTTCCCCTACATACAAAAATACAGATTTTACCACTATGAAGACATAATCAGAAGAGTACCATGAAAATTTGGAGAGCTCATTATCTTGATATATCAAAAGAACAAAGGGAAAAAGCTAGCGAAGAGACAACAGCGAACTCAAAAAGCAGCACAAATACTACATTTTAAATTGGAAAATTAAAAAAAAATTATTGTGCCCATATACAAAACACTGAATAAGCAAAATGACATTTAAAACGGATAAAATACACCATTTAAGCTGTGTTATAAAGGCATGTGTTTTAAAAACATATAGACAAGATCAAACAGCAAGTTAGAGATTGCCTTCTATATCACATTAGTAAATTTATTACAATCCTTCAACTTTTGTTTATACTAGAACATTAATTAAAAAAGAAAAGAAGTGCATAACATAAAAGAATATCAGTTGCCTCTATAAAACAAGTTTAGGAAGCGTTTGTTCGTGTATAATTTTCTTGCCTTTAAAGTTGTCCAGAGCATCAACAGAATTTCTTTGCATAAAAAGCCTGACAGCTACTACACTTACTGTATCAGGTGAAATTAGTTATTGATACTGTGAAGAAGGTGACACCAGTTTGGATTAGAGGGTAAGTACCTGTGCTAGAAACTTTCAATATTGTTTGTTGACCATCTTACTTGTGGTTTTTTGCTGATCTAAAATAGATATAAGAACACCAACCAAAAATACAGTTAAATTGTATCAGATTGTAAATGAACTTTAAACATAACATTTTGCTTGAATGCAATTTTCTTAAAACTAAAAATTCATTTGTCAGAACGTGCTTTTATACATGGAGGCGAGATAATCACATGGGGGCCCGAGCCTACGGTCCTTGAAGTCAACAGGGAGTTTTGCCTGAGTAAGGGCTGCAGAATCAGCCCTGAATTTGGAGTGGCACGTACGAAAATGCTTAAAGTATTTTCCTTGGCAGAAAATTACAATTTCCTTATCCAAAAGGGGAAACACACAAGGGTATCACACAGGGGAGTTTTGCGAATATTAAAAGGAAAAGTGGACCAACTTTGCCCAACCCAGTAGTCTGCAAGTTCAAAGACAGATAGTTTTAACTCTGATTTAACTTACACACAGATTTGAAAATTTAAAAAAAAAAAAATATTCTAAATGGAAATTTCAGAACCTCCTGCTGTTCATATTTACAACTATGGTAGCATAGGAATGGATTTCCTGTCACTTAAAGTCTTTCAGCCAAGACAAGATATTTCTTTTTAAAATTTATATTCTAGCTTAAGTAGTGGTCTAGATGCAGGAATGTTTGGATCAACCTCAGTTGGGGCTCAGATTCAGCATCAGGGTTGCATATGCATCCCACAAATGGGGATCTCTTCAGGCATGTCTTAAAAGGGGGGAGAGAAGTATTTTCAAGTACATTTCTCCGTTAGTCTGAGTTGTTTTCACTTTTCAGGTTACAGTTTTGGGCAGAGCAGAGCAAAATAGGTACAATTTTCCTGTTCCACCTTAAACTCAGAACTTTACTATTAGTGTACAAAAGGAAAAAATGGCTGTTGTTACCATTAAGGCTACTGTTAGTGACAATAAAACACAAAGCTGGAAATGTGTTAGTAAGCCATGTTACAAAAATAGTGTTTACTGGTTTAATACATTACATTTCTGTCTTTATGACTGACAAAGTACTTATACCAAACATGGAAGGCACCCTAGGTGAAGTAGTTTTTCCAATATTTGTTTACAAGTATGTGAAAAGACATAACAAATGTCAACTTTTCAAATCAAAACTGAGCAATAAAGTGAGTAATAAATACATACTTTACTATTTTATTCTGGGTTCCTGAACCCTTACAAACTTCAACATATACAAACAGTTTCAATGGACACTAATGTAGAAGAGGAGAAACCTGGCCAACAGAACACCTTTCAAGTAGCTATATCATTCATTCTAGGATGTCCTAAGTGTTGTATTTTAAATATAGCAATTATTTTAAAATGCATTAAATTGATCACAATACAAATAAAAAGTACTCTCTCACTATAGGTCTGCAATGTGATTTAAAGCTGCATGAATGGTAGCGATAAGATGCACTATCCCTCCACAATATCCAATCACTAGGAACCAGTAAACATTCAAGATCTAAAGTATAAAAAGTAGAAAATTGAAGGTAGCCAATTTTCAAAATACAAGATGCTAGCCGGAACCACTTTAAACCTATAGACTTCAGGAACAATATAGCATTGCTAAAATATTTAGACTATTATACTTTTGGGATTAAAAGATTACTAAATGTACTAAAATCAAACTAGTTATAGATATTTCCTTTCAAATGTGAAGCTTTCAACTAAATATGTCTATTAACACATTTGTCTAAAAAACAACACCCTGAAATTTACCATGTTCTGGATACTCATCAGGTCCTTGCAAGTCAAAACAAGCAGATGTTTATATTTCATCCTGTTCCCTCAGTATTTCACATCCAGAGGTTATTAATATAGTTGAAGGGACCAGCCCCAACAAAAACCCAAAAACCTGTTTACAAGATCTGGACACTGCCTTTTCAAATGCTCTTAAGTCTTCATTATGAATTTATGACTATTTCCATATCCTTCACTATATGTTAACTAGCTTTTACTTAGCTCATGAAATCCATGGGACTGAAAACCTTTATAGTCAGTTCAAAGCTCTGTGTTATAAATTTGTCAATCAAGGTAACTGCTTATATTCTATATAAAAACAAAATTAAATATTTTCTTTGCCAACACCTGTGACTAACTATAAAAAAAATATTTATTAGCCCATAGCTACTAAAAAGACAAATTTTCACTAGATCATTCATCCAGCAGAGCTGAAAGAGTTCCAGTGGGATTGTGAATAGGTACCTAGTGTGTGTGCCTGCGCAAGATGTACTTCATCACATTTCTGGAGAGAAATGGGTGACTTTCACTTAAAGGCATAAAGAAGAACACTTTTGAAACCTGCATGTCCCTAAACAAAATTGACCTGTGTTATCGACTCTAATCAAAGCATATTATAAAATCACAGCCTGAGTAGATTTTCTTTTAAAAGTGTGTTTCATGAACATCAATGGCTACATTAGGGACAAAGATATTTTTCTTTTAACTTTACACAAAAAATAAACTTTAGGGCTAGACTGTATCCTCCTACTCTCCCAGTCAAATTTGAAACCTCTCTGCTCCTGCGAGTGGATGATGGGTATTATGGCGATAGTAAAGACAGTGCTAATAAGAAAAATTCTAATGAAGTATCCAACCAATTCTTGAATAAGGAGAAATAATTCGTAAAGAGCGATTTAACTTAATCCTGCTTCTGAGTCTTGGTAATTTCCCCTACTGAAAGGAAGAACTCTCTACCACTTTTATTAGCAGTTTTCAAATACAATTTCTTTCCAGATCCTTACTTTGACAAACATTACAGCATTCTGCTATTTTCGTACATATTTCCGTTTCCTTTCAAAATGATATTTTTATGACCATGAGGCCTAAGATGGGTTTAAACACAATAGTTAAAAAACAACCTTCTATCTCTGCATAATGTGTCTGATCCTTAGTTGACTCTAAGGCAATCCCAGCAGTGCACCACATTATGCATAGGGCTCGTAGCGAGGGACTAAGTATCCTGATCTTGCAGAGATCTACACACTTGCTCAACTTTACACAATGTAAATAGCTTTGATTTCAATAGGACTACGCAGTGTGTAAAACTTTGCCAGATCAGTGCCTAACATGGGGCACATTCACCCTTCTGGTGAAAGCAGTACTTGCATTCTGTAGTGACTCCTTTGACCAACTACTGGCTTTTAACTGGGTTATTCGATAACCACACTGACTGATATAACAACACAGCTCTGACACAGATTTTAAAGTATACTGTTCACAAGTACAGAATCTCTCTGATTTAGTATCTTATTTCCTGATTAGGGATGGGATGTGACCTAGGGGCTGGGAACAAAAAAATCCAGATTTCCAAACCTGTTTCTACCATTGACTCACTGTCTCTCTGTCTCCTCTTCTGTGAAATGCAGAAAACACCACCCTTCTCCTTCCCAAGGGCATTGAGGATTATTAATTTCACACATCACTTGGAAAATAAAGAGTTATGTAAAAGCATTAACAGATTTTTCTTAGGTTCATGGTCAGATTCTACCAGACTATTTATTTGTCCTAAATATCAAAGACCTTTGGCTCTAGAGGTTATCATGTTTATGCTATTTAGACTTGAAAAACTGTTCAGTCTTTACATCACATTTGAAGGAGGATGGCTGATGCTATTTTTAATAGTGTTTGAAATGCAGCGTGCCTCAGGCTTTTTGTGACGGGTGCTCAAGAACCACTGTAATATTAATTACCACCCCCAGAAAGGAAATGGATGAAAGAATGTTTATTAAAAAGAGAGTCAGAAAAGAAGACACTAGGCACAGTGGTGGGGAGATTTAAGACCAGAAAAAGATTCCCTGTTGAAAAACAAAGCTGGTATTGATGAAATTATGTGATGTGGGTAAGTTAAGCACCACTTGCACTGCCTCAAACCAATGTAACAGAAGGGATAAGTAGCATAAGGGAAGATCTTCACTTGTTTAGGGAGGCCAAACTAGACATTTCATTGAAAACTTTAGTGATTAATTCTACAATCCAGTTGCACAGGACTACCTGGGTCCGTTGTCTAGAACAGCAACTCTCAAACTGTAGTCCAGACCACAGAGCTCTATCTAGTAGTATGAATGAGAGTATTGTAAGACCCAGTGGATCTTGCAGTAACAGGGCAGGACCATGCCAGGATCTTTATCTTACGAAGCAGTCCCTAGAAAGAAGAGTTGAGACAGTCACTGATTTAGAAGAGACTGAAGATAGCCAGCTGTCCATCTCTCCCCACTTCCCACCAAAATTAACTATCAGGTACAAGCAGAAAGAATAAAAATGGTCCAGACCATTCTAAGTGATGGGCTACGGAACTAAGCTATGTGATACAAAACCTAAAAGGAAGAGTAGTTCCCTTGTTAATGGAAAGTTAATTTCAAACAGAGCTTTATCTGCCAATCCTGATAACACTAAGGCTCTTTAAAGCTCCTTTCTGATGTCATTCACATCTTTGCCTAACAGACAGACAATCTACCACCAAGAAACAAGAGAGTAATAAACTTTGCTACCACAGCCAACCAAGCTATAACTTGTATTCAAAAGGACTGGATGGATAGCACAGACATTGTGGGACCAGGGTCACTGTTTCAGAACCATCAAGTGCTAGAGAGCTTGGGGTCCTCTGAAGCATTGGCATGAAATCTCACAGCTAGTTGTCTCTCTCTCTGGAAAAGAGAAAGGATCTTCAATTCTTTTCACCTCTGTGCCAGTGCTTCTGACAGAAGACATGATTTATAGGAGAAACACAACTAGTCAGGGACTTGGGTACACCACACAGCTTCCAAATTTCTGAAGAAGGGAGCAAAAAAGACCAAATTAATCTCAAAGGGAAGTACTTAACTAAATAAAGAGAAAGTGCTGGACAATCTGCCCTCATCTTCCTAAAGGCAGAGCCAAACCCCATTTAGTTTGGTGGGGAGGGAAAACAAAAACTTCCCTAGTGAAACAAGATAATTATTAGGTGATTTCCATGGGGGGGTGGGCGGGGGGAAGGAGGCAGGAAGAACCACCTTCGCTACTAGGCAAGTAAATTACCAAATACCCAGTTCCTACTAGCTTTCTTGCAACATTATTTCTATGATAGAGAGTGGTTTCCATGTTGCTATGGTTACAGAGAATGTGACAAGATGAGCAAGTGGCCAGGCTGACAAAATTGAATATTGTATTGACAGAAAGCCGTGTAAGGAACTATTTAAAACAAACAAACAAACCAAACCAGAAGTCCGCAAGTGTAGCTGCTACCATTAGTTGTCTATTTCATTCATGTTCTCTTATGGGTCGGACCCTACCAAATTTACAGCTGTGAAAAACATGTCACAGACCGCGAAATCAGACCTTTCCAGTGAAATGTAGCTATTGGAGAGGAGGGAAGACGAGCAGGGCTGGGGGAGCCTCGGCAGGGGGGTTCCTACCATGCACTGGGCTCCTGCTGATAGTCCGCCAGGGTGATGACGGACAGGACTTCCTCTTCCCCTGCACAGCTGCTCTTGGGAGGAGATCAGACCCACCTCCAGGTACCTCTCCCGGCTGCAGAAAGATCCATTGCCATGCTGCCTTCAGAGCCCAAACAGCAGCCACCAAGCTTCCTGCAGCCTAAGGAGGTTCCTGGAGATGGAGGTGGGTCTGATCTCCCCTGTGCTGCTGGGACCGCCCTGGCCAGGGGCTCCTAGCTGCTAATCCCAGCTGGTCTGGGGAGGGACAGGACATCCTCTTCCCCTGCATAGCAGCTTTGGAGAGGGAAGAGGGAGAGATCAGACCCACCTCTGGGGCCTCCCCCAGCTGTAGGAAGCTCCACAGAGCCCAGCTCTGAAGGCAGTGCAGAAGTGAGGGTGGGAATCCCACGACCCCTCTACAACAGCTTTGGAACCCCCCAAATCTCATTTTGGGTCAGGGACCTTAACGGTTTCAACACTGTGAAATCTCAGACGTAAACATCTGAAAAGGTGAAGCTGACCTATTTTAAACCCGCCCCCAGCCATGCAATTTACCAGAATGGACCGTGAATTTGGTAGGGCCCTACTTATGGGATGTGCACAGATGTGGCAAATTTTCCCCTCAGCTACACATACACACTGAAATACATTGGAATTGCATATCTGAGGACAGGATTTGCCTCGGAAAGAATGCCCAGATGCCTAAGACAATTTCAAGCACCACATTTCCACATCGTTGAGAAATGGTTTAATGGTCTGGTTTTAATTTGAGCTCTATTTACAATGTTGTGGATCCCTTTGTGGAGCAAAGTAGCTCTCTTGTGGACGAAGGGAAGTGGTCCCTTTATGTTTAACAAACAGTTCAAAGTGAGACTAACTGGTAGTAAAGCAAAACCATAATCTGATAGGGGGAAGCACTTTAACATGAGTTTCCTGTGCAAGTTTCACAAAAGTTAAACTTTCTGCCCCATTTTTCACATAGAGGCCAATATCAGTATTTGCATTTTGGTTATTAGTTTTTTAAATGTGTTGGCAAGATGCTGATATTTCATTATGCCACAGTACGAAATCCAGTCTGGAAAAACCAAATCACTGTGTACATACTGTAGGATATCAATATATGAATTTTAATTTTCTATCATAAGCCAAATGAATCCATCCCCTTCAAATTACATGACATTCATAAATAACGTTTTCCTAGATTAACAAATCTCTAACTTACACTTTTTTTTAGAACTATCTATACAACACTAAAATCATCTTTGGTCCCAAAAGTAATAAGGAATTTACATCTATTTTTCAGTTTGTTTACAGTTATTTAAGATTTGTGTTCAGAAAGAAGATTTTTAAAATTTTTATTCTGTCCTAGCTCATCTCAAAAACTTTATATCTTCTTCCATAATTGTGCTGACCATGTAATCATGGTGTAAATAATAAATAATGATATTTTGTACTCAGCACATCAAAGCCATTGTATCTCATGTGTAACCATATCATACATTTGCTATTTGATTGTACAATATACTATACTAGAGACCATTATATCAGATTACTGGGAAAAAAAAGTAATTCACATTAGCTAGCCAGACCAAGCACGCACTTTAACAAAAACCTTCTGTGATCTAACTGACAAAGTGCTATGCAGTTTTCCCTCCTTTCCCATGCAGTAAAATGCACATAATGTTAAAAGATACCAAGAAAGTACATAAAATTGTAAATGGATCACTCTCTAGGTCTCTAAGTAACCAGAACATTACTTAGGGTCAGAAATTAACTAGAAAAGCACAAGGGGACTGTATAATATATCATTTCATTCCTTTTTCTGATCAGCTAACAGGATACACTTTTGCTATGTTGAAAAGTCTGTTATTATACCATACACTGGATTCCTCTATTACTTGACTTCAGCAGAAGTATTAATATGGTGCCGGATAATGCATCCTCCGAATCCCTTTTTTGATAACATTTCAGTATATTCCTTTAAACTAAGCTGCAAGTCTACCCTAAAGATCACTGTGTTTAGTTTTTAAGGTTTATGGATATTCTTTTTTTTTTTTTTTTTTTTTTTTTTTTAAACCACAGCATCTACAAACTACCCCAATTATATCATCCCTCCAACAGTTGGCACAGCATGCTGAAAAACAGCTTACCCAATGTGCACTGTGCACACCACCATTCAGCACTGCTAACCATACTGAGTTATGGGTCGGTTTTCATGTGACACCCCATTAAAGCTAGCCTTCACCAGAATTAATTAATAAAATGGCTATGTTCTTAACCACTCTAGAGGATCATTAGAACTTGAACTATTAGATTAGACGCTAAACTCAGCACTCCCTTCAGTTACAACTTTCAGTGAAATGTAAAATCTAACATTAAATATGATAATATGATAAAAAGACCGCTATCAGATTTTAAAAAACCCATCAATTTCCTCTAATCTAATTATTAAAACAGAATTTTAGAAAAATCTAGTTTATGTGGAATGATTGCAAAGAGCAAACACGTTGGAGAATGACAAAAGAGAAACAGTTCCACTTTCTGGTTTTCATGCATCAGCACAAGTCTTGCTTTGCCTGAGAAATGAACAGTGCAGAATGTTCAAATCTAGAGCCTTCCCTGTTTCGTTTGGAATTCCAAAAATAAAGTTTCATGTAAACATTTCTATTAACATTAGGACTGGTAAAACTCTGTTAGGAAAAAAAAAATCTACATTTTTCACTTAAAATTGACTTAATAGTGTCTTATATTTATGATTCCAACTATGTATTGGTGTAAACATCAACCCATATTGGGAATAGTTACACATGAATACAATGCTAAAAGTCTGTGGAATGAACTCAGATCTGGTGTGAGTGTATACAACTTCACTGACTTCCATGAAGATTTTACTCATGTACATCAGGTTTATATCTTGACTCCACTAGGGGGTGGCGTGGTATTGTGTTCCCATCTACAATAAATGAGAAAGCTGTTGTAAACACATGTCCATATGCCAACCCATTATTACATGGGACACACATGAATCACAGAGCATATAAGATATTGGTGAAGTTTCCCTAATAAAATTATGACTGAGGTTCTAGACATATTATTGCAGAATTCAAGTTCTCTAACCAGAGAATATAGTCTTCTCTTCACTGAAAGTTCAATGGAAGTGAGAAAATTTGAGCTAGGAAAATGGTCTGTAAACATGAGAAGCAAACAGAGAAAAACAACAGGAACCACCCATATGTCCTCATTACCTAAAATTAGCTTCAAAGGAACATTATAAAAATGTTTTATAGCTATGCCCAATTTAGGCATTAAACCAAATTATTTTATCTACTACCAACCAATTTTAATTTAACAGAACAACCAATCTAAAACCAGAATATGCCATAAAATGTATTTATCCTACACAAAACACAACTCCGTAGTCTTGGAATACCCTACAATATATACATCATGCATTTTTGGTGGCTCCTGATTTCCTTAAAATTCCCAGATGACAAAACCTCGGATTAAAATTGAACCATGTTTGGGGTGTAGAGTCTATTACTTGACAAACCCCCCAAAAGTATTTAATGAATGAAAATCACGTAATACATATTCAAAGACGAGTAGATACCTACATACTAGTGTTGGGCTGTGTTGACTGTGCAGCAGGTGAAAGTGCTAGTCTTTCACAGGTAGGAGCCCCATTTCAAAATCTGGTTGAGGTCATACATGAAATGAGTTTGGTGGTTTTGGTATAGTCCATAGTGCGTCTGTCCATATCACCAATCCACCAGCCCAAATATCTGACGTAATTGCCTGTCTCAGCTGCAAAATGCACCAAGGATGGAACTGTGGGAGGTCTTGCAGGTGAGAAGTGAATTGCATTGGCAAAGCTGCATGAGGAAGTGTATAAAGTGTTTGTGTATGCTAAAGCTGGCTTATGTTATTGCTATTTGTCCCTCACTTTCTTTTCATATGCAATAAAATGTACTTAAGTTTTGGAGGATTTCTTTCTTTTAACAGAACAATATAGTGTTGATCATAACATTCCTACTGGGTGATGAAATAGTGGTAGAGTATGCATGTCTCTCTAGAGCTGGTACCTGGAAAGAAGAAGTACTATACAGATGTTTAATCTAAAATATTAACATACATCAGATATATATGTAATCATTGTATATAGATCATGTTTTTGAATGACCAATAATTATAGCCTTCAAGCCAATAGCTTCTGAATAAATGTAGATCGACTTCTCTCTCTGTACATATAAATGGTCAGCTTATCTCTGCCAAGACTCTTCCTAAAAAATGAAAACTTCAAACTATATAAACTTCACTTGATGAGACAAAATAAAACGTTGATGTTTTCTATCCCCTCTTTGCAGTCCCACTCAGCCGTAGTTTTCACGCATCCAGACGCTGAATCTCAGGGTGGTGATCTACTTCTCTTGATTCTGTCCGAGCACGAATGTAATCACTTGTCTGCCGGCTGTTCTGCTGTCTGCTGTTCATTCGCCATTTTTTAACAGCTAAATACATATTCACAGCATACACTATCATCGCCAAGAAACCAAATATCTAAAAGAAACAGCAGCAAAACTTTGTCAAAGGCAATCTTCCAAATCAAAAATGGAAACAGTTTCACAACAAAACCCTTAGAGCTTGATGTTGTACTTAGCATTGACACGTTGTTGTGGTCTATAAAAATCAGCTCCAATGCCTTTTATTTTAAAAGAATTTTAGCATTTGTGAAAGGTACTGGATTAATTATCTTAAAGATTGAAGGTCTCTAGCCACAGAACACCCTTGACATTGGCAATACAAGACGATGTTCATGTCAAAGGGACCTCTAAGCAAGACAGGATAGTTCTTTCCCCATTAAATCCTCGACTTTTCTGCTGGATTTAACAAGGATGCCAAACACAGATTGTGGATCTTGTGAAACTGAGTGAGAGAGAAGCTACCAGCTTATTGCTTATACAAACACTCAGCAAATGGTAGTGATTTTGATCACTATAGAGCTAACCTGGCCTCAAGACAGTGATGCAAACACAAATGACCTAGTGCCACAATGAGAATTCCACTCTCACTTATCTACTATGCTGTGAAGCAATGAAAGTTAAATAATGCTACTCTACCATATGGCACTGAATGGCAAGGAGGGAAGAGATCATTGTCCCAAGTTCAGGCCCCTCAAAGCACAGGAAATAAGGAGCTAATTTTTACTTTCCCTCAACTTCATCCCTGCAAAATTCTGTGGAGTAATTATTATACCCAGCCTTGCAAAACTCATTAACATTTGCCAGTTCAGGCACAAATCGATTCACTTGCCCTTATGATGGTTGTGGTAATAAAAAATGAACTCTCTTTTACTCACCCATAAAAGAAAAACTTACTAAAGAGAATGCAAGGAGAATTTTGCAAGACTCTCTGTAACAACTTTAAAATGAGCCTGATTTCATGCATAGCTGTAACCTTTTATTAAAAGTAATAAATAATGTATTTACAAATGACCATTCAAAGTTATAGAATATCTGAACAACTAAGCCTAAAACTTAGTTTCTTTGGCTCTTACCATTAAAACTTTTGGGGGGAGAGTCTGGGGGAGGGTTCATCCAATATCACCTCATGTCATAGAGGGAGAGCTGATTTCCTTGAAATCAAAACATCGCTACTAGCCAAAAACGTGTAGACGATAACCATTAAAAGTGTATAGAGATATGTGAGCAAGGGTGAGGGAAATATCCAATGGGGTGCAGGAAAAAGTCACCCTTTACTTCTGATGAAAAATAATTGTCAAGAGTAAAGAAATTTGAATTGTTTTCTTACCACAGCAGCAATTTCTGCTCCAGTTTTATGGTTCAAAGCAGCAAGTACTACAGATGCAATGAAAAAGAAGAAAGTGCTGAGTCCAGTGTTGACAAGATCCTATAAAAATAAAGTTATTAGAATTACACACAATCATCCTTTTTTGTTTTATTCTGATTGGATTAAACACAGAGGAAGATCAGAACAGAATCTGCATTAACACTTCTCCCAACTTTTACGTAACTTTTTTATCCTTTTGCAAAAAAGGCAATGATATCTATCCAGGAAGCACATTACACTCAAAACGTACACGTACACACAAATATATATACACATGCTGTGTGAGCTCAATTTGCAAACCGCTGCAGCTTCAGAATATGTTACACCAGTTTCTACTCAGAGTTAGTATTTAGAAGCAAAAGAGCACTGCTAGTACAAACAGTGAATACGCCTATTTTACTACAGCTGACATTAAAGAAACCTGCAGCATTCCAACTGCTTAACCTTAATGCAGCTCTCATGTGCGACTCAAACTACTGCTCTCTTTCAAGCCACTGGAGCCAGACAGCGTCTTATTTGTAAAAGTACTCCACACTTTATGGCACTAGATGAATAGTGCAGAATGTCTGTATTACACGCTCTCGCTCTCTCACACACACACACGTATTAATATGCATGTATTGGATAGGCAAGTATGTAATATTCACACACTATTTATCTATATTGGTCCATAAACACACACCTATTTATATAGGTATTGGACAGGCGAGTATGTAATATCCAGACACTATTTATATATGTCCATAAAAAAAAACGACACTCTCTCCAAGAGGTTACCAGGATTAGAAAGAAATCTGTTTCTTTTTTAAATGTAGAAACACTTGCAGCAGCAACATATACAATTCAACTAACTAGACTATGTGTTGCTTAGCAATGAAGTAATCGTGCGGCTAAGCTTCCAGCATTCCAAATCAGGTCATTAACATACTGCTGTGGACACTACAAATTCTAAACCACCAGCTATTGACAAGAGGGCTATTTTCTTCAATACTGCATTCAATTGCCAACAGTTAAAAATCACAAAAGCAAGAGATAAAGTACCAAAAGAACAGAGTGGTAGAATCATTTAGTTTATAAAGAATCCCTAGTGTGTTACTTAGGGCACCCTCCTGCATCATTTTAAGGGAAAGAAGCCCTTAGTGTTGCCTTGGAATCTAGCTGCTCAGACAGCTAGTTACCACCAGTTCTCCAAGACAAGCAGAGTGCAATTATGAAGGTAACTGAAAAAGGTGAGGGAGACAGGGGCAAGGAAGACTGTTGAATGCAGCAGCTGAGGACAGGGCAAGGTAGGTAAACTGAAGGAACATGAAGTAATTAGGGGAAGGGAATAACACAGTAACTGAAGGGACAGAAGGATCAGCTTTGTACAACCAAGGCTGCAGTGCAAACCATAGTTTCAAATTCAAATGTGGCAACTGATACTTCCAAAACTTTTTATATTGTAGTTATTTCAAACATGCCCACCACTGTATTATCTGTAATTAAAATGCACAGAGTTGTCCATAGTGGCCTCTGCTGTTAGTCTTTCCTACATTCAGCAGCTTTGCTTACTGCCAATTCCCACTCTCCATCATATATTGCAGCAACATTTTTGCAAAAAAGCAAGTCTCGTTCAGTGCTGTAAAAATGGTTATGCTTGGACTCAGACATATTTCTTCAAATGGGGCATTCCATGGACAAGGGCCCTTGACTAAGCTCCAGGAATCTCAAACTTTGACCTGGCCACAGTTAGCTACACTATGAAAGCAGCTGTCACTGTGGGTTGTGAAAAGATGTGGCAAGGCTCCAAACCCATTTCTGCCTTAAAGGCCAAAGATTTGAAAAGAGCACTGGAAGGAGAGATTATAGAGGGTGCAAATCACTGTCACATGCGCAAATCACATGATATATGTGCTCAGCTGGAAAAATTTCTGAGAACATGGGCTACTACATTCTGTACAAACTGGGGTTTGTGTTTTCTTCACTTTCAGCCCAGGTACAGTAAATTACAATGAGGTGAATACAAGGATCGCTATGGCCAGATCCTCGTCTAAAAGGAAGAGACAGTTTCCTGACACGTTGGAGAAAAAAACATTGTTCACTACTGTTGCAACCTGTATCCAGAATCAGTGATGAATGCAGTAAGACTGCCAGGCTACCTGGACAAATGGAGGGACAGGTCAGTGACCAAAGATATCAAAATGCTTGCATGTGACCAACACCTATCTAAAGAGTAGCTACCTCAAAATATACCCAGGCAAGCCTGAAGTGATAGTGGTTATATTTGCCAAGGAGTATTACAACCAAGATCAGGAGCCTAGGCATAGATGCTGAACAAGTATATATGAAGGCACAGTTCCTATCTTGAAGACTTTACCATCCAAAAAATAAAGATGTCCACTTACTGCTTTCAGGGAGCAAGCAGCATTTCACAACCTCTCCAAGTGGAGGAGAAAACAGACACTACTGATCCCTAGTATGAGAGCTGCTCAGTGCTAGTCTTTGGGTCCTGTTTGAGGGGAATGACTCAAGTCATCATAGTGTTGCACTGTCCACTTCAGCTAAGTCTTGTAAAGGCGTCAGTAACGCCTAGCCCTGATGCTATTCAACATTTTCATCAGTGATCTGGAGGTAAATATAAAATCACTTCTGACAAAGTTTGCAGATGACAAAGATCAATGGAGTGGCAAATAATGATATGGGTAGGGCAATCGCTCAGAACAATCTGGATCGCTCAGTGAACTGGGCCCAATCAAACAACATTCATTTTAATATTACTAAATGTAGAGTTTAGCTTTTTTTTTTTTTAAAAAGGAAAAACAACAAACAACTGAGAGGTGACTTGATTACAGCAGATAAGTAGCCACACAGAGAGAAGGTACTAAGAGTCTCTTTAATTTAGTGCAGTATTTCCCAAACAGTGGGTCGTGATTGGGATGGCTGTAGATAGTTTGTGGGCCCAGTGCAGAGGCCCAGCTGGTTGGGTGCAGTGGGGGTGGTTTGGAGTTTGAGAGAAAGTCCATCCTACAATGGTGGCTCCTGACCTTTCCGGGTGTCGTGACCTGGTTCAGAGATTCTAAGGCCAGAAGGAACCATTGTGATCATCTAAGTCTTACCACCTGCAAAATGCAAGGCCACAGAACTACCTCAAAATAATTCCTAGATCATATTTGTTAGAAAAACATCCAGTCTTGATATGAAAATTGCCAGTGATGGAGTATCCACCATGATCCTTGGTTAATTGTTCCAATGATAAATTATTCTCTGTATTCAAAATGTACACCTTATTTCCAGTCTGAATTTGTCTAGCTTCAATTTCCAGCCATTGGATTATTGGACCACCTTTATCTGCTAGATTGAAGAACCCATCATACCTTTCTCTGCTGGAGTGAAGAGCCTGGCTCTCTGCTCTGGGCGCTGAGACCTAGCATACGAGGCCTCAGCATCACTAACTCAAATTTGGTGCAGCCACTCCTCCGTCATGATGGATAGAACGGGGACAGGCCAAAATACCCAGAGCAGAGCCCTCCAGAATGAGCTTGCTCTCACCCAGGCTCTCCTCCACTCCAGGCTGTAATTAAGATTGTAGTGCCGGGGCAGAGATGCTGCTGCAAGTGGTTGGTCATCACAGAAGGATGAGGACACTGATCTATGATTTTGTGCCCCCCACCCCCCCGCCAATTCCTCATGAAGTTGGATCTCAGTGGGTCACAAAAAAAAAAAAAAAAGCATTTGGTGGGTCGCCTTAGTAAAGAGTTTGGGAACCACTAACTCATGTACAAAGGCATAACCAGAACCAAGGGCTGAAAGCTGAAGCCAGACAAATTCAAATTAGAATTAAGGCACACATTTGTAAACAGTGAGGGTGATTAATCACTGGAACACAGCGCCAAGGGAAATGGTAGGATATCCATCTCTTGATGTCTTCAAATCAAAACTGGATGTCTTTCTGGAAGGTATGCTTTAGCCAAACAAGTTATTAGGCTCAACACAGGGGTAACTGGGTGAAATTTAATGGCCTGTGGTATATAGGAGATGAGGCTAGATGATCGAACGATCTCTTGTGACCTTAAACTCTGTACCTGAAAATCCAAGTAAAAGGATACAGAGTAGTACAGGCAAGGAGTTCTGCCCTGCCCATAAACAGAAAGACCAATCAGTGCCTCAAGACCAATCGCCATGTCATAGGCTAGTCTGAAGTCTGACTGTGAGAGGTCTAGGACAGAATGTGAAATGCTGCTGAAGTTCGGCTGTCCCTACATTTCTCCATGAGTTTTCTTAGGAAGGAGAGCTGGGAGGCAGGGTGGTAGTTGGAGAGACTGTCTAAACGAAAGAAAGTATTTATCATCATATTCTATTGAATTTTTCAAGGAAGTTATCAAGTTTCTCCCTCTGAAAAAAGCAGTGCTTCTCATTTCAAATGAAAAACATGACAGCCTCAAACTTTAAATGCTAAAATCTGGTTTGAAAAAGCTAAAGCCCAAAGGAAGAGAGGAAGCTATGGTGAGGATTCTAGAAGCAAAAGATGTTTTGTAAAAAAAAAAAAAAAAAAAAAGTTATATAGTAAGATGACAAAATGAGTAACCATAACAATAAAAAAGAATAAACTAATTGAAAAAAGATGTAGTTTCAAATCCGGCCACGATGTAACTGAAGTTTTTACTATTGTATTTATAGACAAAGTAAAACCACATCACACAGATAGAAGAATTTCAGCTGAAATTACAGCAAACTCATGAGACAGCAAGTTGCGCCATAAAATGGTGTTCAAAGCTGCTGTCCATAACAGAATAAACCCTAGGATCTGAGTCAAATCCACTCTAGTCTGCTACTGCTCCTTTACTCTCTCAGGAATAATTTAATGACAGATTGCTTTGCTGTTGCTTGCTCATGATTTGTTATCTAATGGTCAGATTAACTGTCCTAATCAAAATGAAAGAAGTATCTAAAATTTGTTAGATAGTGACACTTTCAATGTAGTATCCACGGGGCAGGTATTTGCCTAACAACAGTAGGTCCACAGGGCTTATTTTCAAAAGCCTGCCCCATTGTATGCTACATATTTAGCACTGTGTCACATTTTTTGTGCCCACAACTGACAGAAAGTGCACATATTAGTAACTAGGTGGCAAACTACCTGATGAGGATGGGCATTGGGCTGGCTCAAAAATCTCAGCAATGCTGAATGGCAGAGCAGGGGACGAGAGGGGGGGGAGCGATCTGGAGTTATTATTTGTAGTACTACAGTACCTAGGAGCCCAAGTCACGGATCACGAGCCCAGGTGCTGTACAAACACAGAACAAAAAGACAGTCTCTGCGCCAAACAGCTTACAATATATGACAAGGACAACAGATGGATACAGACCAAAGTGGGGAGTACAAAAAAACAAGTCAGTATTTGTCAGCATGATAAGCAGTGGTCTCAGAACACCAGCAGCCGGTTGTCATTTTTTTTTATAGGCATCATAGAAAAGGAGAGTTTTCGGAGGGTTGTGAAAGACGGTAACGAGTTAGTTTTGCAGATGTTTACGGAGGTATTGCCTTAGAACAAATTATACTCTTCCAGGCAACTGTACAAGCAGGAAATTACAATAGTGGCTGCGCAGATAAAGGCCTCATTAAAAAATGTTGTGATCCAATCTTCAGTCACACTGAATTTAACTGTGAGAGACCTACATTACCACCCATTTTTTCAACTGTGAAATTAAGACTAGGTTTTACTTTAATTGCATTTTTGAGTCTTCAGACTTCTTCTCCACTTCCTGAGGCAGGGCTGAATGACATAAGCAGCAGAGCAGGGCACAACAAAGCAGTGTCCAGGCAGCTGACAGAAGAGGCAATCCAAGATGCTCTAATGTGCTATTTAATCATCCCATAGTCTTTCACCTTTAAGAGTCAAGCATGGACAAGCAGAGGGAACCAGAGGCCTAACTGTAGTGGAGAGACTGAACAGAGGCTGTGAATTTGAAGAAGTCTGTTGCTGCTGATAGGCAGGAAGTAACTTCTGAAGAGCTGCAAAGGAACAGATAGGGAAAGAGCCTTTCCATTAAGCATTCCAGATTGGGTCCATTGTCAGGAGCTGGCTCTCTTGCCAGTGGTGGCAGTGGCAGCGGCAGCCACATGCCCTCACTCACTCATCTCCAAACCTGAACACATGTAATTTCCCAGGAGAAATTCTGGATGAAAACAGTTAGACTGCACAAGCCATCAGAAGCTATGTAAAGGCAAATCACGTATTTTTAAAATTAATTTACAAGGATACTTATTTTATAGGGGCGTTTTTACAGAATCCTTCTCTTTGCCATTCAATTCTTGAAATCCAAAAAGCTTACATTTAACTATTTTAACTTCCATCTAACTGTATATAATCTGGAAAAGAAACCTGCATTTCAGTGGAATGAGTTTGTCAAAAACCTGTTATAGAAGTTTGAGGTCTACCACTCTCCAAGTTAGTTTCTGCAAAATAGAGAGCTAAAACTAACATTTCCTTTTAGCTTCATTTTCATTGTCCAATGTCTCTAATTCTTTCCCCAAACCATCACTTTACTTTACAAGGTTTGGACTGTTTTCTCCTTGTTCCTGTGTGTAGCTATCAATTTGACGTTTATACGCATACCAGTCAGTCTGCTGAACACACTCTCCCTGATCACCCCATAATTTTACTGTGTAGTCATGTTATTAAACATCATATGATCACTTGCAGTGCAGTTACTAATGGAAACATGGTTTCCAAAGTAAAAATAAGTCGTATAAAGAAACAACCAAATTAATGGTGTTAGAATCCAATTCCCACCCCTCTCACCTCCGTATTAATTTATTTTTACCCATGCAACAAAGCATGTATTCAAATACTGGATACTGCAACTAAAAGAATTCAGGATTCATGTTAGAAATTTGTCCAAATGGGATGGGGTCCCACCCATGGCAAGACAGTCAACAGCCAACATTTTCAGAAATGACTAATGATTTTGGGAGTTCACCACTTTCTGAAAATCAGGCCACTTTAAGATATCTCAAATTGGGCAAATAGAAAAATTAGGTATCCGAAAAATCACTAGTTGCATCTGAAAATCTTGGCTAATATTTTAAGGGACAAGACATGATTTTGTGGCATTGGAAGAGGCGATCAGGGTCCGATGATTTCGTCCTTATACAGCTCTCACCATTTCTGGGTGTTTGCATAGGCTTTGCTGGAAGCAGTGTTTCTTGTATAAGAGTGACAAATTGTGCCATTTCACTGGCTTTGTTGTACACATCACTAGCAATAGAAGCCAAGTGCTAGTAGTACTCCTTCCATTTAAGCTAAAGTTTTACTAGGGCATCCTTAGCAGAAGAACGCACCACCCATGACAATTAGAAAATTGTGAAACATCTAATGGGGATGGTGCACCTAGAACACAAGCCTACAGCATATAATAAACCCTGACAATGGCTCATAAATTAAGAGCATGAAAATGATGTATCTTCTTAAAGGACATCGCTGTGACAGATATGGCAATTTCCTGCAGTATCCTGGATAAACTTTACTGAATTAAGTTAAACTTTACTCAATAAAGTTTATATATCATTTTGGGCCAGGGATTGTATGTAATTCCATAGGGGAGGAGGACCACAGCTCTCCAACAACTAAAAATAGTGAGCAGCGATTAGTCAAATTAACTCAGATTGTAACACCTCACAAGAGGTACCACCTCCTGGTGAGACTTGCATATCCTGATTCAAACTGGATTCTCTAGCAAACCAACAAAGAAAGGACTTTTGGATAAACAGCCTGAGTTTAAACTGACTCAGCGCCTGATCGCGCAAATGGACAGGACCTTCTATCCAAAGCACGTACCAATCCTTCCTGGAAAGGGTTGGAAGAACTTGACCTATTGATGGGTGTGCTTGTCTGAGCCCAGGTGGTTATGAACTTGTAACTGCAGAAAAACCCCTTGGTGGGTCTGAAGAATTGATCACCAGTCAGAGCCATTTTTGGAGCTGGGGTGATCTATGGTAAGCTTACTAGCATGAGTGCAGGTATTTTATTGTTTTTAATATGTTTTCTCCGTAATGCTTTCACCTTAAGAATAGTGAGCTTGCTTAAGAAAAGCTTATACCTACAGGCAATTATGCTGTTTATAGCCTTTGAAGAGAAGGCAAAGCAGACCTGCTGAAGCACTCTGACTTTTTGGGGAATTCCCAATGTAGGCAGCAAACTGTGCAGTCTGGAAATACCCCACTCAGGAGGGAGAGAGAGACCCATGTCTCTGCCCAAGAGAGGTATGAATGGGGAGCCCGAATCCTAAGAACAGGTGCCTCTGTGGGACCATGGAGGCAGAATACAGGTATAGTTGCCCTGAACTGTGACAACCTCTTTCTTGGCAGAAATAAAAATTAAAGACAACTTTTGCAGGTTCCCATTCAATATCTAAAAGTAGAAAAAGTCTGGTGTTCTTTAACAGTCTCCTCTGTGATGCTCTTTAACCTACAACTTTGTAATTGAGATATTTAAAGCCAAGACTGATACAATAAAACAGTTTCTTCAGAGCAACATCACTTATTTTGCTGTCACCTACTTGGACATTTGATCCCATTGTTCCCCTCTGCAGCTTTTCTAAAAAACTCTACAAACCTGCTGAAGCATGTTTTCAAGCAACATGAATATCCAGTGCTCAATCTTCATGTTCAATGAACCTGTGTTTGTTAACTGGTATCGGACACAGAATTGAGGGAAACAAGAGCCAACACTGCAATCCAGGCAGATTTGATGTTAAAAACCTAATACATGCTGATCTTCTAATATGCTTGAAAATTGCTGGCCTTGTGTTTGTTTTAGATATAAACAAATCACTGACTAACATGGATAGATATAACCAAAGTCAGATACTCAACAGTATAATAAACATTCTAGTTGGAGCAACTGGTTATGTAAGCAGAAATTAAATGTGACATACTAAGTCACAAAAAAGTCCATTTTATTGATAGAATAACTAAAGATCTGTATCTGCAACAACTCTGCTTATACCCCCTCATCTAAGAGATTGCTGAACTTCAGCATGCTGGACTGCCTGCAACAGCAATTAATGATGATCTGCAAACTCACCACCCCCATCTTTACTGAGGAAGTTTTGATTTCTCTTAGTTCTGACACAGAGACATTGTGGCTTTGGGAAATTATTGTAAAACTACTGCAGATCTCTGCAGTAACAATCGTCCTCTATGGCAACATAGGACAAGATTCTAATATTGAGACTATATACCTGGTAACCCAGGTGCAGGGCTTTCAAAACTTCTAGATTTTATGTTCTTTTGTTACATTTTCCACTCTTGGTCCTAACTAGTCATACAATCCTTGTTTATGTTCCATGTCATTGTGTGTTTCAACATAGTTCTGCCAAACTATGACCCTCTGTATGCAAACCCACAACAAATTCCACTTGTACCTCACTTATGTATTTCACCCTGTCCAAGCAGCTTATGATTCAAATAATGAACAGATAATGAACACACTTTGCCAAATGTAGTTATACTAACCCCTTTGTTATGAGTAATTTGTCTGAAACATTTCTATGCAGTTACAATGCCTATGGGATATCTGGAACATGTGTAGAAGCGTACATCACATTCCTTGATGCTACTTTCAAGTATCCTTGCAAAATAGCATGAACATCTCAGCTGTGTATCACTGAGGGAAATGGAAATTTCCACAGTCATTTCCCCCAAGTCCTCACATCTCATGGTAATGTTGATAATCCTACGCAGTACAGAGGAATGACTGATCCATTTTTTTATCTCACTGTCACAGATATACAATTTTTAGCTCTCTTTCCAGAGAAGTTTCTTTCCTAGCTGCAGAAATCCCACGTTCCTTTCATAGACTGCATCTCAATAACATTTAGGTGGCAGCTGCATTTCTAATTAGGATGAAAACAAAACACTGTTGCTGAAATGGCTGAAAATGTAAGAGCCACAAAATGATGTATTTTGTAATATTTGCGTATCTATGCTAAATGTTAGCAGACTGGTGCATTTTTACCATAGACAGAGGAGCATTTTTTCTTATTGTAGCAAACACTGGTGTTGCTAGTAAGGATTACTGTCACTAACAGGCTGGCCTAGTTAGGGATAAGACTGGTGTAAGGGCAGAGATGCAAATTTGCTCCCCAAAGAAAACACAATATTTGTATGCTGTACTCTTATGCTGTAGGCTATGGGTTTCAAGTACTATTTCAATGAACAGATAGAATGGGGGTTAAAACGAAGACATAGTCTCAGTGTTTCCTGATATTAAATGAAAAAAGGTTATTTACTGAAAATCTGCATAATCTCAGTTTGCTACACACAACCAGCAGCAGCTGATGCATCTTTGCTGGCACAGATGCCCAGTTTGCTACCATCTATGGCCCATGGTAAAATGCTGGGGCATTGACCAACTGATCCATAAAGAAAGACCAATTTTTACAACATACTACAGGGCCCATGGGAGTGGACTAGATGACCTAATTATTTTCTTCTTTAATTTCTAGGTTTATTGAGGATAAACTGTTTGCACAGGAAGTTTGTTATACAGATGGCTGCATCTCAGATAAGGTTAGGAAAGAGTCATAACACTACAAACTACACAAAAGGCTAAAAATAATGTGGCATGTCTGAACCTCTGTACTGCCAGAGCAGCCTCTGTAATTATGTTACATTAAACTTCAAAAACCTTCAGTTAGTCTTTAGATAAGGAAACACCATCCTGAAATTGATGATTAACTGAACAGGTACTGAAACTAATGAAACTGTAAATAGATAGGAATATGCATGTCTCCTGAACAGTGTTGAGAAATGATGAAGGTTGTCATTATTGAAAATGCTTTTAGTAGATTGTGTCAAACATGAAAGGTGGCATAATTCCTAAAATAACTGTCAGACTATAGAAAAAGCACCACAATATTTTCTCTGAGAAAAAAACGTAAAGCACACAATCTGCCACATGAACAAAATAAGGTTAATGTGTGTGTACAGCCTGTATTAGAAACACCAAACATATTTCATCCCTGAATTGCATAAGACAAAAATCAGTGTAGCCAGAAAGCACAGATAAAATTCTTCTTGTATACAGGGGCATCCTAACTTTGCCCAAGTGTACCAGGAGCTTGAAGGCCTCAATTTGCATGCATACCAGAGCAGCCTGAAGCTATCCTAATTATTAAGATTGCAGCGTAGAATTCTCCAGACCACAGGTCCCAACAAACTATCCTGCAGGTGCTTACCTCAACATGGAGAGCTGGGGAACAAGGATGGTCTTGGATTACTGGGAGTCAGCAATTTCCAGGTCTATTTGCAGCTCTGCCACAGACTTCCTGTATAACCTTGGAAAAGTCATTTAACCCTTCTGAGGACTTGTCTACACTTGCAGCACTGTGCTGTAGTGCTTAGTGAAGATGCTACCTATGCCAACGGGAGAGCTTCACCCATCTACATAGGTATTCCACATCCCCAAGAGTGATGTAGTTATCCTGACATAAATTGGTAGTGTAGACCAAGCCACAGTCTCAGTTATTATGTGGGTAATGAAAAGTACTTATCTCACAAGAGTAGTAGTGCAAAGTTTACTTGGTGTTTGTAAAACACACTGAAATACTTGAACAGAAAGTGCTATAGAAATGCTACTGAAGTATTACTGTATGTTTCTGTTGACCACACCTAGGTAGTGAAGCAAGGGCATCTGCAATCCACTCCATTTGTGGCCTTCAGGCTGCGCTCTGGCCACTCAATACAGTACTGTATACCTTATACTTCACTAAAATAGTACCTATGGGCAGACAGACTTCAGCATAGCGTTTTAAGACAAGCCCTAGAAATTTGGTCAAAATACCCTAGTCAAATCAGTTGAATACTAATAGTCTATCACAATTTCATACAAGGTAGGTCCATGCACTCCACTGTCAGGTATTGCTACAAGCTCTCCCATGTCAAACACTACTGTGTATGTATGCAAATCTGGGGGAAGTATCTTCAGTAAGAATTCTTACTAAATCCAGTACTACAGATCATAACTACAATATAACTGAGATTATACCTTTTAGTTTGGGCAGATGGAATAAAGCCCTAAAATAAACCTTCAGTTCACTATTAGAACAGCAATACAACAAACTGAAAACCCAAACAAAACGCTCTATTTTTAGTTAATAGATTTTAAATCCCTTCTTTTCAAAGATCTCTATCAGAGTCTTATGCTAGAGATGGATTTCTCATTCTGAATACAATTATATTTGTCATCACTTGACTATTCAAACCATTAAGTACCAAGAGTGGTTGAAAGGACCTTGTAGTTAAACAGCTCACATTTACTGCATTATTGGAGTGGGCCTCAGTCGACCTTCTCTACCCAAGTGCATTCATGATCCAGTCAAAATCCTCTTGCAAGCAGTAAAAGCACGAACTAACATGCAGGGCCAAATCCCACCATTATTTACGCTTATCTATACAAAACCACTGAGGTCAATGGAGTTACGTGGCTGTACATGAGGGCAGTTCTGATCCACACATGCGGATTTATTTCTATCAGAAATTTTTTAAAAAAAAATAGATGTTTGGGCTTCTTCAAGAAGCAGTCTTTAGCTGAGTCATGAATACTATCTGTATTACCCAGCAGTCATTGTCAGGCTTGCTTCAGAGTAATATGTATGAAATCTAGTATTTAGGCTACATCCTAGGCAATAATGAGGTCATCATAAGCAGAGCTGCCAAGTCTTATTTATCACACATGACGTTCTCGTGCACTTGGCAGCGCTACCTGACATTCCCACCTCACAGTGGAGACATCATGCATCCAGTTGGGCTACAAGAATGGCTTGCCATTGTTACTGTTGATTGTCAGGGGCCACTGTGGTACAAGCAGCCAGCCATCTCCCCTCTCCTTGATGAATCATGGGTAGAAGCAGGCAGAGCAGAACGGAGACAGAAGATGAGGGGCCCTGACACAAGCCCCATGTTTCCCCAACTTCCTTTCCTCCCAAAACTCATTCAGCTTACTACCCGGACACTATTCACCCTTATCCACCTTCCAACCCAGTCACTTCCTCAGAAGCCCCTAGTTACCCCTTCAGATACCAAATCCAACCCCCTAGTATCCCCAGCCACTTTCCCCCATGCAGCTATGCATCCCCCAATTGCCAGTTTTTGTGCATCTCCATTTTCTACCACTAGCATGGTTCAGAACTGGATGTGTTGATGTTTATGGATATATGAAAGTTGTTTGCAAATATGCAAATTGTCTGTTAAGTAATTTGGAAAAAATGTCACACACTGAGCAGCAAAAATCTGGCAGCTTTGCTAAGGTTAGGGATGGCTGATCCACTGGGACTGCAGGCCTAAATGTACAACTGCAACAGCAATTTATACTAGATTACTACAGTGCTGGTGGTAAGGCAGAACAGAGGCCAGAACAAAGGAGCCTATAGACTCATTTCCTCAGATGAACTGCAAACAGATATGTCCAAAAGTTAATACAGATGTAGGTGCTCAGTGGATCTACATGCTGACATACGTGCTAGTTTCAGGCAACCAAGTCTGAAAGTTAGGCTCATAGCAAGCAAGAAAATGAAGATACAGCCACAATAAATGTGTGTTCTGGCAATTTTCTCCCCACCCCCAAATTTCTTGTATTTGTGAACATGAAGACTGCTAGTCTGTTTCTTATAGTCTCTAGGTATATAACCAAGTTAATGCAGCTGACTTCTTGCTGACAGTGCAATTTCCCCCCATGATAACACAATGCTTGCATTCATGTTTACAAGCGATTTAGCATATACCCTTATTCGGAGTGTCAAAAAACAGCAGCAGGTTATTACAAACGTATTTGCCATACATTTCAACAACTTTTTGTATTGATTTCTAATTATTTTTTGGACAGCATTTCTCAAAGTTATACTGTTTAAGAGTATTTTTTTCCCACCTCAGCCATAAATAATAAATGTTGGGACCACTAGAAAGGCTCTCTTTCAGAGGAGGAGAAATTGCTAGAAGACAATTCCAGATTTATTTAATTTAACATCCCATAATCTCATTACATTTTTAAAGACTCACTACGCCGTGGGTGTTCATATTGGACACAAGTAAGATATATATTTTACTCAGTATACATAGCATTTATTCAGGATCTTAAATTTCAGTAAAAGACAGGCAGAGTTTAAAGAACAAACTTAAAATGTTTATTCAGCTATTTTTACAATATGAAGATTTGGATGAGAACTTACTGTAAGATTCCAGTTGATCTGTGGTATTCTTGTGTGAAGATTTAGACTGAACATAAGCAATAAAGCTCCAGTAACTACAAATGCGCTACAGCTCACAAACTCAAAGAAATAAAGGCCTTGGCAAGGGGAGCATTCCATGATGGTCTCTATGCAGATGAATGCAATCAGTGCCAAAACCTAAGGAAAAAAACAAATGGAAAAAATATAAATAGATTTCCACATTTTGAAAATAGCCACAAGTATTCCTGAAATTTCCATTGGGAAACATGATCAGTTTACTCTCAAGAATGTACAATTTTAGTTTAGAATAGGGCACTACTTGAAAGCAAGAATAAAAGGAATTAGGGCAAGACTTTTTGGGTACTTCATGTATTACAAAACTTGTAGTAACAAAATTATACTGATCTAAAGTCAACGAAGCCACTGGTCCTGGGCTATCGAAAAAAGAACCCTCTTTTCTAAGCCCAACAGTATAAAGTGTAAATGATAAAGCAAACATTTTATTTCCTTTTTAAATTCTTCATGTGTCTTTTCAGAATTTGGAGAAAATATCCAACTGATTTTGCTTATTAGTACCAACAACATCCGGATCAATACCATTTTAAAATGCCTTTTCCCATTACATTTGTCAGTCAACTTAAAAATCTAGTCAGTTTAAATAAAAATTTTAGAATAGCTTCAAATGTTCTCCACGAACCTCACCCTATCGTTATGATTTGAAATTCCCTACTTCTGCAAATACTTAATTCCCCTCCCCCCGATCCTTTTGTTGTTGAGTTACAGCCTCACATAAAGGAAAAAGAGTCTAAAGTCCTGATCCTGCAAATGCTTACACTCTTTAAAGTTTGTAAAAAGAAAAGGAGTACTTGTGGCACCTTAGAGACTAACCAGTTTATTTGAGCATGAGCTTTCGTGAGCTACAGCTATGCATAGCTATGCATCCGATGAAGTGAGCTGTAGCTCACGAAAGCTCATGCTCAAATAAACTGGTTAGTCTCTAAGGTGCCACAAGTACTCCTTTTCTTTTTACGAATACAGACTAACACGGCTGTTACTCTGAAACCTGTCTTTAAAGTTTGTGCAGGGAGCAGTCCCATTGAATTCAATGAAGGTGTAAAGTTAAGCACATGCATAAGTCCTAAGTGTTTGCAAGACTGGTGCTTAGCTGACTATGCAGGGGATAGAGTGAAATATACTCCGTAAAATGAACAAAACTAAAATATTAGAAAAAAGGAATCTCTCAGATACAGTAGTCTTAACCATAATAGGTATAATTCAGGCATAAATGCAATTTTCATGTTGACAATTCCCCTTTAAAAATAACTTGTGGAAAAAAAATTGGGCAGGTGCCTTCTTGGTTCTTTGTATGTTGTGAAAATTTGGGAACTTTATCTGTACAAAGTAAGAATCCTGGTTTTACTATGAAATTATTAGAAAATTGCTTTATCAGGGAAAGCCTCTAGGTGAATGTGGAATCCATCCCTTACTGACAAGGACTGAGTACCAACAAGGCACAATGGAGAGTCGTTAACCTTAACAACTGCACTCTGACTGAACCACTGGTATGCTAAGGAGGCTGGCTGGAGCAGGGAGAAGCTATTTCCTTCAGTTTGTCTGCAGTGGGCTGAAGAAGCGAAGATGGAGAACACCAGCAGAAGAACAAAGGAACCAGGTGTTGGTAGGGGGCCGCAACAAACTTGAGAGACTCTCTGAGGCAGGGACAGGAACTTTGGGCAGGAGAGGGGAAAGAGAGAGGCAGGTTTTCATACCAGGGAAAGCTGTTTAACTGCAACTGGCCAGTCAGAGAAAGCTGACCTAGAGGGAGGCTCCGTGTCTCTGAAGGGAAGTCATAAGCTGGAGAGGAAGGATTGTAGTCACCCCAGAGGATTCTTCCCAAGCCCAAAGAACACTTCAGAGCTGTGAAAAACCTGAGGCAGGGAAATGCCTGGAGGTGTGTTTATTATTTTACATGGATCTGTGTTTCTCATGCTATTAGGTAAAGAACAATGGTGTTTTAGAATCCTGTGCCAAGTCTATCTGTGTCTGTTCACTTCACTATCACATGCCCCTGAAGAGGTAAACTGTAAACCCAGGGTTCCCACATGGCTGGAGTTCTGGGAGAGAATATGTTTAAACTGCGATGGAGTCTAAGGGGCCAGCACGGTCCCAGGGGCTAGGCAGTTGGTCTCTGGGGTCTCCGTTCTCAGAATGGGATGCTAGACAGAATCTGTACCCCAATAGCATGCCGAGAGACCCCACGCCAGGGACAGTGTCTGGACTCCATTCCGACTCTGGAGGCTTAAAGCTTAATTTCCCCCCCCCCCGCTTCTCAGAAATTCTGTTTAGCCTGGAAGATCCTACAGTGACTGGAGAACTAGCAAGATAACATCACTAGAGTCCTAAGAGATGAAAATTAAGCAACTATGGGGAGGTGGGAGTTTTTAGTCAGACTGTTTAAACTCTATTTCTGTGTTAGTTTCTAAATGTAAAACACTAGGAGAAATATAACTTTCAAGCCTTCTTTATATATCAAACAGCAAAGAGTACCAAAAGACTATTGGACCCATAACAGAAGGGGAAATTCTATCCCCACTGAACTTAATTGCAAAACTTCCAGAGACTTCAATGGGGCAATGCTGTGCATACAATTCTCTTCCCATATTCTTACCCTAGACTCTAAACACTGAGTCAGTAATTACAACTTTGGCAAACACTATATAACTCTATTCCAAGCACACACTTTTCTCCTCTGGCCTGCCTCAAGGCTAGTATCACCAGTTTCATCAGTTCAGTCAGGCATGATCAGGACTTAATCAGACTAGCACTTTTTGAAGTGCTCTCCCATTTCAGCTCTCACAACAATTTCTGTGAGGTCCTCACATCTGTTGTAGTTAGAAATGTTAAGTTAACCAGGGCAAGTCAGCTATGGGATCGTAGGACTTCTGCCAAAAGGAATGAGTTGGTGAAAACAGAATTGTTCATGTCCAATATCCCTTCCTACATTGGTTTTAGATATCCTAGATGATTTTCTGTAATTACTGCCTAATGCCTTTAGAGATTTTAAAAAAAGAAAAACATGAATATTTTATGTTCTGTTCTTTGTTCTCCCTCTATAACTTCTCTAAAACATGATCCTTGATTAAGGCAGAGACTCACCTCTCCTCATCTGAGAAACCCTGTTGTGAGAGGAAAGATGGTCCAGTGCTTAGGGTACTAGCCTGGGACTCAGGAGACATGGGCTCAATTTTCTGCTTTGCCACAGACTTCCTATGTGAACTTGGGCAAGTCACTTAATCTCTCTGGTTCCCAGTTCCCCATCTAAAACAGAAATAATAGGACTTCTCTCCCTCAAATGGATGTCCAGGGTAAACACATTAAAACTTGTATGATACTAATGTAATGGGGGGGCATATAAGCACTTGCAGGACACGTATAAAACTAAAGAATTAAAGTTAGCCTAAGTTTAATTAAGAAAATAACATTTTCTTATAGTTCGTGGCCAGGAGGGAAAAGGTCCTAATCAGCAGGTCAATGAAGGCTGTGAGAATATTAAGTATTACCTGTAGTATGGGAAGGATGTATGGTTCCAAAAGTAAAAGAACTGCAATAACAAGACAAAGAAAAATGATCTTAAATAAACAAGCTCAAATCTTACCACTGTTCTGCTGGTAAGCAAGGAGGGAGGAAGAAGATAAGAAAGGAAAGGCCTTGGGAAGAAAGGAGGCTGTGAATCTTATCTAGATTAACACTAGACAAAAGGGTAAATTGTCTCAAATTGGTTTTTAGCTGAAGTCAGTACAGTAATTGGCAATGCCATCACTTGTTTGTGAAAGGGTATAAAAAGCAAACTCTTAAAGGGGTCCATTACTAATACCTGCCTGACCACGTTGGAGCCGACCAACATGGGTCTAAGCACCCCAGGTTTAGCCTGTTTGTAAGTATCTTGATCAAATGCTTATAAATGTTTTGTTACTGTTTTGATGTAGTAAATTGCTTATTAGTTAGGCTTTTTAGGTATGTTTACAGCTGTTGTATAAATACCATTTGGCTTTTGGATTTAATGAAGGAATTATTTAATTTAAATTTAATTTATGGTTAAATTAGTGTTTGATGGTTTCTGTATCAATATCAATAATTTCAAGGAAATTCATATTATGTCTTGTTTCTGTCTACTTCTTCATTGTGGTGTGACTATATGTTTAGATTTAAAGAACAACATAGGCACTTACTAAGACTCAACTCAATCCAACCCTTACGAACACAATCTCTCCATCACTACTACAAAAAACACCTAAGCAAAAAAGTCCAGTCACAAAAAGTCACAATCAATTTCTGCTAGCTCAGGTATGTCTACACATGTTGCAATCACAGGTATGTCTAAACAATATTTTAGAACTGAGCACAGTGTAAAGAAACATGTTAAAACACTGAATATAACTGCAAGGTTTGGGTCCAACCTTGAGGTTAAATAGCAAAAAGAAAACCTGTCAATCACAGTGGCTATATACAAAAGTCAAACTTTGATGTGAAGAGTCTGCTAAACTAAAAGCAGGATAGTCTGCCGGGAGATGGCCTGATCTTGCATTATGAACACATAATAAAGTCTAACATTACTGTAAATAGCTGCCTCACAATTGACACTAATTTGAATTACTAACTTCAAAGGAAGAGAGCGCTTTTATGAACCTTCAGTTTATTCATGAGCATTAATATCAAGCTTTTGCAACTAAACTTGAGTTGTTAATTGGCTAAATTTTAAACTCTTTTAGAAGTTCCATTGAACAGCCTCACACATCATGATTTATATAACTGCAGTCGAAAAACAGCTCCAAGAGCCTTTTTAAAATGCTTTCAAGTGTTTTATATTATAATAAATGTATTTTACAACATTCTCTAGATAGATTACAGTACATGATTCTGTGCAATTCTAACCCCATTCCTAAAGTATACACAATACATAATTGTGCCACAGTAACCAAAAAAATTCGATAGGAGGGGCTAAAAACTGGGTCAGATTGATCATTACAACCAGCAACTACCGTGCAGCATATGGAGTCTTTTTGTTCTGCTGATGAACTGCTTTTCCCATATGTATTCATCTCAACAGTAAGCTTAAAAGGAAACCATCGCCTTTATACA
Source organism: Chelonia mydas (assembly GCF_015237465.2). Taxonomy (NCBI): domain Eukaryota; kingdom Metazoa; phylum Chordata; order Testudines; family Cheloniidae; genus Chelonia; species Chelonia mydas. Next base: position 25,218,722 of record NC_051252.2, on the reverse strand, counting down.
AAATTAGAGACAAACATACGGTAAAAGACACCTAGGATGATGAATTTTGCACAAAATGTGTTAATTGCCTAGTCCTGAGTTATGACGTATAAGAAAGTACTAAAACTTGAGCAATTATTACTTGTAGACTGCACTTTATTAGGAGAAAGAGCATTTACATGTGACAAACACTCTTAAGTAAAGTGTTATTCCTATATAAATGGACTGAAAGCAAAATCATGTGGTGTTAGCATAATCATTTAGGCAAAATGTTATTGCATTAACTTGGAATTATGCATGTTTTCTTAGTGGGCCAACATTGATCTTTCTTGGAGGAAAAACATGATTAAAAATTGATAAAAAGGAATTGCAACTGCTTCATCTTAGGGTACAAACATTGAAAGTAAAGTTAAAGGTGAGACTTTCAAAAGCATTCAAATGTTGGCATAACTCTGCTCCCACTTAATGGAATTTTACCACTGCCTTTAATGGAAGAAGAGTTAGGCCAACACCTAACCTGTGAAAAATTGGAGTATCCCTACTCTCAGATCCAGCGCGTGGCCTAAAGCAGTCAGGTTCACCCATTACAGAGCAAGTCCTTCTGAGCCCCTGTACCCTGGACCATGCTCAATCACTTGAGATGATGCATGTGCAATTTGGTCAGCACAAGGAGCTGCAAGAGGCTTGCACATGTTAAGTGATAATGGAATCTTTCAAAATTTTAGCTGCTGAAAGTCAAAGAAGTCTCTAATGAGCACATGGAAACTGCAGTTTTTCAAAGGCTTAAAACTTGGCCAAATTGGGCAAATTTTCATAGGGACGGCAAAAGGCACAACCCTAAAAATAAATAAATAAATAAATAATAAAAAGCCATTCCCTGCCAAATTTCAAGTTTCTGCTCCAAAGCATGGGGTACTAGAGCAGTTCAAAGAAAAAGGTCACAGGAATATATATTATATATAGATATATTTTTTAAACCATGGGCAAAACAGTATTTCCCCCCAGTCTTGTTTTCAGAAACAGCTGAACCATTTTGCCTAAAATTTAAATACATAAATAAATAAAATAAAATTCTGCCAGACATGAAAAATTTAAGTTCAAACTGTTAAAGATTAGCAAAGTTAAAAGCAACTGAAAAACAGCGCTGTATAATGGGATATGTCAGACAACGTTAATAGTTAGTGCTACCAGCTCAGCCGGAAATAAGGAAAACAGGAGTATAAAATGTCTTCAGACACTTAGTTTTATAGAGAAGTTATTGGAGAATAAAAATGTAAGGATTAAGCTACAAAGAAAGTGGAGAGGAAAATTTTTAAAGAAAAGTACATTAGTGGGCAGAGGGTTCTTTCAAGCTTCCTCTACCCGTTGCAGGCAGAAATCTTATGTTTTTCAGTAGAGGGCCAGAGGATTTTGAAGCTATGTTAGTCTATGGGCAGGTCTACACTACAGCCGGGATTGACTCTCTGAGATCGATCCACCAGCGGTCGATTTAGCGGGTCGAGTAAAGACCCACAAATCGACAGCAGATCGCTCTCCAGTTGATCCCTGTACTCTACCCCCACGAGAAGAGTAAGGTAAGTCGACAGGAGATTTTCTTCCATCAACCCCCCGCGGTGTAGACCCCGTGGTAACTCAACCTAAGGTACGGCGACTCCAGCTACTTTATTCACGTAGCTAGAGTTGTGTAGCATAGGTTGACTTACCGTGGTAGTGTAGACATAGCCATGACTGCCAGACTGGCTGCACAGTGCTCAACTCTGCCCTACACTAAGACTGGTTGCTGCAATAAACTGCAGCTTTCATTCTATTTTAAGGTGGATTATGTGGGGTTTTTAAAATGCTGGACTCTCAGCATAGAAGAAAATTACTCTTGCAAAGGAGTCAAATGCCCTTGGCCAAGTAAATGGATTACAATTCCATCAGTTACACATACAATAATTTATTTTGTCTTAAGTGAAATAATAAAACCTGTAGCAACAGACACCAAACTTGAACAGGAGCTTTTTGAAGATTATTAGTGGCACATTTCCCTATCAATGATAAAATTTACTGTGTGCTTTATTTTTGCGTATCAAACAACTTAAGCACTAAAAATAAAGGCTGGTTCTGTAATGAAAACAGAAAGTAAAAAGCGCGTTTTCCTGTTTATCTAAAAGCACCACAGAAAGCCTTATTGTCTGATTAAATGACATAATTGCACATGATTTCAGAAAAACCACAAAATGGTCAGCATTTTTTCTGCCTGAAAAATACCCACAAAATTTTAGTAATACTGTCACACTACCAAGACATTTTTTATTTCCAGACTGTTTAGATTAGTGGTACAGTACAATACATATATGCAGTATACAAGGAATAAATTGCTTTTACAAAACATTTAAAAAAATCTAAAAAAAATAAACTTTTTCTTGCATTCAAATACAGATATATTGTTTTCATTTTACTTGACCCAGTGGTCCTAACTCAATGTATGAAATCAAGTCTCACGCCTTGTAAAGCACATGCATTTCCCACATTTAAAACAGCTGGTACAAACATGAATATTTTGGATAATATGACTAACACAGTACTGCTTCTCCAGCAAAAAAAAAAAACACCTTCTACCCTAAGCAGAAGTATGATTGATTTCCTGCCCACTCCTACTCTGTATCACTAAGGGTATGTCTACACTATGAAGTCAGGTTGATTTTATAGAAGTCAATTTTTAGAATTCGATTTTATACAGTCGATTGCATATGTCCACACTAAGCGCATTAAGACAGTGGAGTGCATCCTCACTACCGTGGCTAGCATCAACTTACAGAGCAGTGCACTGTGGGTAGCTATCCCACAGTTCCCGCAGTCTCCACTGTCCATTGGAATCCTGGGTTAAGCTCCCAGTACCTGATGGGGCAAAAACATTGTTGCGGGTGGTTTTGGGTATGTCGTCAGTCACCCCCGTCTCCGTGAAAGCAACGGCAGACAATCGTTTCCGCCTTTTTTCCTGGGTTACCCATGCAGACGCCATACCACAGCAAGCATGGAGCCTGCTCAGCTCACCATCACAGCTGCTGTTGTGGGCAAGTCTCCTGCGGGGGCTGCTGTGATCTAAGTAGCCACTGCAATCATTGCCGTTCTGTTATCAAGGGTAGTGACTCTGGGAAATGTGCGGGCCTTTTTAGATTTTAGGTGCATCATATTCCTGTCCTTTGTCGCTGATGAAGAAGTCTTGCAGCCATACATTCCAGTCCGGTTGGTGCTGTAACACCCCATAGCACTTCTGTGGTTCACACATGTAACAGCTTCAGGGCTCTTGCTCTTTTGCCTTGGCCGAGGTACTTTGTCCTACCAGGATCTCCAAGCATTCGACACAGAAGCACCTGCAGCAGCTGGCATTGCCTCCCAGCAGCAGTGTGGGTGCCTTCGCAGCAGATGGTGCAGTGGTAGAATGTGCCTTTGGATGTTTAAAAGCTCGCTGGCACTGTTGGTCAGACCTCAGCGTAACCAGCATTCCCATTGTTATTGCTGTTTGCTGTGTGCTCCATAATATCTGTGAGAGTCAGAGGGAGACATTTATGGCGGGGTGGGATGTTCAGGCAAATCGCCTGGCGTCCGATTTTGAGCAGCCAGACATCAGGGCGATTAGAAGAGCACAGCAAGGCGCACTGCACATCAGAAAGGCTTTGAAAACCAGTTTCATGACTGATCAGGCTTCGGTGTGACAGTTGTGTGCATTTCTCCTTGATGCAAACCTGCCCCCTTTGTTGATTTTAATTCCCTGTAAGCCAACCACCCTCCCCCCTTCAAAATAAAGTAACTATTGTTTTGAAACCATGCATTTTCTCTTTATTAAATTAAAAAAAAAGAGATAACGGACAAGGTAGCCTCAGTGGGCTGGGGGAGGAGGGAAGGACAAGGCCACACTGCTTACTGTAGCCACACTAAAAATCAAACTGTTTCAATGACAGGCTTCTGTTGCTTGGGCCGTCCCCTGGAGTGGAGTGGTTGGGTGCCCGAAGCCTCCCTCACCGCGTTCTTGGGCGTCTCGGTGAGGAGGCTATGGAACATGTGGAGGAGGGCAGGCGGTTATACAGTGGATGCAGCGGGGGTCTGTGCTCTTGTTGGCTTTCCTGCAGCTCCAACAGATGCTTCATCATGTCCGTTTGCTCCCCCAGCAGACGCTTCATCATGTCCGTTTGCTCCCCCATTAGCCTCAGCATCACGTCCTGCCTCCACTCTTCGCTCTCACTCAATTCTTTCCTGGCTTCTGCCACTGAATGCCTCCATGCATTAAGCTGTGCCCTATCAGTGCGGGAGGATTGCATGAGCTCAGAAAACATGTCATCGAGAGTGCATTTTTTTCACCTTCTTATCTGCGATAACCTCAGGGACGGAGATGACGGGGGAGCACAGAAACATTCTACTCTCTATGATTCTGGGGGGACTGCAGGGTCACCTGTGCTGCTGAGTTCGCCACGCTGACCAAACAGGAAATGAAATTCAAAAGTTCCCGGAGCTTTTCCTGTGTACCTGGCTAGTGCATCAGAGTTCAAAGTGCTGTCCAGAGCAGTCACAATGGAGCACTCGGGGATAGCTCCCGGAGGCCAATACCATCGATTTGTGTCCACACTATCCCAAATTCGACCAGCAATAACCAGCAAGGTCGATTTTAGCGCTACTTCCCTCGTCGGGGAGGAGTACAGAAGTCCATTTTAAGAGCCCTTTAGGTCGATGGAACGGGGTTGGTTGTGTGGACACAGTCATTTTTAAATTGACCTTACGCGGCTAAATTTGACCTAACCCCATAGTGTAGACCAGGGCTGAGGCTATGGCTACACTATGCAGCTTTTAGCAACATGGCAGTGCCACTAAAGCCATGCCACTAAAAGGCGTCCAGTGTAGCTGCTGTTTGTCAGCAGGAGAACTCCTGCCAACAAAAATCTTTCACCCCCCATGAGCAGCAGCGGCTTTCATACCAGCGCTGTTCGTCAGTAAAATTTTTATCATTTGGGTGTGTGTTTTTTTTTTAAACACCCCTGAATCACAAAAGTTTTGCCGATGAAGTGTCAGTGTAGACAAAGCCTAAGATTCAAAAACTCAGTTACCATGACTGCAAAGAGCTTGAACTCTGCAAATAAATTTGGGATTCTATTCCTAAACCTGGAAACTTTAGGGGAAAGGTATTAAATAAAAAGGAAAGGTTCTGCAAGCACAAGCAAGTCAGCATCTTAAATAAACTAAATTGTGTTCAAGGTACACAAAAGAAAATAGTGAGCAAGGCCAAAGAGACCAAAGCCAGAATCCTGAATTCAACCTCCTCTGAATTTTTTATGGTGGTGGTGGAAGTAACATAGTTAAGTTTAAATCTCAAGAGCCTAACCACACTCTTATACAGTTTGGTGCCAAGCTTGATCCAGATCTGTAAAGTGTTTCATTTTCTAGTTCCAGTTTGGACGTGATAACAGCTGTAAAGTTTCCACCATTCAAGGTTATGGAAGTCTTGTGAGTTCAGCTGATCGAGTAATATTTCCACCATGTTAGACCAAATTTACTCAACAACAGTTTCTAAGATTTGGGCACTGCCAGCTCCAACCACTTCTCCTGATTCAGCTTTAAACCTCCTCCAAATATAATCCAGACTTGGGCCCCTATCCATCCATCTCTCAGACTTACAAACCTCATACAGAAGGGCTAATATTTTCGTGCTTCTAAAGCCAGACCAACATTTTTAGGGTGTACTACAGGGAAAGGACATATGTGGGAAGCTGTCAGTTTTATCAGGTGTTGGTTTTTTTTTTTAAACAATTTGTAGGAGGAAGTAGCTTTTTTGTCAATATAAGAAAGTTTACATGCAGCTTATTTCCAAATATACCATTACCATGGAGGATAGCTAGTCTGCTAGCAAGGTCACTCAATCTTATATAGCACTTGACAGTCCCACAAGAAAGGTTCTTTGGAAAGTCCATATTCAACTACTACATAAGTCCTTTACATAAAGGAAAGAGCTACAAAAAGCCAGCCGTGGCCTGTAAACAATATGTATATGAAGATGATATTTTAACAGCAATGGTGTTTTGCTAAACTTAGGTTAATAGAAGTCTCTGCCACAGTGCACAATAATTACACTAAAACAAATTTATCTACAACTTATGAATTCTGGTTAATTTTATGAAATTGCTGTATCATTGAATGCCTCGATGTGTAGTATGTTAGCCATGGACAAACAGGGCCCCTGACACGTGTCACCTCATCCCCCAAAAGGCTACAAACCAAACAAAAGAAGCTGTTAGCCTTAATGACTGGTACTGGCTAAACAATGGGTATGCTAAGAAGGGCGCCTGAGCTGGAAGAAATAGTTCTACTCAGGTGATCTGAAGGGGATGGAGTTAGTGTTGCCAACTTTCTACTCGCACAAAATCGAACACCCTTGCCCAGCCCCCTGCGCTCCTCCGAGGCCCCGGCCCCGCTCACTCCATCCCCGGCTCCATGTGTTGCTTGCTCTCCCCACAGTCATTCTCTCACTCATTTTCAGATGGCTGGCTCAGGGGGTTGGGATGTGGGAGGGGGTGAGGGCTCCGGCTGGGAATGCGGGCTCCAGGGTGGGCCAGAAATGAGGAGTTCAGGGTGTGGGAGAGGTCTCTGGGCTGGGGGTGCAGCAGGGTGCTCCAGGCTGGGATCGAGGGGTTTGGAGGGCAGGAGGGGATCAGGGCGGGGGCAGGTGGTTAGATGCAGGGGAGATGAGGACTCCGGCTGGGGCATGCAGGCTCTGGGGTGCATGAAGGGGCTCCGGGTTTGGGGGGAGGCTCAGGGCTGGGGCAGGGGCCCGAGTTTACCTTGGGAAGCTCCCAGGTAGCGGGGCTAAGGCAGGCTCCCTGCCTGTCCTGGCTCCACGCTGTGCCCCGGAAGTGGCCAGCAGGTCCAGTTCCGGGAGGGGGGGGGGGGGGAGGAGGCTCTGCGTGCTGCTCTCGCCTACAGGCACTGTCCCCCCAGCTCCCATTGGCCAAGGTTCCCGGCCAATGGGAGTGTGGAGCCAGTGCTCAGAGTGCTGGCTCTGCACAGAGCCCCGTGGACCCCCCACCTAGAGCCAGACCTGCTGGACGCTTCCAGGGTGCAGCGTGGAGCCAGGACAGGTAGGGACAAGCTGCCTTAGACCCACAGCACCACCGACTGGACTTTTAACAGCCCGGTCTGCAGTGATGATCGGAGCTGCCAGAGTCCCTTTTCGACCAGGCATTCTGGTTGAAAACCAGACACCTGGCAACGCCTACATGGGCTTTGAAGAAATAGACACTTTCCAGAAGCATGACAAACAAACCCAGAGGGACTGAGGGACAGAGGAACAAAGACATGGTTTCATAGAAGGGGTGTCGTTTTCTAAATGTGGGACCAGCTGAGGAAGATGCAAAGGATGCTCAAGAGTGGTGAGGAACCTGAGGCAGGGATGGCAAACAGGTGTTTTAGCTAGGTTTGTACGTCTCTTGTGCTATCTAAAGTAAATAGAAATTGATTTGGGAATCTTTTGCAAAGTCTGTATGTTACATGCTTCATCTACATTTCACATGTCCCTGAACTGTAACCAAAATGCTCACAAAGGTTGGAACTATAGTAAAGGGTGTTGGTAAGCACCTGCGGTGTCTATGGTCAGCACTGATCCTGGGGGCAGGTCCATTAAGATAAATTTTGGGTCATCATGTTCTTGGGTCCCCATCCCCTCCCATTTCTTTATTTACACAGACATTACAAATGTTTGGCGGAGCCCTGAGCCTCACGGCCCTACAACAGGGCCCTGCTCTCACCCTCCACTTCCACCTTCTCGTCAGCCCTGACTGGGGGTATAAGTATAAATGACGTCCCATTTCCATGGAGGGGAAGCAGACAGAGAGCACATGCCCAGGATGTGTGCCAGAGAGGTCATGTGCTGGAGCCTATTCAGACTCAGGAAGTTTAAAGCACATAGGTCTAGCCTGATGGGACCCAAACACAGCAGCCTGGTGAAAGTCTGGCTGGAGGAGCTTTGCCAGGGCTGTGACACTGACATTAATCCAAGTGTCTTATTTTAGCAGGACTCAAAAAGAGATTCTTGACTGAGGTGGAAATAGATTACTTTTAAAAATGTAAATCACCAATACAACTGGAAAGAAAAAAGTGCCCAGGTGCAGAAATGAGTTAGTTTCTGTTAAACAGTGTTCTGCATACTGTTTGGAAGCTTCTCAGTTCTGAATGTCCTTGTTTTTCCTTCACTGGCAGACTTGTTCCATTTTAAATAGTATTCATAAAATAGTATTTTGCTATAAGGGAATATTTAACTTCCCTAGTGGCCTAATGTCAGGGAAATTTTTAATGTACAGACACAGCTGTTTCCTTCATCATAAACCCAAATAACTTCCCTAAACTTTTGGCATGTTACAATTGTACATTATTCTAAGTAAATCCTCTAACACTGTATACAATAAGTTCAAATTTTTAACATCACAACTGTCTGCATGTGGAAGGCTACAGGTTTATACTATTGCTGCATGCCTTCGGCCTTTTGGAGCTGTCACCATTTAGTTCAATGCCTAAGACCAGAACTTTGAACCAACAGCCTCTGTGGCGAATTCACCTCCATCACTATATTTGGACCTTCGGGTCATCCATCTCTGCAATCACGATGATCTGTATTAGGATCTTGAATCCATAGTTACCTGCCATCACCCATACTGTTGTCTACAGCAACAAAGATGCTGATATTTCTCCTTTGAAATTTCAGGAGGTGCTACATTTCACTCACAATTGTTCTTGCACAACTCATATCATTTTGCTCAGAAGACCAAAGTTTTGTCTTGTCTTGCTTAGTTAAGCCCCACCTAAAATCAACCATTTGTCCGAGTAAAGTTGAACTCGCTCTCCATTAACTCAAATTTTACTTTTTACCAGTTCTGCCTGCAGTTTAACCATTGAAAACTATTCAAATTTTTTGCCACAATTTGAATAACACGATTAGTCTGAAGCTTTACATAGGAACCATCCTTGTGTCTCCTAATACTGTAAAAAAGAGTGTTAATGGTAACGTGTTTTTAATTCAGTCTTGTAGACAGCATTTTTCTGAGGGTCTACACGTCCCTCAAACACACACAAATGCTAGATACAAATTTGTCACAAGGGTGTTCATACATTGCTTCAGTGTTGCATTACATATTGTCACAGGTATGCTGATTCATTCCCTTGTCTCTTCTTCATTCATGTCCAGTGAAGAGCTAAGACATCTGAAGAATAAAATGTTTTATCAGAAGTCCTATTTGCACTAGGCATTATTGAAAAATAAGACAGATATATGGGATTGGAGAGTATTTTTATTAATAATCACACACATTCCCTGCTAAATAATAAGTTTTAAAAGTTTGAATACTGTAGTTCTGAAACAGTATGAAATAATCGACTATCATAAAATAAGTCTAAATAATTGGCTTCTTCCAGGATTCTTTTGAAACAAATGATAGTATCTCTTCACAGTGATCAAATTAGTACAGCTTTACTTTGCCATTTAAATCTGAGTTACCACTTGGAATTAAGACTCTAGGCCCTAGGCTGATGAAGAATGTGTACATAATGGTGCAGACTCAGTCTTTCAATAAGAAGAGATGGCCAATTGCTCTATTCCTTGATGTCAACTGCCAACCAGCCTGAAAAAAGTAGCGGTACTGGTTTCTGAAGGAGCTACCTATCTGCATGCCAGCTTTATTGAAGTAATAGGGTATGATAACAATTGACCACAGGAAGGAGAGAGTGGAAAAATGCTGTCTACAAGACTGAATTAAAAACACGTTACCATTAACACTCTTTTTTACAGTATTAGGAGACACAAGGATGGTTCCTATGTAAAGCTTCAGACTAATTGTGATTTTATCATCAACTGCCTGTCTTTACATCTTCTATATTAACTAGGAAAGATGGGGAGCTTCCAGGAATAAACGGTCAATATGACCCTTGCTGATGATTAACAGAATCTATAAACTTCAGAAATAATACAGGTGTCTGAACTAAAGCCCTGTGATGTCCATGGCAGTCTTTAATCAGTTCTAAAATGAAGAAAACATTTTAAAATCTCAATATTCTTCTGAACAGACAAATTAGATCATAGCAATATAACTTCATTTATATTATGAATTATTGCCTGCACTCTGTTTTATCATTTAATTTGGAACCCATTTATAACACAATATTGTTTTCTCCATATATTAAAAAACAGAGGTATAGGCACAATACAGTTTTTCATTAGATACTGCTAAAGACAAACACTTTAAAATAGGTATCCTCATCCTCAACACTTCTGCTGTGTACTCAATTTCATGATCCAAATAAATTCTACATTCAGTTTAGTATAGAACATTCAAAAAGCAACATAGGTCAATTCTTCTGCGGGAAACATCTCTACAACAGCAGTAAATGCACTCGATATCCATCTCCATTCCCACAACCACCTCAACCCAAACTTCTCTTCACAGCATCACAATATAAAGTCTGAAGAATGCACTTTTTCCCTTTTCAAAATTATTAGACCAGCTGTTTAACATCGAGATTTGATTTGTAGATTAAGAAAAGGAAATTCAAGAGGGCTGTGGGGATCAGAAGATTGTTAAATGGATATTACAGCCATCCACCTCTAGGTCACCAGTCTGCAGCAACCAAAAGTTGCAACTATTTGAAGGTCATTTTAGTAGGCAAGGAACTGATCCAGAGCTCAGTAAAGTCAAAGGAAGTCTTTCCATTTACTTTAATGTGCTTTGAAAATGATTAAGTGCCTGTATCACAAAAATGACTAGTCCCACCGATAATTAATACATAAAAATTAACTAAATGTTGTTTGGGAATGATACTGAAAATTGTAAATGCTTTTTCTTGGAAAAATATACAGAAATAAAAATCCACTGGGGGCCACAAACTGCAAGGACTGAGTTAGCATAATTCCCACTGCTTTCAATGAAAATTGTGTGAGGAGGGCTCACAGGACGAGGCCCTGCGCGAAACTCAGCAAGTTGCAAAAATATGCATTCGATGAGCACAGTATACGAAAAGAACTAGCGTATAACCATTTCCTTTTAATGGTACTACGGTTAACGGGAATTTCTTTACATTTCTTTCCCTGTTTTAGATTAAGCAGCTATGAGAAATAATTTAAATCAACAGATGTTGGTAAACAGACATTTCAGCAGACACACTGAAATCGATGAAAAAATATACATTAATTACAGTCAGTGAGTGCAGCCTCCCTCCAAGGAACTTGCATCTGGAGGGATCAAGTGCCACCGGTCCTGCAGCCGAGCAGAAAGCCCTATGCAGCCCTGCTGTCATAGGAGTGAGTCAGAGGGGCTGTGACAGCAGAGGGCTCTCTGTGTGGCTGGTAACATTCAAGTCCTGCAGGAGCAAGGGAGGCTGCAGTCATGGTGGGGGTGGAGCACAGACTCCCAGCCAGGAGCAAGAGGAGAAGGACAAGCCCCTGGCCTAGGGGGAGGCCATTCTGCTGCTTCCTAGGGATAGAGCCATTCAGCAGTGGGGAGGGGGGGTTTTCCCCCACAGCCAGGGGCTTATCCTTCTCACAGTCCTGGCCGGGGTGGTCTCTGCTCAGCCATGCCAGCACCTTACTCTTCCCCAAACTTTGCACCTGCAGGGATCAGGCATCACCAGCCAATGGCAGCAAAGGTTAGGTTGATCACTGTGGGGTAGGGATTGTATTCTATGCCACGAAGGTTAACAGCAGCTCCTCCAGGAACTAAAAACAGCACAGGTAAACCGCTCCAGAGAAGTACCACCTCTGGGATGGTTTGCATATACTGGCTCAAAAATGTCCCAGATGCCCAAGGAGACAAAGAAAGGGCAATTGGTACAAAAGGAGTTTAATCTGACAGAGAGGCCTTCTTTTTGACTCAAACACATGATCTTTTGCCAAAGCAGGGACTCCGCTCTGCTGAAGGACGGGAGGCACGGGATCCTGCTGGGGTCTCCATAGGACTGACAGGGAGCTACTGTTAAAGCATTTAGATCTTTTTAATGTTTCATATGTTTTTTTTCTGCAGGTTTTTGTCCTTAAATAAATGTACTCTGCTTTGATAGACCTGCATGCTGGCATACGTGATTCACAGCGCTTAGAGAGAAAGCTAAGTGCAAGGGCTGGACTCTTGGTCAGATCGGCTAGGAGAGTCACACTGAATTTCAGGAGAGCTGTAGCCTAATCCCCCAGTCAGAAGGGAGAGGGATGAGAGGCCCTGCCCAGGGAGAGGTGACAGCTAGAGACCTAAAACCTTAACAGACATTCCCTGAGCAGACCATGAGGGAGAGGTGTGGGTGTGAAAGGGGCAGTTACCCTGAAACTCTGACAACACACATACACTGTTGGAACACAGTAAATAAATTTGTGCTTGTGTGACTGTTAACAGAGTACATGATGTCAATCACTCATTCACTCATGGAATCCTGAAGTCAGTGCCTAGAGGGAGCAGAATATGTGTCTTCTCAATTAATTTAAACCAAAAAGCATTCTCTATTTTGTTCTTTAACTCTGAAGCCCAGAGCAGGTGAAACTGACTTTCAATGATTTTGTTTTAAAATGTAGATTTTTAATGTTTAAATCAATGTATGTTTCTGTTTAATCAGGAATAACAATGTTTAGTTAAAAACAAAACGTAAAAGCTTTGCAACTCACTTCTCAACAAACCAAAGAACTCTTTTAAAGCACCATTTAAAACTAACAGAATCACTTTAATCTCTTTAAAAGTCTTGTTTAAGATTAGTCATGAGTAAATATCAAGCATCCATCCTACCAATGCTATACTAAGAAAAGATTTTAATGGATAAACAATCAAGAACATAAAGTAATCCAAAAATGGATCCATTAAAGCAAGAATTTTAACAATAAAAAGGAAATGGTGCAAAATGTACTTGTAATCCCAAGCATCCTAAAACTGCAATCTGATGGCCCCCTCAGATGCCATGCCTTAAAAGGCTAAACAAGTCTAGACACACTGGTAAAACAGAACATTAAAAAATAGATGTAGGCCACAACATTAAAGAGCACTGCCAGCTGTGATGGGAATGCTTAAGGCCTTCAAGCTTGCCCTGCCTCTTACACAGCTGTACAACAGAATTAGTTTGGATGAGAAAGCACTATATGACAGGAAAGACAATCTTATCTTATAGCCGGTAAATCACAGTACTGCCCATTCCTGATTTTATCACAAGTCTCACGATAGTTGGTGTTTCTCTTAAAGCCTCAGCTCCAGAAGGCACTTGTTAGGTAAGAATCTCAGATTTCATTACAAAAATTAAAAGTAAGTTTCTACTCATAGAGTTGCAGAGAAAAGCTTGAAAATGTGACCCAAATGCACCCTTAAAGACTTAAAAACCAGAAGGCAAATAGAAAATCCAAAATGGTGTTTGTTTTTTTAAAAAATCTCTGATTTTTGAATGCTTGGAATTGGGAATATTGAAACTGAAATGACAATTAAATGTCCATGAACATTCACCTACCAAAAATTAGATGAAGGTTTCTAACTACAGAAGAACATCAAAGATACGAACAGCAGAGTTATGGACCGACTGGTCAACCGGATACCAGGCGAAACCGGAAGTAACCAATCAGGCAACAGCGGAGACAAAAAATAAAAAATGCCTATATTGCATCTTAAAGGTAGGCACATCTGCGCTGCCTGTTCCCACTCCTACCCCTATCCCCACCCCTACGCATGGGGTACTCACTTACTGCTAGGAGTTGAAGATGCTGAGATTCACAGGCAAAGCTCTGAGCCCCCCCTGCCAGCCCAAGGCAGCCGGGGCCCTGCATAAAATGTGGGGGAGCTGCAGCACCCTCCTCGCACCCGCAGTTTCCCGCCTATGCTGTGAAGTCCTTAATGGTTAAACGTTTACCCAATACAATTTTAATACTTTAACCGGTTACTTTTTTTAAAACGCTATTTACATCCCTAAAATAAACGTACAGTTCTTTGTAGAGGCTGACAGGTCACTGAAGTCATAGCCCTTGGGAGAGAGCAGAGCAACAACGACTGGAGTAACATCAGACTTGTGGGGATAAGTACAGTAAACAGAAGAGGGACTGCAAGCCTAGAACACCGGTCTGATGTAAGACTATACAAATCTGGTTTGCTTTTCCCTCATGCAAGTGACCATTTCAGTTATTGGTATCAAAATATCTGTTTTTACATGTTGGGAAAACAGACATTACACTTCCTTACAGGATTTTAGTCTGAGTTTTGATCTGCAGTTTTTCTAAGTATTTGAAAATCAACAAAACTTTTATGTTGTTAGTGATCTTCTCATCCGATTATTGCACTTAAAAATGTGAATAATGAAAATTTCTAGTATGAAAAAGCTTGTAGCTGGTTCATAAAATAATATGCCAGTAGAGAAATTGCCAGAACATCAGGAGGGAACAGTTTACACTAAACAGTCTAATTTTCTAGCACTATAAATTTGACAGGATATAGCAACATCAGTACTAAAGTCGCATAGAGGCATTACTTCATGCAATTCCAGATGTAAGTATGGGATGCATTTTCATATATTGGATAAATTGTCACTATGCTTTTAAGCTGTTCCTTAATGAAGGGTACTAAACAAAATAAAGTTAATCTTCAATTTAGACTATATAAAGTTTAGCTCACTTGTAAGCTGAACAAATGCATGAAAATATACACTTTATATTTCAATTAAGCTGTAAAACCTCACATACAAGCTTTAACATCTGAATATCATTTCACAAATAAAAAAGTTCTTTTTGAGTACATATCAAAACCTATGAGTAAAACCTCACAGGAATGTTGTAATTGTCTAACAAATACTTTTTTAAAACTCCAAGCATTAGAAACACAGGGTACTCAGAGGATTAAACCTAGCAGAAATGTTTAACAACAATGGACTTAAGACACCAAAACAACCTTAACTCTGCCCCTGTCGTGGTGCCCTGAAGAAAAAGAATCCTCTGGGACAATTTTATCTGTCCATAAACTGCATCATCTAAATCAGTTATTCTTCATCCTATGTTACAGCTTCACTCTTAGTCCTATTATGGTTGGATATACTCCAGCTTTTGTTCATCTGTATTTTACAAATATGCCTGATTCGACAAATAACATACTGCAGGCCATCATTCTACAGTCTTTATTAAGACCTATATGCTAGTTATACATGTATCTGTAAACAGGTAGAGCTAGGTTATCTACATATGCAAATATTGTAGGCACATGAAAAGAGCAAATGTTAGTGTGGTATCAATGCATACACTTAACTGGCATCATAAATACAAGTCTGTACAAGCTGTACAGAATAATCTCCAAATTTAAGATTCACCCTCCAGAGATAAAAGCATTTATTTAAAAAAGATGTTAACGGGAAATGGACCAATGGCAAATCACTAGAAAAGAGTGAGGGGGAATGTGATAGCAGCCTTCAACTACCTGAAGGGGGGTTCCAAAGAGGATGGAGCTAGGCTGTTCTCAGTGGTAACAGAATAAGGAGCAATGGTCTCAAGTTGCAGTGGGGGAGGTCTACATTGGATATTAGGAAAAGCTATTTCACTAGGAGGGTGGTGAAGAACTGGAATGGGTTACCTAGGGAGGTGGTGAAATCTCCATCCGTACAAGTTTTTAAGGCCCAGCTTAACAAAGCACTGGCTAGGATGATTTAGTTGGGGTTGGTCCTGCTTTGAGCAGGTGGTTGGACTAGATGATCTCCTGAGGTCTCTTCCAACCCTAATCTTCTATGATTCTACGACTATGAATACTGAGACTTCTAAACTTAAAATGTTCATAAGTCTTTCACTTTAAAGACTTTTGCATGAAGGATTTTTTCTAAAACATCTTACAATGCTGGGTTCTAATCCAGCAAACAAATTGTGTGATTAAGAGTTCTTAAAATGAGACTCTAGCTAAGAAAGAAACAAAGAAGGAAAGACAAGAGGCTGATGTAACCACGGGAACAAAGTTATGGTTGTGTATGCACAGTGACTGTGCATTTCCATACCGTCAAGTCTCTGCACTTCATAAATACCATCTCAACTCAAATTATCTTCATTTTTTATTCCCCCTCCCCTTAAAAAAAAAGTTACTGATATGTACTCTCAGACTTATTTCAACTTGATGATATTTTTGCTTGAGAGTTTACTTAGTTTTCCAGAAGTGGAGGCTTTCATCTAAAAAGTCAAGTAGACAATATAAATATTTATATCTAGTTTAACAGGGCACACACGTACACACACACACACACACACACACACACTTCTATTTTCAATATTCTTGCAAGTCAAAAGGACAAAAGTTGAGTGACTTACCACTCAATAAACCTGGATACAATACTTTAAGCTTCTCCAATTTACACCCCAAGGGAACCAGCTTCACATATATAAATTAACACTGAAATTCTGGGGCCAAAATCTAACAAACATCTGAGTGGAACTTCTACAGATGTCAAGGGGAGTTCCATCTGTACTAAAAGGCAAAATTTGATCCCATATTTTGAACACTTTATCAGACATGTGGATACTAAGCAGTAAAGGCAAAGGAAGGTTAAAAATGTTCTCTCACTTTCAGACTATATTCCAAAATCATCTTTCATTCCAAAAATTTTCCCTTCTTATTTGGAATCAACCTAGTGCCACCATGAATTCTTACCTATATCCTGCCTGTGCTGAAATCCTTATGTTTGTGTCTTAATCACACTCCATCTGCAAATCTTGCTCCTACTATCTTTCTAGATCACTATTCTAGGTCCCTTAGCTAGACAAACTTCTGCTCCAAGAACTGGAACCATATAAATTCCATATCCTCTAACCTGCTGCTCCATAGTTAATTCAGAGATTCTGAATGCAATTCAAAGATTCATTCCTGATAACTAGAGGTCTCCAAGGTCTTGGCTTCATCCAACCTCATCAAGTCCATAGCTCATTATTACTTCCCCTGGAGTCATGTGCTTGCTCATCCAGTCTCAATATTTTAATCACAGTTTGCCTCTTATCCAAGTCCTTGCTTTTGCAGAATTGTCACTATGCATCCTATTTTCTTACAGGCAGTTACATTCAAAAGTAAGTTAAATTAAAAAATACCCATAAATTAGGTGCTTGGTTCTCTAGTTTATACTTCTAAGTTTAAGTTACATAGGCTTATGGATTTTTTTAAAAAACTCCTTATTTTTGAGAGTTGCTGTCTGTACCTGAAACCATATTTCAGCCTCAGTACCATTCCATTAAAAATACTACAGTGCAACTTTGGATCTCATATTATGGGTATTTGCTGTTTCTAAATAGAGAATGCTTAACATAAGATGATAAACAGAAATAATTAAAACCTATAAATTTGCAACTGGAACTGGAAGGCTTTTCAAACACATGGTTTCTACGTTTTTCTTCAGAATCTTTTAGCATTACACTTGTATGTAAAATGGAATAAAGTAGCTGTCAGAGAGATTACTGCTCTTCCACTGCAGCAATCATCACTTCAGAGTAATAATAATTTATTGTTTTTAAGTACATCCAGCATCAGCAGGTACAAGAAAATATAAACAGTTTGTCCATCTAGATGCTTCGTTATTACTAACCCACCTCCTTCACTAAGGAACAAGAGTAAACATTAAACCCTATGCACTGCATTTGTACCAGAAATAACCTAACCTCCACCCATTGGTGGAGACTGCAGCATTAGAAGCAACTGCCTGCACTTGCCATATGAAAAAATTCAAAAGTGAGTCACTATCAGAATATTAAAAGAGAAAGTACAATCCTCTGTTCAGTTACAATTTAATAGCAATGGCTGCTATTATGATGTGTCAGCAACTCCATATAGCTGAGTTTCCATTGTATGTCTAATTTTATCTCCACAAATAAAAGCCACAGTTTTATTGACCCCAAATTATTAGTTAAGACCCAAGACTAAGCTAGACTTTTTTAAAGAAAACTTGAAGTGAATTGGACACAACTATGACATTAAGAGTAGACTTGTAACATTCAACTTGCTGCTATGGAGAAGAAAAAAAAAAGGGGGGGGGGGGAGACATAAAACCTACCATAAATCTCTAATCTTTTTCCTCATAGAGATAGATCTCAAAATATAACTAAGTCACTAAGAAGGCTCATCAACGAAAAATAATTTTTCCACCAGAAGTCTTACAAAGGGAACCAAGAGAGTAACTTTTCAGAATACAGTCACTCTTTAATCACACTCTTCACTATGCTAATATCCATTAATCCTAGTAGTAAATCTATTTATAGGAAAAAAATATAATAGCAACCTCAGCCAAAGAAAATAATTTCTTCAGAGACGTAGGTTTTAAAATGATCACTTAACTTAGACAGACATTTAATATACAGTAGGTTGGAGCGTATCTATCACCATATTCCAAAAACAGACAGAATATTTTACAGCCAAAGGCTGACATTTATTCTGTATTGTTGCTAGGTGGCAAGAATGTCTGGCAAAGCAGAAGGAGAGACTCAATCACCCCTCTCCAAAAGCTTCTCTTTTCTAGCTGCGATCAGCTTTTCAAAAAATAAAAAAAACTTGTAAAGAGTTATTTTGTCTTTCCTTCTCCTTGACTAACTTCTATGGTAAATATGAACATAAAAATCTTATTGTATGTTAAAGTGGGCTCAAAACCTTAAAAAGGTTTTTTCCCCAAAGGGAAATTGTCAAAAGAATTTCAACGAAATGAAAGAGATGTGATTTATCCCAGTAGGATTACTAAATGTGTTTACAACAGAGATATTTTATCTGTTAAAAAAAGACTACTGAAATCTCACCTCAAAGAGACCATTTATAAGACTGACGTCACAAATGCAACCAATATTTAGGATAAGTGTTGAGCATATCCTATACTAAACAATAAAATATCAGCTCCAGGGAACCATTACTATTTTTACAGTGCCAAAACTGGACTAGGCACCTTACAGGTAAGGTGACACTGTCCCTGCCCAGAGAGCTTACACTCTAAATAGAGTAAAAAGCTATACTTATGAAAATTGAAAGTAATATCTAATAACAGAAATTAAAATTAGAAGCAAAAACAAAGTAGGAATACAAGAACTGTCAACTCCAAGGTCCAACTAATCCAGTATCACATCTGCAATAGTAGAATCGGATGTTCCGGGGAAGGTGTAAGAACCCCATAGTAGGCAAATGTGGAATAATCTTCCCCCGCATTAGACCTCATCATAATCTTTAATAATTAAAGACTGATCTAAGCCCTGATTCATGAGGTTTAATATCCATTCCGACATTTTTATTATGTATGACAACTCTAGACACTCTTGATCTCCATAGTGTCCAATCTCTTATTGAATATTGCTAGTTTCTTGTCCTCAATGATTTCCTGTGGCAATGAGTTCCATAATCTAATTACATGATGGTGTGAAAAAGTATTTCCTTTTATGAATTTTGAATTTTCCACTGTCTAGTTTAATTGAATGTTCCCTTGTTCTTGTGTTATGAGCCAGGGATAACAGAAGATACCAGTTTACCTTCTCTATATCATGATAAAAGTAAATAAAATAATGTCCCCTCTTATTACCTTCCTTTCTAAATAGCCTTGGGCTGCATTGGTAATGATGGTAACCCCTGTAACAAATCTCTCCTACGTTGAACCACCAGCAGAATGGTTAAGATAAAGTAGATGTAACAGGAGCAAAGATGGAACGTTGTAAAAAATTTAAATCCACCTGAAGAGAAGGGCGCTCTCACTGCATCAAGGTGTGAATTACTGACTCACCTGTCTTTCGTTTAGAAATTAAAGTCATTTTTCTCCAGAGTGTAATTACTGATTTCTCAGATAGCAATCAGCTTTAGTAAATGGTAAAGAGGTTCAGGGGATACCACAAGATTATATGATGGTGTAGGAGGATTCAAGTTCTCAATACTTAGATAAAAATTCACAGTCATCAAGTCATAAGAAGCGAACACCATAATGCTGCTCCGGTGGCCACATTCAGTTCCAGCACTGCAGTAAAACTACACCCACTGATATAGCTCTGATGTTGACAAAAGTGCTTCGGTTGAGGTAGCTTCCATCATTCAGGGAGATGGTGTTCCTACACCAATGGAAAAACTCTTCTGTTGGTGTAGTCAGCATTTACACTACGGAGTTACGTTGACATAACTACACCAATGTAGCTAAACTGATGTAGTCCCCATAGTGCAAACATAACTACACCAATGTAGCTAAACTGATGTAGTCCCCATAGTGCAAACATACCAACTACAGTATTTCGGTGATGGGAAAAGAAATTTAGGCTGCACATAAAGAAAAATGTCTTAATTGGGAGATCTGTTCAATGGTGAAATACTCTCTAGGGAAAATGGAAATCCCCAACTGCTTGAGAAATGTACAAGGAGACCAGAGAAAGCACTAAGAAACACTTCTGCAATAGTCCCCAAGGATGACTGCATGAAGTCTTAAGTCTGATAAAGAAGTATTCCACTGAAAAGTCACCAGGGAGATTTTTTTCTTCTGAATTTTAATTTCACAGAAGGGAAAACGTGTTATAAACACATAGAATTAGACTGGCTTCTCCTTGCCTTTAACTTCAAGTTTAAACTCTTTGTCCTCCCTCAACTTCGAGGGTCTCTAGAACTCAGCATCTGCCGTCCTCTTCATTCCTTCTCTGTAAGGTCACATAATTAACTGTTCCCTTCATATTTATCACTCTTTCTTCACCTTTTCTTCCTTACAGCTCTCTCTGCTTGAAATTTCCTTCCTTACACAGACCAACACCTCCAACTCACATTGTGATGTTCGGGGGGAGGGTGGGGAAAATGGTGTTCTCTTTGCTCTCACACTAGTGTAGAAACAAAAGAACATTAAAGATGCAATTTGGATAATATAGCCATCTGTGAGAGACTTTTTGGAGGGGGGGATAGGGATTAAATCCTGTTTGTATGGAATTGTGAGAATTTAAATATGATTGAAATGAATTATTAGTTAAATATGACTGAAAAACCTAATTCTTAAACACTTATTTCTCTCTATATATAAAACAAAGCTTTTAAAGAATCAACTTGAGTTTAAATTTTTTAATCTTCAATCTGGCTCCTTTTTTACACTTTTCCTCTAGTTTTACAGGCATATTAATTCATGATTAAACAGATCAATCAGAGTTAAAAATCAATAAAAAATGCCACTGGTATCAAAATAAGATTTCCTGTGGTTATACACTCAATTTAGAAACTAGCAAAACTGCAAAAATTCTAACCTTTTTTTTTTTTTTTTTTTTTGGGGGGGGGGGGGGGGCGCAGGGGAAGGGAGGGTCAGGGTAAGGAAAAAGTTATAAAACATAAATCACATCACCAAATCCACCATTAATACAGCAGTTTGTGGTATATGCACTGATGTATTAAATTGAAGATTTTAAGAAGTTATAAGACCTTAAAAATATTCCCTGATTTATTAACAAAAAATTAAAATATTCTACCTGCCTTAAATGTCACACTCCTGTTTCATCAATGACATTCAATTACGTAACAATATTCTGAATCGATTCAGACTTCTTCTTTTGAGGAAGAAACAATAAAGTTCTAGAACTATGTGTACTATTTTCTTCAGTCACATTTCCTTCCCTTCCCTGTCCTGCTTTTCTTTTGACAAACAAAAATTTACATTTGATGAGCAATCATTTCAGCAGTAATGCCAGAGTTAAAACCCATGTTTGCTCTGGGTCTCTGAGTTATTACTATGAATTAAATAAATTCTCTTTTATCTGCAAATATCCAGAAGCCAAATATGCCAGGCCATGGTAAAGCATCAATATGCTTCAGACCCATGTCAACAATCTCTGTGTGTGTTGGTAAATTCTGGCCCACTGTACATGACAAATAGACGACGTTTATCAAAAACACACAAAGCATTTTTTTAGTTCCACTAAGGTTAGTCCACACACACCTTTTCCTCAACAATGGACTAAATGAAGCAAAATATTTGCTAAGCAGATAAGAAACCTCTTACGTTTGTAACTTAAGTACAATGTGTTCTTCCTATTTCTCTCCTACTAGGATTTTTTTTTAAGTTCTTTTATTAAACATACTGATTATGCCTCTGGGGCTTGCTCTTTCAAACAAAATCAGACTTTAGAAACCTATTTATAGTCTTCAAATCTTCATTTAAATTTCAAATATTTAATATGACAAAAAAAAAAAAGTCTATTGCAGTAACTGCAGGAAGAGCAAACAGTAGATCAGAGAAACAACAAGATTATTCCAGCATGTTAGAAAACACCACCCCCAGCACTACTTCTTCCAACCCCCTCCCCGACCCCTTCTGTAGCTAACAATTCAAAACAGGTGGATGTTGCACACTGATGACAGTTTCTTAGGCCCCAAACCAACATACACATCACTAGTCCCATTAATTCCAACGGGGGGCTACTCTCAGTGGTAAAGCTAAGCAGTGTTTCAGTGTTTACAGGGCATGGGGCTTCAGATGCTCATGGCCACCTCCTACAGAACATGATGTATTTGAGGGGGAGGTGAAAAGGGAGACTGACAATATATTAAGTGTTCTTCTTTATTCAAATATTCGATCTTGTAACCTATTTGTAGAGGAATTCTAGAATCAACATATTTTACAATCATTTAATTCAAACCTCTGATTTGAAAAATTAACACCTGCCTGACATTGAAGCAAAAATACTCTGAATATTTTAAACTAATCCTGAAAATATAAGCTTTCTGCTGTATTACATTTTTATATTTCATATGCATACTATAATTTCTGAACCTCCTGCCAACAATGTGCCAGTATGGACTCCAAATTACACAAGTAGCCACTAAAGTGCTTCCTCCCTCAGAAAGATAAGAGAGAAAGGAAGACGGAAAAAATACTTCAAAACAGATCTCTTCCCTGATGCACTGCTCAAACAGTGACAAGAAATTGTAAAAGCAATTTCTAATTCGTTGATTAGCATCTCCAGGAAGATTGCGGAAAAAAATTCTCTAAATTTAAATTTGCAATTATCAGAAACAGAACTGGCAAAATAAGTCCCACTAATGAAGTAAAGCACATGGAAAAGATGAACAGCAGAATCCCAGGCACGCGCGCGTGCGCACACACACACAAAAAAATGGAAATCACCTAGAAAATCACGAAAGAGACACCGTCATCTTAATCACACTTCTGTTCAAAAATATTGAACAAACAATTGTTAATACATGAAGTTCATTATCTAAGAGAAATTAGAAAATTATTTATCTATTTCTTCAATTTGTTTTCTTTACGCATTTGACACCACTTCAGTCAGTTAGGGCCTGAATCTGCAAGCACAGAAGTGAGTAACGTATTGAGGCAAGCAGTGCCCTTTGGAACTACTCCTGTGAATGAAGTTATTCACCTGTATGTTTGCAAGATGCAACCTTTCATTAGTGTCCTCTGCTTGTGTGTGTCTTCCACAAACAAACAAGGAGAGAAAAACAGTTAAAAACTAAAGTGTATAAAACTACAAGAATTAGGACTTCTTACTGCTACAATTTATTGGATTTACAGTTACTTTATCCTTCCCCCCATTTCTTCTCCTGCTGTTTGTTTCCTCTACCTGTTGAATTCTGCCAGAACAAAAGTCCCAACCCTGCAAAGATGTAGGCACATGCTTTAATTTATATGCTGCAAGTAGTCATAGAATATCAGGGTTGGAAGGGACCTCAGGAGGTCATCTAGTGCAACCCCCTGCTCAAAGCAGGACCAATCCCCAATTTTTGCCCCAGTTCCCTAAATGGCCCCCTCAGAGATTGAACTCACAACCCTGGGTTTAGCAGGCCATGCTCAAACCACTGAGTTATCCCTCCCCCCTAAAAGTCCCACTAAAGTCAAGGGAACTACTCATGCATGTGCTAACTTTACACAGAGTCTGTGTAGGATTGCGTAGATTGTCAAGTCCGCGCAGAGCCTGTCCTTTTACTGCACATCTATACAATGTGTAGCACAACGGGTGACTGATCCTTGATTAGTCACCATCTGGTCCTGCAAATTAAATAAAAAAAACAGTTCAGCAGTGGGATTAAAGGGCAGGTGTAGGACTTAAAGGTTCTGAAATTCATTTATTGAGCTGACTAGAGTTCAAGTTGTAGCGCTGCCTTAAGTCAAGTAGGAGTACAACCCATATTACAGAGCAAAATTTGGGCCTTTACACAGTCAGCTGTACAACTAGTTACTCCTTCAATAATCAACAAAAGAGATACCAGGATGGTACAGGTATGCAGGTGTACAAATCCTACCTCTCTTCAGTCATATTTAAATAAAAAATAATATTCTTCTTAAATTAAAAAACTTCAGGTTAACTCGTTACCTTCATAAATTAGACAAACACTTGCAACAACATAAAATGCTATGTACTGGCTGGTAACAAATCTGTACACATACAGTTTGTGCTGAATCCACCCTCAAGCAATTTAGGAAAGTGAAAAAATGGGATCTGAATGGCATTTAGGAAAACAGCTTGTTTTAAAAATGGAGTTTGTGGCCTAAACACATTTTAATAAGACTTTCTAATATACAAAGAGATGACAGCATTAATATCATCACTTCCACTTGACCTAAACCACTGTTCTTGGGGTCCCACCTTTACTCTATAGAGCTCTAACACGCAAAGTGGTATGTTGTGAGTTTATACATCTTGACAACCAAAAGTACACTAACAACTGAGTATCACATGTACACATAGGTGAATCCAAGCTAGTCTGGAGTTAGTGAATACACCTATAAAACATCAAAAACACCCTCTCACACACACCTTTGATTCAGCTAGCCAGAAACAATGGGCGAATTGTTACCAGATGATGGATCTATGGGAGGCAGAAAAGGGACTCACAAACTTGCCCCTCACCTGCTGCCTCATATATCAAAAGATCAAAAATCCCAGGTCTCTCTCAAAAATAAGACCATCAAGTAACCATTAACAAAAGTAAAACTACCCCACACCACGAAAGGGGGGTGGAATTTCTTACCGACCCCGAAGGGATTTAGAACACCCAACACCAACTTGTTACAGGTTTCTCTGAACTTCCCAGACCAACGTGACCTAAAGGAGGGGGCAGCGCTAGTACTTATCAGCAGGACCATGCAAGCAGAAACCTTGCGTGGAGGCAGGGCGGGATGAAGGGCAGGGAGGTTAAATTCTCACCTGAGGAATGAAGCGCTGCAGAGCTCGTCCTCCCCCTCCACCTGTGAGCCGCCTGGACTGGAGAAAGCTCGGGGCCGGGAAAGGAACAAGAAATTGACTCCTCTGACCGTAAACCCTCCCGCCCCCGACACATACACCCTGCTCGCCCCACAGCGGATGGAGGCGCCTGGGCAGTGCGGGGAGGAACAATGCCCCCGGGGGGAAAGGATCCGGAGACCACTGCCCTCCTCACGGATGCCGCGGCCCGTCCCGGCCTGCCCGAGGCGCTGTACCTACCACCTCGGCGATCTTGATCTTGCCGAAGGCGCCCCGCAGATAGTCCAGGTCGCAGCGGAGGCCGCCCAGCCCGTGGCGCTGGCTGACGGGCTCGGTGGTGGGCTGGTAGGGGCTGCTGGCCCCGGAGATCATGGAGGTGCTGGACGCCTCGCCATCGAAGCCTTCCAGGTCCTCGCCGTTCCTCATGGTGCCGCCGCCCGAGCGCTCGGAGGGCGGCGCAACGATCCCTGCCCGTCAGGTCCCGAGCCGCCGCGGGAGCCGGGCTCGCCTAGCGGAGCGCCGGCAGCATGGCAGCGCGGGGAGCTGGCGCGGGCTCCCTGCCCTTAGGCGGACGGGCGCAGGGAGAGCGGGGGCAGCATGGTGCGGCGCCCGGCCCCGCTGCGCTAGTCCCGCCAGGGGACGCCCCGAACCCCGCCTCGGGCACCGCAATCCCCTGGGACGGCGTTCAGCTCCCGGGGCGCCGCGGTCCTGGAGAGAGGAGCCGCCTCCCCGCTAGTGCCGGGGCCGGGAGGGGCGGGGGGCGCCCCAGGCCCTCGCTGGACGGAGCCTCCCCGCGCTCCCTAGGCCGGCCGGGCGCGAGCTGCCCTGCGGAGCTCCCCTCGTTGTCCTACGCAGGGGCAGCTCCGGCCGGAGAAGCGGTTGCTGCTGCCGCTGCTGCTAGCGCCGCCTGCTCCTCCCCCTGCCGCTGAGCGGAAAGGGCGGAGAGAGCCCGCCCTGAGGCGCGCCGGGGCCAGGAGGCGCCTGCCCCGAGCGGGAGCGGTTACCTGCGCCGCGGGCCTGGTGGGGAACAGCCCCTGTCCAGAGAAAGGGCCGGGAGCGCGGACACCACCGGGAGGGTCGGCCCCCTCCTCAGAAAACGGGTCAGGTATGGGCACCGCCCCGGGGAACAGCCCGCTCCCCCCACTCCCTTCCCACAGGGACCCCCGGCCCCCGAGAAAGGGCTGGGCACAGGCACCAAGCCGGAGGCCGGGGCACTTAAGGACAGCGCGTAGAAAGAAGCAAAATAAATGTGGTTCCGAGTAGTCCCCGTCGATATCGTCCGGGAAGAACGATTCGTGCCACAGGTGTGGATGAAAAGGAGAGAAACCCGGGGGGCAGAAGATGATCCTGGGGTGAAGACAAGCCCTTGCCCTTCATTAGTGCTCCCCACCAAATACCCCCAAGCACTTCACATACATAAGGGCCTCAATGTCTCTACGAGGACAGCTGGTGGGATGATCCCACTTCTACAGATGGGGCAACCAAGATATAGGATGTGCAAGGTCACCCAGGAATCACCTGGCAGAGCTGGGCAAAAAACTCAGCTCTACTCACTGACTCCCACTTTGTCTTGCACCACACAGCAGGCCAGCTTTCCTCTGTATAGGAGAGCAGACTGCAAATCACACGCTATTTTATAAAGTGATGTGATGTTAATATTTCAAACAAAACCTCAAAGCAATAATGGGTCACAGACTGTATGTGCAGGGGTCACATGAAGGAAGACAGCTTTTTATGCAGCTCTGGGGTGACCACAACTGAAATATTGTGTGGTCAGTTCTAGATACTTTCTTAGTGAATAGGAATATGAAGAAGAGTAACAGGAATTAAGAAGCTGGAAGGACTTATTTATAGAGAATTCAGACCCCAATCCTACAATGAGAACTGCGAAGAGAATGGGACTCACACACACTATTCATTGCAGGGTTAGGGCCTAAACATTATTGTTAGTTCAGTGGTGTCCTATTTTACTAAAAGGTTGTTGTTATTCTTATTTGGCTTATGCAATTTGGTCAAGCCAAGCCACAGTGTTCTTATCAACGATGTTCAAGGCACGAAGAATTCAAGGAAGCTGCCATTTGCAGTCCTCAACAATATGTCGTGGTTTGTGGCTGCCCACATAGACATAGTGGACTATCTCTAAAATGCCACCGAAATTCTGCTGCTGTACAAATTCCATGTCCGGTACGAAACTGGTTCAGAAGGCTTGATTTGTGTAAATCAAACCTGGGCTGACGTTGAGTGGGATCCAAGACAAGGTAATAATTTGTCACTTACTTTGCGAACCATGAAACTCATTTTGTGTCCTCTACCATAAATCCTTCACCCAGTAAATTTATCCCCAGCGGGCAGTGTGAGGGCAGATGACCATGTGATGGATTAAACAAGTCTTTAATTAATGGAACATATGGGATATCATGCAATTTCATCATGAGCTCTGCAACACTTTCCTCTCTGCGAACACTGGGCAGAGCAATATTGCAGAGAACTGGTAACCAAGGTAGAGAAGATTTAAGTGTGCCTGAAATGATATGCATGGTGGAATTAAGTTGTAAATTCATCATCTTTGTCCGAGATGAGCGAGCCCATACTGGGCCGCAGTACTCCGCCGCTGAATAACAGAGAGCCAAGGCCTAAGCGCATAACATTTGGGTGTTGACACCGCATGTCGGTCTGGCCAGTTTTCTGAGCAGGTTGTTGTGCACTTTGACCTTAGTCGTTGTCTTGTCTAAGAGATGAAGGGGGAGGATTATGAGATCAGTTTGCAAATATTTACGAAGGGTAAACAAGAAGGAGAAACAGGAACTATTTATGGTAGTAGATGGCAGTATAACCAAGGTGCCATCTACTCTGTGGTATGGAAGGTCAGAAAACAATTCAGAATGAACTGTAGATAAAAAATGGGAAAACATCTCACAGTGTTTTTTCTTTTTTCCAGCCTCCCCTACTCTGTGACAAGCTAAACTTCAATTCTGCAATAGTCTG
Source organism: Chelonia mydas (assembly GCF_015237465.2). Taxonomy (NCBI): domain Eukaryota; kingdom Metazoa; phylum Chordata; order Testudines; family Cheloniidae; genus Chelonia; species Chelonia mydas. The sequence continues at coordinate 25,190,605 of NC_051252.2, read as the reverse complement.
GCACAGCAAACTGGCAGTTTTACAATATCATTTAAGTTAAAAAGATTAAAGATTTAGGGTGGGATTGTCCCAAAAAAAGTGAAAAACTGGAAAATCAGTGGAAACTGAGGTCCAGATCCTCTGAAAGTACTTAACTTCCTTTGGGCAGTTTTGAAAAATCTCACCCTTATCTTCAATAAAGATTTAAAACTTCAATTTAAGTGTACATGTATTAAATACAAAAATTAATACAAATATATGAAGTCAGTATAGTGGCCTATGTGTTGTTTTGCTACTAAATTCAACTTATTTTGTGCTGTCCACACTTTCAATTTTCATTTTGCCATAATCTTTTGTTTGGTAATACATAATAGTGCAATAAATCTCAGTTGGCTATTACAACCATTTGGGAGGAGTCTTTTGTCACCCCCGGAAGGATCAGAGGCAATTAAGTTGTGTGGGATAACCAGATTTGTTGGATATTCTACTGCTGATCAGCAGTGATATTTAACAAGGTTGAAAATTTTCTCAGTTTTCTTTAGGTTTCAAAGTTGATCCATTGAGATGTACAGGGCAGTTTAAACCTCTTAGAACTACAGTTACAGAATGTCTGTAAACTCAAGAAGACACCACTGCATTAGTTTGTACTCTGAACATTTTCAGCAATATCTTCTGTGAGGGCTAGAAATATTTTTAAGTGAAATTTTAAATTGGGAAACCCAGTTCAAAGGCAAGGGGTAGATTTCACAGCCACAAAAATCACTGTCTATGTACAGACCTAGGAGAGAGAACACTCGGAGACACATTCCATTTTTTCTATAATGTACACAAAAATTCTGTCATATCCAAGGAGAGATATGCAACATAATCTGCCAAATAAATGTATATATGTATATGCAGCTGCAGACATTTTCTAAAATCTTATATATTCAGAGAGTGTGTGCACATTGATAGTACTGTCAGAGTGACTGAACTGAGAATTCAAATGTGGAGGGGCTAAAACCCTTACATGGTCAACCTCTCCTATGCAAAATATATATTTGCAATTGATACCATCAGGTATATTCCAAAAGCAAATATTTGCTCTTCTGATATATCTTTATTATCCAGAGATTTGTGTTTTCATTGGTAGTTAGTGATGTTTTAGCAGTAGCCAGAGAAGGCTGGGCAATCCCCCTTCTAATTCCCCACATTCACTTTTAACACCTGTACAGCAAAGTTGTTGTTTTTTTTCGTGAAAAGAGATAATGAGTGTACACCGGATGTGTGATCCATAGAAGGCTTGATTTCTAGAAAGCAGGCAAACTCATTTAGGTATCCATCCCATGCAGAGGAAGGGGCAAGAAAGTATGTACTGAGGAGAGAGGGAATGATCCTACAACAACTCACTCAGAGTCCACTACAGAAATATGAACATGGGCAGGAAATAACACAACAAAATAGCCATAATTAATAAGAAACCCGGTAGAAACTAAGAAACCGCACTAATATACTATAGTAACCAGAGTAGACAACTAGCAATATTAATACTGTTACTCAAAAGAGTCTGTTTTCTCCAATGTCTGCAAAGGAACAATAATCAAATACAGAACTTAAAATAAAATTATCCTAGAAGTTGCCTCTTTCTAGCTTTTTGGCCCCTTCCTTTCCTTACCCTTCCCATCTCTCACTCGTTCTCTGCCTTGTCACCATTTTTTCTCATTCACATTTCTATACAGTGTATTCTCTTATATTTATTAGTCCTTTCAGGATTTCACCTTCTGTAGGACTCTCTCCTTCCACCACCATCCGTCAACTGTCTTCTTCCCTTGACCCACTTGGATTTCCACACTTAGGATTTCCTTCTTTGCCACCTTTGTTCCTTCCCCTGTCCCCCAGGATTTTCCCCCCACTCCACCCTGGGATTCTCCCCTCCCCTCTTTTGGATTCCCCTTTATCCTCTCTTTCCCTCACTCCCATGGGATTCTCTCCACCATCCCCTCCACTACTTTCCTGGAATTTTCTTCTCCCCTTTTGTCACTCCTTACAAGGCCCCAAGAAGCAAGACCACAGTGATGGAAGAAGAGAGATGGCAAGAGGCTGGGGACCCTCCAAGGCAACAGGTATGTCTGTCTTACTCTTCATGCCTTACTCTCCTTCACTGCAGGGTTAGCAATGTGAGGAGGAAGAGACTGATGCTGACAGGCCAGTGGGGGTTGCAATATGGCTCCTCTGCACTCTACGGTGGTACTGGAAGTGGCTTGAAAAACAGCTTTTCTGCCTCCTCCCAAATGCTGGATAAACTGGGGGGCAACAGGACCACAGGAATAAATGCAGAGCTGTCCTACAAGACTGTTAGATCATAGAATTGTCTCACAAGGGAAATAAGAACATAAGAATGGCCCTATTGGGTCAGACCAAAGGTCCATCTAGCCCAGTATCCTGTCTTCCGACAGTGGACAGTACCAAGTACCCCAGAGGGAATGAACAGAACAGGTAATCATCAAGTGATTCATGCCCTGTCACTTATTTCCAGCTTCTGGCAAACAAAGGCTAGGGACGCCATTCCTGCCCATCCTGGCGAATGCTCATTGATGGACCTATCAATAGTGGGATCCCCATTGCCTGGGACATACATGCCAAGCATGGCAATGTGCTAGTTAAAAATCCTGCACTGGCAGGGGCTGGACATGATGGACTAATAGGTCTTTTCCAGCTCTAATTTCAATATTTCTATGAGTCCACAGGGAGATCCAAATAGATCTCACAAAGCTCCTTTGCTTGCGGGAAACATCAGAGCTAAGTGGTTGCCGCTGCATGGTGGCTTCATTCTGAATTCTGTTTAACATAAATAGGTTCCACAGCTGCTCCTGAAGCACTGCTGCTTGCACAGCTCAAAGGGACATTGTTAATGCCACATTTATAATTTGTTAAGGAGTGTGTGGAGTGGAATATTTACAAAATTGCCATGAACAGAATGGTTTAAAGCAAAACATTTACAAAATCAATTAACATTATTTTGAATTATGCCTTGTCATTTCAGTCAGGACATAATAGCATGCTGCAGGAGAACCCGCCGCCTGCTGCTGTTGGGGAATGTGAGTGAAACACAAGTGGGAGGCCACAGCCTTCCTGTGTGGCATTGGACCAGTCACTTAACTCCTCCATACGATCGCTCTGTGAAATGGGGAGCAGGGGGATGAGGAAAACTTCATATTTATAGAGCATTTTGAGAGCTGTGGATGAAAGCACTGAAGTGCCCAGTATTATTTATGATCAAAAGTGAGCAAACATAGGGAGAAGAAAGCATGGTTAATATTCTTTCCATTCTGGTAATCTCTGGTTATTTCTTACAGTGGTGAGGAACGTTTCCTAACAAGCTATGTTGACAGTGTCCTTCTAACCCATGGTTTAACATACTGGGCACCAGCATGCACACCAAACCCTGCTTGGTACCACGATCAGTACAGTACAGTGTGCTTCCTGGATTGCCATAGGGGGCATGGAGTCAATACTGAGCCATACTGGGGGGATTCCTTGGCATTCTTATGGAAAGGCGGGTGAGCTGGCTTCCCTGGACCAACTTGGCAAATGTGGGTTTTGCCGACATTTAACAAAGGAATCCTTGCCTGACACAGAAATTTTGCTATATAGTGTTTGAAGACACATACATACGTATTAAATGTATAAAATACATTTCATATATTGATCCAGGATAAAGTTTATTGCGTTCATCCAAAGCAGATTTTGTTACTTTAAGATAACTTTTTAAAATAAGATTGTGACCTCTTTGGGGCAAAGTCTGATTTCAGTGTGTGTGTTACATACATAAAGGAGCTAGCACAATGAGACTCTGATCTATGACTGGGGCTTCTAGACACTACCACAATACAAATACTAAATAAATAATAATAAGACCACTGCATCTTTCCAGGATAATTTCACATCCAGATGGAATTTAGCAATATCTTAGTAGGAAACAAATAATAATGCGGGAGAGGGGAAAGAGGGACGGAATGATTGATGCATGGATCTACAACCAATGGATAAGACTGAAAAACTGAAAGGCAGTTATCGTTCCAGGAGAATAAAAGTTATAAAGGAGAGAATGCTGAGATCAGGCACCGACCCTGGTCAAAGATTCACATGAGCACAGAATAGATAATCCAGCCTTGGATAGAATTAACTGTTACCTATCAGAAAGTATGTCCAGTACTATGGCTATAGCTTAAAGCCAATCAATAATCCAGTCACAAAGAGCAGAGGGAAGAGAATCCATAACCGTATGTTCCGTACCCTTATAACTGAACAAAATAGCTCTTGTGTACCAGCTGTTCATATATAAGATTTACAGCCTTTGGTAAACATGTGGACAACTTCAAATTAATAGAAACCTATATAAAAATGAAGCAAATATTAAATATATTAAACATCACAATAATTATATTAATTACGTTTTTTACATTTTCAAACCTAAAATATGTGATTCAGTTGTAATTAAATACAAATGTCAACCTAAAAACTAATTTTAAAAGTTGTATTTTTTGGTGTTAATGCATTTGAAATATTTTAATGATTACATATAAAATGCTGTAGATGTGAATAGTGCTTATTTCAGGGAAAATGCAATTTGATTTCTGAAGCAGTTAGAACCCAATTCAAACAGGAAAGTAGCATCCATGTAAGTACTTGAAAAGAGCTGAGAGTTTCTTTAAGAAAACATGCTAGTATTTCCACATGACCTACTGAAGGGAAGGAGCACTGGTATGCTGCCAAATTCCAAGAGAGCTGAGCAGTGATTAGAGTTTAACTCCAGCATAGGAGAGAAATGTTTTCCTTTGATATCCCAACTCTAAAAAATTCCACAGCCCTCTCACTTCTCAAGTTCAAAAACATCCAATAAATACCAGTAAAGGAATTTCACTTGGGAGAAACTTCCAGTGTATTTCAATTTCTTAATTCAGCAAAACTTCCAATAATTTTTCACGCCATGCAGACACATAGCATGCCAATTTATGTGTGTGCGTGTAATTCTGTAGCCCTGAGCAGCATGGGAGCCAGGCTAATTTTTTTGCTAAATCAGATTTAGAGATTACTACAGTATAGTGGTAAGGACAAAGGCCCCCATCCTGCTCTCACTGAAAGTTTTGGCACTGACCTTCCGTGGAAGCAGAACTGAACCATGGATGGAGGCTGGTGCAGCAATCCAGGATTAACTTGCAGGGGAAGAGTGCAGCTCACACCTCTAACTCAGTCTCAGTTTGCTAGGGCTGCGGAAGTAGCAGACAGAACCCCCAGGATGAGGGCAATGCTGTGTGTCACTTGGTGCTGATCCCTCTGGCCAACTCAGGAGCAGTTTTGATGGACCTTGTAGAGAACTGAGTTCAGTCCTCATCTAAAGGGCTAGGCAGGTTGACGAGGGCAGGGGAAAGAAAGTACTGTGGGGGAAAAGAAGGATCCAGTGAGGATCCTTGAAAGGCTCAGACATCGTTGAAAATTAAATGCTCTTTTCTCAGACCTACAGGTCTGCCTAACTTACCTTGGATATGTACTGAACAGCTTTCCAAGGCTATAGAATAACAGACAGCGTTCACCAGTGTCTGACGGGCTCTTTGGCCAGATAGCCTCATCAGAGCTTGCACATGTGACTTGTGCCTGAAGGTTCTGCCAAATATAGGCCTTAAAGGAAAACTGCATTTAATTAGTTCATCCCACCTTTTACAAGTTCACATGGTAAGCAGACCTGTTCTCAGTGCATAAATAAGTGAGGGCCTCAGCTGCAAAACCTGAATCTGGATTTAGATTTAGAGTCCTTACCCAAACAAATGAAAAGGCCTGAGAGGTTTGGTTCTCTCTATGAAAATGCTATTGGTCAGTTACAATAATCATTGTTTTACACATTTGTATTGATTTCAATATTTTACAACGCACTCATGTTAGAGTATAAAGAGAGGCTACCGACTAGGAAAGACAAAGGCAAACATCCCCAATGGAGTTGCCATAAAGTCACATACAAAAATTATTCTCAATGGGTCAAAAAGTTCAATAAATGTTCTACTCACAAGACAAAAACATTTAATTTTAGGAATAAATCCCAGGATCTTCAAATAAATTCAGGAATAATACGTTGTGCAAGTGCAGATCCCCTAATAGAGAGAGCTAGTCAATCCTATTCATTGTCATACTCTATACGCTGAATCAGCTATAACCCCTCTACCTGTATAATTTGAAAAGAGCTCTTCACCTTTGTTTCAGCCCATCTGAGCTGAGTAAAGGGCCAGAGCAGCCTAAAGGGGACCTAAAATCCCTCTGTGCAGCTGGGGGCGGAAAACACCCATGTTAAAGGAACAGCAAAGAATCTCACCTATGTGTTTTAAGTAATGGCAGAAGATTCAGAGCTTTTGGGGATGCCTTTTTATCCTTTACCAATAACTGTCCAGAAGTTCCAATATCTTTTGAGCACATCTAGCTGCCTCCCCTTCAAAAAAAAAAGAAGCACCACAATTAGTTAAATGGATTAGTTAGGGCCTGATTCTGCAAAGATTTACAGATATGCCTAATTTTATACACTGTTAGCAATGGGACTAGTCACAGTGTGTAAATCTTCGCAGGATCAGGGCTTTCTTTTGTATAGAGCTTGGCAAAGCAGGGCAAAGGGAGAGAAATCTACTACAAAAGAGTTACATTTGAAAGTGTTTCAATAGAGTCCAATGGGTCTGACACTTCCCCACTGACACTGTCATTCATTATCACCCTGAAAAGGTATAATAAATATTTGAAACAGATATAGCTCCTTTCATCTCCAAGGACTGCAAAGCACTTGCAAACTATACACACTTTTATTCACACGCCTCTGGGGTGAAGGCAGCAGACAAGTGAACAGCTACACAACCGTGGGGGGAAGAGACAAAGACAGTTGAGGAAAAAATTCCTACTCTTATGAAAAGTGCCATGGGTCCTTTAATGGTGCTGGAGAGCAGACAAGACCTTGGGTTAGAATGTTTCCTCTGAAAGAGTCCAACAAAATAAAGTGTGTTGAAAAAATAAGTATATTCAATAGCTTTCTAAAAGTGGGTTGGGAAAGGCTGCAATGCTTAGTTTATTCCTGGCAACCAGTGCCTCTTACCTTGGGAAAATATGTACCACTGGGTAGAGAAAAAAGGTAGTTTTCCTTGAACAGTCACATGAAAACACAGGCAGGAAGGGCAAGGTCAGAAAGCAGTATGAGTGCAGTCATGCTCTCCATGTGATGTGTAGTATTTTTATAGTGAGAGAATGAACAAAGTATATAGGATACAACCAAGCTTTTGGAATAAAAGTTCTTGGGGGGGGGGTGGCGGGGGGAGTTGAAGGGAGGAAGCAAAATTATGTAAACCGTTTTATAAGCTGTCAGAGTTTTAAAGGCTCCATAGCAGGTTTGAAGAAGGATGAGGTTCATTTACTACATTCTTTCTTTCCATAGACAAAAGGGGCCAGTGAAAATGATTGACTGCAACTGTTTTGTAAGAGGTTGGTGTTATATAACAAATCCAATTCGTTCACTGCTCAGATGGAGAAATGCAAATATTTGTTTATTTTTAATGGGACTGCTGTTAACTTCAACATCATTCTTCTGTCTCAATGTATTTTAGCTACGATTGTTACAAATGACACCTAGGATTACTGTAACTGAAACAGACTAGAGAAAAAATATTTCCTTGTTTTTTCTGTGTGTTTAATTTCTACATTGGACAGTAATTTTTGTACAGTTTGGCTGTTTCCCCGGTATAGTAATTTCTTTTGTTTATGTGAGTCTTTCACACAGCAATGGGGAGAGGGGAACATTTAAACAAATAGGAAAATAATAGCAAAACTGGCTGAGAGAGACTGAGGCAGGTGTAGGACCTGAAATCTAGTCAAATTAAAAATTAAAATAAAAGTAGTTTAAAGTTGGCAGAAACCTTTAAATGTGTGTGCACTGTATTAGTTTGCCATTCAAATTCAGAGGTGGCTTGAGGAGGGTTGGTAGCCTTTTGCTTCCACCCCCAATAATTGGCATTTGCGTTGTTGCCAAGAAAGCGCTCCTGCTGACAATGCGCTGTTCACACTGGCACTTGTCTCAGCAAAACTTGTGTCTTTCGGGGTGGGGTTGGGGTTAACACCTCTGAAAGACAAAAGTTTTGTCGTTCAATTGCCAGCAGACCCCCTCCCTATCTACTGCCTTCCGGGGTGTGTGGATTACTCAGACTGCCAGGAAAATCCCTCCTGTCTGCTTGTCTCTTTCTCTGCATGTGGGCATAGCAGGAGCCTGCTCTCTCACTCCAGCCAACCATCAGAAAGTGGAGTGTCTTCAGTGTGTTGTGAGTACATAGCCATCATTTGAAGAAAGTGAATCAGTAATTAGGAACCAGGGCAAATCCTATGTTCCTCAAATGTGTAAATAGCTGGTTGCTTGCTTTGTATGCCTCCCTCCCTGTGGTGCTTGCCTCACTCTCCCTGCCTCCATGATTATCTCCATCCTTGCCTTCAGGGATTCCTAGTTTTCCTTTCTTTTCCTCCTCCATTGTCCTATTAACTCACCCCCTTCTATCACTTCCCCTCACTCCACATAAAAAAGCCTCTGCTTTTGGGGGGTGCTATGGATCTAACAAACTGAGTGCCAATCACCCTGAACCCTTTGCTTGTATGTTCTATCCCTTTCCCAAAGAGTTTACAATCTCATGCCACACTCCTGTGAACATTTATGCGACTGCATATCTTTATACCGACATAAGTAATTTTACTGAGTTAATGGGATCGCGCACAGGGATGTTTCTAAGACCAGCCATACTGGGTCAGATCCATAGTCCATCTAGCCCAGTATCTTGTTTCTGGGAGTGGCCAGTGCCAGAGCTTCAGGGGGTGCGTACAGAACAGGGCAAGTTGGAAAGTTCCAGAAGTCTTCCCCTCCCAGCTTCTGGCAGCGAGAGGTTTAGGGTCACCTCCAAGCATGGGCTTATGTCCTACGTTCCCTGTAAGTTGCGTGGCCACGCAGCAGCTCTCAAGGGCAGTGCAGGCGCCCCTCCTTTGGCCCAGCCCAGGCCCACCGGAGCAGTTGCAGCCGGGGAGAGGCACCTGTCACCCAGCCCTGAGCTGCTGCGGTGAGAGAGAGGGCTGGGGGAGTCCTCTCTTCCCACTGCATCTGCATCCCACACCCCTCATCCACGGCCCCACACCAGAGCCTGCACCCCAATCCTCTGCCCCAGCCCTGAGCCCCCTTCGCACCCCAAGCCCCTCATCCCTGGCAACACCCCAGATCCTTCACCGCTAGCCGGAGCCCTCACCTCCTGCACCCAACTCTCCTGCACCCTAAACCCCTCATCTCCAGCCCCACACCCCCAGCCAGAACCCTCATCCCCCCACACCCCAGCCCTCTGCCTACCCTGAGACCCCTCCTGCATCCCAATCCCCTTTATCCCCAGCCCCACCCCAGAGCCTTCACCCCTAGCAGGAGCTCTCACTCCCTGCCCCAGCCCTGAGTCCCCTCATGCCCCCCCCAGACCCTGCACTCCCAGCCAGAGCCCTCACCCTCATTGATAGACTCTCTGTCATGAACTTATCTAAGGGTATGTCTACACTACTCAGCTTTTATAGAACCCAAACCACCAAAAAAGAAAATCAACCTTCGCTGGTGGCATCTGACTCAGATGATGAAAATGAACGTGTGTCGGTCGGCACTGCTTTGGATTGTTGTGGCAGAACCCATCATCAACATGGATGCATGTCCCCTGGAATGGTGGTTGAAGCATAAAGGCACATACAAACCTTTAGCGCATCTGGCATGTAAATATCTTGTGACGCCGGCTACAACAGTGCCATGAGAACGCCTGTTCTCACTTTCAGGTGACATTGTAAACAAGAAGTGGGCAGCATTGTCTCCTGCAAATGTAAACAAACTTGTTTGTCTGAGCGATTGGCTGAACAAGAAGTAGGACTGAGTGGACTTGTGGGCTCTATAATTTTACACTGTTTTATTTTTGAATGCAGTTTTTCTGTACATAATTCTACATTTGTAAGTTCAACTTTCATGATAAAGAGATTGCACTACAGGACTTGTATTAGGTGAATTGAAAAATACTATATTTTTTTACAGTGCAAATACTTGTAATCAAAAATAAATATAAAGTGAACACTGTACACTTTGTATTCTGTGTTGTAATTGAAATCAATGTATCTGAAAACATAGACAACATCCAAAAATATTTAAATAAATGGTATTCTATTATTGTTTAACAGTGCGATTAATCATGCAATTAATTTTTTAATCACTTGACAGTCCTAAAATATAGGAACTGAATTACAGCAATGTGTTAAGCTGTGTTAAGTTTGGTTACACCATGTTCTGAGTGCTTCCCTCTAGATTTCATGATGTGACCCTTCTTCTCTGCTGTCTTTTAGACTGTAAGCAATTTAGGTCAATGGCTATCTGCATTATATTCTTGCATCATATTCAGTGCCAAACATTTCTATGCTACAAGGTTCTTTTTAGAATGTCAAATTTTCTATCAAAATAAATAAAATTATATAAAGGATAATGTAAATCTGATGTTTGCCCCTCAATGTACAATCTGTCAGTTTTTAGAAGTGCATATTTAAGGGTGGATAATAAATCTGGTAAGCTTTACACTTTAGATATCATTGCAATTTCCCTTCAACAAATACTCATTTCTCATATTAAACAGGTTATATTCAAGAATGAGTTAAAGCTGCTAAAATAAGTAAAACTAAAAGCAAAAGTCAGAGCCAGCCTTATGCACACGCAAAGCTAGCAGCTGCTGGGAGTTTCAAATCCCGTGTATGATATGCAGAGATCTCCTGCAGCAGGAGGAGGCAGCTCCTCACTGCTTCTATACTCTTGGCTGTATAGTAGCCCAAGTTTAATGATGGGCTTGAGCAACACTGTCAGATAGCCAGCTCACAGAGCTGATTCCCCTCCTGTACAGCTAATATTGACTGCAATAATGTTTTGACTGCCAAACCCCACATTCGCTGATGAATGCCTTATTTGTTCTAAAAAAAATATGAACTGAAACCTTAATCTGAATGTAATTTTTCGTTGTCTTTTGGGGTCTGTCAAAGTGTTTCTTCATCAATTTGATGGTTATTTAAAATTTTGCCTATTTCCAGCTACATTCTCTAGCAAACCATGTTATTCCCTGGAGACGTTTTTCCTATGATCACCAAGAAAAAAAATCAGTAAGTGAACATGAATAATTAGAGTAAACATTTATTAAGATTTTTAATGTATTAGATGGAGGAAGTAAAAACATTTAAGTTTGGCTTTGTCTGGATGAGAATACAGGAGTTAAAACAGACAGGAGTGTTCAGTAGTAGTCACTGCTCCTGTGTACGAACTGAAGAGAGACACTGGATTTATGGGTTATTACAACAATCTGTAATCTGCTTAGCCCCTCCCCCTAGCTTTTTTTCTCTTTTCTTTTCCCCCTCTGACTGGAGGGGTGTTTACGGACCATTTCACCTTTGAAATGTGTTAACTGCTTATGCTAAGCAATCTGTTCCACCTTCCATTAGCTGTGACACTGAGTACACTTCCCAGACCTAAAGAGCTGTCTAAGCTCAAAAGGTTGTTTCTCTCACCAACAGAAGTTGGTCCAATAAAAGATATTTCCTCACCCACCTTGTCTCTTCAGTGAAGACACTCCTGCTGTTTGCCAGGCTGAGACATTTCTCTTTCAAACTGTGGTTAGCATGGGAAAAACTGCCTCTTTATACCCAGAGTATGATACTGATCAACAGCAGCCGGGTAACAGGCACGATATGGGCATTTTTCCTTTTTTGCCAGTGTTTTCATGCTCCTTTTGAAAACTGTCACTTCAGTGATGCTGCAGCTGGAAATGGAAAACTCTTCTAGTTGCCTATAGTACAAAGTTCTGTGCACAAGAATAAACATACTGGGTAATTCTCTTACTGCTAATAAACAGTTCATGTTCTTTCTAAATTTCATCGTATTGGTTTCGCCCATTTCTTTTCAAGGTTTGCTGTGCTACATTCTTTACTGTACATTAATGAACTAAAATTAAAAGTGAGACATGCTTAAGTTTATCCTATATCATCAATAACTCATATTATTGCTGCATAGGGCTTCAGAAGGATTGAATTCAGCAAAAACTCTATTGTAGAAACTCACCAATCTTGGTGTGGAAGGCAGCTATTTTAATGGGAAAATGACCAAGGAAATCTAACACATGTTGGAATAGTCAGAATTTTGGTGAGTGACAAATAATGGAACAGGTGTCTAAGGTATAAAAGCCAGTTTTCTTAGAGATACTGAATTCTTGGTTATTTCTAGAAGCGTTTCCCAAACTTGGGACACCGTTTGTGCAGGGAAAGCCCCTGGTGGGCTAGGCCGGTTTGTTTACCTGCCGCGTCCGCAGGTTCGGCCGATCGCGGCTCCCAGTGGCGGTGGTTCGCTGTGCCCGGCCAATGGGGGATGCAGAAACTGGTGCGGGCCAAAGGACGTGCTGGCCGCCGCTTCCCACAGCCCCCATTGGCCGGGCACAGCGAACTGCAGCCAGTGGGAGCCACGATCGGCCGAACCTGCGGACACGGCAGGTAAACCAACCAGCCTGACCCGCCAGGGGCTTTCCCTGCACAAACAGCCTCCCAAGTTTGGGAACCACTGCTTTAAGCATAGGAAATCAAGTAAGAAAGGGTGTGCACTGAAGCCAAAACAAAATCAACTTTTAGTAGACTGAAGGAGGGGCAGCTCTCACCATATCAGCCACGGAGAGGGAGTTGTGGTGAAGCACTGCTTGCTCAAGACAAGGAAAGGAGAGTTCCTCACTGCTTTTAGCAGAGAATGGTGAACTGCACTGCCCCTGCAACTCCTTACTTTAACCCCTAGTAACTTGGGTTCTAGTACTGCAGACCGAAGGCCAAGTCTACACTTGGAATGCTTGGCTGGTATAGCTGTAATGGTATACTATACTGGCAAAGCACTCCTAGTGTGGATGCAGCAGGTTATACTGATAAACTGTGCTTTTCCTTATTCCAGCCCCTCTTCCCCACCCCCCGACCAAAATAAGCTATACTGGCAAAACCCGCCCAGCTATGTTGGTTAGGGCATAGGTGCTGACTCTGTGGGAGCACCCACAGAGAAAAATTGGTGGGTGCACCTAGCAGCTCCTCCCCCCCACCCCCCGCAGCTTACCTCCGCTTTGCCTCTGCTTCCTCCGTGAGCGCGCCTGCTTTTCCCCCCTCTCCCTCCCAGCCCTTGTGCCGCAAAGCGGCTGTTTTGTGTGGCAGGGAGGAGGGGGAACATGGCATGCTCAGGGAAGAGGCAGGGCCAGGGCGGGGATTTGGGGAAGGGGTTCAATAGAGGCAGGGAAGGGGCGGGGAAAGCATGGAGTCAGGGCGGAGCTGGGGGCGCGAGCATCCACTGGCACCGGGGAAAGTTGGCACCTATGGATCAGGGATCACAACATAGTAAAAATGTGTAGTATAGCCATGGCCTTACTCATGTAAACATCTCCCACTAAATTCAGTGCCACTGTTGCATGAGTAAGATATGCAATGGGACCCTTCGATAATAAAGCCAGTGATGTTTCTCAGCTATGTCTGCTGTTCCCTACATGCCTTGAGATTCTGTCCCCTTCAAAAAAGTACTAGAATTTGTCTTGTCTAATAAAAAAGGCACAACATTTTAAGCAGTCTGGATTCGTGTTTATTGAAGCCAGTAACTAAAGACGTCCTCATTTTTGCCAGCACTAGAAAGCAAGATTCCACATGACTGCATACTGCACCTGGTTAAAGCCATACAACTGGACTAAGGTTTGTGTGTGATACATCTGCAGTCCTAACTGTAAGTTAAAAAACATCAATAAACTTAGTATACAGGACAGTTAACTTTCATTTACAGCATGTATATTGTTAAGTTCATGATGTACAGAGCAGTCACCTTCAACGTAGTTAAATTAAATAAAATATGACAAATTCTGTTCAGTTTAAACAGTTTCTAAAACGCCAATAAAAAAGTGCAAACTTAAAATCAAGCAGCATAACCATAGCATTTTTATGGAGGGCCAATCCTTAACCTTTATACTTGCCTTATCTTCAAGTTGATAAGTTATTTTATTTTCTTAAGTTTAAACAGAACAGTAGATGCAATCACTATAATGCATATAAATAGTCATATAATAGTTTTAACAGTCCACCACACAAGTGTATCCTGCAAATAAAATTAATTTTATTTTAAAAGGTAAAGGCTGTTTGCAGTTTGGCCTTTGGTTCCAATGCTTGAAAACACCAGAAAAACAACTGTGCAGCTCTCCAAAGTTGCTAGACTTTGGCAAACAGTGGACACTACATTACTTACAACTTTCTTCCAATAAACTAGGAGCATTGACTTGCAATGAAGAACTAGAAATCAAACTTCTGTTTTGTTGGAAGCATCTCTTTACACAACTGACAAATTGTATAATACGTTACTGGCTTTTGCTCAGTTTTAGTAGATCTAACAAATTATACTTAAATTGTAACTTTTAGCCATATTGATACAGAAAGTGCTTATCAGTTCAAACGACAAAACATTAATACAAATATGCAGTTTTGAACAGGTTTCATTACAACTGTATACCATTAGAAACACATGCTTTTTCAATTTACGTGTCTTGCTTTTGATGTTTTATTCCCCAATCTCAATATCACCAGGACAGTATGCAAGTGCTTCTTCTGGTGTGGTAACAGGATTTTTTATTTTTTTTTTACTTCATCTTGTCACTGGCACCTGTTACACCAGGCAGTACAACCACACAACCTATCTGCTGTCCACAGCCTCTCAGTTTTCAACCATTTAGACAAATGTGTAACTCAAGGTCATAACATTAAAAAAGTAAAAAAATGGAAAAAATATATTTTCAAGAATAAAACTGGCACAAGTAACATGCTTTTACGTTAATGTTTGTCAAAGAGGCAAGTAAATACTCTTAGCTTTCTAGATAATGTTTAGACAGACATAAAAAACAGGAAAAAGCCAGCCTCTTGATTTAACATAGGATTTGAAGTTATGTCCAGGACTGTGTTAATCATTAATCTAATTCTGTATATTTAAGTAATGATATATATTAGGGAAGCTATATCCAGACATCAGATTTAGTACAACAAACACGTTCATATCAATAAAAAGTAAACTCTGTGTCATTCAAATTGTGGTTTTTTTCCCTTCAAAGCACAGAATATGCTTGATACAGTTAACTTATGGTAGTGTTTATGTGTAAAACAAAATATACCGTGATAAAATCAAAGTGCCATTTCAGTAACTGAAGAAGTGTTTTACAGAACATTGGTTTGAAGTGACCAAGGACACTACTCCATATAGCAACAGGGGACAACTGCAACTTTCCATTTGAAAATGCTACATTTAGGGAAAAATACAAACTGAACAGTCACTGGTTCTATATTCTTCAGTGTACACATTCATACTCTTCAATTTATTGTTAGAATTGGAGAGTCTGCTGCAGATTGCAGCCTACCTGGCTGGAACAAGAACCTTGAAAGTCTATAAACTTACATAGGTATAAGGCAGGAATCAGTCTAAGCTTGGTAGCCATTGCTTAATTACAAACAAGAAGTATTTGAGTATTCTGTAGCACATTTCATTATGGGAAAATGATATGTCACCCACCACTCTTAGACTAGCCTCTTGGCATTTAAAAAACAAGGCAGGAGCAATCAGAAAACAGGATTTGAAATTAAATACAATTGTCAAAACTACTGATTTTAAAATAAAATCAAACAGTGACTGTTTGTACTACAGTGCACAATAAGTTCCAGCACCTTCTAAAGACATCACACTCTGTGCCAGGCACTTGGATCTAAGCAAGTTGTAGTTTCTCCCTGTGTTAGCTATACCAAAAAGGGCATCCCCACATTTTATACATCTTTTGTTAAAGACGCAATTTATAACAAGAATAATTCCCATGATGCTTAGTGTTTGGCTTGGAAATTCTCTAATTTTAAGAAGTCTTTTTAAACAGTGATTATTTGCCCTATGTTGACCACAGGATTTAGTAACTGTGTTCCCTCTCCAGACCCGTCAGCATTCTTTATTCCCACTGAGCCAAATCTTGCGTCCCCCTACTAGTGCTGCATTTCCTACCTGGATTTCTCTCTCCTCTATCTAATTAATGCTGTGCTATATCACCACCTTTCCAAGTACACCAATGTGTTTGCTAACGTACAAATGGCCAATTCCTGTAACTCTGAAAAGGGATTTCATGTCTTTCTTGCTTTGCTTGCAGTCAGTAGTAATATTGCAAAAGGAATTCTGCATTTTGCTTCTCTGTGCTCTTCATAACAAGAAATTCAGCTGCTGATGTACCTGCTTATCTCCAAAATCAAGAGAATTGCCCTATATAAACTCTAAATGGTTATCTTATACAGAGGGATTTTATATGCAAACTTCCTGAATGTGCACTTTATACTGGGACAAGCCAATGAAGTTTTAAGTTCATTTCCCCTGTCCCAAGAAAACTTATAGCATCTGCCATAGCAGAAAAAACCTGGTCTGATCAGATCAATATACATAGTTATTTGGTCATTTACATATACATTTTTTAAGCGCTATCAAGCTTCATTCTCTGTTGGAGAGTTTGCTGTTACCATGGAATCGGGCTTGCGAGTCATTCTATCCAGTTCTTCTTGAACATTTGTCAAAACAGTCTTTTGCCCTAAAGAGAAAGGACAAATAGTTAGTAATATAGTTGAAATGCATTGTTTGAAATATCAGCAGCACAAATATTTATAATAATTGTTTCTGTCGGTATTTTATTTAACTTCTCATTATTTCATCCATCTTGCTAAGAACATAGGGCCTAATCCAATTTCCAGTTGATGCCTATAGAAAGTCTCCAAATAACTTCAATGAGAAATAGATTAGGCCTTAAAATAAAAGAGACTGCTGTATAATTCAGCTTTTAAATATGTATGATGTACATTGTTATGACAACTGAAATTTTAACAGCAATCATGTTAAGATGTTTCCTCCAAAAAACTAATAAGTAAACAATTCTTCCATCATTAGGATGATCATAGTATGTTTGTCATATCGAAGAGTATTTTAAATGGAAATCTTTAAGTATTTAATAAGTTGCACAAGAAAAAAAAATCATGATGATATATGTGGCACTTGCTACAAAGTGTTGTTACTTTGGTTTTAATCACACTCATTGTTTCCTTCATTATTAACTGTATTGATCTCTCTCAGGAATCAAAAGTTTAATTCACATTCTGCATTTTTCCCGTTTTCCTTTAAGGGGCACAAATTGCACATTCTTTAATACCGCATGAAGTGTTAGAATTTAAATGTGTTGCATTCATTAATTAAAATCAACAGATACTCTAGAGTAGATGTACAAATGGGAGATTTTACCATTCTGATTTTTATACATTACGAGTAATATTCAGTTCAGTTATAGACACATCACTAGCAATTTGTAGTTAGTTTTATTTTCTTCTCTGTTTATGCTTAATATATGAATTAATATTCATTTGTTAGTCTGTTTGTAACCTGGTTTATCACTGTCTGAATATGGACTTGTATATGATATATAATTTTTTTTTAAGTTAAACTACACAAATGCTAAGGTATAAAAGCAAGGTTTTGAGACAGGCACTCAAAATAAAAAATAGATTAATTATATAACTATGTACAGCTTCCTCCAATAGTCTTTTTATCATAGCCAAAGAATTTAACAAGCATCTGTTTTCCAGCTCAGAGATGTGTGTAAAATATTAGGTGAATTTTTCCCAGGGTACATGCTGAAAACATTAAGTGGCAAGGTATGACTGCTCAGAGATTTAAGCGCTTTTTCCACAGTACAAAGGCACGACCAAGTTAAAAACAGCTATCTTTAATTTTTGCAAAGGGCTAAAATACAAATGCAAGTTGAAATCGCTTAGCAATATTCATATCAGCAGTACGAGTACTGAAGCATCTGTTCGAACAGTACTTATTTTGAAATTAGTTTGTGTGCACACAAATATTAATACAAAGCCCATTTTTCTTGCATCCTATGAACACCTTTGAGTTAAAAAGGCACAAAGAAACCCTGCTCACAAAACAGAACTAGGCCTAGGTTTGAAGACATCAAAAAGTAAATAAGATGTGCCAGGAGCTGGCTGCAGGAGGGGAGGCAAAGACTGTACGAGCAGTATCTGCCGAAATGAGGAACTTCTTTCAAACATGAGCTGAAAAAAGTTTTGGAAAATAATACAACCCAAAACCATCCTGATGGACTGACATCTGTGGTATTTTTCTCAACCCAAGACATAACCCTATAACTCCTCCCACTGAAAGTTAACACTGACGGATCTCTTCAAACAATACATTGGGAATAAGTTTACTACTTAAACAAATGTACTGAAGAAAGTGAAGTTCTGACATTTTACACTGTCACTTAATTGCTACTTTGATTAAAATAAGTTAACTACTCTAAACAAATCTGACTGCTGTGATGTAAAGTGGTTCAACAAAACTGTCTGGAGAAAATCTCTGTCTATATTTTAGCAACTAGTGATTTTGGGTACCCAATTTGAGGTACTATAAAGTGTCTTGACTTTCAGAAAGTACTGAGAATCCCTCTTCTGAAAATTAGACCCCCCCTAAGGGGTTTTCGGGTTGGGCACCCAAAAATCACTATACCAAGACTACTTTAGCATATTTATTAGTGTAGAATAGGATGCCATAGAATAACACATTTTCTAATTTGACCAACAGTCAGTGTCATTTCAAGATATGCTCCTCAAGGACCATTTATTGAGCTTTCCTTGAATTTTTTCCCCGTATCCTCAACATCACTGCCTCACAAACCAATGTTATTAGGAGCGCTGAAAGTTTAATTTTGTGCTGCTTGAAAAGAACCAAGAGCACCTACTGTCAGAGAAGAGGTAAGATTTTTCTTGTAATGGAAAGTCCATTGTGTCATTTTCAAAAAGCTTTTTATTTTAGGTTTAACACCCACTTCTGCTACATAATGTACTAACATACATTTTACTTTTACACTATCCACCCATATCTCATATATAACTGTTGACAATGTTTATTTTATAGCTTGTGCCTAGTAATGCCCTCTGGATTGAGTTTTCAAGAAGTTTCCATTTTACTGTTGTTGTTTTTTTCCATAAAAACGTTAAAAAAGTATACACCATTTGAATTGAAAATTTTTATGCTCAATCTCTGCCTGAAGGTTTTTTGTTTTAATTTTTGAGCAAAATCCTTGCAGCCATTTGAGCTATGAGAGGATGCAAAATAATATAATGGGAGGGAGAGAGAAAAACCTTTGAATTTTTAAGTTATACCTGCAAAAAATTACATGCCTCTACTGCATGATAAATATTCTATTCTAGTTCCTTTATTACAGTTATCATATTGATATCAGAGTGCCTAAACTTTTTTTTTTCTTTTAAGTTCAGGAAGTTTGGGGTTTAGTCAGCCCTCTCAGGATTTAAACCTGTGGTAATATTGAGTGACTTGCGAAATTTGAAAAAAAAAAACAGGAGCCATGTATTTATCCACTGCATTACGAATAGTTTTTCAAAGTACAACGAAGCATGAATTTAATGGAAAAAGAAGAGAGGAAGCCAATATCAAAGTTGAAAGGAGACTTGGCTAGAGCAGCAGTAAAGGAAGGTAATCTTGGGAGCTGCCTTTTGGGTGGAATTATTATGCAGCTATGTATATTAGAAAACTGATTGCATTCATTTTTATGATGTAGGTGCCAAAATTCCTGAAGGTTTAACTTTTCTATTCCTTCAACCTACTGTAACTGCTCATTACAGCCACAACTACATATATATGATTGAGTCCTTTGATCAAAGTTGTCAATTGCTTTTGATGATACTTTAATTAAATACTTACTACTGCAGCTTTAAGACATTCCTTCATATTTGTTGCTATGTATTAATTTAAATATGAATGCCAGAGAGATTTTAGGGATTTGATTGGAAACAGCAGCCTAAAACAAATAAGCTTTAAATTTCTTCCTCTCAGGTAAGTAGTAGTGAAGTGCCACATAGATAGAATTCAGAAATAAAGTTTAAATTCAATCTTCCTGGACATTCTATAACAGATTTAAAAGTAGCTATACTTGAACAAAAAAAACTTCAGAAACAGACTTCAAAGAGAAACTACAGAACTAAAATTCATTTGCAAAATTTAACACCATTAATTTGGGCTTGAACAGGGATTGGGAGTGGCTGGCTCACTACCAAAGCAGCTTTGCCTCTCCTGGAATTGACACCTCCTCATCAATTATTGGGAGTTGACTACATCCACCCTGATCAAATTGGCCCTGTCAACACTGGTTCTCCACTTGTGAGGTAACTCACTTCTCTTCATGTGTCAGTATATAATGCCTGCAATCTGTAATTTTCACTCCATGCATCTGAAGAAGTGGTTTTTTACCCATGAAAGCTTATGTCCAAATAAATCTGTTAATCTTTAAGGTGCCACCGGACTCCTTGCTGTTTTTAAGGTAGATTAATACCTTCTGAATACAATTAAGGCTCAGTGCTGTTTATTTCCCAGCAGTGCAACTTCATTAAAAGAGTCAAGCTATAGCAAGTTTAATAGCAACCCCAAAGTCTGCAAAACTGTAATAAGAGACTTTTTATCCTGACCCATATCATATCCCTCAAGCTCTGTTACTTGACTGATCAGCTTAAATAATAAGCACATTGATTTAAATGTGGTCCAAGTAAAACATTAAAAATATGCAAAACATCCTGCAGCAACACAGATTTTCAGTACCTGATTTTTTGGCTGTGGTCTGCACTCCTCCAGCTCCAGGACTCCCAGGAGGGCCAGTCTTTTTACTCAAAAGACTGTTAAAGAAGCTAGCCAACACACCTTCACTTGCAGCATTGTCTAATTAAAAAACAAATAATCAATAACAACTTATTACTTTTTTGAAATCACAAATTCTAAAACATATGTACTCCTACACTTCTCCAAGTTTTAGGAAAAAATGTTACACACACTAGCCAAAAGAGAAAAATCTCAAGTATAGGACAGACTGTCTCACTTATCCAGCCCCTATTTGCTGCTAGCTCCTCCTTTACCGCCTTCCACACATATTTGCACTCTGGCACAGGAGGCATGTAGGGACAGGGCTGTAGCATAGATTGCCAAGGAGGATTCTGGGAAGCACGAGCTCCTGAAGTAGCCCAGAATCCCAAGGTGAAAAGGTGGCTTAAGGCGACTTGTTTCTCTCTGACTGTGCCCTCTGTGCTGAGCCTCTTAAAGGTGCAGCAAAGAATTTCAACCTAAATCTATGCACTTCAGCTTTTCCTTGTCTAGATGGGAAATGTAAGTCTCATGGACTAGATGGTGTCTATACATCAGGTTTACCTAAAGATCTGTTAGCAAATTAACTGTCCTAGTACTTCAGCTGCCGTTCTTCAGCCTCATCCTAAAACGGGAGTGGAATTTCTGTGGAGAGTTTTCAGTAAGTTTTGTATGCAAAGCTGTATATATTGCAGATGTGCCTTGAAATCTTCAGCTAGCTAGTGTCAAATTAATATTAATGCTATAAATGGAGTGCTGAAAGTTAAGACTGAACTGCTCAGTTTTCATTCCTCCCTCCCCCCCACCACCACACACACATATATATTTGATTTTAAAGAGGCAAACAAGCAAGCTCACCAATGTTATTAGGCTCTTGAATATTCGAAGTAGCAAAAAGCACTACTGTTACAACAGTAAGTAAAAACTGCAAGTCATATATATATATAAAACTAAGAAAGGCTAATATAGCCAGAGTTACATGAAATCAACTCTCCCCATGTAGTATGCAGGACAAAAAATATGAAGATATATTGTAAACGTGTAAGCCTAATAATACATGTTAAGCATGCTAAAGCTACACTATTACCAGGGTTTCACTCAATCAGCCTAACACATCTTGACGTCTCCACAGCCTTGTCTTCACTAGGCTTTTAGAATGCATTAGCCAATATGTGCCAACACCGCTCCTTTATATTCTAGTCTAGACAAAGCCTAAACCAGTTTTAATTCATACCGTTTGTTATTTCAGTGCAAGTGTGTGCATAGACACTTGTTTGGAATAAAAGTGTCCTATTTTAATTATGCCTAAATTGGTAAAAATTGACAAATTATATCAAAATAGGACATATCCCAAAATAAGTGTCTACACACAAATCTGCACTGAAACTACAACATGTATGAATTAAAACCAATTTAGTTGTAATGGTGAACATTTGTGTTTAGACAAAGCTTTAGTTTGTTATGAATTCACCTTCTGCCTTTGAAAGCTTCTCTATGTACTTTGGCCAAATCCTACAAATCTTGCATAAAAACTTTTATCCTGGCTACTCTTTTCATATTTTAGTTATAACATTTAATTGGGAGTCCTTAAAGCTCAAACAAATGTAAATAAAATAGTAGCTTCATTGTTTCTCTGATCTGTTTTATTTATTATATGTTTAGGAAGCGTTTCCCTTATCTCTTCAGTATGCTCTGCCCTACATAACCTGGGTTTTGCTTCTCTGACTTAACGGCTATTCTCAGTTTGACTACATGCTTTCAGGACTTGGATGTAACAAGATATTGTGTGGGGACAACTCTGCTTCCTCCTTCACATGTTGTGGTTACTGGCAGAAAGGTTTCCTGAGTACATCTAAGACCCAAAGGAGTTGAATACACATGGCTCAACATACAGCTACTCTGAATGAGAATCCAGGAGCCAGACATATAGCATATGGTTGTGACATAGCAGGAGATCAATACGCTATTCTGACAAGAGCAGTCTACATGGTCAAGTGCATGAGAATGGCACTGAGGAACGCCCCCTTCCCTACCCCCCTCAGTGCACGTGTGGGAGAGAGAGGAAGAGGAGTCAGCCCTGGGGACCCCAGTGGGGTAGGAAAAATGGAGCTCCATCTTCCTAGGAATATTTTTAAGTACTAAACTCTGCAGTACTATGGAAACTAGGGTCCAGTACAGGAGTGGGTGGGTGAAGTTCTGTGGCATGAGATGTGCAAGAGGTCAGATGAGATGTTCATGATGGTCCCTTTTGGCTTTAATGTCTGTGAGAACACGGGAAAAGAGAAGGTAAATTCTGGGTCCCAGAAGGAACAGCTGAGACAGAAAACATAAAACTAGATGTTGGATCAGATGGCAAGAAAAAGGGCAGGGGGGAGAAGGCGAGGGCATAAACCAGTTGGCTGAAACAAACAGTCATGTTACACTGTTTTAGGTAACTGCTAAACACCAATGTATTTGAACTTTGACCACCTAGACAACAGTGCAGTGCTACTTGAAGCAATGAGTGTCTCAAAGACAATTTGGAATTCAAAGGATTTGACGTCTTTGTGTGAGTCGCACGAAGCGTAAAGTATCAGTGAGCCAATCTCAAAACCAACGTACACAGGTTTATCAGGAAAGAATAAGTTTTTCCCTTTTTAAAGGGAAACAAAAAAGGCCTGGTAAATACCAAAGTTGCAATGCATACTTTTAATATTTGGATCTGGTTTCTTAACTGATGTTATTGGTGAGGCACTGGGTACGTTGACAGGACCAGCTCTGCCTTGGGTTCTTGGGGATCCTGCAGGTCCTCTTGCAGGAGATTCCTTGGATAAAAACAGTCCATATCCAAGTAAGTGAATTAACAGATTAATTTATGACCATCTATAAATATTGCACTACATACAAAGCTCCTACTTTTACCTTTTTTGATATTGTGATGTATATACACATTTTTACCCTGAAAAATTATCAACTACAAGAGCCAATCTTGGGAGAGTGCCTCTGCACTAACATACACGATAATTACTACAACATATTCTAAATTCAACTTATCTCCAATTTCCACAATTATTTAATGCCATGTTTCCACAATTATTTGTTAAAACCATTCTGTCACATTACATCTGAATACCTACAGACACTTTACAATTTCCGTTGCACTGGAAGTTTTTTTATTAGGTCATGATTGCATTTATGAACTGCACGCTATGCCTCACACAGATTAGAACCATGCACTATGAAGGAGGGCTCACTTTTGGTCGTTCAGAGAAGAAGCGCTAGTCTGTACCTTGTTTATAGGCCATATGAATAGCTTCCTAGTCTAGGAAATGTGCCCCCCTTTCTTGAGAGGCTATTAGTGTATACTTACTGATGCTCTTGTAGGTGTGGCTGGCTGCTTGGCAAGTAAAGACTGCAAAGACAGTACAGTGATTTGTAAATATACTTCAGCAAAACTACACACTTTTCAAAATAAAAGCAGGGAAGCAGACTTTGGTTTAATTAACTCATGGTCATCCTGTAACATTTAGATACATTGCCAAATTTTACCAACAGAGGGCACTGCAATTAAAAGAACTAAATACTGTGTGATAAATACACAAGAGCTTCCTTATACAGTTTCACTAAAGCATCTCAATCCTAACCTATAACATTCCTTAGAGCTCAGTTTAGAGCCTCTCAAGCACGTCCACCCAAACACATACAACTGTATGGGACTGGTATGTTCTAATTTCTTTACCGTATATATTTATTACTTAATACACAGCATGTCTGGAGGCTGGCTTTGTTCATGCCTAACACCTTGAAAGCTCATGCCAAAGTGTTTGCTTGTATATTAAAGCCTCTGATGAATGAATTTTAATTGGGAGGTTGGCTACTGCATTATTATTGATGTTTTACAAAACAATTTCACATCACTTTTAGGGTTTACATATCTGTGCAGCCAATTTCAAACATTCTGCTATTACTTCTGCTCCTATGTTAATACCATTTATTTTTCTTCTCCGCTGTATGAATTAGCTTTCATTTGTACTTTTCTGGTATTTTCTCATCAAATGGGAAAACATGCCAATGTAATCCCAGCATGCCACACCCATTCACAGCCAAGCTTCTTAAGGTACACCTAATATTTTCAGTTATGGCAAACATCCAAAAAGGTCATAGGATTCCATTTTAGAAGACACAGGCACACTTTTTCCAATTCGAGTGCCCAAAATTAGGCAACCATATCCATACTTCAGCACCAAAAAGTGGCCTTTATTTTTCAAGAGTGCTGAGTATCCCCAGCTTCTCAACTAACAGGTATTCCAAGTCTGAAAATTGTGGCCATACTTTCTATTCATATGCATGGAAGTAAAATAAAAATGGACATTTCTTATGCACTCAAAGTTTTATGATTCCATTTTAATCTGCAAAATAGAATAACGGATACCCACTCAAAAAATGAAATATTAAAAACAATGTACTTTGCCCTAAACTTCATATAACACTGAAAAGTTCAAAGTGAAGCATTGTTTATTCAAGTAATCTTTCATTTCAAAGTTTCATTTTCATGTTCTTACCTGCTGCTTCATAAGAAACACTTGCTCATCTTCTGCTGCCAACTCTTTCTCATGGACTAACTGTTGAACAATGCATTTCTCTTTAGAAACAGAACGTGGTCACCCAAACTAACTACAAACAATTACAGCAGCATATAAAAAACAAAAACCTAACTTCAACCCCTTTCAACTTCTTACATCCATTCAATCTTTTACATTCATTCTATGACTTGTGGCTTATTTCAGTGCAGAATTACTCCTAACTGGGCAGTAAGTTTGCTATGTCCTTCTGTCTGGCATTTTTTTTAATAGTTAACAAGTGTAAAATAACAGTGACAGGATTTGATATTGATCCTGTGTAAACTTCAAGAACAAACATTTATATGCATCCCTAATCCATGCTTTTGCTGGTTAAATAGGCCCAGCTGTAGAAATATTTTAACTGTTTTCTTTCAAGAAAGGAGTGTATAGAACTAGTTCAGTGCTGTATTTACATGCAAATATTTGATCTTCCATCAAATACTATCAGCTTTTTAATATCTGAAGCAAACTATTTCATACATATACCTAAACAGTGTAGCCAATTAGCAGCTTCACTGCTGGGCACCCACACCTGCACCTATGGTGCAGATGCATTTCACTAAAGTTCTGATGGGCAGTTGAACCCATCAGAACTGAACAGTCACTTGCCCAGTACATTAGACCACAATAAAGACGTGCTGCTTTTATATTTTTTAATAGATATTCTCTACCACTTTAAGCAGCAAAGAAACTACTTCCAGTAAAAGCTTTGGGTTTAGAATGACTGGCCTGGAATAATTGCAAAAAACCATTTTCTGAGGACAAAGCTCTGGATGAGGATCTGGCAGTGGGCTGTATACATATTTGATAAATAATATTCATATGAAAATGTACTAAAGCTGGCAAAGGTTTGATGTTCAAAGAGGATGGTTGCCTGAACTTTGGAGGGCTGCCTCTCCCATCCCTCCCACAACAGAGCAATAGATTCCCCCGCCTAAAAAAAGAGTTGCCAGTGGTGTGCAATATCTTTAGCATCTTTAAGGGAGAACAATAGGCCCATTCCCCTCTCCTCCTCCCTCCCTGCAAGTGTCTTCAAATGACCCCACTCTTCCTTTCTTTCCCAATTTACCAGGATTTTAGATGGGACTGCAAACACTTAAGACAGGAGGTAAAAAACCCTGGAGAGTTGTCAAATATGGCCTGAAATAGCATTTAAGGGTTTTACATATTACTTACCCTACTCAGCTCCATTAGAAAAGAATGCATTCTTCCTCTATCTGTAATAAGTTACTTGACCACTGTCCAGACAATTAGCAGTCTACAGAATATTTATTTGTACTCCTAGATTGTGCTCCACATCTACTCTACAAATAGAATTTTGTAGTACAGAATATATTTTGGTGATAATTTAAAACAAGTAAGAGAATACATAGGGGCCCTTCTGTAGAACTGAAATTATGGACTCAATGTGATTTTTGCATGTGCATGTGATCTGAAGTTAGAATTTTAAGTAAAATTAGTATTTTGGGGGCTGCGATTTAGCAACCATTAGTGTTAAAAAGTAACATTCTGACACGAACAAAAAATACCTAGACCAGTGGTTCTCAGCCAGAGGTCTGGGCCCCCTAGGGAGCCGTGAGCAGGTTTCAGGGGGTCTGCCAAGCAGGGCCAGCATTAGACTTGCGAGGGCTCAGGGCAGAAAGCTAAAGCCCCACCAGGCGGAACTGCAGCCCAGGGCCCCAAACCCATCAACTGGGGCTAAAGCTGAAGCCTGAACAATTTAGCTTTGCAATGTCCCCCATGGTATGAGGTACTGGGCAACTGCCTGCTTGCTACCCCCTAATGCCGGCCCTGGCTTTCATATGCAGAAAAACAGTTGTTGTGCCACAGCTGGGACGTGGAGTTTTTATAGCATGGGGAGGAAAGAGATGACTCAACAAGAAAAAGGTTGAGAACTAGGCTGCCAAGCAATTAAAAAAATTAACTGCGATTAACTGCCCTGTTAAACAATAATAGAATACTATTTAGTTAAATATTTTTGGATGTTTTCTACATTTTCAAATATACTCATTTCAATTACAACACAGAATACAAAGTGTACAGTGCTCACTTTATATTTATTTTTGATTACAAATATTTACACAAACAACAAAAGACAAAAAACAAAAGAAATAGTATTTTTCAATTCACCTAATACAAGTACTGTAATGTAATGTCTTTATCATGAAAGTTGGACTTACAAATGTAGAATTATGTAAAAAAAAACAACAACCCTGCATTCAGAAACAAAACAATGTAAAACTTTAGAGCCTACAAGTCCACTCAGTCCTACTTCTTATTCAGCCAATCGCACAGACAAACAAGTTTGTTTACATTTGCAGAAGATAATGCTGCCTGCTTCTTGTTTACAATGTCACCTGAAAGTGAGAACAGGTTCTTGCATGGCACTGTTGTAGACGGCGTCGAAAGATATTTACATGCCAGATGCGCTAAAGATTCATCTGTCCCTTTATGCTTCAATCACCATTCCAGAGGACGTGTCAATGCTGATGACAGGTTCTGCTCGATAACGATCCAAAGCAGAGCGGACTGACACATGTTCATTTTCATCATCATGAGTCAGATGCCACCAGCAAAAGATTGATTTTCTTTTTTTGCTGGTTTGGGTTCTGTAGTTTCAGCATCAAAATGTTGCTCTTTTAAGACTTCTGAAAGCATGCTCCACACCTCATCCCTCTCAGATTTTGAAAGGCACTTCAGATACTTAAACCTTGGGTTGAGTGCTGTTCACATTGGTATCTTCTTTGTATTTTGGCAAATTTTGCAATGAAAGTGTTCTCAAAATGAACAATACATGCTGGGTCATCAACAGAGACTGCTATAACATGAAATATATGGCAGAATGCGGGTAAAACAGAGCAGGAGACATACAATTCTCCCCCAAGAAGTTCAGTCAAAATTTAATTAAACGCACTTTTTTTTTTAACAAGCATGATCAGCATGGAAGCATGTCCTCTGGAATGATGGCCGAAGCACGAAGAGGCATTTGAATCTTTAGTGCATCTGGCACGTAAATATTTTGCGACGCCAGCTACAACAGTGCCATGTGAATATCTGTTCTCACTTTCAGGTTACATTGTAATTAAGAAGTGGGCAGCAACATTTCCAGTAAATGTAAAAAAACTTGTTTCTCTTAGTGTTTGGCTGAACAAGAAGTAGGACTGAGTGGACTTGTAGGCTCTGAAGTTTTACATTGTTTTGTTTTTGAGCGCAGTTATGTGACAAAAAACTACATTTGTAAGTTGGACTTTCATGATAAAGAAACTGCAGTACAGTACATGTATGAGGTGAATTGAAAAATACTATTTCTTTTGTTTATCATTTTTACAGTGAAAATATTTGTAATAAAAAATAATATAAAGTCAGCACTGTACACTTTGTAATCTGTTGTTGTAATAGAAATCAATATATTTGAAAATGTGAAAAATATCCAAAAATACTTAATACATTTCAATTGGTATTCTACCGTTTAACAGTGCAATTAATTGCAATTAATTTTTTTTAGTTAATCGCATGAGTTAACTGCGATTAATTGACAGCTCTATTGAGAACCCCTGCCCTAGACCACTGGAGAACATATGCCAGTACTTCAAAAGTGGTTTAACATTCAGAAGAAAAGCATATTATTGTACGAGCTGAAGTTCTATATTATTTATAGTCAATATCAGCCATCCAATTATGGTGAAGTGATTTGTAGTTTCTTTACACTGAATTTCAAGAATTAACTCTTTTGTACCTTTCTTACTGGAGGTTTTACAATGAAGTCTTCATATGCATCTTCTGGTTTCACCGTTGTGAAGTTTTCATGTAAAATAGCAATTTTCTTTTCATTGTCCCAACCGGCAGGTCTACAGGAAAAAAAAGTTTTAGGGCAAGGTTTGCTTTTTTAGCCTCAAAAGATTATTGGCACAGCGCATGCACATTTAAGCAAGTAATCTTATTACCATACTAGTGTATTTCCTCTGTAACAGTTTTATGTCATTAAGAGGTCATTGCACAGTCCTCACTCTGAAAACACAGGCTATGCTTACCAAGATGTTGAGATGGCATAATCATTCTGGGTAAATAGCCACTATGCTTTTTTAAGCTAATGTTGAACACAAGAGTGTTAGACTATAATAAACCTAGGGACTGAGCACTAAAACAACGTAAGTACAATTTTTTTTTCTTAAAACCAAGACAGTACCTGCTGGAGAACCAGTCTAAATAGTGTTTCCAACTTCCTTCCAGCATGCTAATGTGACTATTAGATATCAGATTCTTTACAAATTTACTTCATTTTGCTCCTAAAATTAAACAACCCTTTCAATTAATTATCTTTAGCCCTGTTTACGTATGGAAAATAGTACAAGTAAATGATGCAAATTATTCCTTTTTTGTGAAATATGGTTTTGGTAGGCAGACTTCTAACCAGATATTGAAGTAATTCACAGAATGAGACAATTCGGGGGGGGGAGATCTATAGATCTAATGATGAATTGTTTATGTGGGAAGAATTTTTCATTCTACTTTAACAAATTTAAATTCCACACATTAAAACAGAATATTTCACATCCAAATTGCGATTTTATTTTCTGTTGAAGAATTAAATGCACTAAAGCTTGGGGTGTACAAGTTTCACTTGTGTTCATAAGGAAATACAACATTTCAGTGATAAGGGCGTCAGACAGAAACAAAAAGTTTGAAAAATATATTTCTTACATCAACTTACATAAAAACTGCATCCTTTTCTACCACTAAGGCAGGTGTGGTAAAGTGAAAACCATATGTTTTATGTACAATGTACTTATACAACAAGTCAAGGTTCTTTTCTTCCTTAACTGATGTATAAATCAAGGCAGCTCCATCTAATTACTTCATTTAAGGAAAACTATAAAGTACAGTACTTAAACATTAAATTCAACTGAAATAATATTTGAAGTTTGCTATTGAGAAATAGCCAAAATTTTCAGAGTAGGGTGCTACTAGCTCAATTTTTAGAGGTCAATGGAAACTGTAGGTGTTCAGCACCTTTGGGAGGGAGGGAAAAAGAGGATGAGACTCATGTCACTTAGGGAACAGATTCAGCTTTTAAAATGTTGGCAATATAGACACCAGAAAGCTGTTTATTTATATATATATATATATATATATAAAGTCATAGGCTGCAAGTTTAGTATGGAAATCCACGTTCCGGGAGAAAGAGCAGTGTGGTGCATCTCAAAACTGAAGTCCCTTGCCAAGGAATATCTAGATCAACTGTATGGCTTCAGGAAAAAAAAAAAAAAAACTTGACAAATTTCAATATATTTTCATAACTACACTCCAAATACTATATATTAAGTTACTAAATACCAGAAGTTATTTTGAGATGCAGTTTCTCCTTAGGTTATTTTATTTTCCTCATACACTATAATAAAATACATTTCCTATCTTCCAGATTTTATTCTGCCACTATCCTCAGATTAGGAAAGGATACACTGTAAGCAGAATCTACGAATGTGTGACTGAATGAAGTCAAAGTGTTCTTCTCTGTAGTCATGTTCCTTCTCTAGTACACTCACTGCATCACACTGGAGGAAAAAAAAAAAAAAAGCAAAGCTGCTTAACACTTCCTTGCATATAACCTGCATTTTCTTCAAGTAGAAATATACAGTAGAATCTCAGAGTTATGAACACCTTGAGAATGGAGCCACTCTGACATGTTTGTAACTGAACAAAACGTTATGGTTGTTCTTTCAAAAGTTTACAACTGAACATTGACTTAATAAAGTTTGAAACTTTACTATGCAGAAGAAAAATGCTGCTTTTAGCCCTCTTAATTTAAATGAAACAAGCAAAGAAACCATTTCCTTACCTTGTCTAATCTTTTTTTTTTTTTTTTTAAACTTTCCCTTTACTTTTTAGGAGTTTATGTTTAGCCCAGTATTGTACTGTATTTGTGTGTATGGATTTTATTTATTTTTTTGGTCTCAGGGCTGCCTGATTGCGTACTTCCGGTTCCAAATGTGGTGCTTGGTTGACCAGTCAGTTTGTAACTCTGGTGTTCGTAACTCTGAGGTTCTACTGTACACATCTTCCCTTGTATCAGCATTCAATTCATACTTTTTGCTGGGGAAACCACACTAATTAACCAATGGGTAAAATGCTCACAAGCTACCAAAGACAAAAAGTGCCTTCATTAAAAGTTAAAGCCGCAACAAATATCCATTCTTTATAACTAGAAATTGAGTTGATGCCACAAATGTGTATTTTTGAAATGTTATTTTCATTAAGTCATTAGTTGCTAAACACCTTCTTATGTGGTAACTCAGGTAACTCATGTGACTGTATGATGTACAAAGATAACTTGAAAGTAGCCTTCTCAATTGACTCTTTTTTACATTAGAAATTCAGATCTCATCTACCACCCACAGACAATTTAAGGAAAGATTGAGATACTATGCAAGTGAAATCTGATGGAAAAAGGAAGCATTTATTTCAAATGCCTCAAAACACTTGGAGAATATTTTTTTTTTTGATAAACATAACATTTGTCCTTTTTCAATTAAGGATGGAGGAAGTCCACATTTTAGACCTCTAATATGTCCTTCAGCCAAACTGCAAAGACTAGACTGATCTTTCTCAATCCTTCTATGGTAAAAAGAAAAAGTGTTTTAGATTTTTAATTTTAAGTCTAGTTTATACACCAAAAGTTTAAAAAAAAAAAGTTTTTCTTCTCTAAATCCAGAGCTTTCACTTTCAGCTTGCAAACATCTGCGTCAAACATATCTTCTAAAAGGAAAAGTAACTAACCTTTCTAGTAAACTCAAGTTCAAACTCACCTTTGTACAAACCACCAGCACAGGGATCCCAAGATTGTGAGTCAGAACATTCTCTCCAAGTGGCAAAGTAACATTTTCATCTTCTTGGCCAGATGATGAAGGACCTCTTCTCTGTGGTGATCCTTGGTAGCCTTCTTCCGGTTCCACATACTCCTGGAATTCCTTTATAACTATGAAAAAAGATCTTTGTAAGGTGACAGAAGGGAACACAGTCTTAAAATTTGTATTAAAGTGAAAGTTTCAGATAATCCTATGTTTATGAGAGCAGCTGGGACATTTTCTCAACAACCTTTTTAAGGTGACGCATGAATTGAGAACAGAATCTGAGCTTCAAGAAATTGTACAATTTCTCTTGAGCCAAATAAAAAATAAGATTTTGGAATTTGGCTATTACTAGCTTTCAGCTTTTGAATCCAAAGCACATCTGCAATTTAAATATAAGGGCCAACATTTTCAGGAGTGTTTAGTGATTCTCGGTGCTTCAATTTTTAGGCACTCAACTAGACAGACTGTGGAAGTTTGATTTTCAGAAAGTGCTCAGCACTTATCCTCTGAAAATTAGGATCCTTTAGGATGTCTCAACTTAAAATTCAACTTTTCTAAGCATCAAACCTCTTAGAAATGAATATGAAAGTTTGCAAACCCAGATTTACTTAATTTTATTTCTGTATCAAGCTATCAAATAGAAGCACTTAATAACCCTGCTAATGTAGCACTTTGCAAAAAACAAGTTATAGTATAAGGTTTTGTGGCTGTTCACTTAAAAAAGTTGGCATACATAACAAGGTCTCACCACTGACTGAAATATAATAATAATAATCCTTCCATTATATCAGTGGTCCCCAAACTCTTTATGTTGCCCCTCCCCCACCTATAATGGAATCTGTCTGGGCCCCCTCAAGAGCCATGAACGTGAGTGGGGCTGGGAGCCCCAGCTGGGGTCGCAGCCAGGAGTGGAGTCATGGCGGGGAGCAGGGCCAGAGCGGAGCGGGGCTGGGTGGTGCTCCCTCCCCACCCCCTGTGGGGGTTGGCCCGGGCCCCACTGCACCCCCCCCCGAACCTCTGTGCCCCCCTAGGGGGATGCACCCCACAGTTGCGCCCCACTGCATTATATTATCATGGTACTCCTCTGAGCATGTAAGGAACCATGGTAATATAAAGTATGTAAGGACAAGTATTACATGAAATTCTGTACATTAGCTAATGTTTTATTAAAGGAAAGTGATATTGTTCCCCTTTATTGTTGAAAGTAGTGGTGCTTCTCATCTCTAAAGCAAGTAGTGCTATCACCACCAAACAGTGCACTATGCTGTTTTGGGGGATTAAAATCATGCAATATCAAATAAGCTTCCATGCCACGGAACAATCCAACCACTTGAAGTGAACTCTGAAATTATATTTATGGATAACTTGGACAACATGAAGATATTGAGCTCTATGTTTTGTATTTACAGGGGGAGCCACTGGAAACATGAAAATAATCATAATCTTAGCGGTAAAAAAGGAGAATTAATGTGACCGTTGATACTCAAATCTAGAAACAGTAAAAAAAAAACAAAAAAAAAAACAAACAAAAAAAAAAACATTGAGATCACAAATCTAAAGTACACGTGCATAAAATTTAAAGAAAATTAGATGCACAACTACTCAAACAAGTGATTTCTAATTTGATATTTTAGGGGCCTTGCTGAACAAAAACTTTGTTTCTGAAAAGTGGTTTCAGGCTCAGAAAAGCTACACATTCAATTCAGGGTACTGAAGGTTTAATCACAACATAAAAAAAAAAAGAAATCTAGAAGTTAAGAGCTGAACACAGAAGTAGCACTCAAAGCAAACAAACTTTGTAGTATTTTTAAGTGTGCACTGACAGAAGCATCAAGAATAAAAGGGCTGTTCTGGCAGTTCAGGCCAAAAAGCCCCACATGATTTCTTTCTGTGCCTTACATCAGACAGTTCACTGTAACTTACAGCAAAACTTGTATTCACTACAAGCCTACTAAAAGAGTTACCATCTATAACTGCAAGCAAATGCTATTTAGCCACACCCTTTGGAGACACATTCTGCAAAAAAGCTTAAACAACAAGTACAGAAAACACCAAATTAAACAGCCACTCCTAGTTTACAAAGCAATTCATTTTTTTGCTGTTATTGTCTCTTACAGGAAGTCAAACACTATCTGCACACTGAATGCATGATTATATTCAAGGCTATTTTTAGTATGTGGCACATGAAATCTAAATCATCTGGAAAGGCCTCCATTTATGTAGCAGAGCTGCAATGAATTATGTAGAAAAATGAGATTTGGCAAAGATCGTGGTTCTGAAGACTTTTTTGAAACTGAGTATTAAAATAATTCAAAAATGCAAAATGAAAATACTTGACTCATGCAATAAAGCAATTCCAATTGATATTCTGAGCTTTGTGAAGTGGAAAACCTTTGAAGAGGTAATAAACCAATGCTCTCAAAACAAAACCACCATAAGCTTCTCAAGAAGAAGGGTGCCCTCCATGACTGAAGAAGTTGTGGTAGGAAGACCAAGGAACGAGGACCCCAACACTACACCGTTTGCTACCACCATGCATCCTGGATAGCAGGGGAAGAGGGAAGGGAAACAGTCCACTACTTACTTTCAAGGTGACATATTGAGTTTTTCAGCCACCAATTCCAATTATCACCATTAACTGAACTGGGGGCTAAGAGAAATTCAGAAATAAAACTTTATTCAAAAGCTATTAACTCCCCCCTCCATTTAAACATTAGAGATTCGAGACAGATCTCCCAGCAGAAAACTAACATCCCCAAGTGCATTTTGCTATTTAGAGGATCTTCCATACTGCACTGCTATTTGAAGAACAGTTATTTTTGTTCCAAACTAAAGTGAAACCCTCTCACGTGCACGTGGAGGTGACAGCAATACTGGTATCAAGGAAAGACTACTTTTTTGCACCTTTGCGATCAAACCACATGGAACTTTAAATTCCAATACAAGTATGGAAAGCACCACAAACACTACGTACAGAATATACAGGAGTATTACGTATATTTACACGCACAAGTATAGAGGAAGTCATTTATTCCAAAGCATTTAACAGGGATAAAGACCAAAAAATATGCATCTCATTATACCACTGAATAATCAGTTCACGGTTTCTCTCATGAGGGAAATGTGAAGTGATGTAATCCTTCATGAACACAAACATATTTTTGTGACTAAAAGGATTCCTTTCTTCCGCACATAATCTTATACTATTGGTAGGTTTAAACCATGATGGGGTAACTTGACAATCACCATAAATATATTTTATACTGTTTTGTGCTGAGTTTAAAATATTGGTAACAAATCAAAGCTATCAGTGATAATCTGCTAGGTCAAGGGTGGCCAACCTGTAGCTCTGGAGCCATATGAAGCTCTTCAGAAGTTAATATGCGGCTCCTTGTATAGGTGCCAACTTTCCAATGTGCTGGGGGTGCTCACTATGCACACTCTGCCACAGGCCCTGCCCCCACTCCACCCCTTCCTGCCCCCTCCCGAGCCTGCAGTGCCCTCACTCCACCCCCCTTCCCCCAGAGCCTCCTGCATGCCACAAAACAGCTGATTGGGAGGTGCAGGGAGACATTGATCGGTGGGGCTGACAGTGGGTGGGAGGTGCTGGGAGCAGGGTAGGTGAGCTGATGGGGGGGCTGCTGACGAATTACTGTGGCTCTCTGGCAATGTACCTTGGTAAATTCTGTCTCCTTCTCAGCTCAGGTTGGCCACCCCACTGCTATGTCACAGGTTCTCAAACTTCATTGCACTGAGACCCCCTTCTGACAACAAAAATTACTACACGACCCCAGGAGGAGGGACCGAACCTTAAGCCCGCCCAAGCCCCGCCGCCCCAGGGGAGGGGGTCAAAACCCAAGGGCTTCAGCCCCAGGCAGAAGGCCTGTAACCTGAACTCCGCCACGCAGGACTGAAGCCCTTTGGCTTCAGCTTCAGCCCCAGGCCCCAGCAAGTCTAATGCCAGCCCTGGTGACTCCATTAAAACAGAACTGGGACCCACTCTGGGGTCTCAACCCAGAGTTTGAGAATCGCTGTGCTAGGTTGTGTCCACATAGTAATAGAAAGAGTTTTCTTTACAAAAGAGTGGATTTATCAAAAATCTTCAAATATGAAAAAGCCGAAGCCTTTCAAGATACCAAATGATTTCTATTACACTAATAAAAGCCACTGAATAGAAGCAATATGGACCCTCAGGGCTGAGTTAGTAATTATAATAAAAAATCTGCACTAAGAGGTTTGGAGGGCCCAAGCCTG
Organism: Chelonia mydas; assembly: GCF_015237465.2. NCBI lineage: Eukaryota > Metazoa > Chordata > Testudines > Cheloniidae > Chelonia > Chelonia mydas. The sequence continues at coordinate 25,154,123 of NC_051252.2, read as the reverse complement.
CAGAGGGTGTCCAGCACTTAATTCCCAAATGCCTTTGTAGGATTAGGCACTGTGCAGTTATAAGTGGAGATGAACTGGTGTAAAAACTATTAAGAAGCTCAAAACTATTGGCTGTTAAACTTAGATATACTTTGTTTCTGAAATACCAATCTCTTAAATGAAACACTATCAGTTGCTTTGTACAGCTCAGATTTGTGAGCACCTGTTTGCCAAATTCTGGAGTCTTTGTTCCTTTGTTCCTTAAACTAAATGGTTTCTTTTTTTTTTAAATGCCAGAGATCAGCCCTTAAGAGCAAGCTGCATTCATATGAAACAGAAAAAACAAAATTTGTTTAAGAACATTTATTTCAGTTTCAATATACAAAGGAGTCCTTTAAGACAGCTTTAGATACACTTAGTCTTTGATGGATCAAACCACACTAGCAGAATAGTTTTTTCCGGTGGGGTATTAATTCTTTTGCAGACTCTGATAGGAGAGCATATACAAATCCAAAAAGTTAAAACAAAACAAAAAAACCCCGCAACAACAGAAGCAAATGTAAACATAGAAAAGCTTACTTGTAAATACTAAAAGAAAAGGAATACTAGTGGCACCTTAGAGACTAACCAATTTATTTGAGCATAAGCTTTCGTGAGCTACAGCTCACTTCATCGGATGCCACTAGTACTCCTTTTTTTTTTGCGAATACAGACTAACACAGCTGCTACTCTGAAAATTGTAAATACTACACATTTAAAAAAAAAGATTTTTACCCCCAGGGCATTAGTCGTAACTAAAAGTCAGTTGTACCTTGATATCTGAACAAAATACAACACTGTAAGAAGTTAGCAATGTATTGTATTAGGTACGCCTCCTTGAACACACACACTCACTATGGGATGTACAGCAATACCTACGAAGACTATCCCATTCCCCAAACAGTTTTGTGCCCTTCTCTGTACTTTTTCCATTTGCGTTTTTTTTAAGATGGAATGACAAGAACTGCATACAGTATTCAAGGTGTGGGCATATCATGGATTTATATAGTGGCATTATGGTATTTTATGTGTTATTATCTAGCCCTTTCCTAACTTTACGAACTGGGACCGCTAACAGGGAGTTTTGAAAGGGAGTTTGGAAGGGGAGTGGAAATGGGCGAGGTACACTTGCCATTCTTTAAAACTTTCAACTAAACTATAATCAAAACTTCTTGATTTAAACAAAAACCCTACCATTAACCTAGGTAGCTGTAGGAGAGAATGCAGGCAGAAGCCCAGCAGCAGAGTGGGGGCTATCCTGTTTATTGCACTCAGTGTAGCATGTATGATTACCTGCCCTGTGGGTGGGTGGCGTATGTGTGCATTTGGTGCAAGGAGCTCCTGGCTCTCAAAGACCGTGTACTGGGTTTGGAGGCCAGGGTGGCGGAACTGGAGGAGCTAAGGGAGGCAGAGAGGTATGTTGATGAGGCTTTCTGGGACACTGTAGATTTGTCCCACCTCCGGTTGGACAGCCCCTGTGCTGTTAAGGAGGATGAAAGGGCCAGAGAAGAACAGCAGTCAACAGGAACAGAGGGAAACCTTCCCATAGTTGGGAACCTCCTTCCAGATGATGCTGGGGTATTCACTCACACTGAGGTTACCTCTCCAGGGGAGGAAACTCCAGTCATTAGGAAAAGGCACGTGTTAGTAATGGGAGATTCGATCATTAGAAACATAGATAGCTGGGTTTGTGATGACCGGGAAAACCGTATGGTGACTTGCCTGCCTGGTGCGAAGAAATTGAGAAATTTAACAAGTCACCAGGACCAGATGGCACAAGTCACCAGGACCAGATGGCATTCACCCAAGAGTTCTGAAAGAACTCAGATGTGAAATTGCGGAACTATTAACTATGGTTTGTAACCTGTGCTTTAAATCAGATACTGTACCCAATGACTGGAAGATAGCTAATGTAACGCCAATATTTAAGAAGGGCTCTAGAGGTGATCCTGGCAATTACAGACCGGTAAGTCTCATGTCAGTACCAGGCAAAGTAGCTGAAACAACAGTAAAGAATAAAATTGTCAAACCACATAGAAGAACATAAATTGTTGGGCAAAAGTCAACATGGTTTCTGTAAAGGGAGATCATGTCTCACTAATCTATTAGAATTCTTTGAAGAGATCAACAAACATGTGGACAAGGGGGATCCAGTGGACACAGTGTACTTAGATTTCCAGAAAGCCTTTGACTAGGTCCCTCACCAAAGGCTCTTATGTAAATTAAATTGTCATGGGATAAGAGGGAAGATCCTTTCATGGACTGAGAACTGGTTAAAAGACAGGGAACAAAGGGTAGGAATAAATGGTAATTTTTCAGAATGGAGAGGGGTAACTAGAGGTATTCCCCAAGGGTCAGTCCTAGGACCAATCCTATTCAACTTATTCATAAATGATCTGGAGAAAGGGGTAAACAGTGAGGTGGCAAAGTTTGCAAATGATACTAACCTGCTCAAGATAGTTAAGACCAAAGCAGACTGTGAAGAACTTCAAAAAGATCTCACAAAACTAAGTGATTGGGCAACAAAATGGCAAATGAAATTTAATGTGGATAAACGTAAAGTAATGCACATTGGAAAAAATAACCCCAACTATACATACAATATGATGGGGGCTAATTTAGCTACAACTAATCAGGAGTAAGATCTTGGGAGTCATCGTGGATAGTTCTCTGAAGATGTCCACGCAGTGTGCAGCGGCAGTCGAAAAAGCAAATGGGATGTTATGAACTATTAAAAAAGGGATAGAGAATAAGACAGAGAATATCTTATTGCCCTTATATAAATCCATGGTACACTCACATCTTGAATATTGTGTACAGATGTGGTCCCCTCATATCAAAAAAGATATATTGGCATTAGAAAAGGTTCAGAAAAGGGCAACTAAAATGATTAGGGGTTTGGAACGGATCCCATATGAAGAGAGATTAAAGAGGCTAGGACTTTTCAGCTTGGAAAGGAGGAGACTAAGGGGGGATATGATAGAGGTATATAAAATCATGAGTGGTGTGGAGAAAGTGAATAAGGAAAAGTTATTTACTTGTTCCCATAATATAAGAACTAGGGGCAATCAAATGAAATTAACAGGTAGCAGGTTTAAAACAAGTAAAAGGAAGTTCTTCTTCATTCAGCGCACAGTCAACCTGTGGAACTCCTTGCCTGAGGAGGTTGTGAAGGCTAGGACTATAACAGGGTTTAAAAGAGAACTAGATAAATTCATGGAGGTTAAGTCCATTAATGGCTATTAGCCAGGATGGGTAAGGAATGGTGTCCCTAGCTTCTGTTTGTCAGAGGGTGGAGATGGATGGCAGGAGAGAGATCACTTGATCATTACCTGTTAGGTTCACTCCCTCTGGGGCACCTGGCATTGGTCATTGTCGGTAGACAGGATGCTGGGCTGGATGGACCTTTGGTCTGACCCATGATGGCATTCTTACGTTCTTATATCCCTAATATTCTGTTTGCTCGAAGTGTAACGGCAGCCAAAAAAGCTGATGTTTTAAGAAAATTATCCATAATGATTCCAAGATCTCTTTCTTGAGTGGTAACAGCTAATTTAGATCCAATCATTCTGTACGGATAGTTGAGGTTAAGTTTTCCAATGTGCATTACTTTGCATTTATCAACACTGAATTTCATCTGCCTTTGTAAAAAGAAAAGGAGTACTTGTGGCACCTTAGAGACTAACCAATTTATTTGAGCATAAGCTTAAATACTTAGTCTCTAAGGTGCAACAAGTACTCCTTTTCTTTTTGCGAATATAGACTAACACGGCTGTTACTCTGAAACCTGTCATCTGCCTTTGTGTTGCCCAGTCACCCAGTTTTGTGAGATCCCTCCGTAACTTGTCAGAATCAGCTTTGGACTTAAGTAGCTTGAGTAACTTTGTATCATCTGCAAACTTTGCCAACTCACTCTTTACCCCTTTTTCCAGATCTTTTATGAACACGCTGAACAGCACTGGTCCCAGTACAGATTCTTGGGGGATACTGCTATTTATCTCTCTCCATTGTGAAAACTGACCATTTATTCCTACCCATTGTTTCCTATCTTTTAGCCAGTTACTGATCCATGAGAGGACCTTCCCTCTTATCCCATGACCGCCTATTTTGCTTAAGAGCCTTTGGTGAGGGCCTTGTAAAAGGTTTTGTGAAAGTCCAAATACATTTAATCCACTGGATCATCCTTGACAACATGTTTGACACCATCAAAGAATTCTGACAGATCTATGAGGCATGATTTCCCTTTATAAATGCCATATTGACTCTTCCCCAACATATTACGTTCATCTATGTGTCTGATAATTCTGTTCTTTGCTACAGTTTCAATCAGTATGCCTGGTAATGAAGTTAGGCTTACTGGCCTGAAATTGCTAGGGTCACCTCTGGAGTCTTTTTTTCAAAATTGGCATCACATTAGCTATATGCTAGAGAGACTAGTTTAAGCAACAGGATACATACCACAGTCAGTAGTTCTGCAATTTCATATTTGGCCTCCTTCACAACTCTTGGATGAATACTATCTGGTACTTATTACCGTTTAATTTATCAATTTATTCCAAAACCTCCTCTACTGACACGTCAATAGGCTACAATTCCTCAGATTTGCCACCTAAAAAGAATGACTCAGATAGCAGAGACAGATGCAAAGAATATATTTAGCTGCTCCGCGATTGCCTTGTCTTTCCTGAGTGCTCCTTTAACACCTTGATTTTTCAGTGGCCCCACTGATTGTTTGGCAGGCTTCCTCCTTCTCACGTACTTAAAAAAAAAATTGCTGTTAGTTTGTGTCTTCTGCTTGTTGCCCTTCAAATTCTTTTTTGGCCTACCTAATTATACTTTATTTGCCAAAGTTTAAGTTCCTTTCTATTTTCCTCAGTAGGATTTGACTTCCCATTTTTACAAAAAATGTCTTTTTTGTCTCTGCCTCTTTTACTCTGTTTACTGCCAGGATGCCATTTCCCCCCCCACCCTTTTTTTTTTTAATTTACTTAGGGTATATATGTAGTTTGAGCCTATAGTTTCAATACTGAGAGCTGTTTCAACCTTGCTGAGATTGATCTGACTGTTACAAATCCTTGAAAAGATGTCAGAGAGAAGCTTCCACAAGCTGGGGGGATACAAATAATTTTATATTAAAAAAAATCTGATTTTTTAGTTACATTAAACTATTATTTTTTTAAATAAACCCACTTTAAATTAAATTTGAACTTTACAACTTAAGTCTTAAACTTACATTGTATTAAAATCATTTAAATTAAAAATAAAAAGAATATTAAGCACTACATTTGCTACTAAGTTTCAAATAAAGCTAGACCACTGAACTGTTTCAACTCGCTGGCTGAGCATCTGGAATCAGAGTTTGCTGACATGCTAAGCCAGCTTTTGACATCAGTAGTCATCTCTGAAGGTGTAAACAGAATAGTTTCTTTGTTTCAATTTATTGAACTAGTTCAGTTAAATGACTAATTCATTCAAAATTAAGAAACCAACTAAGAGTTGAAAAAGCAGGAAAGCTTATTTTCCTCTTTCAACCTGTGAACAAAAGCTACGTGTGAGTGGATGAGATCTACTAGTTACAAAGTCTCAAAGGATTTGGTAACCCAAAACAATCAGTTCAATTCCCTAACTATAGATACTTCTTCCTTTGTTAAATAAATCAGTTTTAAATGCAAAACATGTTTTGATAAACTTTTTTCTTACACACCTCTACCCCGATATAACGCTGTCCTCAGGAGCCAAAAAAATCTTACCGCGTTATAGGTGAAACCCCATTATATCGACCTTGCTATGATCCACCAGAGTGCGCAGCCTACCCCCCCCCCCCCCCAGCACTGCTTTACCGCATTATATCCGAATTCGTGTTATATCGGGGTAGAGGTGTGTGTGTGAGCATATATATATATATATATATATATATATATATATATACACACACACACACACACACACACACACACACACATACATACACCCCCCCCCCCCATATATGGTGATTTTTATAAAAAAAATAAAATGCTGTGGTGCATTTTTAACTGAATTTGAATTTCCACCCAAATGACGATGATGGAGTCTCACATCGATGTTAACATACAAGGATTCATCGAACACTTTTGGTGAACACGTATATGTGAGGTCAGACCAATGTGAGAACCACAATATGGTTACACGTGGGATAGACAAAATTGTCCATGACCGTTGCAGACGTTACAGTTCCATAGGCAGTGTGACAGCATTTCAAACGCAGAGTTGGCCTTGCCTATGTGATGGGTAACATTAACTGTGGCATTCTGTGACAGCACACTTGCTCGGTAGTAAAACTTCTCCATGGACTTGAGAGGACAGTGGTTAATCTTAAGAACTGGGTAGACATGCACATCCCCAGCACAGGTTGATACAGTACTTCAGTTTTCTTTAGGCTGATTGGTTGCATGAGCAAAGTAACCAGTTATAAATTGAATGAGCAACCAGAGTGCACAGTCACCAGCAAATAAAAGTTCCTTAACGAGTCAATCTGCCACTGTGCACATGAAAGCATTGAAGCTTGAACAACTTCCCATCAGTGTAGAACTTATAAATACTCCTCCAACAACACCACAAAATACATCCATAAGCACAGCCCCAAAAAAGGTGGAAAAGTGTGGGAGCGATAACAAAATCTTGTTTGCTGCCACTAGTGACCAGAAAGGGGTCTGATATCTTGCCATTTTCCACCATTCTGACCATCAACCCATTATGGAAGGACCAAATGACAGAAATAAACTTTGCAGGGCATCCAAAGATTAACAAAATGTTTCCAGAGTCCCTCACGATTTACAGAATCAAAAGGTTTAGCTAAATTGACTGAACATCATATAAAGAGCAGTTTTTCTCCTGGCACTTTTCCTGGAGCTGATGGAGTGGAGTAATGGTCGTTCATCATAGACTAGAGAAAATGTCATGTTTGTATCCTTCCTGGGTGTCAGAGCAGCCCTATCTAGAGTGCTGTTTCTTCAAATGGGGAAGAGACTGGAAAAAAATCCCTAAAAAATACTTGCTCCTCCCAAACCTTTTGTGCTAGCTGATTGAGGCTCATGGGGCATAGGCTAAGGGATGTTTAATTGCAGTGCAGACATAAAGGCTCGGGCTAGATCCCAGGCTCTAGGACACTGCAAGGTCTGAGCCTGAACATCTATAGCACCCCCTAGCCAAAGCTCCACAAGCTGGAGTCAGCTGGCATTGGCCAGGCAGAGGTTTTTCATTGTCGCATAGACATACCCTCAGAATGCCATACCTGACTGGTCATCCAACTTTTCTGCAATCTAAATATAAGGAAGATCCAAATAAATTTTGCAGCTTGGAATATTTGTATGCTCTGACAGAGGTGACAGAACTGAACACAGAACTTCTACACTCAGTAGAGTATTGGCATGATACAATACAGATATTGAGGCACTCAGTGAGACAAGACTTGCTGGTGAGTTGCAGCCAGAAGAAGTGGGTGCTTATTACATCTTTTATTGGACTTGCAGATCTGAGGATAAATGCAGGTGCTCTGGTGTGGGGTTTTGCCACTTGCTTTTTGATTGCCTGCAAAGAGTCACTGCCAAATGGTGTCAACGACAGAGCGATGCTTCTCCACGCTGGCCTTTGTGAAAGCTCACTATGCTCTTACCATCAACACATACGCTAAAAATGATCAATCCGGATGAGGATAAGGAGGACTTCTATCAAACCCCTGATAGCGTCATCACATCAGTCCCATGTAATAAGTTGACCACTCTAGGTGATTTCCATGCTAAGGTTGGTCGTGACTGCATCCTGGGGTGACGTGATAGGTTGTCATGGAGTTGGTAACAAGAGCTCTAATGGCTTGCTACTACTTTCCAAATGTACCAAGTACAACCTAGTCGTCACTAAGTGTTTCAACAGACCAAGTATAAGATGACCTGGACGCGCCTTAATTCAAAATAGTTACATTATTATATGGCAAAGAGAGCTCCATGATGTCCCCATATCAATACTTCAAGCCTTGAAAACTGAGACACTTAATTCCAACAACAACTCATGGAAGAATTTCCCTTAGTGACAGAAGCCTCAGTGGATGTAGAGCTAGCCTGGAAACATTTTTGGGACCTGACATATAATATGGCTGCTGAAGTTCTTTGCTTTGTTTAAAGGGAAACATCAGGACTACTTTGATGAGAATGACCCTGAAATATGTCAACTCTTGAACTCACTGCATGCTACCCAACAAGCCTACATAGTGGCCAAGGATTCAGTAGCTAGGAAGGCTGCATATCATTGAGCAAAACAGATGGTTCAGACCGAATTCAGCAAATGGAAATCCGGTGGTGGAGTGTGGCAGGGTACTGGCTGAGAAGCCTTTAATCAGCTCCTGCCACTCCAACCCCAACAAGGGGATGGAGTGGGGCTAGCTGAATACCTTGGTGCCTGCCTGGTAACTGGCCGCTCCTGCCAGTCTTATTAGTCCGGAGCTATAAAGGCTGTGCGGAAGCCAGAGAAAAGCGGAAGAGGAAAAGAGAAAGGTCAGGCACAGAAGGAAGTGGGAGCCTCCTAGTCTGTTGCTGGCCAGGCCTGTTGTAGGCAAAGTAGCTGTGAAGCCTGTATATAGCTGAGAATTGGTGGTGGGAAACCTTCTGAGAATACACCTTCATAGATTCCATTCAGAAGAGACCAATGCATTCACTGATTCTAGTCTGATTTCCTGTGTAATACAGGCAACAGAACTTCCCAAAAATAATTACTAGAGCATATCCTTTACTCCTGAGGGAATTCTGTGCCAAAAAATTAAAAATTCTGTGCACAATATTTTAAAATTCTGCAAAATTCTGCAAATTGTATTGGTCAATAAAGAAATGTGGCTCCAGCATGGCAGTGGAGAGCATAGGCCACCGGCTGCATTCAGGTGGGAGATCACCCTGAAGTCCCCACCTCCTGCAGTTCAGGGATTCAGCAGTGAGGCTGCATCTGATCCTGAGACAGTGCAAGGACTGGGCCTGCCCCAGAAACACCCTGGGGCCCTGCCCCTCTGCGCCAGGTGCACCAGGTGTGGGCGGCCAGGCTCAACTCAGCAGGATCCAAGTGTGGGGTGAGAGGTTTCTGTGTGGGGCAATCCGGGTGTGGGTGGCTCAGTGGGAGATCTGGATGTACAGGAGCTCGTGGGGGGGAGGGGGGAATTCCGGCTGCAGGGGCAACGGGACTCTGCAGGGGATCCAGGCGAAGGTGGTAGGGGCTCAGCAGGGAGGTCTGGGTATGGGGTCTTAGGGTGCTGGGGGGAGTGGGGCATGATAGGGTGGGGGTTCAGGTGCAGCTCGTTGGGGCATCAGTGGGGGGCTCAAAGAAGGGATCCAGGTGTAGTGGGGTAGGGCTTGTCAGAGTGAGCGTTTGATGGGCCTGCTTAACGGTGGAGCCCCAGCTGTTGCCAAGGGGGCGCCGCATGCCGGGCTCCTGCTTCCTTCCGCGATTCCCCTATCCCATTTTCTTCTCCATCCTCCTCCCCTCACTTCCACATTCCCCCCCGCCCTATTCCACCCCCCTTCCTTTCCCACTTCCTCCCTGCACCTTACCCAGCTCCACAGCAAGCACTCACTGTTGCACAGAAAACAGGAAGGTTCCTAGCTCACAGAAGGGGAGAACAACTGGCTCTAGGACCCAGGAGGTAGCGTTCAGCTGCAGAGTCAGCAGAGCCAAGAGGCAGCCTCTTTCAGCTGGACAGCTCTGTACTTACAGAAATGGGGAGGCATGTAACCCCCTGTACTCCCCCATGCCTTGCCTCTGTTTGGGGGGGCAACCCCCCGCAAACTACGCCATGGTTGCCCAGCCCCCCTAGCCCCGCGCAGCTTCCTTGCTCTTTTCTTCAGGGAAGCGCAGGAATTCTGTGGGCATGCAGTCCCACAGAATCTCCCCAGGAGCTTTCCTTCAGAAAAAACATTAACTCTTGATTTAAAAATAGTCAGTGATGGACAATCTACCACAACCATTGATAAGTTGCTCCAGTGGTTACTCACTCTCAATTTTAAGCCTTATTTCCAGTTTGAATTTCTCTAGCTTCAAGTTTCAGCCATTGGCTTGTGTTATACCTTTCTTTACTAGAGAGAAGAGCCTAGTATTAAATATTTGTTCCCCATGTAGGGATGTATAGACTGCAGCCAAGTCACCTTTTAGCCTTCTCTTTGTTAAGGTAAATAGATTAAGCACCCCGAGTCTATCACTATAAGGCATGTATTTTCGAATCCTTTAATTGTTCTCATGACTCTTCTCTGAACCCTCTCCAATTTATTAATATCCTTCTTGAATTATGGATACCAGAACTGAACACAGTATTCCAGCAGTGTTCACACCCATGCCAAATACAGAAGTAATACAATCCCTCTACTCCTATTCAAGATCTGCCCCATTTATTCATCCAAGGATTGCCAGCATTGCACCAGGAGCACACGTTCAGCTGAGTATCCACCATGACCCCAAACCATTTTCCTTGGACCTGGTCCACACTTAAAACTTAGGTTCACACAGCAGGTGATCAGGTCTGTGAAAAATCCACACCCTTGGGTGCCGTAGCTATGCCAACTTAACCCCCAACATAGACACAGCAAGGTCAATAAAAGAATGCTTCTGTCGACCTAACTACTGTTGCTTGGGAAGGTGAAGATGCTACAGCAATGGAAAATCCCCTTCTGTTGCTGTAGTCTGCGTCTTCATTACAGGCTTACAGAGGCATAACTCTGGAACCGTACCAGAGCACCAGTGGCATGGATGTGGCCTAGATAACTTTACTCTCCCATCCAGCTACAGAATAGTTCTCTTCTGAAGGCTGCATCTCACTCATATTGCTCTCTAGCTTGATGGCTTCATTACATGCTGTATTGTTTGAATTGCTGCTTACCTCCTTACTGGGGGTGGGAGATGGGCTTTCTCCAAGACTGACACCATTTGGTGGATCATCACATGAGTCTTCTGGCCTTATTTCCTAAGAATTCACTCCTATGCATCAGTCCTATTACACTATATCTTCTCATTTCAGTTGGAAATCTCTTAAAAATCTTTAAGAGCTTCCAGATACAGAATTACTGCCACACTTGGAAAAAAAAAAAAGCATTAAAACTATTTTCAGGACTCTAGCCTATGTAACACTGCATCCAACTCTAAACACCAAGCATCACTCCAGGTTTTTTAAACAAACATATGCACTAAGAAGACCCACAGTTTGGTGAAGATTTTAGCACTCTTTCATGTAGCAAACAACCCTGCCAATGACAACAACATTCTAGAATGAGAAATATATTTAAAGAGTTCCTCTGAGGATATTAGCCATATGAATATATCCTGAAGCTTTTTCAAACCAGGAATGTAGTTCTTTAGAAAGCACATTACAGGGAAACCACTAGCCTCAAAATGACAGTATGTTTTAGTGTACCCTTCCTCTCAACATCACACTTAAGACAGTGGTTGTTTATAGCCTACAAAATCCTATTAAAGCATTCTTTCACCTAGATCATAATCCAGTTTGACACTGGAATATACAACCACGGCTACCCAAACCTAAAGAACAGGCAAGAAGAAGTGAATTAGAGAAAGTATATATTTGTATTATATTTATGTACACATAGCTACATATGGAACAGTGAGTAGAGAGAGAGAAAAGTGTAAGTTTGCTCTAGTAGATTTTTTTTTAAAAAAGCTTGATGATATTTAAAGTTGGCTGATTAAATACTGATCTATTTCAATGAAAGCATGAAGGCTCAAATACAAGGCAACTTGAAATATTACATCCTTTACTCAAAGAGTGATTAACTCAGCTGGTATTCTAATAGTGAATACAAACAAAACCTGGAGAAGTTCTTTAAAAACTTGATAGAAAGTCCATTCATTTAACACCAGTGTTACAGTCAAAACTTGAAAGTTTACATTTAGCTATCTCCTGCTTTTAAGTACTGTGCATTGGGGAAGTAGTACAGCAAGACATGGTTTAAACAAACTGTCATTAAGATGCAAAAAGCCATTTAAGAAAAATCATACTGGACTTACATTTTTGTTCCATGTCTCTCATCTCTTCCGGGGGAATTCTCAGCTTATCAATGTGCTCACGTAAGACGCTCGCCCATTTTTGTAGAGATTCCATAACAGTCCATGGTCTAGACATATCTGCCACAAAGACTACTAAGGTCTCTTGTAGGTTTTCTGCAGAAACAGCAAACTTCAAGAGCCCTTTATGATACAGGTCTCCATCTAGAATCCAAACATTACAGCGAGTCTGATCTGAAAAGGAAAAGGGTCAATTATACCTCAAACTAACGTGCTTTTTGCTACAACCACATTAGTCCATCAGTAAGTAGCAAACCAACATGGTATTACAGTGCCAAATTTAAGATGAGCAGAAGTTAGCTACCAGCAAGTCTAGCCTGTTCGCATTTAACATGATGAGTGTATATGTACCGCCCATCCCTTAGGGGAAAAGAGCACCTACAAAGCAATTTGGCAATGTCCCTGTAGAATGAGTTGTTGTTTTCTGTAAGAATCTTGGTTTTAATTTACAAGCAAAGAGGTATGAACATCTGTATTCTCTTACTTTTCCTAAGTGCACATTTCATTTTTATAAAAGAATACTTTCTGCTTAGTGTGTTACAATCATTCACTTAATACATTATACAGCACTGCTGAATTTGGCATACGTATTCATACCTGGACACAAGTATGTCACGAGATCATTACAGTTGTGCGTATAATTAAGGCTTCACCGTGTTAGGTGCTAGTATCTTTAGTCAGAATCCTGCAAAGTACTGCAAGTCTAGCATGAGAGGTTAAAACACACATTTCTAATAAATTTGAAAATGCAGATATCAAAGTAACCAGTTTATGAACAAACCCAACTGGAATTGCAATATAATTTAACGCCCACTCTACCTATACATCTAATCTTTTATGCAAGCCAATATTCTGCCAAGAACACTGAAGTATCTAATATTAGCAATCATTGGTCTCTACTCTTGCAGCAAGATTTGTTTTCACGGCAATACTTATTTGCAACATGTGAGAATTTGAACTTTCTACTGAAGATCTGTATGTATTCTAAGTTCAGTAGATATTTTATGTCATGCGCCCCCCTTGAACCCCTAATGTAATCTGCCTGCGCCTCCCCAGCAGCTGCGGACTGGAGCCGAGGCTGTGGGCGGAGCCAAGGCTACGGGCGGGGCCAGAGCAGAGCTGGGGGCAGAGTGGTGCTCCCCCACCATCCCCTATGAGGGCTGGCTTGGGCCCCACCGCACTCTCTCAAAACATTTCCCCACACCCCCTTAGGGGGGCATGCCCCACAGTTTGGGACCATTGTTCTAAGATGACTTCACATTTTGTTTTTTAAAACTCAGCTGGTGCACGCTGCACTTTAAATAATCTAAAGTATAGCAAATGTGGCCATCCTCACATGTTTAAGCCAATGAATCACACACCTGAGACTTCATCAGGACACTTTAGAAAGATGAAGAGGATAAAAGACTGAGCACACGGAGAACATATACAGTTAAAAATATTAACCCTTTTTTAAATTGTGGCTCTAAAAATTAAGAACTCAGGAAACAGTCAGAAAGTTGATTTACTGCTTGACTTTGGTTCAGTTAAGTTATCCAAGTACCATCAACCCAGAACATAGGTCAACGGTTATGCTTTTAATTAGATTAAAGATGTCGTCTCCCATCTGTGCTTCCTAGTAGTATCCACTTACTTTAAACAAAAAGAAAAGGAGTACTTGTGGCACCTTAGAGACTAACCAATTTATCTGAGCATAAGCTTTCGTGAGCTACAGCTCACTTCATCGGATGCATTACTTAAGTGAGCTGTGGCTCACGAAAGCTTATGCTCAAATAAAATTTGTTTGTCTCTAAGGTGCCACAAGTACTCCTTTTCTTTTTGTGACTACAGACTAACACGGCTGCTACTCTGAAACCTTACTTTAAATAGTTACTCATCACAGTAACTGGTACTTAGGGAGCTTTGTTGCTGCATATTCCCACTTGAGAGATATACCTCCCCCAGACCCGATCACGCTTCTGGAACTTCTAGAAAGCAGTGCCCACTGGGGCCACAGAAGTACTCTCACAGCACTGAATGTTTGGAGCGGAAATTATAGAAAGGTCAAGCAGTCCTACTGCCTCAGTCCCTTCTGTTAAACCCAGAAGTCCTCTGAGAATACAGAGAGGAAGTCGGGGTGAGTAATGTTAAGCAACCATTTTCTATTTTTTAGAAGTGTCATCTGCATTTCCAGTTGTGGAAGTCTAGCAAATAGTACAAGCTCCAGGAAGGTGGGCGGAAAATTTTTAATCAAACATGAATGGCAAAATTACTTTTTGAAAGTTAAGATGACCAACTTGTTTTAGATACAAGTCGAGTGGTTTTGTATACATCCAGGTACACGCTTCCAGTTAGCAACCCCACAGAAACGTTTAAATCAATGCTGACTTAACTATGGTAGCGTGAGCTCTAAGACTCTTAATAATAAATCATGTCTCATTGCACAGCCTAATCCACTGAGCACATGCCTAAGAAGAAATGGCTTTATACTGATTCCAAATGGCTACACAGTCTTATTTATCTGCTAAATGCCTTAGTCCCATCCAAACAGCAGCTCAAAGCCACCTTAGCATCCAGTATATGGAGACTAGTTTACCTAAGTAAAATCAAGTTGCTGGGAAGAACACTAGAAGTCTAAATTGTGTCAAACTTGGACACCTTTTCAGTTTAATGAGAGATGAAAATGCAGGATAATTTATTCTGTGTTCAGTGGGATGATCAGTAGTAAAACTTGCAACTCATATTTCTTTATAAACAAGCAGTATAAAGAGCATTCTTGCCAGGATTTGAATAGTGTGTCTATCAACTTTATCACCGTCATGGCAACATCCCACCAGTCAGAACCTATTCTATGATAGGAAGAGGTTAACGAGATCTTTCAGGAAAGTTGTGACAATGAGATGACTGAATAAAGAATCAAACATTTAGCAGATCATACACTGAGATGCAGACAAGTACAACTTGTTAAGATAAAAGGAGGCAAATGGATTTAGGGTACAATAAATAAAAAATAAAATGATGCATGGAGACAGATTATGGAAACAGTTTTCAGGTAGTAGGATAACTGAGAAAACCATCTATGGTGAATTGTTACTCCAAAGGGGAAAAGGCTCTCTCTATTGCAGCTGAATCTCCTACATTTACATGTGGCTTATCAGGTCAGAAGGTAGTCAATCACCCATGAAGCGAAGCAGCTCCAAAATGGGATGCAAGACAAGATCGTCGTCCTGAGCTAGCAGCTCCAATGACACCAACAGGAGCCTCCATTTCTCCTGTGATGAGAGGTATGTGTACTAACAGCATCTGTCTCATGATGGAGCAACTAGCCCAGCCAGCACACATCTGTGATACAATCTTTCCCAGAATTTCTCTGCAGTTAAGACTACTAATCTCTGTTACAAACAGCAACGGAACCATAGAAGAATGGTCCTATTTTAACCATCTACCATGGTCAGAATCTGCTTATATTGCCCCTGCAGCATGAAGCAGTCTGATAGCATGCTCTTTCTCCATGTCATCTGTAGTGTAATACACTGTGCATCAATCCCACATAGCCTTTGTCTCCTACCACTTCACCGCTTGCTGATGTAATATTCTGCTGTCTTGTCCATTATCACTTAATAACGCTGCCTTTGATCAGTGGCAGAAAAGATTTTAAAAGCCACTTTATAAATAAATATGCTGTAACAGAGCTATGTGGAGCTCATCTTCCACACGTTCCACTGATTACATCAGCTTTTGACAATGTGCTCTCTTGCCTAGTTGAGATGTATTGGTGGTGATTACATAGCCAAGGAAAAGAAACTGAAATGAATTCCATCACAATCCCTAGGAACTCTCACCATTTGAGGGTCTGGTAAACTTTTAAAGGAATACAAGGCTTCCAGGTCATTCACATTGAGTGAATTTTGCTGACAACCAGTGTTCAGATGAGCTGAAGTGTTATGTATGTGGAAGAAACGACACTAGCTTCAGGTACAGGCTCATTGAACTTGGAGGATCCTCTTGCTTGCCAAGTGTCCCTGAACCTCTTTTATGGAATAAATCCCTGGCCAGTTATCCAAGAAAAGGACTACATGAATAACTTGGCATCCAGGACAGATGTCAGTCACTCCCAAGAATTGGTCAGAAATCTCTGATGTGGTAGAAAGGACAAAGGTAAGAATAACAGCTCCAAGGTAAGTGTCTAGGGCCTAACAATCTATAGCTATTCTACTTGAAGTTGCAAGAAAATGAACTAAATGCTCAAATGGGATTTTGGAGGGAGGGAAGAGAAAAGAAAAGGGTGAAAGAAGGAAAGTAAGAGTTTATCTGGCTTTGGACTCATGAGCAATCAAGTTTATCATCTTGCTTTTAAAGGCTAAATTAGGTAGGGAGGGAAGACGAGCCAGCTCTCTGCCCAACATATTTTGCATTTTCTTCCCAAGATTAAGACTCTTCTGGACCCAAAGTCTGGAAACCTGAAGATCCCAGATAATGGTCTCCAGAACCAAAGAAAGATGTAAAGGCCATTCTCTTCTTGCTTCAATTAAAGAGTTCCAGGGACCTACCGTTGACTTGGTGCCCTTCGTTTTCCTCCAGCGTCTTGTTGGTCTTGAGGAATCCTTTCTTTTGACACAGGCCTGAATCCCTGATAAAAGGCAGATGATCTGACTCAGACGTACCATCTTAGAAAAGATATTGATGCTACTGTATAAGTCAAAGTCTGAAACACCATAAGCTTCTCATTGGATGTTACTGAACACTGCATTCTTCTCACTCCCCAGTTCCTTTGCTCTCTTGTTCTGCTCCTCAGAAAGGCAGCCGACTAAAGAGGATGTCTCTCCAAAGAGGAAAGTGGTACTTTGCCAGGACCATAAGAGAGACTGAGGAGGGAGCAATCCCTTCCTGATAGTTGAAAGTACTGTTGCAGATCCCAAATTCCTTCCCATCTTCCTCTGAAGGAGGCAAGCAGTCAGGAATAATGGCCAACAGAAGAGGCAATACTGCAAATGTTAGTATCCATTTGGGTGGCAGAGAAGGCAGCAGCGAAGATAACATCTTCACTGCTTTGGGAAAGGCAGATGGGTAAGCTGCAGCAAGTTTTATGTCTGATTAATTATCTCCAGACCCCCAGGCGTAAGGAGGACCACCTCTCCCAGCAAGAGCATAGCCCATGGGTCAAATATAGTACGACAGTCTGAAGAATTCTTTAGCTGTCTCTGGATTCAAGGAGTATGACTCATCAGGCATCTTTGGCAAGGAAAGTACAGAGCCTCTGCTGACTATTGATGTGAGCATGAGGTGTGTCACTCCTATACACAAGCAGCAATGTGGCCAATGCACTTCCCACAAGGTCCTCTATTTTCAGGGGCAGAGGAGCAACACCATTAACACTTTCATCCAGAGAGCTCAAAGCATTTACAAACAATGGTTGATATCAATATTCCCACTTTATAGATAAGAACACTGAGGCACAGACAGGTAAAGTGACTTGTGCAAGACCAAACAGCAGCTCTGTGGCAGAACACCAAGCTCTCCTGACTTTCAGACCAGTGCTCTACTTCCTGGACCATGCTGACTCTTTTAGTTAACTTGTCTTTTGCCTCCAGTGTGCTGGAGAACAGTTGCAATGAAACGAGCAACAAGTTTTGGGAAGTGGGAGAGGAGGGAAAGAGGAAAGACAAGCCTCAGTTTGGAGAAAAGGAAATATTGGTTCTGTCAGTGGCTTAAGATCTCCTTTTCACTCACCTAACCATGCTTACTGGAATTTCTCCTTATGTAGACGATGGCAACAACCTAACCAAAGACACAAGATACAGAAGACTCTTACCTACATATAACTTAGTTTAAAAAGTTTTGGCTACAAAAAGAAGTTATGAAATCCATATTTAAGATCCTGGTTGCTCTTGGATGTGTTAAGAAACCTTCCTGTAGCTCAAGACTTCGTATGCACCTTTATTTGAGTGTAGGCAGGATGAATAATGTACTAGTAAAACAACATCAGCAAAACGTCATCCTGCAAATAAATGGATCCTCTGAGAACAAGTTGTTCTAATGTATTTTTCTTTAAAGAGCCCAGACTGTGAGAAGGGCAGAGAAAGACACAATACGCTACGCGTGAAATGCATTTTTCTTTTATGAGCCATATCAATTTCTTACAACGTATACAACAAGGGAATGCTGAACCAGCTACTTCACTGTAATCTAAAGATACACCAGGGACACCCATAATGATTATGAAAATGTGTCAACTACTCAATTGCAGCAAAAGACTACATGTAAAAGCATGTAACTTACCATCTCTGTCTTCATCGTGAATATTTAGGTACAAATATTCCAATCCTCTTCCTTTCTTGCTGTGCTCTGCTCCTTGTACTTTAGCCATAAGTGTTGTTTTACCTGAACCGTCATCACCTGCCAATCAGTTCGTACAGTAAAATATACATTCAGAAGTTTATTCGTTACTGGAAAGATTTTCTAAGCAAACTTAAGAGGTTAAAATTTTTTGTAAAGGGGTCTTGTGTTTCCCCCTTCCTCAAGTTTTGGGGCTAAATTTGTCAATTTATAGGTTGACAAGTGAGAAGAGCAGCTGCACTGTTCAAAAACATATTCCATTAGTTTGAATATAGAATCTAACAGCATGAGGCTAGACAGTCCACTAGTCTGGGGACAGGAACATCACATAAAATTCATGAGGTGCTATCTATAGCTTAAGATCAACTGATATATCTGATATGCCACCTCTTAATTCCCAGTATGAGCAAAGCCAGTTCCAGAGCAACTTTTCAAGTTCCACCCAACCTGGGGATCCCATACTTACTATATTGTGGCTGCCTGAAAGAAAAGATAAAAATTATGATCGCCCATGATGGGCCAATTCTACCCCAACAAAATGGCCTTGTGTACCCATTTAAAGTTATTTTAAAAACAAATTAAGTTAAACCAGTGCAAATGCAGATCTATATTTGCCCTGTTATATTGGGTTAGCTTGCACCTACACATTTACCAATGCAAGCTAAACTGATATAAGTCAGGTTTAAAGCCAAATTAAGTGCATCAATTCATGGTTTTGTCCATACAAAGTTTTGAACCAATGTCATTAAATCATTTTAACTCCGCCTCCTCCCCCACCCCAAAAAAACCTGTTTTGTGTGTCAACCATGCTTTATTATTTCTTAGAAATCATAGAAATTGCTCTCCACTGCTTGAAGATACTACTCACCAAAAACAAGAATGTTTTTGCCTGATGGTAATTTAGACCTGGACCGGGTGGAAACTTCACTCAGTATTGAGGACCTATGGGGACAGCACCACTTGTTAGTTTGCCAGTGGGGCACCCAAAAAGAAAGATCAGGTAAATGTCAGCTCCAAAGCCCTGATGAGCAGATATTTAAGCAGACCTGTCAAATGTCATCCATTCAGAAAAGATATCTACCAGCTATGAGATCTCTAAATAAAAAATATTAAAGACAAATACCTTGCTCGGATAATCTGAAAGGCAGCTACCAGAGCTGCTCACTTTTAGGACGTAGAATGTTGCAGTGTCTCAATGACACATTTAACAGCAAACCGTTTTTTTACAAACTTGAACCTCTAATGAAGAGGCCTCCTAATTGTAAGAAGGCCTAAAGCTGTGACTGCCTGACTGGTACTAACCTATGGTGAAGGCCTTACTCTGTCGCCTTTAACACCAGGAGATGAAATCTGACACATCACTTAGTGGTGAAAGCGAAGGGGTGGGAGACCACAGAGCATCCCCGGCTCTGCCATGATTTCCTATGTGACTACACGCAAGTCATTCTCCACACCCCATGTCCCCACCCAGGAAGTGCAGAAGCGACCTGTGGCCAGGGCTGCCGAGGGGCTGCAGTCCCTGAAATCCCTAGGGCGCAGGGAGAGTCCCGAGGGTCCCAGTCCAGGACAAAGCAGGTACGAGCCCACGCGCGGCGCCCAGATAGCCAGTTCCTCCTCCCACCCACCAGCACAGCGCAGGCCGCGCCACTGCGCCGCTTCCAAGCCGCGGGTCAGCTCCGGTTGGGGGGTGACAGGGGCCGGGGGGCCCAAGCTGCATTAGTCATCGAGAGCAGGCAGGCGGCAGGGCCGCGGCCAGGCTGCCACCCTGCTTCCCCGGGCGTCCGGGAGAGGACCCGGACCCGAACCCAGCCCCAGCCCCAGCCCGCCCCGACCCCCTGGGGAAACCGCAGCCCCGCCCGACACTCAGGAGCAGCCGAGGCCAGCCCCCGGCCCAGCTCACCACAGGTTCTGCCCTTCCTCCTCCTCGCTGGGGATCTCGGCGGCCCCGGCCGCCTCCGGCCCCAGCAACTTCTTCTCCGCCAGCACCGGCGCCATCTTGCCAACAGCAGCCACGGCCACCACAAAGAGTGACCTCACCCGGGCCCGCCGAGGACCCGCCTGACTGGGCCGTCCCGCCGCCGCCTCCCACCCGGGAGACACCGCGCCCGCTCCCCGCACAAACCCTCAGCACAGTCGCCTGACAGAGTCCTCAGGGCGGGGCCCGTGCAGAGCCCGTCCCCGGACCGCGCGCCGCTTCGGTCAGGCAGCCACGCGGGCAGCTATGAGCTCAGCGGCTGTGAAGAGCCACCGCCCCGTGTCCCAGGGAGCAGCGCCCCCTAGTGTCCGCAGGGCTCTCAGACAACTGGATGCCAAGTCCGAAAACAAAGCAATGGAATTCTGAGACATCCATCTTTATGGATCTTCATCCCTTTTTACTGTGCTCCTTACCACGGATTCTGCAATGTTGCTAAGGACGTGGGAAATCAGTGGTTCTTAGGCTTTTCCTTGCCCCAGTTGTCGCTGGTGAATAAGTGCTGGAAGAGGCCACTTACTTCTGCTCACCCTAACGTCCAGTTGCTGAAGAGGAGTGAGGTTGAGAGGAGGAGTTTTGCTTTTTCTCTCCCCAGTCCTTGCTCTGAGCAGCTAGGTGAGAAAGAAGAAGTTACTCACCTTGTGCAGTAACAATGGTTCTTCAAGATGTGTGTCCCTACGGATGCTCCACTGTAGGTGCGTCTGCGTCCCCATGCTGCTGATTGGAGAGCTTCGGTAGCAGTGTCCATTGGGCCTGCACATGTGCCGTCTCTCCTCATGCTGTGCCATGAGGCTAGCCAGCATGCAGTTCTTAACTCCTTTTCTACCAGAGTTGTAAATGAGAACTCCAAAGTAGAGGGGAGACAGGCAGGTTGTGTAGCACCCATAGGGACATACATCTCGAAGAACCATTATTACTCCACACGGTGAAAGAGGAGGTTACCTTAGGAATGAACTTTGGATGTGGCCTGAGTGTAACCTCGTCTGGGAAGAATACTATGTAAAGGGGATGTGCCATCAGAGACCCTATGCTTCTAGCCGAGGTAATTGCTAACAGAAAGGCAGACAGGTGACACAGATTCGAACATAGATTCGAAGGGGGGGCCTTATCAGCCTTTTCAGTACCAGCTTTAGGTCCCACAAGGGGTAGGAAGTCGAGGTTGAGGGAAGAGGTTTGTTATACCCTTAAGGAACCTTTTGATAATTGGGTGTGATAGTACTGAGTACTCCTCTATGGGTTGGTGAAATGCTGTGATGGGTGCTAGGTGTACCCTGAGAGAGCTCAGGGATAACCCAGATTTTTTAAGGGTCAGGGCATATTCCAGAATATGTGGGAGAGTTGCTGACACTGGAGAGATTGGTTGGGATGTGCACCAAATCTGAAACCTGGACCACTTCTGCAGATAAGTGCATCACATGAAGGGCTTTCTACTGTGCAACAGAACTTCTTGTACTTCCCTTGAGCATGAGCTTTCTACGTGCTGGAGTCATGCTTTGAGGCGGAGAATCCCCACGTTGGGATGTACGGTACGCCCTTTGTCCTGTGAGAGGAGGTGCAGAGTGGTCAAAAGGAAGATCGTTGGGCACATCACGAGCTGCATCAGGTAAGGGTATCAGGTCTGTCTTGGCCAAATAGCAATCAGGATTACGTGAGCTCCGTCCCTCTTTATCTTTAGCAGGACCTGCACAGAAGAGGAAACAGAGGAAAGGCGTAAAGGTCTTTGTCCCAGAGGGAAAAGAAAGCATCGCCCAGAAAGTGCTGTCCCATCCCTGCCTTGGAGTAGTATCATGGACACTTCTGATTCCGGTAAGTGGCGAACAGGTCTGTGGAAGGTGTTCCCCACTGTGAGAACAAGTTGTGAAGTACTGTCAGGTGCATCTCCCTCTCATGGTTGTGTGGGAATTTGCAACTGAGCTTGTCGGCTATCGAGTTCTGCGGGCCTGGGAGGTAAGCCGCAGACAAGGTGACATTGTGAGAGATGCACCAGTTCCATAGCTTCATCATTTATGCACATAGGGAGGGCGACCTGGCCCCTCCTTGGAGGTTGATGTAGTACATTGAGGCTATGTTGCCAGCTATGATCTTCATATGTGATCCTGCTATCAGTAGAAGGAAATGAGTGCAGGCATTCCTGACCGCTCTCAATTTGAGGAGATTGATGTGTAGTGATATCTCCACAGGTGACCATTTGCCTTGTGTTCTGAGTCCGTTTAAATGCGTGCCCATCCTATGAGTGATGCCTGGGTGGTAAGGAGCAACGATGGTGACGCCTGCAAGAAGGGAATCCCTTTGCACGCTATGGCTGGGTTCTTCCACCAATCCACGGAGTGTTTGACCTGTATCAGCAATACCGTGAGGTGTGGGTGCCAGATTGTGGTCTCGGTGCCAGCAGTTGCAGAGGATATCAAGCGAGATGGTGATCATTTTCAGCTATCCCTGAGGGGACCTCCCACTCTCTTTTTTGACCTGTGAGAGGAGTCCCCAGATGGTTTCTTTGACCCACTATCCTTCAAAGTTGAAGGTTGAGGGGGGAGACTCACACCTGTTTGAGGACTGGGGTAGGAGAGCTACCGCCATAAAGATGATTTTTTGGCGAAGCTTTCTGTCCTTGCAGGATCTTTGGCAGAGCTGCTGGCAGAGGAAGCACTTCTGCTGGATATAGCCCTCACCAAGGCAGCAGATGCACTGGTAGTGCTTGTCCGTGATCAGGATCTCCTTACTGCAAGTGCAACACTTCCTGAAGCCTGAAGAGCTGAGCATACTCTTGTCTGGGGGTTCCCCCCGACTGAGAGTTGACCAAAGTCCTTTCTTCTTTTTTTCCCTCCTGGCAATGGCCAAATAAACAGTAAAATGGGGAAAAGAAACAAAAGAGGCTTCAAAGGAAGCTAAAAATGTGCAATTGTAAAAGAGTTAACAATCCGCAAATGGACAGCTAAATCTCTGTCTCTAACCAGGGGTGGTTGAGAAGGAACTGAGGTCTGTTAGCCTCCGCGTGCTGGCTAGCCTCCTGGTGTAGCAGAAGAAGAGACTGCGCATGTGTAGGCCCAATGGACACTGCTACCGAACTTCTCCGATCAGCAGCATAGGGACTCAGACACACCTACAGTGGAGCACCCAGAGGGACACTACTTGAAGAAGAATATTGATGTGGCCAGCAATAATACTGACTATTACTGTGAATGTGGGAGGAGAAAGGAGGTTTATAGATAAAATCCTGGGCCATAGTTACCAAGGGAGTGGTGCAAGCAGGAATATTGTCCACACCTTTGCTTACTGGTCATGGCCACAGCCATGGTTCTTCTTCTAGAGGGGTAAGGGTGGGGTGCCAGGAACTAAAAGACCAATATGTAGGTATATGAGGCTTCAAACGGTATCCTGGAGGAAGCGTACAAAACAGCTAAAGGCACTTGATGGAAACAGTTTCTGTGTTTTCCTGTTGGCAGCTGGTGAGACATTGATTTCAGGGTGGGATAGAGGCTAGAAGGAGGCCCTAGTGTGTGATATCCCATACACTGCAGGAGTTCTGTGAGAACTGTCTGAGAACCTTTTTCAATCACTAGTCACTTGAAGTCTTGATGATAGCATCCTCACTGCAATACTATATAAATGTATCCTTTCTCCTCTCTGAGAGATTAAGCTGTTTGACTTAACAGAGTCAAGAAAATAGAATAACTTTCTCATAGAAATTTTAAAAAGTAAACAAGGAAACTAAATCATGCCAAACCAATCAAATTTCCTTCTTTGATGGGGTTACAGGCCTAGTGGATGTGGGAGAGGAGTAGACATATCTTGATTTTAGTAAGGCTTTGGACACAAACCTACATGACATTCTCATAAGCAAACAAGATAAACGTCATCTAGATGAATTTCTATAAGGTGGATACACAATTTGTTGAATGACTGTTCAACAATTATCAATGGTTCAGTATGAAACTGGAGTCCCACAGGGGTGAGTCCTGCATCACTATTCAATATTTTCATCAATGGCTTGGATAATAGAGTGGAGAGTATGATTATAAAATTTACAGATGGGAGAGGTTGTATGCACTTTGGAGAACAGGAGTAGAATTCAAAATGGCTTTGACAAATTGGAGAATTGATCTGAGTTCAACAAGATGACATTCAATAAAGACAAGTGCAAAGTACTTCACTTAGGAAGGAAAAATCAAATGCAAAACTGTAAATGGGGAATAACTGGCTAGACAGTAGTACTTGCTGAAAAGAATCTGGAGGTTATAGTGCAGGGGTAGGCAACCTATGGCACATGTACCAAAGGCGGCACGGGAGCTGATTTTCAGTGACACTCACACTGCCCAGGTCCTGGCCACCGGTCCGGGGGGGCTCTGCATTTTAATTTAATTTTAAATGAAGCTTCTTAAACATTTTAAAATCCATATTTACTTTATATACAACAATAGTTTAGTTATATATTAAAGACTTATAGAAAGAGACCTTCTAAAAACGTTAAAATGTATTACTGGCACGCGAAACCTTAAATTAGAGTGAATAAATGAAGACTCAGCACACCGCTTCAGAAAGGTTGCCGACCCCTGTTATAGTGGATCACAAATTGAATGAGTTATCAATGTTATACAGTTGCAAAAAGGATAATATTCTGGTGTGTATGAACAGGAGTGTTGTACATAAGACACAGGAGGTAACTGTCCTGGTCTACTCCGCACTGGTGAGACCTCAGGTGGCATACTGTGTCCAATTCTGGATGCCAAGCATATCATTATAACAAGTGGAAGAATGGGGTTTTCTCTCCATTACAGGAAAACACTTTCCATTTATTTGCATGTTAGGTACAAGTTGTGTGATCATGGTTATAAATTATTTCATACTGTAATTTTAAACCTATAAAATGTACATAATATTTTGAAACACTGGGGTAGGGAGAGGAGGAACTATTGTGTTGGTGCTTAATGAAAAAATTAAAAATTTATTTGATTTAAACTAGACGTACAGCTCATTTACTCATCTTCCCAAATAGCTGCACTGAAGAGGACACCATTGTCCTTGGATCAAATTAGTGGCAAAGTTTATCATTTAATATTATGTTGGTGAAGTAATGTTAGTTTCTAGTCACTTCAAGACTTTAAATCTCACTAATGTAATTCCCATTTCTATGTGTGAGAAGAAGAGAGGGATGTTTAAATATTTGTCTTCTTCAGCCATTAGTCTGCATTAGAAGCATGTTATTATTGTGATCCCCTGACAGTGTAATTCTTTCCCCTCTTCATATATACTAATTGTAGCCTAATCAATTCTCATATGACAGATGAGGTTTCTCCACTTGCAGTTTATTTGGGTAGGGGCTCAATCTTTAATAGATCAGTAAGAAAGAAGCCTGACAAGAGTCTCCTTAAAAAGCGACAAATTCTGCCCTCATATGTATGCCACTCCCAGTGAGTAACTTTGTCTCTGATCGGCCCTGATCTAAGTGCTTAACCTTACTAGCATGAGCAAGGATGTCGGAACAATTTGTGTAGTGGGGATGCGGAGAGCCATTGAACCAAACTGTAAACACTGTGTATGATGGAATCCATTTCAAGCCAGGGGGTGCAGCAGTACCCCAGCACCTATGAGCATGAGGGAGCACCACTGAGCAGAGTATTAATAGTAGTAAAGTTAAGCGTCTTCATAAGTGTATGCAAGACCTGGGTCTTTGAGGGTATGTCTCTCAAAGAACACCTTTTGTAAGTTTTTGAAGAAAGATGCTTATGATACATCGATTCACCTGATATAAAACAGTTACTGTATATTATACAGAGCTAAAAACACAACAGCTACAAATGTTAAAATACCTATTGAGGATTTTTTAAAGACTTTTTGCAGCAGAAAACCAAGTGTAATTTTCAGTTACAGAATTCCCTCCTTCCCCCCATTAACGATGTGTTAGTGCAGTATTAAGAAAACTGCACACCGAATAAGAAGAAACCTCTGTTAACTAACTATAGAATATTGACATTACTTGCATGTTAAAGTTAATGATATCAGAGCCTCTACATAATTTGAACTAGAAAATAAAAATGAAATATTAAACTTATCAATGCAAAATGAGGTTACTAATACTTCCAAAGCATTCTATAAATATGACATAATCAGAGCAAATAGTGGGTCTACTCAGATTTCTGAATGTCATATGGTAACCTGTTCAATTGTAAGCAGAAGTCAAATTTGATAGTAGTTGCATTCTAATAATTTAGTGTAACATTGAATGTTTACATGGTACTCTGGACAGCTCCTCAGCCAATGCTAACAGACAAGGACTATTATAGCTCAACTCACCAGGGACACACCTAATCTTCTGTACAAAAAGTTCTGACCTTCTCTTCAGCTCTCTATGTAGAACAATCTAAACAATATATTAATTTTACTAATTTACTTCAATTTTGCTAATTATTAGTATAAGACTTTCTCAACAGTCACTGTAAATGCTTATACACTTAGTGGTGCCCATTTATATGGTTAGTCTTTTGTGGCATAAATTTAAACAGCTCTGAAATAGGACTCTTGCATGCAACAAAAGATACATTACAAAGCGTGTCTAACCCACAACCTTATCTCTTTCTCTAAACCTCCCATCTGTTGTTTCTAGACTCTGTAGGGTGTAGAACTCTGCTACATTTGTTGCTCTGACTTCCTTGCAGCTAATTTATTTTTTTACATGCAATGGTTTTATTAGCTTCTGTAATTTTAAAAAAGTTTTTCCTTGAGTATTTAGGCTAGTTTTTCACACTGCTGAAAGTTTCCATTGACTTAATCAATTCCTTCAATACACAGAACCTTATACACATTAAAGTTTACGTACATCATTTGGAATTAAAGCATAAATTAGTTGGGGACCTGGTGTCACTATTCATAATTTTGCAGCAAAAATGCATCTATAGTAGAACCTCAGAGTTATGGAAACCTTGGGAATGGAGGTTATCTGTAACTCTGAAATGTTCCGTAACTCTGAAAAAGAGGTTATGGACTTCAGCCACATGGGGGGTTGGGGCTGCAGTCACTGGGTGGGGGGCGGGGAAGAGTTGGGGCTTCTAACCCTTGGGGTGCCAGGGCTCCAGGTAGGGGGCTCAGGGCTTCTGCCCTTTGGGAGCACCAGGACTCAGCACTTTAGACCTGGGGGGAGTCCTGGGGCTTGGGGCTTCAGCCCCACAGTTCTGCTCCCAGTTTCAGTGCTACGCAGGGCACCGGAGCTCAGAGCTCCCCATGGCTCCACTCCTGGCTTCAGGGGAAGAGGGTGTGTCAGGGCTTGGGCCTTTAGCTACGGGGGAATCGTTGGGGCTGAAACTGATGCTCCCCTTGTAGCTAAAGCCCAGAGCCTTGGCGTCCCCATGGGGCTGAAGCCAGGAACAGAGCTGCATGGCTGAAGCCCCAGCACTCCTCCACAGTCTAAAGCCCTGAGTCCCTGTGCTCCCAAGGGTCAGAAGCCCTGAGGGCGTCCCTCCAGCCTGGAGTCTTAATCCCTCCCCCACCCTGCGGCTGCAGCCCCCAACCCCCTGTGGCTGAAGCTCTGGGCCTTGGGGCTAAAGTCCCAAGGCAGTACAGTATTTGCTGCTTCTTTTTTTTTTTTTTCAGTCTGCGCTGCTGCCTGATTGAGGACTTCCAGTTTCACATGGTATCCAGTTGACTGGTAAATCCATAACTCTGGTGTTCATATCTTTGAGGTTCTACCAGGGGCGTAGCCACGCGTGGGCCATGGCCCATCCACTTAGCATGCAGGCCTACCCAAATCTGAGCAGAGGTGTAGTGCTGCCACAGTGGCCCGGAGCATCACTTGGGCACGTGAAATCCAGGACTGAGCTATGTGCCTGTCCTTCAGAAAGCTATGCTCCGGCAGCTCTGCCTTGCCATTTTCTGAGCCACCCCATACATGTGCCCAGCTGAGCAGGTGAAGCCCTGTGTCTGCGGGCACCAGGGCTAGGAAGAGGGCCTGGGGTTAGGGGAGAAGCTGAGCTAGCACAGTCTGTCATTACCTGCCCACCCGAAAGTTGGGCCACCAACTTTCCACTCCTAGCTATGCTACTGAGTTCTACTATATTAACAAATTTGTCATTGTTAAGGAATACACCATTTTATAGCTGTGAAGGGGTTGACTCACTGCTAGCACCTCCTTGTGGCCATGCCTGGATTAGCAGCTCTCTTCCCATTGGGGAGATCCTGCTGATGGTTGCCCCACCTCTGCAGTGGTCTGCATCTTCCTGTGACTCGGCCCTCCGGCCAGGTCACTTTAAAGTCTCTTCCTTTCCAGGGTAATCCATGAACAAAAAGAAAGGGGAATTAATGCAAATAAACAGAGCTCATAGGAAATAGAGGGGAATTATTCCCTCTCAAGGGAATCAGAATCTGGCTCTCCCTTCTCTCAGGGAAGGGCCATTGGGGAGCACTCATTTGAGAAGCTCCTACCTTCAGTCAGCCCTTTCCTCAGGAGTTGAGGATCTGTTCTCTTACTGGTTGTGCCAACGGGTAAGCTTCTTTGCTTCTCTTTTCAGCTCCTCCTCTAGCCTATGCATGTGCATGTATTGCAGGCATGGTATGAAGCTGCCTGATCCTAGAGCCATTCTTTAGTCCCTTGTTGTCCAGAGTGGGGTTGGTATACCCCATCACAATAGCCTGCTATTCTTGGCCTGCCTGAAGTCTAGTACTGCATTATATAAGATCACAACAAGCATGGCTGCT
Organism: Chelonia mydas; assembly: GCF_015237465.2. Classification (NCBI taxonomy): domain Eukaryota; kingdom Metazoa; phylum Chordata; order Testudines; family Cheloniidae; genus Chelonia; species Chelonia mydas. The sequence goes on along the minus strand of NC_051252.2, from coordinate 25,125,049 downwards.
TAAGTCGAACACTAAATTATTTACTCTTATTGATCTGTGACATCTTACATGTGACTGTCAGCACAATATTACAGAAAAGGACTTATTCTCCTGTTGTATGAGTAACCTAATTGACATCAGTGGAGTTACTGTTCCAGAGCCTCTGCTGGTGCAAATGAGCATAGCATAATGGATCATTGTATTTACGAAGTTAAAGAATTTAGACTCAACACACACAATTAGTTTAGTGATAACAGTCATGCTAATGGGCATATGGAAAGTGGATTAAACTGGGACAAGCATACATGTAGCAAGAGTTTCTTTCGAGTCAATTTAAAATATTGGCCTCGAAGTTCCCTCGGGAAGAGGACTAGTCACAGTGCACTAAGTGTATGTAATTATTTGCAGGATGTGGGCAGAAATTGAAGTTGCTAAATGGGATATTAGGTAACTGTCACACTCTCTTTGGGGTTCTCAACATTGAGGATGGAATTTGAAAATAAACTGTCATACATTGTAGGTACTCTTCTATATCGAACTACTTGATTTTATGTAATGACAAGTTCTACCAAAATACTACTACAGAGAAAGTAAATTTATTTTCCTAGGGAAGCATAATGTATTGTTAGATGTATTATCTGCTGTTCAGCTGTGGTATGGATGGCTTTATTCATGTGCAGTTCTAGCTCTAGCATCAGATTTTATGTCAGAGTGAATGAAATACAAGATACACTTAAACCCACGTCACATCTTGGTATTAAAAACCTCATCCTTTTTTAAACAGTTAGATAAATGTGGATCCTATTCATTCTTCTTTCTTGTTCAGATGATCAAAGAATTAGTAATTACTGAGGGTATGTCTACACTGAATTAGAAACCCACAACTGGCCTACACCAGCTGACTAGGGGTCATGCTAAAAGGCTTTTTAATGGAGATTTAGACATTGAGACTTGGGCAGGAGCCTAGGTTCTAGGACTCTGTGAGGTGATAGGGTCTGAGCCCAGGCTGCAGCCTGAGCCTGAACATCTACAATGTAATTAAAAAGCCCCTTAGCCCAAGCCAGCTGCAGGTGTCTAATTGCAGTGCAGACATACCCAAAGTGACTTACTAGCTGATGCACCACCTGGTGGCTTGGTGCAGTGTTATAGGGCTTTCACTTTATGTAGACCCACTAGCTGGTCATTCAGGTCTGCTGCTAGCCCACCTCGTCTTGTGATTCAGCACTCTGGCCAGGTCATGTTTAGTCTCACCTCTTTCAGGGAAAACCAGAGTTCAATGCAAGAACACTGCCATGACTCTACATCAGGTCATCAGCCCAGATCCAAGTTCAGTAATCCTTCTGATCCTTGTATCGGGCGTCTTTATGCTAGCCTCTGTGGTGAGGCAGTACAGGAACCCAGTCCCTCCCTCCACCCTGGATTCCAAGCTGAGGGAGCCTGTAACAAGGGGTTGTTTGTCTCATCAGATCTCTTGCTTCTTCTGTGGACTGCTTCCTGTGTCACCCCACCTTCTCCTCAGGGGGTTTGTATTGTTGGCAGGGATCTGCTTTAGGGCTAGACCTCTAGTCCAAGGTGACAAAGGAAAGAAAACTAAATTAACAGAAATAAAGACTAGCACCAGCCCTTCTGTCCTGCAAGGGTCCTTCGACCACTGTTTGCAGGACCTCCATATTTGCAGGAAACCTAAGATAGCTTGGCTCTCTGGTTTGCTTATTTCTGGGAGTTGAGAGTGAGACCTCAGTCCAGCCTCCCAGAGCTGGGGCCTTCTGATCAGGGCTTCTCCTGGCATTCCCAACACTATTACTACCATGTCTAAGGGCAATACAAGAACACTAGCTTAAAGTACCCACTGCTCTTCAGAGTAAAGGAAGAATGGCTACTCACACACAAAAATGGAAATTGAATGAACATCCAAAACAGAATTAGTTTGATAGTAAGCTCCTAAAGACAGGGTCCATAACTGAGCTTTATAAAGGACTGCATATAAGTAATGTTCTAAAAATAAAAATGGCTACATCCTGCTTTCCTATTCATTCTGGTATAGATGTACATGATAATTGGGCTCCTTCAACTTTAGTAGCTTTCAATATTAGTTCTATATACACACACAACAGGGTAGTTTGTGATAAAAATCACACTTAAGCATTTTAAATGTGCATTCCGGAGTACTAAACCCAAGTGCAATAACATCTATAAGTATGGTATAAAATAGAGAAAAAGGTAGAAATGGCTGTATGTTAAAGAATGATGTGCTCTTGTTCCATCTCAGGGACAGTGGAATGGAAAAAAGCAAGAAAATAAAAACAGAGCCAACAAAAATATTTTAAAATGTATCAGTATGTGGCATCAATTTAGCAATGTTAAACTTTTATACAAAAATGAAAGAGGATAAAATGATCTGTAATATAGTTTTAGCAAGTGAGATATTTAAAGAAAGTGCAAATATTCCAGTTAAGCACTGGAAGGTCAAGTTAAATATTGCATGCAAATAGTTTTGGGTGTGCCTCTGTAGTAAAGTTAAAGCATTTTCATTTTAGTGGTATACATTTTATTTAATGAATGTACATTAGCATTCTGAAAATACCTATCAAAATACATTTCACTTAAGTCTACACAAGAGCCTAGCCCTGTATAAATAAAATAAAAATAAAACAATAAAAAATCTGAAATGAAATATGTAGAGTGCATATTAACAGTACCTAACTCTTTTACACTATAATTCTGTCCTTTAAACTTCCAAATTCTTTAGCAGAATACAAAATATTTTAGAAAGATGTTACAGATCTTCTTTATTTTCATTCCTCTGTAAAATTTAAAAAAAAATAGTAAATATCAAAACAAACTGGTATTTTCATACACTAAATTGTGATACAAGATCTAGTACATATTCTATAACAGGGTTAAGAGGAAGAATATCTGATAGTTGTTCGAAACATGCTACAAATATTTAGCTAATCAATTAAAATCCTTCATACCCCTGCATAAGGGGTAAATAAAAATCATCTTCATTTTACAGATAGAGAAAACTAATATACACAGAGAAACTTGCCCCAGGCGAAACAAGTCATTGTCAGAGAGAAATTAGAACTCAGGAATTCCTAGCTAGTCAGTATGTTGGACTATCCTAGGGATCTTGGGTGAGCTTTTCACTCATTCTGGCCTTTGTATTCTGAGTAATAGGGCTGGAATGACACTAAGGAGCTCTAAAAGTCCTAGATGTAGTTCTCTCCCTGCAGAGGGCTTGGAGAAGACAGTCACAGCGAGCAACAGGCTGCTCCAGCTTAGGCAGCCTACTAGGGCTGCTTTAGTTACAAGAGGGAGCAGCCAGAACTGAGAGGGCACAAAAGGTGGTTTACAGGCACTTTAGCCCTTTTGCCCCCAGGCTGCAACTTCTGTGACGTGCCTCAAAGGCACAGCACAAAATCTCACACTTTTGTGGTTTCACAGCAAAACTGAAAATGCAATTAGAGGTTACAATTCAAATCAGTTTTTAACTTTAACATAAAGAGACTATTCGAAAATTAAATTTCCCTTACATGTATCTGTAACTTGCGGTATTTTTTAGCAAGATCAACATTTGTCCGTCCTTTCTGAAATGGGTAGGACCACAAAATTGAATTCCAGTGATGGCCCATTTTCCTTACGCCACTTAAAAGATAGTTTACTTCTTCTGTTGTAAAATCTTTCCGGATTCTTCGTTTATTCTTTTTTAAAGCTCTTGCATGTGTGTCCAATGAAAGACTTTCAGTCCTCTGTAAGTATTTATTTTGACTTATTTAAAAATTATGTAAAACTACATAGCATTGAAGTGGAAAAGATAATATAAGTCATTAAGAATACCATTTAACATAATTCTTAAATGTTAGTTCTGATATTATAGAGGCCTACAGAACAACAGAAGGAGAGGTTACTTATCCTGTACGATAACTGTACCCCATGCACTTTTGAGCACAGATTTGGTAGCTGTACCTGGTCTGCCCTGTGCACCTTTGAGCAGAGATTTGGTAGCTGCACCTGGTCTGCACATACACCCTAACTATTCTTGTGCCCTGTACCAAGGATATATAGGGCAGTGTTGAGTGAACCACCCCTCAGTTCCTTCTCTACCACGAAGTCCCTTCAAGACAAGACTCTGATGCAAAGGAAAAGGAGGGCGGGTAATGGAGCATCCACAGGGATATTAATCAAAGAATTCTAGTTACTATACAGGGTAAGTAATCTCTCCTTCAAGTTATGTCTCTGTGGGTTCACTTCAGCTGATTCCTAAGCAGTACTCCCTGAAGGAGGAGGAAGCTTCAGAATCTGGTCTAAGACGGCGTGCAGAACTGCAGTACAAAGATAGCATCCGTCCTGGAGGCATGCACTAAGGCATAGTGTTTTGAGAAGGTGTGAACCAAAGCCTCAGCTTTGCATATTTTTGTAATGGGCACAGTCTTCAACATGAAAATGGAAGTAGGTTGAGATCTGGTGGTAAGGCTATAACCCTAGGAACAGGGTGATTAGCAGCCTCATAACAAGAGAGGATACAACTGGAAAGTCTTTGGGTGGAAACAGGTATCCCTTTAACTCTGGCAGCAAAAGAGACAAACAATCTGGGAGGGGTCCTAAAGGATTTGGTCCCGTCCAGATAAAAGGCCAACACACCTCTAATGACTAAGGTGTGGAGGGCAGCTTCCCCATGATTAGATGAGAAGGGCCCTGGGAAAACTGATTTCACAGATTGCACAGAAATTGCTAAATTAGCCCTATATTGTGATTTTTCCAATAAAGGGGAGATGGAAGTGAGAATCTGTACCTGGTCTCATGTTTGGTGAGGCTCATAGCCCTCCTGAACTGCTGCCTTGACAGCAGAATAGCCAATGCGTGTGTGGTGTCTCCCAGAGACCTTACCTCCTTAGGCTCTGTGATTCACTGCCTATTAATGAAACCAGAGGCAGGGGGCAGAAACTGTGGCAGGGAGATGATTCTGAAGAGCCTAGTCTAAAGCGGCTGTGGCTGCCCTGTCCTATCCTCCCTGCTCTGACCACATTGACCTGCCTAGCGTGCCCCCTCACGGGGGGAGCAGTCAAGCCCTAGCTGCCCCATCCTGACTCAACCACGTGTCAGCCCCAGCCCCCCACTCTGTGACCACAGGGACCAGGTACTGGGCAGAAGAGGAGACCCAGAGGTGGTTAAAGGAGAGTGAAGGGCTTAAAAAAAAATTAGTACTAAATACATCCCTAGTATAAGTGGGTGTAACTGCACTGACAATCAATGGAGATGCACCTGTTTACACTAGGGTTCAACTTGGTCATTCATCCTGGTGCTGGGTTCCTGTTACAAGTGACTACACTAATAACAATAAAGATATTTTTAAAAACCACAGAGGTGTTGACTTTATTTTGGATTTTTATGCAAATATGTGAGGGTATTATCTGGCCTCATAACTTACCTCATCTTCATCAAATGAATATTTATTTTTCTCATTCAAGACTTGATATTCTGTGTTGTGTGTTTCTTTGACTGTTTGTTTCTTCAAGTGTGTGTCTTGGTCTGTTTGGAGAGCTGTGGAGTTATGAACAAGGCCATCTGTATGTTAATTTAAACTAATTGAAATCTAAGATAGAACTGAATGTGGTAATGTAAAGCAGCAGTTCTTCTTACAAAAGTTAAAGTGTGAATGTTCACTCATTTTATAAATTCTAATACTCAAATAATATTAAAGTAGCTTTTCTCCAGCATTAAGGCTACATCAATGTCACTGATGCATTAAATATCAGTGACATTGGGGTTATATCTTAGGTGCAGTAGAAGTAACTAACCAACAGATGACAGAAGACCATGCTCACAAGTCAACATCTTTAGTTATTAAAGTTGGAAGATAATAGTATATATCATTTTAAATTCTCATACCTTGATCTCCAGTGATGAGCACAGATTTGTTAATCACAGCCAATTGCAATGCACTCAACCAGAGACAGAGTAAAACTGATTTTACAACTTCCTGAATTCTGTGATAAATTTTATGGTAATACTCACTTTTTGTGTATGTAGGCATTAAGTTATATTTTTCTCGGAAATTAATATTTTTCTTGAGGTTGTCATCTATATTTGAAATACTACTTTGGGTTTTCTTCATAGGAGTCAAACAAATACCTTTTAAAACACAACAAACAAGGTAATGATTTAGGAACCAAAATTCAAGGGAAGACCCTCTTCCCAGCTATATTATTAATGTATAATATAGCTGGACTAGAAGAATGTGCCAGGCAGGAAACCTTTACCTTCCAGATGCCATGTCATATCAATCTAAAGGAGTTGGTAACTTGAAAATAGACTGTAATTTGGAAAAAGGTTATGCTGGCCGGCCAATCTCTCTGGAAAAAAATGATAACCAATTTTGGAATCTGGAGAATAAATGAACCAATTAGCTAGTAACTTGGTATCAGCAATTTGTTAATTTGGACACTAATATAAACCCAAGATTTTAAAAAGTAAGAGCCTAAAGTTATGTTCTTAAGCAAGTGGCCTGATTTTCAAAAGCACTGAGCACTCATTGACTTCAGTGGGTATTGCTGCATCCTCAGTAAATTTGAAAATCAGGGCACTTCTTTAGGAGCTTAAATATGGATTTTGGAGCATAACTTCAGCCTATTTTTAAACTATGGTCATTAATAATACAAAACAGTGTCAGTCACTAGCACTGTATGGATATGGTTGGTGCTGTGTACCACAATCACTTCATTTTAATTGAGAATCCCTCGTGAATTATCTTAAAAGTAGAAATATGAGATTTCTCATATTTTATGGGGTAAAGTGACACACTGATCCACAATGATTAGACTGAAATTTATTAGAGAGAGATTATGAACTGAGTTTAGAGGCTGAGATATGGGCTGGGAGTTTCAATCCAATTCTTAGTGCAGATTAGGGCTGTCAATTAATCCTAGTTAACTCATGCGATCAAAAAAAATTAATCGTGATTAATTGCAGTTTTAATCACACTGTTGAATAATAGAATGCCTATTGAAATTTCTTAAATATTTTGGATGTTTTTCTACATTTTCATATATTGATTTCAATTACAACACAGAATACAGGGTGTATATTATTTTTTTTACAAGTATTTGCACTGTAAAATGATAAAAGAAATAGTATTTTTCAATTCACCTCATACAAATACTGTAGTGCAATCTCTTTGTTGTGAAAGTGCAACTTACAAATGTAGGGTTTTTTGTTACATAACTGCACTCAAAAACAAAACAATGTAAAACTTCAGAGCCTCCAACTCCAGTCAGTCCTACTTCTTGTTCAGCCAATCGCGAAGACAAACAAGTATTTTTACATTTATGGGATATAATGCTGCCTGCTTCTTATTTACAATGTCACCAGAAAGCGAGAACAGGCATTTGCATGGCATTTTTGTAGCTGGCACTGCAAGGTATTTATGTGCCAGATATGCTAAACATTCGTACGCCCCTTTGTGCTTCGGCCACCATTTCAGATGATGTGCTTCCATACTAATGATGCTCGTTACAAAAAATAATGTATTAACTAAATTTGTGACTGAACTCCTTTGGGGAGAATTGTATGTCTCCTGCTCTGTTTTACCTGCATTCTGCCATACGTTTCATGTTATAGCAGTCTCGGATTATGACCCAGCACATCTTGCTCATTTAAGAACACTTTTACCGCAGATTTGACAAAACGCAAAGAAGGTACCAATGTGAAGTTTCTAAAGATAGCTACAGCACTCGACCCATGATTTAAGAATCTGAAGTGCCTTCCAAAATCTGAGAGGGACGGGGTGTGGAGCATGCTTTCAGAAGTCTTAGAAGAACAACACTCCGATGCAAAAACTAGAAAACGCAAACCACCAAAAAAGAAAATCAACCTTCTGCTGATGGCATCTGACTCAGATGATGAAAATGAACATGCGTCAGTGCACACTGCTTTGGATGACAGAACCTGTCATCAGCATGGACGCATGTCCCCTGGAATGGTGGGTGAAGCATGAAGGGTCATATGAATCTTTAGCGCATCTGGCACGTAAACTTCTTGCTATGTTGACTACAACAGTGCCATGAGAATGCCTGTTCTCACTTTCAGGTGACCCTGTAAACAAGAAACGGGCAGCATTATCTCCTGAAAATGTAAACAAACTTATTTGTCTGACCAATGGGCTGAACAAGAAATAGGATGGAGTAGCCTTGCAGGCTTTAAAATTTTACATTGTTTTATTTTTGAACACAGGTTTTCTTTTGTACATAATTCTACATTTGTAAGTTCAACTTTCATGATAAAGAGATTGCACAACAGTACTTTTATTAGGTGAATTGAAAAATACTGTTTCTTTTGTTTTTTTACAGTGCAAATATTTGTAATAAAAATAAATATAAAGTGAGCACTGTACACTTTGTATTCTGTGTTGTAATTGAAATCAATATATTTGAAAAGTAGAAAACATCAAAAAATATTTAAATAAATGGTATTCTATTATTGTTTAACAGTGCGATTAATGATTGATTTTGTGGTATTTGCTGTAAATTTCTGATTATTACACTGTCACTGATCCTATGAATTGTGTCACACTGTACAGTAACAAGTGGGTGCTTCCAGAACTACTAGACACTCTGCAACATATTTTCTGTGTTCTTAAAATGCACGCATCATGCACCTGCCCTGACCAGCCAACACACGTCGGTGAAGCATCTCTGGTGATCTGCCAACAATGACATAACTCCCTTCTCATTCTGAAAGTTGTTGGTACATGTCAGGTTTATGCAAATTAGTGGGAGGCAGTTTCAGGGGTAACTGCTGCTGTCCTGCACTGTGCCTGTACTGTGAATGGGTAGAAGACTTCAGCCCTCCTAGGTTATCAGGCTGAAGTTTTTCATTTCTTAGGTCACTAAATTCCCTTTTTTGCATTTAATATTTACAATACAATGCTTTTGCTCCAGGAAAAGTGCTTTGAAAATACTGTATATTCCTTTACCAGTATATTCCTTACTTAATTCACAATTGTGAATATGTATAGACAAGGTCTGCAAGAATACTCTGATCTTTTGTAATCTGTCAATGTGCATTTCAACAAAACTGGCATGATTCTCCTCTCACATCAGTGGAAATCAGGAGCAAATCCACTGAAGTCAATAGCTTCGTCTACATTACTGTTTTCAGAGTAGCAGCCGTGTTAGTCTGTATTCGCAAAAAGAAAAGGAGTACTTGTGGCACCTTAGAGATTAGTCTCTAAGGTGCCACAAGTACTCCTTTTCTGTCTACGTTACAGTTAGGGTGATGTATGCTGCCTTATGTTGACCTAGTTGTGCATGTGTCTATACTTAAATTTGTCTCCCACTAATGAAAGTGCCCGGTTACAGTGATGGAGTAACACCACCTCCCCAAGTGGCGTTGAGCCCGGGCAAATGTACTGACGTTGACAAAGTGTGAGTGTAGACACTGTTTTACTTATGTCGACCCTAAGAGTCCTCCCCCTTTGCTTCACAGATATTATGCAGGACACAGCTGTCAGGTGTAACCATTGGAATGTTTTTTTCACTGAGATCCAATCTTGTGAGTAAACAATGCCAGTGTCCCTTCAACCTACTAAACCACATTCAGCTGCACCTACAGGTAGATGAATCCTTTGATGGTGATGTCGAGGTGGCTGGTGTACAGCTTCATGAGTCAGGGACCAAGGGTCCCCCAGGATCACTACAGTCATTTCAGTATTACCAATGGTAGTCTCCCCGTCAGGAAAGAAAGGTCCTGCTTGTAGCTTTCTGTGTTCAACCTGACCCTGATGTTTTGGGGCCTGTTAGGAATTGTGTGCTGCTTGATGTATATCTATGAATAAACACTCAATGCACCTACTGATTCTGTGGTGTTTGCTGTAAATATCTGATTATTACATGGTCACTGATCCTATGAGTTGTGTCACACTGTACAGTAACAAATGGGTACTTTCAGAACTACTAGGCACTCTGCAGTATATTTTCTGTGTTCTTAAAATGCACGCATCATGCACCTTCCCTGACCAGCCAACACACATGTCAGTGAAGCATCCCTGGTGATCTGCCAACAACGGCATAACCATAGAAAAGTAGCCCTTTCTGTCTATGTACTCTGTAGCAAAGTGCCAAAATAGGGAGATGCGTGCCCTCTATTGCTCTACTTCCACCACAGTTCGGGAGCCCCATTTCTGCAAATCCATCCACTATCTCCTGCTAATAAAAGCAAAAATGCCTACAATGACTATTTCTCTTGTTTTCTGCTACACAGAAATGAGATACTGTCTTATTATTTATTATTGAAGTGGCATAGTTATGTTTAATATTGTAGAGTGCCCAGAGGAATGAAGTCTTGCATGGGTATGTCTACACAGCACCTGGAAGCAAGCCTCCAAGCCAGGATCCACAGACTTGTGTTAGTGGCACTCATACTAACATGCTAAATATAACTGGGTAGCCGTTGCTTTTACATTGTGGCTCAGGCTGGAGCTCAGGCTCTTAAGGTGGGAAGGCTTCAGAGCCAGAGCTCCAGCCAGAGCCAGAACATAAAAACATCTACGTGGCTGTTTTTAGCATATTAACACAAGCCCTGATACAACGTGTCTGGATCTGGGCTGGGACGCTTACGTAGAAATGCCCCTTGTGTATACGTGCAATAGAATTACTCATATAATAAGTAGTTTTTCCATAAGCCCCAGTTGCAGGACTGGGCCCTTACTTTGGAAATTTTCCTGCGGATTTTTTCTGCTCTTGAAGGTTGACGACTCTGTATTCAGTCTTCCTTTCTTAGCTGGGGTCAACAGTATTTCTGGAAAGCACAGGACAAATGTTTTATCATCATCGTAAATGCTAGCAGTTAAAAACTTTCATTCTAAAAATCCAGTTTCTTTTCTTTTTTTTTCAGTAGAAAGCTACATGTATTTGAGGATGTACTTTCCCTCACACACCATCTTGATCAAGAGTTATAAGCCTCTCACATCCTTGAGGAAGTGATACTGGTATGAGAAAGGGCTTGTTGTGCTGTCATGCACTCATTCAATCTTTCCTAATGGTAGAAGGCAGGAGCTTACTAATTCTGGCTAAGAGGACAGACAGCCTCATCCAAATTCATAATGAGGATATACAGCCAATTACCAAGGAACACACAAGAGAGATGTACACTGTAGTTTCTACTCCCAGGGACCAGGGGTCTAATTATGATCTCAAGTATACACCAGAATAAATTATGACTAACTCCAATTAAGTTAATGGAGTTAAACCAATGTAAGATTACTAGATCAGAATCAATCAAAACAAATTACTAATTACAAATACCTTTTAAACTATACCCTTATCTATTATAAAAAATCCTCATAATTACTCTTAAAAGCCTCAGAACTACGGTTATTACAGATAACTGATTTTTTTAGTCCCCTTTTATATCTCTCTTCAGCTTCCAGAATGACTTTGTGACGATCACACTGATGTGGACAAGTATGCAACATCTTGCTAAAATTTCTGCTAGTGAAAGGCAGTCCTACTGTTATACAGCCTGAAAAAAAAACAAAAACCTATGTTGTAGAAATAGCATATATAAAATGTAGATGTAGCAAATCTATTTGTTAAAAATGTCTTCAAAGTGGTTTTTAGAGCTTATGCCACAGTCTTTCCAAATAGTGACACTTATTTTAAGTTCCCTCTTTCATGTTCTGCAACGTTCAACCTTGATGCAGCCAGCAAACCCTTGTTCTGAAGCCCCAGCATGCATTTCTACAAGCCACTACTAAACTCAGCAGATTTGTTGTTTTGCCCAAAAAGGGTTCAATTTGTTCTTAGATTTTCATGTACACGTCAAGGAAGACTGGCCCTAAAATGTATATTTTTGAAAATGCTTGTTTAACACTTTGTAGTAGCTCTCCAAAAACACACACACACATTTTTATTAAGACCATGGAAAATAAATTATATCCACAAAGGGCCAGATTATGTACAGACCCTGTAGAAGTGCAAGGAAGGCACAAGACAGAACACAAGCGGCTTCTGTTCCCTTTGCACACTCCCATAGGGGCATGGGTGGTGGGTAGGATGACCAGACAGAAAAATTGTGAAAAATTGGGACAGGGGGTGGGGGGGTAATAGGAGACTATACAAGAAAAAGACCCTAAAATCGGGACTGTCCCTATAAAATTGGGATAAGAAAAAGACCCTAAAATCGGGACTGTCCCTATAAAATTGGGACATCTGGTCACCCTAGTGGTGGGTGAAGCTTCTCTCTTCTGGCCAAGGCCTCACCCCTTCCAGCCAAGGCCCTGCCCCTGCTTGATGCTCTCAGTCCACCGTGGCACTGGCTGGGGAGTGAGGGGGCTGAGAGGTCTGCCCTTCCCCCCATGGCCCTGGCAGGGGAAGCGGGGACTGAGAGCTTGGTCGGGGCCATGGGGGGAGGCAGCTGAGAGCTCTCAGCCTCAGCCAGGACTGTGGCAGAGCTCTCGGCCCTGGCTGGAGCTCTGAACACAGAGCCCCTCCCCCATTCCACCCCTTCCCCCACGGCCATGCCCTTGTTCTGCCCCCACTCCGCCTCTTCCCCCAATGCTCTGCCCCTGCTCACCCTGCCCCCCGTGTCCCCAAGACCAGAAAAACTGTGCCCCCACCACTGGGGCCTGTGGCAGGGAGAGATTTTTCCAGGGGCCCAGATCCTTCACTGCCCCCACCCCCCGGTGGTGTGAGGTTTGGGGAGACTTAGGCTCCCCCAGCCTCCATTATGTGCTGCCCATGCACAGGGGCCAAGTACAAAAAGTCCTTGTGCCCAGGGCCAGAGACATTGCTAATACTAAGCTGTATATAGTGGCCAGAGAGGGATGACAGCATGCTTCTAACACCTGTGTGAGAAGTAAAAGGCACTGCATACTACAACCGCTTTAATAGTGGCATAGCCACAGCACCCTCTGGAGCATTGCAGTGTTCCCATTAAATGGCTGCTACTTAATGCTACAATTTAGCCACAGACATGTGCGTACACAGGATTAGACAACAGGTTGGATATTAGCATAAGTTTAAAACAATAGAATCATAGAATATCAGGGTTGGATGGGACCTCAGGAGGTCATCTAGTCCAACCCCCTGCTCAAAGCAGGACCAATCCCCAATTTTTGCCCCAGATCCCTAAATGGCCCCCTCAACGACTGAACTCACAACACTGTGCAATGCCCAAACCACTGAGCTATCCCTCCCCCCAAAAATAGTGTGAGTCTGTGACAGGGTGTTGGTCCTATGGCAAATACACACAACCCAGTTTGTTGGCTTGGCCCTTTAAGACTGAGGGGACTGAGTTCAGAAAGCACACGACAGGTTATGAGACTGCAGGCTGCAAGCAGCAACAACTTAGACAGCCTATGCTTAGTAGTGAGAGATCCAGGGTTAGCAATGGAGCAGGGTGGGGATGTAGTAGTCAGGGGACCTATTTAGCAGAGAAAGAATATATTCTCTCCCCTTTCTGCTTACAGAAAGCAGGAAAATATCCAAGTGTTGTGTATTATTTTCAGCCTTTGTATCTTCTGTTTGGGAAAAGAACGTGGACCTAAACTTAAGTGTGTGGGCTTTATCTAGATTGCTCTGACTGATGAATCTGCCCAGTGGCAGATGGGGACAATTACACTTTATTACTGGGGACAAAAATAGGTTAAAGGCAATAGATTTATTAGTATTGTAGATGCGTCAAATCAGATGTAATATCAAGTAGTTTAATGTATTTCTGATGGGGCATAAAAAGATTTTTATGGTATCATAATAAAAAGTCTAAGATAAACATCATTTACCTGAGCACCTTAAATCTGTCATTTTAGGAGATGCAGAAGTAGTTGGAATACTTATTTCCTTGTTTGTTGAGTCTGAACAAAATGTAACTGTTTCTAAATTTGAAAAAAGTGTATTTCACTAGGATGGAAAAGGCAAACTGTCTTTCTGGTGGTAACTTTTCCACAGTATACATAAGTCCAATTTTATTTTACATTTCTAGAAGACATACAGATGTTTAATTTACACAACAGCAAAGAATAAAAAAATACTATAGGTCAAATGGGAATTTCAGTTACTCTAGTGTAAATCCAGATGAACTCAAGGAAATTCAGTCCTTATCTTCGCTTCCCTGTATGCAGAGGGCCTGATTTTTTCATTTGATCATACCAGTTTTACCTGGTGCAAATGTGTAAAATTGATATGATGAAGTTGGATATCAGGTTCATTGTATTTATTTCAAATCTAGAGTCTAATCCTGCAAAGCCTTACACATGTAGCAGCCCTTACTCTTGATTTACAGTGATGTAACAGAACACAATTTAGCCCTTTTTAAGGTACCAATCAGGAAAACACTTATTCAGATGAGAAACTCTTACTCCTCTAAATTGTCAATAGGTTATTCAAGAATAAAGATTAGATGGATCAGAACCGAAGTATGAAAAATACACTGGGTATAATGAACCACAGATCAACACTAATTCCTTACACCCCATCCTGCAAACATTTACACATGTGCTTAATTTAATGCACGAATAGTCCCAGTGAAATCAAAATGGAACAATATGCATGCTTAAATGCCAGTTCACAAGATCATTTTCTTTGTCTATCCAACATTTAGAGCAGAGGTCAAAACAAATTCTTGTACTATTGATGGCTTTCATTGCTCAATCCAAAAAGATTTTCGGACATAGCAGAAAATATTTATCTAAACTTACCTTGGGTAATATTAGAAATTATTTTACAAAAAAATACTAAAGTAAAACATTTTAGAAGATAAAATCCAAACAAAAGAAACAGATCCTAATTTTAATAGATATTTAATATAAAATTCCAAATCTATGCAAATATTTACAATTTTATAGCACTGTACATAATGGAATGGGAGTGTACATACAGTATGATACACACTGTATGATAAAATATAACTTTAAAGGTAAGTGCTATGGACCATATTTTATTTCCAATAACAATCCATAATGTACAACATTATCTGAAAAAAATATACTTCAGTTATTTGTACCTGCTACTTGTGCCTGTTTCAGATTTTGAACAGTCAGTGATGGTTGTTTAAACAAGTGTTCACTGGAAAGATCAAAAACACATTAATAAAGTTAAAACCAAAGCTCACAACATTTAAAATAATAGAAATGTAGGGCTTGAAGGGACCTTGAGACGTCATCTAGTCCAGCCCCCATGCACTGAGGAAGGACCAAGTATAGCTAAACCATCCCTGACATGTGTCTGTGTAACCTGCTCTTAAAACCTCCAGTGATTCCACAACCTCCCTTGGAACCTAATTCCAGCGCTTAACTATCCCTAGGTTAGAAGAACTTCTCCTACTATCTAACCTAAATCTCCCTTGCAGGAGATTAAGCCCATTACTTTTTTTCCTAATTTCAGTTTACACAGAGAACAACTGATCACAGTCCTCTTCATAACAACCTTTAACAAATCTGAAGATGGTCATCGGGTCCCCCTTTGGTCTTCTTTTCCTCAAGGCTAAACATGCCCTTTTTTTTTTTTTTAACCTTTCCCCCAGGTCAGGTTTTCTAAACATTTTATCATTTTCTGTTGCTCTCCTCTGGACTCTCTCCAATTTCTCCACATCTTTCCTAAAACGTGGCATCTAGAATTGACGCCAGCTGAGGCCTTAGCAGTGTTGAGTAGAGCGAGACAATTACCTCCTGTGTCTTACATATGTAACGCCCCTTTTCCTCCCTGGGTTACTCGGGAGCAGGCAACACTCACCTGTGTGCCTGAAACTGTTGACATTAAAGAAGATCCTGAGTATCCCAGTGGTGATGGATAGGTGGGAATCCTCTATTCACCCCTCTGCTGCAGTCCCTTTACTCCTAAAGGAATTTAAAATTGGCGGTGCCTCCACCTGGCTGGCCCCGGTACACACTCAATGGTGTGCCTTAGTAACCTCCAGGAATAAAGCTATTCTAATAATAAATAATAATAATAATATAATCTGTGGCATGGGTGTAACTCAGAAATACCAATTATAAATAATATACATCCAATATACTTAGAGTTAACACACCTTTACTTAACAACTTAAAAAAATCAGGGTATAACATTCTAAGATTATATGTCACTACTAATTTAAATCCACAGGGGGCAGTTGAATAAAATCAATTAACAAATATAGTATACTGTAATAAATGAAATCTATTTAACTGGCATTTGCAATGCCACCATTTACCCCTCCCTGGAGCATACACTCCTCTGGATTTCAGAGTCGTAGATGCTTGCATGGGCGCACTGGAAGATCTGCAGCTGGAGACAGTACTCTGTTGGTTCTGTGCATCAGTCCAGCCAAGGCAACAAGCCACAAAATCTCTCTGACGATTGGAGCTGGCCCCACCAAACGTCAGCAGCTCTGGGTCCTGGTTCAGTGGGACGATCACTCTGCCTCTCTTCAGACTCAGACTCTCTTTGCAGTGCCCCTTCCCTTGCAAGTACTTTCCCAAACCAGAGTGGGGGTTACTCACAATTCCTTCACTGCAGGCCCACCTTAGTCAGCTCTAGGCACAGCAACAGTCTCTCCCTGGCTCCAGTGATGCCACCAACAGCCTCTGAGGCTCCCTGCTTTATCAAAGCCCCCACAGGCTCCCAGCAGCAGCAGCTTCTGGCTTCCTAGCAGCAGCTCCTGGTCTGGGCAGAGCTCCACAGCAGCAATCTCACTCCTCTTCCCAAAATGGAGTCCACCGCCTGCTCTCCCTGCACTGCCTGCAAGAGTGAGTCTCTCACCCTTTCCCCAAGCATGACAGGAGTTGTCCTCTCTAAGGCTAGATTGCATCACACAGGTTCTTCCCAACTGGAACACTCCCAATAAAGTTCAGAGGCCCCTCTAGTAAAGGGTGCCTACATTCTCCCCCAACCAGAAAAATCCTTCATGTCCCCATTAAGGAACCAGAACAAAGAAGAAAAACAGATTAATTTACAATAGAATACATACATTCCTAATTCCTACTGCTAGCTGAGGTTACATTCAATGGAGGGCAAAGTATAGGCCCACTAGAATAAGCACAATTTAGGCATCTAGCCTGAGGTGAGAACCACCATGAAAAACACTTGAGCTCATCCTTAGAGGATACATATTCTGGTTTGGACTCCACAGGTGTTTTAAAATCTTTCAGCACAACCACCCCATGATGTACTATGTGGCTGGACAACTCACTGCTGACTCCAACCACATCATATGTTAACTGCTGAGGGAGCCTGACTTCTCGCTGGGACCTCCTTAATGGTTCTGCCATCCCTGCTTCCACCCCAACAGGACGTGTTAATAAAGCTCCGTCAGCTTCAGCATCCACCACAGAATTACCCATTGTAGAAGGAGCAACATCTGTAGCAATCTTGTTCCCTACACTTGAAGACCCATGGGGATTGTTGCATATATCTACGCCCTCCCTAAGAACTTCTCCCATAGGAAAGACTGGAAAAGCTTCAGGGTTTAAAAGGGGTGTGCTAGTTGCACTTTCAGGTTGATCTGGCTAAGGTGACAGTACAACAGACTCAGGAGACATATCTGAGGGTTCATGATACACAGATATATATTCAGGATAAACCTCCTCAGAATCAGTCTCTGATTGGGGACCAATTATGTCCATCATGGTAGCAGGGCTGGGCACAGGATTAGTACGACCTATGGAGTTGGGGGAGGAACTTTCAGACGTCAGAGCTGTCCCTGGGTTAGATGATCTGGGTAGAGGGGTAGGCTCGATATCTGATGGGTCATCCATTCTGACGTGTTGCCCCAGAGGAAGTAAGTGGTTTCGATGTAAAGTCTTTAATGGGCTGCCATTCTTTTCAGGCTTTCGGTGATATATAGCCTGAGCATTTGATTCTCCACAATGTAGGGCTGCGAATCCCAACGGTTTGCAAGTTTATGTTTTCCGGGGAGGCCAAGATTTTTTAAAAAAATGTGATCACCGGTGTGCAGATCACAGTATCCCACCTTCTGGTCATAACGGTCTTTATTGCCCCGGTTCATCTTATCAGAGCAAGTTGATAAGCAGCACACAAGTCTTTTTTTTAAAATTAGCCACATACTGGAGGAAAGACTGGTGGGAAGACGCATCAACTGACACCCCAAAACAGAGGTCTATTGGTAATCATGGTTCAGGTCCAAACATTAGGAAATATGGAGAAGACCCAGTGGCCTCATTTTGGGTACAGTTGTAAGCATGCACAAGATGGCTAATGCGCTGGCTCCATCTCGATTTCTATTTGGTATTCAAGGTTCTCAACATACTAAGCAGGGTCTGATTAAATCGTTCAGGCTGTGGGTCTTCCTGTGGATGATAAGGTGTTGTTCTAGATTTTTTTATACCTAGCATAGTCAGAAGTTCCTGAATTAATTGACTCTCAAAGTCCTGTCCTTGATTTGAGTGCATCCGCTTGGGCAACCCATAATGCACAAAGTACTTCTCCCACTGAGTTTTAGCAACAGTAGGAGCTTTTTGATCTTTAGTGTGAAAGGCCTGTGCATACCTTGTGAAATGATCAGTTACGACTAGCACCTTAAAAGTATTTCTGCTATCGGGTTCAATCGTGAGAAAATCTATACAGCCCATATCCACAGGGCCTTCACTGTGAAGATGAAACGGTGGAGCAGCTCTCGTGAATAGAGTCTTCCGTTGCATACACCGGGCACAGGTCTTACAGTACTGCTCCACATCAGTCTTTATCCAGGGCCAGTAAAATCAGTCACAGACAAGGTCAGCTCCCAGACTGCTGCACTGGGCAGCACAGTATGGGGAGGAGGTGAGCAGCCCTCAATGGTGAAAGAACAGGTTAAGGACTATTTAGAAAAGCTGGACATGCACAAGTCCATGGGGCCAGATCTAATGCATCTGAGGGTGCTGAGGGAGTCGGCTGATATGATTGCAGAGCCATTGGCCATTATCTTTGAAAACTTGTGGCAATCGGGGGAAGGTCCCAGACAATTGGAAAAAGGCAAATATAGTGCCCGTCTTTAAAAAAGGGAAGAAGGAGAATCTGAGGAACTACAGACAGATCAGCCTCGCCTTAGTCCCTGGAAAAATCATGGAGCAGGTCCTCAAGGAATCCATTTTGAAGCACTTGGAGGAGAGGAAAGTGGTGAGGAACGGTCAACATGGATTAACCAAAGGCAAGTCATGCCTGACCAGCCTGACTGCCTTCTATGACGAGATAACTGGCTCTGTGGATATGGGGAAAGCAGTGGATGTGACATATCTTGACTTTAGCAAAGCTTTTGATACAGTTTCCCACAGTATTCTTGCCAGCAAGTTAAAGTAGTACGGATTGGGTGAATGGACTATAAGGTGGATAGAAAGCTGGCTATATTGTCAGGCTTTACGGGTAGTGATCAACGGCTCGATGTCTAGTTGGCAGCCAGTATCAAAGCGGAGTGCCCCAGGGTCGGTCCTGGGGCTGGTTTTGTTCAACACCTTCATTAATGATCTGGGATGCTGGGATGAACTGTGCCCTCAGGAAGTTTGCGGATGACACTAAGCTGAGGGGAGATGTTGGAGGGTAGGGATAGGGTCCAGAGTGACCTAGAGAAATTGGAGGATTGGGCCAAAAGAAATCTGATGAGGTTCAACAAAGACAAGTGCAGAGTCCTGCACTTAGGATGGAAGAATCCCATGCACTGCTACAGGCCGGGGACCGACTGGCTAAGTGGCAGTTCTGCAGAAAAGGACTTGGGGATTACAGTGGAAGAGAAGGTGGACATGAGTCAACAGTGTGCCCTTGTTGCCAAGAAGGCTAACGGCATATTGGTCTGCATTAGTAGGACCATTGCCAGCAGATCGAGGGAAATGATTATTCCCCTCTATTCGACACTGGTGAGGCCACATCTGGAGTATTGCACCCAGTTTTGGGCACCCACTACAGAAAGGATGTGGACAAATTGGAGAGAGTCCAGCCAGCGGAAGGCAACAAAAATGATTAGGTGGCGGGGCACATGATTTATGAGAAGACGCTGAGGGAACTTGGCTTATTTAGTCTGCAGAAGAGAAGAGTGAGGGCGGTTTTGATAGCAGCCTTCAGGAACCTAAGGGGAGGTTCCAAAGAGGATGGAGCGAGGCTGTTCTCAGTGGTGGCAGATGACAGAACAAGGAGCAATGGTCTCAAGTTGCAGTGGGGGAGGACTAGGTTGGATATTAGGAACTATTTCACTGGGAGGGTGGTGAAGCACTGGAATGGGTTACCTAGGGAGGTGGTGGAATCTCCATCCTTAGAAGTTTTTAAGGCCCAGCTTGACAAAGCCCTGGCTGCGATGATTTAGTTGGGGTTGGTCCTGCTTTGAGCACGGGGTTGAACTAGATGACCTCCTGAGGTCTCTTCCAACCCTAATCTTCTATGATTCTATGAAAAGAAATGTGAGAGAAAACTGGGGAGAAAATATTATGGATTTTATAGTTTAAATATTTAATCTTG
This sequence comes from Chelonia mydas, assembly GCF_015237465.2. Classification (NCBI taxonomy): domain Eukaryota; kingdom Metazoa; phylum Chordata; order Testudines; family Cheloniidae; genus Chelonia; species Chelonia mydas. Next base: position 25,104,653 of record NC_051252.2, on the reverse strand, counting down.
TATCAGATTTTTAAAATAGTACCTATAAATGCATTTGAGATAGCTGCAACCACTTCATCTAGAGTACAAAGACAAAATGCTTTTATTTTTCTTTATTGCATTGAGATTCTATTTTCTTTGATCTAAGATGGCAAAGATACTACATCTACACCTAAGAAAAGCTGTGGTGACCAAAAAGTGGACCGTTTTCTCTCACAATAAAGAGCTAGTTAGTAAAAAATAATGAAATAATTAAATAAAATGACATCTGATTTGGAAATTTTCATTAAGTGAACAGCAACTTTATATTTTTACTTTGCATTGAGACATCAAATACTATACCTTGTTTGAGGAACACACTGTTTCTTCTCACAAGCAGTTCGTTCATTTGTAGTATGACCTTTTTGTACACTACCTGTTTGTAGTTTATCAGCTGAATGCAGAGTAACATTTTGCTCACTCTCTCTGGTAGAAGCATCTACTGGAGTCACAGTCTTTAATATTCCATTTTTGGATGACTGATTATTTGCAGATGTAGTACGAACCAAATCATCAGACTTACAATTTAGCTGTGAACACTGCATTTTTGTATGTGTTCTTTCAGTGTTTGCTTTTTGGTCACTGGCATTCATTTTACGGTATTTTGGTGTCATTTGCATAACTGCTTCCCGAGGTATATCAACAAATATTTGTCTTCTTACTGTTTCCTATGTTGCAAAAATACCAATTAATGATTGTACAAAGCATTAATAAATCCTATCGTAGGGTGAGAAGAACACAGACCTGGGCAATTTGAGGGTAGATCCTGTTAACTACGAAGCTGCAGAAGTGCCTGGCTCTAGTTAGACACTGTTAACAAGAAATCCATAAAAGCTATGAAAAAGAATTTAAAGGCACTGTATCCTAGTGAGAACTTGGATCTGAAAGCAATAAACTGGGTCACATTACAGAGCAGTTCTAGAGGCCTGAGACTCATGTAAATTAAGTCACTGAGCACCTGGCTACTGACTACCTAAAGGGACCAGATAGTAATGGCAGACATAGGAAACCAGCAAGGAAAGACTGAACTGCATGCCGAACAAGATAGATACAGTACTATATAACACTGAATAATCTTTATACATTACTGAGCTCTATCTGAATATTTCATCATCTTTTTCTGTTACACTCAGACCAATATGCCTATAGCTTTTCTTGTATGATTCTAGGTCATTTCACACAACTATTTTCTAGCTTTGTCACTTGGTATAATTTGGGTTTGTTATCTCCATTTCTATCACAGGGTTGATTACAAGGCTTTTTTATCTGATTTGTTCCCTTATGTTACAGATAGTATATAGCTTTTTTTAGCTGGATACTGCTTTTGATGGCTATGTACTGTTTCCACAGTTGGAAAGTTGCTGCATGGCCAATGGACTGTGCCTTGTACCTGAGGCAAGTGACTAGACTTTGGGGCGGCAGGTGGCCACGAAAGCAGGTGCAGACTGAGGACTGCTGATACCCGCCCCGGAAGAGCAGGGGCACAGCCGGAGAGCTGCATCCAGAAGAGGACGCCACAAGCCAGGGAGCAACGCAGGTCCCAGACAGCACAGCCGAGCAGGCAATGGACGGGATACCACCCGCAGAGGGTGCTCCGCAGCTAGGACAGAGCTAATTCCGGGAGTGACCAGCAGGAGGCACTGCGGTGGTGAACACAACTGGTTACAGACATTTACAAAGATGTGGGTATTCTTTTTCTGCCTCACTGTTCAACCTGGATTAACTGCATACTAAGTACTACAGAACTGGATTTTCTACAATATAATATATTTTGTACAGTTTCTTGCAATGCACTAAAACTAAGATCTCAACCTTGTATTCATTCCGTTCTCTGAGTGCCTCCCCTCATCTCTAGCTTATCATAATATACAGTAATGCCAAAATGAAGAGTTGCAGGACATAATTGGACATCAGAGAAACTCTTTCCCACTTTTATAGTTCACTGAGATTATCTAATCTCTTTCCTCCTACTTCTCCCTAAACTCTTGAGGAAAAAGCTTTCTTTTGAGAGATTTGCTTAGGTTTACCATATTTTGAATAAACGTGCCAACCTCATCATGCTCTTTTTCAAGAAGTTCTATTCTGTGTAAAATTTCTTTTACTTTCTTCCAATAGTCCTCTAGATTCCTCTCTTTAATCTGTAGATCCATTTTCAACTGTTCTGCATCATTCAGATTTAATGAATATTCATTTATTTTCAGAGACAATTTCTCAGCTTTGTAAAGCAGAAAATAAAATAAAAATGTGGTCTTTCTGAATAGTATACTGAAAAACATTTTATACTTTTAATAGCTTAAACATTTAAAAAATAAAAATCCCAAATCCACTATTCAGTTACAATATATATTACAACCTGTTTGTCGTAAATTTGGGTATAATGAAGTAGAATGAACGTTTCATATAGCTTCAATGTATATAATTGCAGTTTGCATTTTGAAAGCTATTGGTCCCAGTTCATCAAGATATTTAAACATGTAAGTAGTCTCACTGAAGCCATTGGAACTGCTCATGTGCTTGAAAGTAGGCATGTGCTTCAGTACTTTGCTGAATTGGGGCCATACTGAGTTGCAGTTATAGTAAAGCTTGCTTCTGTAGAAGTTGTTCCTTGAAAAACAACTTTACCATTGACCTGATCTGAAGTTCAATGAGAGCTGTAGCCTCCCAGTTCTTATCAAGATCAGGCCATATGTTAAGGTTTGATTGTAATATTTTATCACTGTCCACCAAAAAATGGAAATTCAGTAGGAAATACACTATAAGTCAAGGGTTTTTTTTTGTGAGTTTGTTTGTAAGTGTCCCAAGTCCTACAAGCAAAAATGTGCTCGCAACTATGCACCCGTATATGAATATGCGGTACTGCAGTAGTCTGGATAGATAGTTATGCAGTTAAGTACCAACTATTACCCAAATTGCACACATAATCACAATAATTGTGTGCACAAATAAAGGCATAGTGCTGCACATAGATACTGGGCTTATAAAAACTGGTTTACGTGTTAGAACTGAATGTTACAAATATATTTTTATAAGTAAATGAAAGATAAAATAGAGTTTTCTAATGAACCTGTTGCATTCAGATCATGGCACTGAAAAAATGCTTGACCATATCTCATTTATAAAAACAACAAACAAACAAAACTCAGCCACAGAACACATTGAAAAGAGTATAATATCTTGCCATAACTGTCAATTCTATTATTTTTACCTAATATAAGCAGTAGAAAGAATCAGCACCTAGACGGTTGGTGGTGTTGTCTACAAATTAATGGACCTATAAAGGACTCCACTTACTGCTAAAAACCAATTCTGTTTCTAAAGACAATATCACAGGTTGGAGTGAGGACCAGGCTACCCTTGCAGAGCTAATTTAATACGGTTGCCAGGTGTCTGGTTTTCGACTGGAACACCTGGTCGAAAAGGGATTCTGGTGGCTTTACTTAGCAGTGCTGACCAGTCCATTAAGTCCGGTTGGCGTGGGGCTGGCTGGCTCCCTATGCAGCTCCGCGCGGCTCTTGGGAAGTGTCTGGTATGTCCCTCCGGCTCCTAGGCGCAGGGGCAGCCATGAGGGCTCTGCGTGCTGCCCCTGCCCTGAAAGCCAGCTCCGCAGCTTCCATGGGACGGAAACTGCAATTAATGGGAGCTGTGAGGGCGGTACCTGCGGGCAGAGGCAGCTGCACCTCTGCCTAGGAGCCGGAGGACATGTCGCCGCTTCCCAGGAGCTGCCTGATGTAAGCGCCGCCCAGAGGTGCCCACACCCCAACCCAACCCCCTCCCCCAGCCCTCTTGCACCCCAACTCCCTCCCAGAGCCCACACCCCACACTCCAACCCCAGTTCTGAGCCCCCTCCTGCACCCAAACTCCCTCCTGGAGCCTGCACCCTGAGCCCCCTCCCACATCCCAACCCCCCTGCACCTGCTTGGAGTCCTCTCCAACACCCAAACTCCCTCCCAGAGCCTGCACCCCTGCCCCAGCCCTGAGCCCCCCCTTACACCCAAACTCCCTCCTGGAACCCACACTCCAGTCCTGACCCCCCCCTCCTGTACCCAAACTCGCTCCCAGAGCCCTCACCCCAACACCCTACCTCAGCCCTCACCCCCACCCTCCAAACCCCTCAGCCCCAGCCCTAAGCCTCCTCCTGCACCCCAAACCACTCATCTCTGGCCCCACCCCAGAGCCTGCAACCCTAGCTGGAGCCCTCTCCTGCACCCCAACTTCCTGTCTCAACCCAGAACCCCCTCCCAAACCCTGAACCCCTCATTTCTGGCCTTACCCCAGAGCCCACACCCCAGCCCAGAGCCCATACCTCCTCCCACAGCCCAATCCCCTGCCTCAGCCTGGAGCCCCCTCCTGCACCCCAAACCCTTCATCCCTGGCCCCACCCTAGAGCCCACATCTCCCAGCCAGAATACTCACCCCTGCCCCAACCCAGAGCCCCCTCTCACACCCTGAACCCCTCATTTCTGGCCCCATCCTGGAGCCTGCACCGCCAGCCAGAGCCCTCAACCCCTCCTGCACCCCAACCCCATACCCCAGCCCAGAACTCCCTCCCACACCCTCAACCCCTCATTTCTGGCCTCACCCCGAGCCCTCACCCCTAGCTGGAGCCCTCACCCTCTCTGCACCCCAACCCCCTGCTCCAGCCCAGTGAAAAGGAGCGAGTGAGTGAGGGTGGGGGAGAGCAAGCGATGGAAGGAGAGGGGATGGACTGAGCAGGGGCAGGACCTCAGAGAAGGGGCGAGGCAGGGGGGCAAGGGTGTTCGGTTTTGTACAATTAGAAAGTTGGCAACCCTATAATTTAAAGGGAATCAGCCTTTTGTTCACAGATTATGCATTCACCTGAAACTCTGCAACTTTACTTTCACCCCCGAAATGTTATAGCCATTCTATGGTTGTAAATATACAACTATTCCCAAGGAAAACAAGGGTTACTGAAGTGCACTCCATCACCAACCTGCTAGGGTTACAATTATTTTGAAGGTTACAAATCTTAAATACTGAGAACAATGAATTTCATTTTTTTTTAAAAACAACAATAAGCTTACTGATTTGCTTGCAATTTTGCAGCACAAAAGTAGCAGCTTTGTTTACTTCTTCATCCTGAGACTCTGTTAATAACTGAATCATAAGTGGAAGGCCATTGTTCTGAAGCAGATCATACTGATTTTCTTCTAAAGAAGATTAGCATTAAAGGAAAATAAATCAGTTTCTAACTTGTACCGTGGTTACCAGTTTTCTTACATTATCTTTAGAAGACAGTATAAAGAACTTTAAGTAAAATTCAGCAAAATGTTTCTTTTTATCATGAGCCAAATTCATTAAATCATATCTGGGTAATTTCTGTATAATGCATGAACTACTTTATGTGAATTGTTTTATTTATTTTTTGTCCAGTTTAGGAAGCAATTAGGGACGATTCATAACTTCTAACTTACTGTATGAAACAGTCACTTCTAAAATTTCAGTAGTAGTATAAGCAAATCCAATACGGATTGAGTCAGCTAAAAAGTAAATATTGCAAATTCAAGTGAAAAATACATAACTATCCATAATTAAAAGTCTGCATTTAAAAAAAAACTAGAGTTTAAGTTAGTAAAAAACCTGTATATTTATTAAATGGGACCCAAGTAAATTTCAGTTGTTGACTAGGGCCTTATTTTTCATTAGGGTTGTTGGTTATTTTGTTTTTTTGGTTTGTTTGTTTTTTGCACTAAGGTAACTGCACTAGTGCAAACCTCTCACGTACATATGCATAGTGTAAACTATGATTTATAATTGTCTGGCTTACTCCAGTTTGAAATTTAGGTACACTAGTACAAAAAAAAATAATTGTAAACCGAGCCTATATAATCAGTTCTTCCCTAGGCAAGAAAAGAACAGTCACCGCATGCATAATTCTTGTAATTGTCTAAAATTGTGTTTTCTAAAACTATGCTAACATTTGCATGCTAACATTTGCAAAAACATTTTTATAGTTCAGACAGGATCTTAAACTCTCTAATTATATTGGCTCTTTTATTTTCTTTCCAAAAAATCCTTAACTCTACAAACAATAACATATTAAAATAAAAATTCTCTTATATTCTACAAGATCATCAAATTTATATTTGCAATATATTTTCCAAGGAGCAAAGCCCTCCTTTGATTCAATTAGTTCCTTTACAGCCCAATCCATCTCCTGTCAAAACTGTCAAACTACCACTTACTTCAAAGGAAGCAGGATTAGGGCTTTACAAGATATTCTGTTTGACAGATTCCAGAGTGCTCGTGAGAGAAAAGCGAACGCTATAAACAAACAATGGTCAGTATCTAGCAACTATCCACGCAGTTTGCTTTCATTGCCACAGGGAACCAATTGACAGTCTGAGTTGGGCAACTTTACTTTGGACAACAAACTGACACTAAGATGTCAGGCAAAAGCATTTCAGACAAAATCCTGTTCTTTTTACTTCCAAAACAATGCTATTAAATTCAGTAATTTTTTTTTACAGGTGAAATTTATTCCTGTGCAAAGGGTCAGCACAACACCTATGCACCAAGTACTACTGGAGCAATTAAAATAGGGCTTAAAGTGGAACTTATGTAATGCAGATGTCTTGTTCTGGCCTTCTGGACAAAGTGAATTTCACCTTATGTGAATGAGGTGAACAGGATTTGGTCCTTTGAGGGCTCCTCATGAGACTCTACTTTCTTTTAATCCTGAAGATACTGTATGTTGTATGGAGATAACAGCTCTTCAAAACCAAAGATAGAACACTACAGAAAACTAAACATTTTCTTTGAGTTTTAACATTGAATTAAATTATGTGGAAGAACTTTGCTTTGAAGCATAGTATTTTAATGAAAACTGCTGAGGAGTGTGGCATTGAAGTGGCTAAAGCCACAAATCAAAATTCATAAAAGAAATCAGAATCTTACCACAACCTTCTGTGCAATGCCCAATTGTAAGAATAATACTAATTTTTTCTCCTGAATCCAGAGTATCATAACTCAGCAACCTCAGGAGCTTAGACACGATGTGATACTTTACCAGGACATCACCAACGGCAGCTATTAGTATAAAATAATTTAAAAGAGACTAATTAAACTGTAACAGTAAGTACACAACACAATGCAACACAAATACATTTTCCTTTTCAGGGTGTCCTCCATATCCCCAAAGAAGCCTTGAGATTGCCCCCATTTCCCCCCTGCTTTCACTCCCTCTCTCCAACATTTGAAGTCAGTATCCTCTCCTTTCAGTGGTCCAGTCCTGTAAATGCTCTCTCTCAGCCCCAACACTGTCCCATCCCCCAAATCCTGGTGCGGAAGAAGCCCTGATAAATCAGGGCTCTGCAGTACACTGGGGTGCAGACCCCTGGAAAGGTTCCCCAAATCCTTTACCAGATTCAGCACATAGAGAACTCACTGCAGTTGGAGAGGACATGAAGATCTAACTCTTAGGTTTATCAGCCATAAGATCCTCCCCATAGAACAACTGGAGACACTTCCTCTAAAGTCGTCAAGCTTCTCCAAAGACTTAGGGGCACCTACATTTGTTTGTGTATCTATGTGCTAAAAATCAAGCTGTTAGTCACACCCCCATGTCTCTGCAAATCCCAACAGGTGCAGGTGCATTTTCTTCACTCCTTCTAATTTCAGTTGGTGAGTGTTTAGGGAATTCTGACACGTAAAACTGTATTTTGCACATGTGCAATATATGTACACTTACTTGTCATTTCATGTCCATCTACATACTTTTCTTCTAAAATCTAGCCCTACTAGTTTATTTCTAGAAATACCATATATATAAAAACGTTTGGGGTCCATTCACTCACAGTTATCAGCAATGCAAGCATCCAGAGTTTTTGTTACCACTACTGCAAGTTTTGCGCTTGAGTAACTTTTAGATGAATCACGGACCAGCTTGATAAGTACTTCAGCTAATATGTCTAATCCACCAACAGAAACAAAGTATTCCTGTACGCGTGCTTAAGGAAAAAAAGAATAAATACTGAATTACAACATTTATATCTCTTAACTAAAACAATACTAATAAAGCAACATGGTAATGATTTGTTGTGTGTGTACACTAATTTTCCCGCCATCTAATGCAATTCCAATTCCGTCAATACAACGTAATCAAAATTGGAAATATAGGAGAGATGGCAAATTTAGAAATGTATTTTTCATAAGAATTATAGAAAATATACCAACATAATATACACATGTAAACAATGTACTTGTGTTCTGCTTGATTTCATTTAGTTATAGCCATTATTTTCTGTGTTGTAATAACGATGAACGTTTGGAAAATGCCTTTAATCAAAATGACTCCCAAAGAATTTTACAGATTTTACTAACTTGAAGCTAATGGGACTATTTGTGGAGTAAGGTACTACTTGACATGAGTAAAGATATCAGAATCTAGCCCTTAAAGTAAATGTCACCATGTGCAAAGGAACCACACAAAGCCCTCTAAGTCACTTAAACTGTATGTTGTTTTGCAATGATGAAAGGGATGCTGATGGACAAGTTGCACCACTGGTATTCAGGGGATTGTGGAAGGGGCTGCTCACTACCCCTAAACAGGCAAGCACAGAAAGGGCTATTAGGGTAGGCAATAGAGAGGGCATTTTGGACTTGCATTTACATAGACCCACTGATCCAGAATTTCCTCAAAAGGGGAGTAGAGAGGCAGCAACCAATTTTCCAGCCTGCAGATGGCATTTTCAGCCAAGCAATCTGCCTGCAGGCTGAGGACATAGATTACTCAGGCCTGGTCTACATCTAAACTTAGACTGACATAGCTACAGTGCTCAGGGGTGTGAAAAATCCATACCCCTGAGCGCCATAGCTATGCCAACCTAACCTTGGTGTAGAAACAGTGAGGTCAATGGAAGGTGGCTTCTGTCAACCTACCTACTGTTGCTCAGGAAAGTGAAGTTCCTAGAGTGATGGAAAACCTCCAGAGTTATGGTGACATAGCCATGTCACTACACAGCCCATGTAGAGAGTAGACATGGCCTTATTCTGGGAACAGTAGCAACTATTATGGTCAGAGTTGACATGCAGCTTCCATTCCAAACTCGCTATCTCAGTTCTTCTTAACTTTCATAAAAGGAAGTTTATTTACCTTATAAAAACTTGAGTTCTTCAAGATGTGTGGTCCCTGTGGGCATTCACTGTAGGTGCATCCATACGCCTGAGACTGGGAGACTCTTCACTAGCAGTGTCTGTTGGTCCGCACCTGCGCCCTGTACTTCCCCATGATGTAAACTGAAAACATAAGGAGCAGTGTAGACTGACCACATCTCCAGTTCCTACTCTTTTTTGAATCATATGAGGATCTGAGCAGAGGGGAAGGGAGGTTGGTTATGAATACCCATAGGTGCCACACATCTTGAAGAACTCCAGTTACATAACGTAAGTAACCTTTCTTTCTTCGAGTGTTGGTTCCTACGGGTATTCGCTGTGAGTCATTCACAAGCAGAAATCATTGAGGAGATGGAGAGTGCGAGGGACCCATGCTGTCCTACTGATTGAAGGACTGTTGTGACAAAGGATGCAGCAGCTGAAGAAGCCTGGACCAAGGCATAGTGGCTGGTAAAGGTGTGCAATGAGCTCCAGTTTACCATTTCTACAGATTTCTATGAGAGGTATATTTTGGAGAGAATTTACAGAGATAGCGTGTGCTCCAGTAGAGTGGGCCCTAACATCCTGAGAAGGAGGGGTTTCCCTTTGTTCATAACGCAGTCAGATATGAGAACACCACTTGCGCCTCAAACTCCTTTATCCTTCTTCCCAGAGCCACGTAGTCTGCAGTGATCCGCTCAAGGTCATTCTTGGCAGTATCATTGGTGCCCATGTGGAGAAGCAGGAAGGGGTAGCGATCTGAGGGCTTGATGAGTCTCGGCAGTCTCTCCATCACATCGTGAATCCTAGCTCCTGGCAAGCAGCAGACTTCTCGGTTTTCCCAGTCGGGGCAGCAGATAGATGACTCAGTCCCCCGGAGGAGAGAGTCCCTGACCACCACCACCCGCCTCCTTCTCTTGGGAGCGGTGGTCATGGAACCCCCATCCCTAGGACAGTGTATCTCATGCCTTCCAGTCGGCGGAGTCTCCTTCTGTTCCCTTCCCTCAGATGTATCACCTAGTCCACTCTCCGCATTAGTACCTGTGGAGAGAACATGAAAACGGTTGCTTACCTGTATCTGCGTTGCTGGTATGTGGACGCTCCCCTTTCTTCTTCTGGAGGTCACATGCTGCCAGATTTCTTCACCGTCCTCCTGTCCCCGCTGTGCAGCCTGCTCTGAATCTTCAGAACATTGTGTCCGTAGAAGCATATCCTGACGTCTGTCCAGGAAATCTTCAGTTTCTCTTATGCAACGCAGGGTCGATACTTGTTTCTCCAGACCTTTAACCTTCTCTGATGGAAGGATGTGTCCCTAAGAGAACTCCAATGCCAGGTGGTACTGTTGTCATATTAACCCAGAAGGTGGCACGTAATATATCAGTGGAAAACTAACAACACACCAATCATTAATATTCTTCTGTGATGTATGTACAGTAAACCCAGAAAGATCTTTACAGATATTTTAATCACATATTTCCAGTATATGTTTAAACCAGATATGTCGGTTGAGTTAATAAACAGGTTTTCTTCAGTAAAAGAAAGGAGGCCAACACCTCAGACCAGGTCTGGGCAAATTCAATGAGCTATTGATTTGTAGCAGAGGTTGCAGGAAGAGATCATGTGCATTGTAAAAATCACAGCAGGGGAGGAACCAGCATGGTGTCTACACCAGACAGTATAGTGTCTATACCCAGCAGGAGAAAGGAACTTCATGTGGGCTTACTTTTCAAAGGTTTACTAGACTGTAAAAAGAAGGGGAGAGAATCCCTAAGTTATCCTTCACCTGTGGAGACAAAGGAACTGAGAACTTTGAGCTCTGTGAAAGATCCTGGCCACAGAGTCTGGTCAGTCATCTGGAAAAGAGACTTGGTGAGAAACACTTCTTTGAACAAGAGACTAGTTTGTTAAATCAGGTTTTAGTCTTGGATGTATATTTTTTTACTTTTGTTTACTTGTAACCCTTTCTATCTTTATTCCTTATACTTGGTATCACTTAAACCTATGACTTTTTGTTTAATAAGCTTGTTTTACTTTGCAGTAAACCAATTCAGTGCTTTGATTAAAACAGAGCATTTGTTAACCCCAGTTAAGGTAATAAACTGCTTGGTACCATCTCTTTAAGGGAGCAGCAAACTTCCTAACTTTTGTAATTGTTCAGCGAGAGGACTGGACACTACTGGGCAGATGGTTTGTGGGAAATTCGGGACTGGGAGGGTCATCCTGGCTGGTGGAAAGCAGGGCGTGACTTGCATATTTGTATGTTGGCTGTTGGTGTCAGGACTGCAAACCACAGCAACACAGCACATAAGGCACCCAGAGTTGCAGGGCAGGTGGTGACATAACCCCTTACTGGCCTGGGTTGAACCCCAAAGTGTCACAAGGGGATTACAGAGGCCAGAGTGGTCATCCTGAATCTCATATGGGGTATGAAGACATTAATTTGTCTAAGATCTTGTTGTTGGGAATGAGGAAGCACGCAGAATACAAACTCTTCCCCTTGTGTTGAGTCATGGGCTCTAAGGCTTCTAGTTGTAGAAGGAGGTCCACTTTCTGTCTGAGAAACCTCTTGTAAAAGGCCCCCTGAAAAAGGACAAAGAAGGGGGTATGGATGAATGGATGGTCAGGAACTCTTATTGTATAGGCCTTGGAGATAGTCTACAGGACCATCTGCCCAAAGAGAGATGTTGACACATAGGGAAGAAGCGCAGCAGGCAACCCCAAAGGGTGTAGGGGTGTCTGGTTGTGAGGAGACTGGCTAACGGCTTTCAAAATTTACGTCAAAATGACTTTTTTGGTGGGGTGCTGCGGGTGAGGAACAAACAATGGTGGGGCATTCTGTCTGCTACAGTGAACCCTCTGGCATTTCCTGAGTGGTTTGCAAACCTATTGATGATAAAAGGGCTGAGGTATCAAGATGCTGCCTATAAGGAGGTGGAGTACTTTCTCCAAGGACAGGGGTGTAAATCCCTAGGGAGCAGAGGGTAGCTTGGGATTCCTTAAGACTGTGCAGTGATTTGTCTGTTTTTTCACTGAACAGGACAGTACTGTTGAAAGGAGGTCTTCTGCTTGGACTTTCTTAGGAAACCCCGAGGAATGAAACCAGGAAGCCTGGCTCATGACTACCAAAGTAGTCATAGAACAAAAGGAAGTATCAGCTGCTCCCAGCAATGCTTGAAGGGACAACCATGCTATGAGCTTCCCTTCATCCAAGATAGCTTGGAACTGAGGTCTGAGCTCCTGAGGAAACTTGTTAGAGAGCCGAGAGAGCTTATTGTAATCAATAAAGTCATATTTCAAAATCAGAGTCTGATAATTCGCTATCTAGAATTGTAGGCTATCAGAAGAAAAATTTCTCCCAAGAAGGTCCAGCTTTAGCATTCTTATTGGAGGGAGTAGACCAAGGCTGGTGCAGCCTGTTGTGCCTGGTAACAGGCTGTACTACTAATGAATTAGGGATAAGGTGGGAAAACAAAAATTCCACCCCTTTAGGTGGAACACAGCATCTTTTATCTGCTCTTTTTAGAGTTGAGGCACAGGTGGCTGGAGTGTGCCAAACATCCTTGGCTAGTTCCAGAATGGCCTCATTGATGGGAAGTGCCACCCTGCCAGGGCCTGGAGTCTGGAGGGTATCTGTAAAGCTTCTGCAATATTCCTCAGGAAATTCCTGAAATTGTTTATAATTATTTGGCAGTGAAGGTGAAGAAAGCGTTGCAGATGGATAGGGAGGTACTGGCTAAGCAGGTGGTTCTTTCTCCTCATAGAGCTCCTGAGGGGACTAAGGCTCTTCTCTAGATGTCTGAACACACTCCTGCTCTGATTTCCTGGAGATGGGAGGTCTAAAATAAGAGTCCCAAGCTCCTAAAAGAGCGTAGGGTTGTGTATTGGAATGGAGGTGGACGGTTGTAAGGATATGAAAGTGGAACCCACTAGCAAGGGTACCCCTGGTGCAATAGTATGTCTTACAAGGGTGAGTGGAAGCCAATAAAGCTCTGGACCCCTTACCACATGTCTTGTGATTCCAGAACAGCTAGTAGTTGGGATCAAGGAGCAATGTGTTGTTGACACTGGTAGCCAATTCCATGGCTGGTGGAAGGAACCAATGAGTAACATACTGTCAGTATAGGAGATCACTGGATCAGAAAGTAGTGGTGATTCTGGGTTGGTGTAGACCACTAGGTACTCAAGAACAGTATAGCCTAGACCAGATGGAGAGCAAGAAGAATTTCTGAGCACAGGCGGATCTAATGTGCAGGCAGTAAGTGATGGTACCGGTAAATCCCTTTTCCTCTTAAAGTGCTGAGCCAATGGTACTGTTGGTGACTGCTCTCTCCTTTCTTCCATTGGGAGTGGGGCCTGCCTCTTACACAGGTGACTGTTTTTGGACAACCCTAGCTTTCAGTGTCGACAGTGCCAGGCTATCGTCTTGTCTAGAAGCTCCAGACCCACACATAGTGCCTGATTTAGCAGAGGAAGGAGAGACTAAGCTCTTCTTAGAGGGCTTAGATGGGGACCTCTCCTGTTTTCCACAGAAGTGTTTTATCTTCATTACATCCATGCCTATCAGAGTCTTTAGCGCTAGGATCTGATGAGCCAGAACAGTGAAGCACCAGGTTTGGAAGGGCAAAAGAAAGTGGATCTTGCCGATATACAGAGAGGTCAGATTTCCCTGTATTAGGCTGTGGCCTCATGGAGAGCTCCATTTAGATGTCTCCCCAGTCGAAATTCATGAGATTGTCATGCACGAGCTGGGAAACAACAACAAATCTCACACTTAGAATATGTGACTCTGCAAAGCAATAGAGACGGGGAGGGGGGTGTATGTGAGTCATTAGCTGGGAAGACAAGGGGACAGGCCACACAGGACTTAAAACCAGGAATTTTGGGCATAATAGATGCCCCAGACAGTGAAGGTGAAGGGAGAAGGGGAGAAAACTCTAACCCCAAACACTAAGTATACTCTAAAATTAACTAGTTAATTAATAGGAACTAGGTACAAAAAACCTGGAAAAAATAGGCAGGAATACTGTAAAGCAATAGACATTGCCGGAGTTCCATCTCGGACAATGAGTGGCAGAAAGGAAATAAAGAGATGGTCAGTCTGTGCTGCCCCTTATTCTCTCGGAGCATGGCACGAGGAAGGGCAGGGCACAGGCGCAGATCAATGGATGCTGCTAGTGAAGAATCTTCCAGGCTCAGGCATATGGTGTTCATGCACAGTCACAATGAGTACCCATAGGAACCAGCACTCAGAGAAGAACTCATTCTTTTTGAGATGAAGTTTTTTCTGTTTGGTGTCAGTCAAAAGACAAATTTCTTTTGGAAAGTTTTAGCAAAATTTCTTCAGTCAGCTTTCTGTTTTTGCATGTGTGTAGGCCTAACCCGACATGAGTAACTTGACATAAATAAGACCTCATGTCTCCCGGGCAATGATTGGGAAGGTGAATGGAAGATTAAGTTGTATATAAGGGTGTAACAAGCATTAGTCTGCAGTCAGTCTAGCTAAGATAAGCAGGAACACCCTGGTACTAGGGACAATGGACAAGATAAACCTGGAATGTAGGTATCAGTTTATACATGAACAACATATTTACAGAGCATGCTGTACAGGGATTGGTGCCTGAAAAGTAACCAAGTCAATCATGAAGCACATAATGCTGAGAGAGAGAGTGTGCCTGCATTTGAGCCTGGGCATGCTAGGCATAGTGTTGCTGTATACCAAATTAAAGTGACAAATTCCAGAGTTGAACTGAGTTTTTGAGACTGGAATGGAAGAGACTCTCTGGGAATCCCAGCAATGTGTTTAAAAACAAAAAAGCCACACACATTTCTTCCATGTGTTCTGATCAGAAATTCTGTGCATGGATACCTCAAGCTGCACTTGTTCAAACTTGGATTATTTTGTAGACATTATTAAAATGTAAGTAGCGAGCTCAGTCTGAAGGAAGTTGGCTCAGTATTTTTGAACTTCTGGCTGTTGAAAGGATTTTATGTATGTATAGAAGCATTTTGTTAGGTTCCATTGTTCCAGCATGTGCAGTAGATGTAATTGTTTTTATGCTCCCTCTAAAGTAAATTAAAATAATGAGGACATAGAGATGCACTATGCTTAAACTAAACTCAAAAGTCTTTAAGAATCTACCAAACATTGCAAATACTATTGGATCCTGCACCAGAATTTCTCAGAAAGAGACAGTGCCCTCTGAGGAACGATCATCAGGCTGGAAGTCCAAAATTCCCAAATTCTATCATCACCTCTGCTCTGACTGGGCTTAATAATACTTTGCATTTACACAGCACTTTACAAACAGCATTTAAGGCTTCACAAAACTGCTATGATGTCGTCAGGTTTTTTTTTTCTCACATGGAATAAATATTAATTTGTCCACTATGGAAATGCAGCCACTTCTGGGATGAAACTTTTCAATTCTTTAATAAAACACAGAAACACTAGCCAATATTTTTAGAATAAAAAGTGAAGTAAACTGTATTAATTTGAAATTGGGGGAAAAATTTAAGTCAGCAGAGTATAATTAATATAATTATTGTGTTAATTACAATACAATCTTTTTCAAGTATTTTCTTTATGTCCACCTTAAAGGAACAAGGGAGATGTCTCTGGCTGCCCAGAAGTTCGTTGGTTGCTTTTCCTCTTTCTCTGAGAAAGTTACAAGTCACTAGATAAATATGCTTATAAACTATGGACAAAAAACACCTGAAAGGAAAAAAATGGGCTTTAAATAAAGACCTAGAAAAAGTCCCAGTTCCCCTGGTAATTTTTTTTATGCAGCAAAGATGCCAAAACACCAAGAACTTGAGGTCTGTTGATCGTGACACCAAACATTAGAGTCTCCACCTTGTCTTGGAGTATAGTATCCACTTCCTTATTAGAACCCAACACTAATAAATCACTGGGAGTAGGTAAAAAAAAGAAGGAAATATCCGGAGCTCACAACACATTAATGAATATTATGACAGGCCATGTAGTGCCTAATGTATCAAAGAAAGGAAATGTGGCCACACAGGCAATAGATACAGATAGGAAAGACTGTTCCAAAGTAGGACACTTACAGTCTGCTGGACAGAGACTAAAGGAATGCACTGAAATAGAGAAGGATGATGTGACAAAACTGCTAGTGGATACAGCCAGCGTACCATCAGCTTTTATACATCTTATACGATTCAAAAGAAACTCTTTACCTATCTTACCTAACTTCTATTTAACAGTAAAATAATTGATTAGCTCAACAGAAAAGCATTTTGGAAATTCACTGAAAAAAATATCATAATGGACTGGGGACTGTAAAAGTATCTATGATGTTTGTTCTGATGCCACGTTCTCTTATGGCATAACCAAGTGGTGGCAAGAGACAAAGAAAGGACAGAATCCTTACAGAAAGACTCACCCAAGGCAAAGGTGCTTTTAAAAGAAAACTGCATCCATTTACCTCAGGAAAGCAATATAAATGAGAAATATTTCTCACCATGTTTAAACTGAACTATATTTGAAAACAAAAAGCCCGATTCTTTGTTGCCCTGCACCTTGTTTAGTCACTTATCCAGCACAAAGTGGATGTAAAACACTACTACACTGATCTGGTAGCATTTTTACACCTATGCTGCACTCTTTGAGGAAAATGACTAAATAGAATCTAGAGCAATAATTTCTTCAATGCAAAGTTTTTAAATTACAGTTGGTATTTCTAAGATTACTACTGACAGTAACCATCTTACTGAAAATTCCAGAGAGGTTTCATAAGAGATATACACACACACACTCTCAGAAGCTGGATACCTCTAAGCAAAATGATTCATGACTAGCTGGCCCCCAGCACCCTACATCCCCACTCCAGCAGAATGGCTCCACTGGAGCTGATCTACCAGAGCCTACATTATTTTTTCCTAGGAATCCCTATGAGACCAGTAGGGGGATGATATAAATGCCTACTCCTGCCCCTTGCTCACCCTACCTCTTCGCCCAGTGCAGACCCTGGACCTGAAAGTGTCCTCTGTGAGGTTTGAAGGAGAAGGGACAATGACACAGAGGCAGCTGATCCCTGCCTTCTGCAAAGAAGGTAGAAGATCAGTGAATGAATCTGGGGAGGTAGGGAAAGAGGAAGAAATTTAAAATTTCATTATAGTTTCCAATGAAACATAGTTCCATGAAATCTAAATTGTTGATAGGATGTCATGTACTTACAATTATTAGCAACTGTAAGTCCAACAAATGAACAAATAGGACGAACTATCTCAGGCTTTATGCAACTTTGGAGCCAGTCTTTTGCATGTGGAAAAACTGAACAGCAAGTGTTTTGATTGTCTTCTGTAAAGATGTAAAACAAACAACAACAAAAATCTAAATGTAATATATAGTTACGTTTATAGACACACTAGAAAATAGAAGTCAAATGTCATTTTTTAAGTGTTCTTTTTACGTTTACTATCATCTTAATGTTATACAATTATTTACTTATAGTTACCATTTTGAGGATTATTAACACATGCACACAGAGTACTGCAGACTGAAGACCACAGCTGATAATACTGATTAATATTTTCATCTGACAGATTCATCTCAGATATTGAAAGAGTTGTTCTGTTAAGAAAAAGGCAAACATAATGGCAAAGATGACTTAGGACCTAAGTAGTCTGTTACTTTATATCTTAACAGAAACGATTTATTTACCTGAATAATTGTAGCAGAACACCAATGCAGCCTGTTTCTCTGACGTGAGTTTGCCCACTCTCTATAAATGACCATATGCCAGTATTGGGAGAGACAATACATAATTTTAAACAAAGTATTAATTCTTTAAATGCCATTTAAATAGTTCAGTTTTACTTCAGCTCCCTTAGTATGCCATGTACAAATAAACAACGTGTTATGTACTTGCATCCTTAATTTGATAGCAACAAAAAGTGCTAAAAATGTTCTTCAATTTTTATAAACTACAAGAACTTCTAAGTTAATTGTTACTTTGTGTTTTAAACCATATGTTTGTACAGAGCCCTCTGGGTGCTAGTGTAACACAAATAATAATTAATAATGATAAAATGTTATGTCTCAATTTCTCTACAAAATATGAGAAACCCGCATTTTGCATTACATTGTTAAAAACTACATGTATGTTTCTTACATAAATAAGATAAAGTACTTTCAGCATTTAAAAAAACCCAGAAACCTCTTCTAATGTTTGATCTACTTGTAATTGATTTTGAGATCACCTAAAAGTAATCCATGTCACAATTAATCTTTATATACTAATCTTACAAAATATTAATGAAATCCTGAAGTCATGATAAATAGTATGGGCTGACAACCAGCAGTGTGTTTTAAAATGAGTTACATAGTATTAATAATTTAATGGTATTTTTACAAGTGAATGCAAAATACTTACTGTTATTTGAAACAAGTACTAATATAACATAAACAGACATTCGTTTCAAATTCACACTAGAATTCTTATTAGTTAAGAAGAAAATGAGGTCTTCAAACAATTCAGATGTACACAAAGTTTGTTGACAGTAAACTGAAACCAGAAAATGAATTATATCAATTCCTATTAAGCCATTTCCAACTTCTATTTATTTAGGCAATAAAGTCTACAAATTACAGACTCATAAAAAGATTCGATCTAAAATATACAGACTGACCTATACTGAAAGGCTGTCAAGAGAAAAACAATTTTCAGGACTGAATCAGATATTAAAATGTAAATATTTCATACCATTACCTATTTGTAAGGCAAATTTCCTCTCCTCCCTTCCCCCAAACAACATATCAGAGCCAGGCTGAAAAGTGTTTTGACCCTTCCATAGATGTAACTGACAGCAACCTTTCTCCCAATCAACAAGGTGATACATACACTAACCATAATTGGGTCATTTTATGGAACAAAGTATCAGGTCTACTTGAAAGCTCCCATTCTAATTTCCCTCCTCATGGCATGCATTACTTCAGACGTTCTGGGATATCTATTTCAAGGCATAGCACATTAGAAATTCATCTTACCTAGCAATAGTTTAAACAGTTACTAGGTAGAGTGTAGCTTCCAGACTCACTCTGCAGGGTCAATTCTCAAATCCACTTGTCAGTAACTTCCAATGTAACTTGATAATGTAACCTGCAGGTCTTTGCCTAGATCCTCAGTTGTGACCAACATGTGCTGGGCATATCTGAGGGAAGAGGGCTGCAAAAGAGCTATTTGTTGCTTCCTGATCCTGGAGCCAGTCCTGAGGCATCCTGGCCACAGGCATGATACTGAGCAACCTCAGACCATCATGCCAGCTGGGGACTGAAGAAGTGTACCACCCTGCTTTTGCCCACCCATGCCCTCTACATCAGAGCCTATAAGTGAGGCTGGTGATGTAGCGCCAGCCACTCCACCCCAAGGGATTCCCCCAAACCAGAGGAGTTCTCAGATGGCCATTTAAGCTGGCTTTATAGCCCCTTTGAGCTTTCAGAATGGAGCAAGTATGGAACAGCAGAGTCAAGAATCTGGTCCCATTTGTCAGGCTGGTATCTGTTGTAACCTGATAAACAAATATATCTAAAATGACATTAAACCATTGATTGATACGATAAATACAGGCAGAGGAGGAAATCTTAAGTTTTCAGGAACAATAAAGTGCAGTGATATAGAACATGGAAAAATAAATAAAATTATACTTTACCATTACTCTCCATTACAACTGCTAATGTAAATAAGGCTGCTTCCTTTACTATGCAGTGCACACTTGACTTTGCAAGGTCATTTACAAACATTAAACCACCAATCTCTCGGAAATAATCACTTGCTTCACCTGTTGCATATGCAGACACAATGAACAAAAAGGGAAATTTATATTAGATACTAATTTGGGAATCCAAAAACAATCAGAGCAGTATGAAATACATAACGTTTCCAAGATTTTATACCTCTACAGAGTCTTGTGTCTCCTAGAGATTATTTTAAAAAGTGACAATATTTAATATATACTATGAAAAAAAATTCTACTATTACCATATTCAAATATCCGATAGGAAATAACAAATACCCCAGTCAAAATGTCATGGTAGAATACTTCTTACTGTTTTGTTGGCAGATTGAATAAATAGTGACCAAGGCCTCTTTTTGAGAAGCAGGGCTGTCCATTTGGTATTTAAGACATTCAAGCAATAAATTCAGATCTGTCTTCATCTCTGTGAGGAAAAAAACAGTTTTAGAATAATTTTACAGGAAATATGTTTTCTTTCGAATGCACCTTTTAAAATTGACGATTAATTTTTATGTTAAGACTGTCATAAAAATATGGCACCATCTTCTATTTTGAAGAGAAAAAAAGAACAATCTGAAGCTGAATCTTTTTTGTTTAGCAATAAATGTTATGCACAGCCCAAAAAACGTGTCTGAGTAGTTTTTGTTACTAGATGATTATTTTATTTGTTAATGGAACAATCCCCTTTTCATATTAACCTTATTGCCTTCAGTAACAATGTTATGCCCCAGTCAAAATGTTTGCAGTCTGACATCTCGTTCATTCCCGAGATGATGTTGAAGTTTTCTGAAGGCATTACTGGCTGTCCCAATGCATTTCATAATGTCGTCGTCATCAACCACAGCATCTTGTGAAACAAGACTGCCTAGGTAGGAAATTCGTCAATGACATTGAAAGGTACATCAAAGAATACAACTGAAGTAGTTGCAATACTTCCTGGTTGAGACTGAACCATGATTTCTGTCTTCTTTAGGCTCATTGTTAAGCCAAAACATTTTGCTCCATGCGCAAAGCAGTCAGTGAGCAACTGAATGTCCCTGAGGTTATGGGGCCAATAAAACACAACCATTAGTGAACTGTAATTCATGAATAACAGTTTTCATAACTTTTGTATTTGAATACAGGAGATGAAGATTAAAGACACCTCTATCAATATGGTACTGCATATGAATGCTATAACAAATGTCGCTGAATGTGTCTATTAAAATAGCTGCAAATGTGATGCTAAATAATGTCAGAGCAAAAAAAAACAGCCTTGTTTTACTCCACTGGTATCAACATAAGGAGCTGAAAAGCAGCCTTGGTCAAGAACACAAACCTGCATGAAAAAATGTAATGTCAACAAACTTATCAGAGCAATCAAAACTTGTGGAGAACTGTGCACTGGCCATCTTAATTTACAGAGTCAAAGGCGTTAGTAAGATCAACAAAACCTATATATAGGTCTTGATTCTGCTCATGACATTTCTCCTGAATTTGCCAGAGTAGAAAGATCCCGTCTGAAGTATCACACCCAGGACAGATGCAACATTGGATTTCAGGCAATATCTTCTCTGCAAGTTGATAATCAGCCAGTTTAGCATGACTCAGGTGAGTATCTTTCTTGCAGTGGCAAGGAACTAGATCCCACGATGGTTATAACAATGCCTTGCTTTGATAAAAGGTGAATACTGACATCTAAGTTCCTGTGGCACAGTTTCCTGTTCCAAAAACAGGTAGTAGAGGCCAGTGAGCTTCCTGACAAGTCATGGCCCTCACATTTGAAGATCTTTGCAGGAACCATCTGGACCTGTTGCTTTGTCATTTGATATTTGCTTGACAGCTTTTCATACTTCAGATATGTTCAGTGGAATTGCAAGTTGGTCATGAATTGGAAGTTATTCAAGACCATCAACAGCTGATGCTGATGTGGTAGATGGGAAGTTCAGAACCTTATTAAAAAGTGTTCAGCATATCTTTTCAGAATTTGTCCACAGTAAGTCAGCAGCATTGACTCATCTGCATTCCAGATAGGGATGGTACTGTTAGATTGCAGGCCATACATGGCCTTCAGCTAATCAAAAAAAATTTGAAGTTTTTTGATCTGCCGCTGATTGAGGCTGCTCAGCTTTCATTTTCCATCAGCTATTTTTCCTGTGGTGAAGCTTAGCTTGCACACTGCACTTTGTACATGCACCACATGCCCATCACTGTAGGACTTTCAAAGAACAGAATTTAGAGGACTTTCCCCATTAGATAATTATAAATTACATCAAATGCTGGGTTTAAAATCTTGATCATGACAATGTACTGTATAAATAAAAACTTCAAGGACAAATGAGGAGAAGCTGGGTGTTTGGTATAGCAAATTCTCTTTTAGGGCTCAATCCTGCGTGCCCTTACTCTTGCTGAAGGCAACTGGAATTTAGGACACTCACCACCAACCAGGACATAATCTCAATAATTAAGAGACTAATCCAACTAGCACTGGAGTTGGACCACATCCTAAGGACAGATGAACTGTTGAGAAGATATGGTCAGATTTAGGTACTTAAAGATGCAGATAGGTGCCTAGTGGGATTTTCAAATGTGCCTACACATGTAACTCCCATAAGAGTTAAATGCCTAGGTGCTTTCAAAAATTCCACTAAGCACATATCTGCATCTTTAGATGCCTAAATACCCTTGAAAATCTGGCCCTTAGGGTCTAGAGTGTGCTACCAAGGTGACTTTATTAATAATTATTTTACCACTTCTGTTAATGCTACTGAATTTCTCTTAAAACTCACAATGCTTTGGTGATTTCAAAGGAATATAAATTATTAAATGAAAATAGAGATAAATGTGGAAACAATAATTATCAAAAACAATCTCATATTGAGAGCATTTAGTGTCTGAAATTATGCTATTAGCTTTGTCTAGTATCTTCATCACAACATATAATCCAAATATATGAATATAGTAACAAGTGTGACAAAGTTCCTCCTCTATCTTGGTGGGTCCTGCGATTTTTGGCAGATTTGCTCACCTCAGAGATTCACGGCAGCCATCAGTTTGGCCACTTCTGCTACAGGCTCAAACCTGCCGCACACTCAGCTAACCTCATCACTGGCCAGCATGGGGGAAAATGGAGAACAATCTTCACAGTCTCCGTTGTCCCATGTAGTGGGTCAGGGACAGGCCAGATGCCTTTCCAAATTAGACTTTCCCTTCTGGTGTTGCTCACAGACCAGGTCAACTCCTCCTGTGTCTAATCAGGAGTTGGAGGAATGGCGGGAACCCGGGCCCGCCCTCTATACCGGGTTCCAGCCCAGGGCCGTGGATAGCAGCTATCTACGTCTCCTGTAACAGCTGCGTTACAGCTACAGCTACAACTCCCTGAACTACTTCCCCAAGGCCTCCCCCCTTCTTTGTCCTCACCACAGGATCTTCCTCTTGAAGCCTGATCACGCTTGTACTCCTCAGTCCTCCTCACTCCCTGCTCCTTCCATGTGCTCCACTAACTGATGGGAGGTCCTTTTTAAACCAGGAGTCCTGACTAGCCTGCCTGCCATAATTGATTCTAGTATGTTCTTAATTGGTCTTAATTAGCTTGCCTGTCTTAATTGGTTCTAGCAGGTTCCTGATTGCTCTAGCACAGCCCCTGCTCTGGTCACTCAGGGAACAGAAAACTGTCCATCCAGTGGTCAGCATATTTGCCTTCTACCAGACTTCTGTACCCCACTGTTCTGGGTCTGTCACACAAGGCACAAGCAAATTCATCCAACAATCACCCATCCCCATGGTAGCCCAGCTACCATCAGAGTCTGGTAAAACAGTGAAAAACAGATTCAGATATGACAAGTGATTCAAGAGATCTTACCACATTGTGTGTTCTGTACTTTTCTATTTTCCATTTTCAATTGTATTCCTATTCTTACCCTGCAACTGTAAGAAAAGGCACTCTCTCAACAGTTCAGATCAGCAATGTTCACAAAAAGCGTACACATAGTATAAGTCCATCATGCCAACTTCCTTACAACATCCTCCCTCCTCTTCTGGTTATTTGATTTTTAAACTGCATGCTATATGACTTAAACCCAAATCAGCGTGATCATGAATGAAAAAGATTCCCTTTGGAAAGGTATCATTATAAGGTAATACACTACTGCAATTATAAGGGTTTTTATCCAATTTCATTTTGTAGACAAAGTAATTTGGTTCTATCATTGTGATGTATGTAAAGATAAAAACTCCCAACCTCACACATTTTTAATCTTGATTGTGTTATTTATCTCAAAAAATCTGCCACACTTTCTCCCCCTACGTCTGGCTGCCAATTTACTTCAACTGTTTGCTGATGATATTGAACTACTGGCCAATAAAAAATTAGTAGTTCAAGTTTTCCAAGGAAATCTATGACCTTCTAGCTCCTGCTGCTACCACTAATGAGCATAGGTGCCAACTTTTCCCAGCGCTGGTGGGTGCTCGACCCCCCGCCACACCACTTCCCCGCTTCCTCCCGCCCCTGCCCCACCCCCATTCCAACCCCTTCCCCAAAATCCCCACCCCAACTCTGCCCCCTCCCTGCCCCTATTGGACTCCTTCCCCAAATCCCCACCCCAGCCCCGCCTCTTCCCTGAGTGCACCGCATTCCCCCTCCTCTCCCCTCCCTCCCAGTGCTTGCTGCCACAAAACAGCTGTTTCATGGCGGGAAGCGCTGGGAGCTAGGGGGAGAAGCAGGGATGCAGCGCGCTGAGGGGAGGCGGAGCGGAGGTGAGCTAGGGTGTGGGGGGCGGGGCAGGGATCTTGGCTGCCGGTAGGTGCAGAGCACCCACCAATTTTTCCCCATGGGTGCTCCAGCCCCGGAGCACCCACAGATTTGGCACCTATGCTAATGAGGAGCAACCAAATCTTGCATTGCATACAATTATGACTGTTTAAAAAACAGTATGGATCAAAACCAGACACACTTGATGGAACATGGACTACAGATTAAGATTTTAATATTTAATTGATTAGTAAAATTCGCATATTTTACATAAAATCAGAAAAATTCACAATTTCAACTCTAAAAACAAACATAAGGGCCCAGATCCTTTGGTCCGACAGAGCAGCTTTCAGAGTGAGACTTAGGAATGGGGAGCACAAAGGTAGCTTAAAGCCACAGTCCCCAAATGCTTGGGCAGATCTGCATCAGTCCAGACACTTGCAAGCAAATTAGAGCAGACGGAGACATGCTGTAAATTATACTGACTACCCACAGCTCCCAAGAGATTAATCCAACAACTGAGGATTCCTAGAGCACAGACATGACCCAACTGCACTTCCTTTTCCCTGGACATGCCAAATATGCCAAGGGTCAACAAAGATTGGCCTCAAGTCACTATGGTATCTTTAAGCCTCTTGAAGATTCTCCAGCTCAATGTGGGAATTTCAAGGGGGTTGGTTAAGCCAGTTTTATGGCTACTTAGTGTCACCAGAGTAGTGCCTTTGAGAAATATCACAGTGCTATCATAAAAGAGGACAGTTCTTGCCTTCACTAAGAATTATTTATCTTCCTTTTCCCTCATTTCCTCACTACTTCACAGAATGGTTCACGTACAATGACCTTCCCAGTCCCCTCAAATCTGTCAATCACACAAATCACTTGAGAAGGAGAGGTTGTGTTTTTTAAGCAGGAAGGACTCTTCTTCCATTCTCATTCTATTTTTACTATTAAACACACACACACACACACACACACACATTCTTTCTCTCCTGATCCTCCGCCAATGACAGAAAACTCTGTAGCCTCCCAGTCTCCCTCTGCTTCCCACAGAGGCCACATTGCAAGGCTGACAGAATACTAGATCAGCCTCCCATTTATTTATTTATTTAGCGAAGGACTGACCTCCCTCACCTTGGAGCTTCAAGTATCATTTTCAGTTCAGCTGAAGTAATTTTTTTAAAATTTATGATTACAAACATGATTTTTTTTCTAATGTGCATTGCTAATTTTGAATACTTTTAAGATCAGATTCTACTTGAATATTTTTTAAATGGACTTTTTTGAGAGAGATGTACATAAAATATCATTTTATAAACCTCCCATTGTTATGGATCAATAGATCTGCTTCATTATAGTATCACAGACCAGAGCCAAGATGAGTAAGTCACCAGGCTCTGCTTCAGCAGAGAACTTTTGTGAAGCCTATAAGTTTGATATAAGATAGAAGACGAAAACATTCTCTCTTCTCCGTCAGCTACAGATATCCAACCCAAATAATATTTTCTCAAATACAGGCCTATCTGTATTTTTGTACAGCAATAAGGAAACACTTGGCTTATAATATTAAGAAATGTATCTACAAAAATGAGATCATGCTTTTCAAAGTGGATGAGAACATTCCAGACACTCAATGCCCGGATTCAGGCTCTCATATGAGCTGTGTGACTCCATCATTATGCTGTAACACCAAATAGAAAGGAAAAATCCAAAATTCTCTCTGGCTGCTAATTAAGCCCTTTTTAAAAACTGTAAGTTTTTAAAATCCTAGGGATAGATTCTCAGCTGGTGTAAACTATCACAGCTTCATTGAAATCACGACAGTTTATAGCAGCTGAGGATCTTTATATTTCCAAATATACCAGAGTGTTTATCATTCATTGGTAACAACTTGGTGAACTTGCAACACTCAGGATGGTCATTTCTTATCCCCTAGTCTGCCACCTATGTGTTCATTCCACCTCTCCCCCCCAACCCCCCACAATGACTCTCATATGTTAATGATTTCAATGTGTGTGTGTGTGGGAGGGGGGACGGGAAGGACAATTAATTGCAGGAATCAGACACCAAAAACACAAACTATTGGTCCACTCTACCCCACCCCAAACAGACGTTAGGGCTTTTAAAGTCCCACACTAGACAGAGATCAGGCTGCAACTCAAGTGCTTTCCCCCACCCATTCTGCTGAGATGCCATGATTACTCAGAGGTTGCTTGAGCTTTCAGGGCACCCCTGTCCCTGTACAATCAAAATGCCTGCATGAACATAAGAACAGCCATACTGGGTTAGAACAATGGTCCATCTAGTCCAGTATCTTGTCTTCTGACAATGGCCAACGCCAGGTGCTTCAGAGGAATGAACAGAACAGGTAATCAGATGATCCACCATGTTGCCCATTCCCAGCTTCTGGCAAACAAAGGCTAGACACACTTCAGAGCATGGTTTTGCATTCCTGTCCATTCTGGCTAATAGCCATTAATGGTCCTATCCTCATGAACTTATCTAGTTCTTTTTTGAACCATGTTATAGTCTTGGCCTTCACATTCTCTGGCAGAGTATGCACTGTGTGAAGAAATACTTCCTTTTGTTTCTTTTAAACCTGATGTTTATTAATTTCATTTGGAGACCCCCTTAGTTCTTCTCTTTACTGCTTCTCATAACACTTCCTTATTTACTTTCTCTAAACCAGTCATGATTTTATAGACCTCTATCATATCCCCCCTTAGTCATCTCTTTTTCAAGGTGAAAAATCCCAGTCTTATTAATCTCTACTCACACCCCTAATAATTTTGGTTGACTTTTTCTGTGTCTGCTCAGGCAATGGGGACTCTAGGGCACCATCACCTTCCCAGAGTCAGTGTGTGGGTGGAAGACAGGGGGAGCAGCCCTCTGGGCAGCAGGCCCTAGAGCCAGGCACACTGGCCCCACCTCTCAGGTAACAGGCCAAAGGGCGGAATGACCCCTTTGCCCCTTCCCAAAGTTACTGCTGTGGGGGAGGGGGCTTGTCCTAGCTGGCACGAGGCTCCAAGGGTACCGGTACACTGCAGTTTGACACCCATGGGTGGCCCATGTCAGCTGGCTGGCGTTCATGGGCTGTTTCACTGCATAGACTTTGCATTGAGCTCTGTGACCCTCACAGGGTCCTAGAGCTCAAGGCTGCGGCAGGAGCGCGAACATCTACACACCACGACCAGCCCTTAGCCCAGGCCAGCGGCGCACGTCCAACGGCAGTGTGGACATAGGCCAGTCACCCGATTAGCAGCTCTGCCCTGCCGGCACTGGCACCAGCGCCCACAAGCTGCAGGGGGTTGCCTGTTCCCGCCCGCTGAACCAGCTTAGGTGGACTGAAGGGGCCGGGCCCTGGCCCTGAGCGCGGCACCGCGTACGGCGACGACTGTCGCGAGCCGCCTCTCAGAGCCGATGCTCGTGCAGCTGCACGGCGCGCGCCTGCGGCAAAGACCTGTCCAAAGGCAGGGCAGGGCCTCTCCCTCCCTGCGGGGCGGGCTTCAGTCACCTCACGGAAGATGGGAGAAAGCAGCCACTTTTCAGTCAGAGACATACCAGCCCCAGCCCTGTCGCTCCGCGGGAGACCCCCGTGCGGCGCGGCGAGGAACGCTCGCTCCTGCAGGGCGCCTCAGCTCCGCGCCTGGTGGGAGGGACCCGCTGCTCTCTCCCGCCTCAGGCTGCTCTAGCGGACAGTTGCGCGGCTGCTGGAGGGCAGCGCGTGCAGCGCCCTGCCAATGGGCTCAGCCCTGTACCGCGGCCCGGGCCCAAGCTGAAATGTAGGGCACGGCCGATCCGAACTAGCGCCGAGTTCGCCACGCGCCAGTTTCGCACGTAACCCTCCCCGGTGCCCACCCCTGAGCCGCTGCATTTATTACAATCCCCACGCACTGTCCTCCCTTCCCCAGTGAGAGCTGCCCATACAGAGGGAAGAGCCTGGCTGCCCCCTCTTCATGTTGCCTGGAGCCAGTCTTCTACAACCTTGGGAACAATGAGGACTCACTGCTTGGTGGGTTTCTTCTGGTAGAGGTGACAAGGATAAAAGCGTCTCTCTCTCCCCCCTCCCCCATCCTTTCCATCCAGAATGCTTTTAATAGTAACACAGTCTTTAGCATTTTTTTGATTACTGCACAAAACTGCATAGTTGTGTCACACTGATGCCAATCCTCCCTCTTGTGCCCTGCGGCCCAGGTTTGAGAAGATTTTCCCATAGCTGATTATACTCCCAATTAAAATACTGTTCTAGTACTTCCTTACATTAACAGGTTTCAGGTACAAGAGTTTATTATTTTGCTTAGCTTTTATAAAGACAGGTTTCAGAGTAGCAGCCGTGTTAGGCTGTATTCGCAAAAAGAAAAGGAGTACTTGTGGCACCTTAGAGACTAACAAATTTATTTGAGCATAAGCTTTCGTGAGCTACAGCTCACTTCATCGATGCATTCAGTGTATGCATCCCATGAAGGGAGCTGTAACTCACGAAAGCTTATGCTCAAATAAATTTGTTAGTCTCTAAGGTGCCACAAGTACTCCTTTTCTTTTATAAAGAGGTAATCATGGAACAAGCAGATTGGCTTAAGTCTCTGCTTTGACATAAGTCAGCAAAGTGTAAGTGACTAAATTTAACTTCTGATACTACAGAATAGACATTGCATTGTTTAAAGGCACTTGAATAAATAATGATCAGAAAATTCTACATATTACATGAAAACAAATATCTTCCATTTTATGGTATGATTTACTTGTCTTATCCTCAGAATAAAATAATGAGTACCCTTTATTTGCAATAAGATTTTAATATTGAGGAAAATACAGAAAGGTTCAGTTAGTGGTAAACACCACACTAGTGATATTTTATAGAATGGAGCAAACCTGACATCAATTACAATTTCCAACATATATATCGTAGTTGTTCTACAACTGGAAAGTTGCTGAAGTCTGTGACATTCCACTGTAAATATAGGTGTTATTAAAAATTACAAATTGTCCTGTAATTACTTTGACAACCTCTTGAGCAGCAGCACCTATTAAAGGGAAGGGGAAAAAAGAATGACTTTGGTGGGTAATTATATTTAAAAAAAACCGAGAACAACAGTATCTGGTCCAGATTTCAATATAAAGATGAAATAGTTTGACAGATTGAGTTTAAATGCTTTCCTGAATCATGGCAAAAAGTAATTTTCGTATTTGTTTTTCAATTCAATTTTTTAAAAATGCATATACATATAAGTTTACGTAAATATTTTTTACCATGTGAACTGGTAAAAAGAAAGAAACTGATCTTTCTGAATAAATGCAAGCGAAGTGTCTACATCCCCATAACTGATTTTTTTCCTGATCAATCATTTTTCTAAAACACTTCCTCCCCTCCCATTCAAAAATCCCCTTTCCTTTTAAAAGAGATTATGCAGTCCAGAGTCTGAGTATTGGAAAATTCAGGTGATAGAAAAATTAGCTAGTAATTAGCTTCTCTACAATGTTTCATTTCTTTTTAACTGTTGAACAAGCTCCTACATTTTATTTTATTGCTATAACCCCTTTCAATACCTCTATAAAAATACTGTGTTCACATTTTCTTTGCAATTATAAACGCTTAAGAACCCAGATCTTGTCTTCATACATTTTGCTAAAGTACCATGTATACCCATGGCAATATAATTTTCTTTAACCTTAAAAAAAAAAAATCCAAGTTGTGTATATAACATTAACACTTTAACTGGTACTGTAAGACAAGTAAGCAAAAACAGTTAAGATTGCAATAATACTTCTATTATATACATTTTAAAATGATTTACATCTTGGTTATAAAATATTTATTGCAGCCTGAAATAAGGCAATGTTGGTTAGGTACAGATTTACAAAGTTTGCAGAGTTAGCACTGTCTACGCTGAAATTAGAACTAAATTAAAATTAGTCATATTGTATTATTGTTTCTGTCAATGATACTTTCACCGGTCATATACACACGTTATAAATTTTATTTTAAACTAGAGTAATAAAAGCACAAGTAGTATAACTGGCCTAATAAGGTCATTTTGTAATTTTCCATTATTTCTTTTATTCCAGTCTGATCACTTTCTCAGTCAACATTTTCCATATAGCATATGACACACTGACTTTAAAATGTTGCAGTACTAATGCAGCCTTTGTCTGCAGCCCATAGTTATTCCCTTTTCTCCAAATATACTGAAGAGGAATTCCATTAAAATAATAAAATATAGCTCAACTGACAGTTCTAAATGGACCTGTGAAAATAGAGTGGTATTCTTACCTCCCAAGAATGCAGCGATAGTATGTGGCTCAGCAGCTCCATAGCGACAACTACATAGCAAAAAATAAAATAATGAGTATTTTAGGGCAGTTTAAATAAACTAATGAAAGTGACATCTTATCATACAATACTTACAATTCATGGACATAATCATCCTTCACTGTTACAGACAGCCCATATTCCTGAAGAAAGCCACTGAGGCAAGATTTCAATTTTCCAATATCATCTTCCACTTGATAGTTATACACACCTAGGACATAAAGTATGAGCCATTTCTCCTCATTGGACTTTAATATGCCAGAGTTTTAACAGGTCCAATAATTTTTTAAATTGTGCTGGGGGATTACCTTCTTTGTTACTGCAGTCATTAACGTTTTTATTCAAGTAACATACATTCGTATTTAATTATAGCTCTAACAATATCGATCAAATACCACTGATGATGTTCATTCAGCAGAATAATAAATCATCATGTAATTTAACTAATTTTTACAAGCAATTAAAACCATCATCAATCTGCATTAATTTGTTAATCTTAAGAATCTGGTCACTTTGTAATACTTGCACAATAAATGTACTCTAGTTTAGTTCAAACATTTGCTTAATCATGTTTTATAGTTCATATGTACTACTGTCTCATAAATTAGATTGTTATATTTCCTACAGCGACTGATATATATATCTAAAACTATTGTAATAACCTACCTGGGTATCTACCATGCTGTTTATAAAATCTATCCACGGCTCGTAGCATTAAGTATAGCACTATCTCACTGTCTGGATTATCCATGCTGGAAACTGAAAATGATAAAAAAAAAATACCAACCCCCCCCCAACAAAATACAGATTTTAAATTGGTTTTAAAATAGACTTGGAGACAGATGGAATGAAAAAAATATTTCACATTTACTTGAATGTAAAACACATTTTTTACAGTTTTGCCACCACACCCCCGTGGGAGACAACTGAGAGGTCTCCACTTCAAGCTTTGGTAATGGATTGTTTAGATATGTAATTTCAAATGCCAGTGATAAGTGACTAATTATACTAAATGTTATGTACCTATATATTTTTATATAATCTCAGTTTGGAGCTGTCCACGTGTTCCTACTTCAACTCCACCGATGTCAACAATTGCTTGGTTGCGATATTTACCTCGAGTCATAATTTGAGTTTCATAATTACACTTGGCAAAACTTGATTTTTATTTTTTTTTTTATAATTGTGATGGATATAGTCTATTTTTAATCATTTTTAAATATTTTTGTTGATTTAAATATACACAGTTGCAGGAAATTATGGGGGTAGGTCAGACAATTATTTTAATGACAGTAGACATTGAGAGTCAAAAAGCTAAACTTTATAACCATTAGAAACACAAATTGTCATCACATCAAAATACATGAAGTACATATCCTTAAGTCAAACTCTTACTTCAAGAAGATTTTTCTTATCTGTACATTTTGATTTTTAAATCAATGGAACTATTTTTTTTTTTGTTCATTTTCATTCGTGAAATCAGTGTTTACCAATACAAATCTAATCTTTCCAAGCCTATTTATAATGTATATTTACAGAAGAAAAACTAAGGGCAATAATTAAATAAATGGAAGTCTCCTTACGATAGGCACAAAAAATGATGTAGGGACAATATAGATTGAGCTTTTTAAATGTAAAATTTAAAAAGCTCCTGAATTATTGTACCCAACTTAATATGCACCAGTTCAAGGAAATTTTACTTATGTACTTTGTGAATGCGACAAACAATTCTTTTGGCCAAAATATTATGACCAGACTGAAAAGACACACAGTAAACGACTGCTGTTTTCTAAACAAGTGCTGTTTCTCTTTTAGTATTTACCTAGGAATTTGGAGTTATATATGTTTGAAAAGTCTGTAGCAGTTATATGCCTAATTTTTATTTAATGATACTTTGCCACACAATTTATTCACAAAAAAAAAAACAACTGTCAGTGGCTAAAAAAGAAAATTAATCTTTTGCTCCCAAGGAAGAACCGTTCTAGTTCCTGTTACAAATAACTAAAGTCAGACAGGAGAGAATATAATTTAAAGACTATAACTCCTTGATGAGGATGAATATTTTACTTACATGGCTGCTGAAGAGAAAATATCTGCCAGGGAAAACTACCACACACATTAATTCAGTGGCTCATCTTTGAGCTTTTAAAACAAAATTGTCAAAAAAAAAAATTTAAAATAATGCTTTGAAATATATACAATATGTATTTTCTATTTAAGCATGGTTTCATGATAAAAGAAAGAATTTAAAGAAAAACTATGAATAAATAAAAAATAGAAAGTCCTTACTAATTTCATCCTTGTTAAAAGTATTTAAACCATACTCTTCAGACAGGGATCTACACCGCACTACTCGAAGAAACGCTGAGTTGCTGCCTAAACAAAGAACACAGAAAAGAAATATTGGATCACTGGTTGCAAGCGTGCAATATTTTCTTCAGGCATTTCAGAATTTACTTACTGTTAAACAATGTAGAGTAAATATCACCAACTGATGTCATTTTAGTTTTTATTGTATTTCTTCAGTAGTGCAATGTAATAAAATCTTTTAGATAAGAAATGTTTCTTTATAGGTTTATGAAGGTAAACAACTTTATTAAAATGTTCTATATTTGTGTACTTCAAAATTCCAGTCATGTTGCCTATTGCACATGATAAGGATTGTCAATACATGTGGTACCAGACTCCAGACAGGATGATGCCCCACCCTCCTCCTCTTTATGGTCATCTGTTGGACCACAAGCATCAGCCCCACATTTTCTTCCTCTATCCTCCCAAAAGCTGTTCTCTTTCCTAAGTTGCACTAAATAGTGCTGCTTCCTGGCAGCAGGCAATCTAGAGAGAGCAGCATTCTAAAAATCAGTGGTTGGGGATGGGCAAGAGTGAACCCGTGGCAGTGGTAAAATGGCAGAAAGGGGAAGAAAAAACTAGACAAATATGGATGAACATAGGGAAGGGGGAAAAAAACACTGCAAACAAACCAAAAACTCTAAATACATGCTGCAACTACAGCACTTCAAGTACAACAAATACTTATTGTTTCAGATGGCTGCTGTTTTTCTTGGCATATGCCCTAGTATTTAATATACTAGGGTAAAACAAACTTTGCCCAAACGAACAGTAGTTGCATCCAGAATCATCAGTAATTAATTTTAATTTTATTTTATTTTTGTGGGCATATAACATTCAGGCATCTGCCTACAGCTTTCCATACACCTTATTCTGACAGGCACTAAGCACTTGCAACTTCCATTGAAGTCAGTGGGAGAAACTTGTGTCCATTACTTCTCAGGAAGAGGCACAACATTTATAATACAAAAGAGATTCAAATATTGAGCTAAAGATTAATATAGCTACATTGTGAATAATTTTAAGACTTCCTGAAAATTTGTGTGTGCATAAAACAAGAATGATGTAATGCAAAATCCAAAGATACTTACAAAGCAATTTTAACTCTTTCTGTGAGATTGACTCTGGTGCCTGCAAAGGAACAAGAATATGTTTGTTCCTGCACAAGGCAATGAATGGTTAGATTTACATTTTTAAAATTATACTGAAATGGATGTTAGATCAAATGTTATCCAAGGAAGACTTCTTATGTGTTCATATGTCCCTTTCACTTAACATTCTAAATAGTCACAGGAAAGTACACACAATGCAGAAATACACACACTGTACATATAGTGAAATCATATTGGAACTTTACTAAAACTCTCCAAGAGAATGTGGTACTTAAGTCAGCTCTTTACTGTCTCTATTTTGCTCCTTTCCCCATTCTTTACAGATTACATGGAAAATTATTGTCCTTTTGAGATAAATTAAATGAGGTTATAACATAACTACCTTGCCTACTGACTGTAACAATTTAGCAGCATGGTTACCCACAGCAGCAGCATCTTTCTTTGCTTTTTCACGGTATCTGTAAAGGGTCAGAAATAATTTTAATAGTTTAAACTGTAGTTTAAAGCTACAGTTTTATTTTAAGAGCCTGAAATTGAACAACACTTTTATAACCCTTCTTACCCTATCTGTTGTAAACATGAATAAAGTCAGAAGATCAGCTACCTCAGCAGCAGAAGAGCCAATGGTACCAATCACATGACTGTTTTGCTGTAGCTCTAAGCTATTTGTAGAAGCAGCTTCATAACTCAGTGCACTGGAATGTCTTTGCCATTAGTAAGCATTAAAAGGAATATTACTGTGGAAGGTTACAGGGCAAAAAATACTAATTCCTTTCAACAATGAGAGAACCAGCACTAAAGAAAACTTTGAACCAAATGCACTATACAAATACAACTGACCAATTTTATATTGTATTTTATGATGTTTTAACTGTATTGTATTAATTCTTTGGGCAGCAACCCATGTACCTCAGCAGCAGGGCACACTATGAAGCTCAAAGTGCTACACCTTAAATAACAAGGGAACCCAGGAAGACTCATCGTATCTGGCCACAGCACTTTTACTGAAGGAATATCAGGACTCATAGAAACCATCCTCAAACCATATGCCACACAAAGGGCCAGCTTCCTCCAAGACACAACTGACTTCCTCAAGAAACCTCAGAAACAACAGCAACCTCTCCCAGAACACCATCATTGCCACCATGGATGTCACCTCCCTATACATCAACATCCCGCACCATGATGGCATTGGTGCCTGCTTCAAACACCTTACAAGATAATGAACAATGCTCGAAAATCCAACCCAAACACATCAAACTGATCCATTTCATCTTCACCCACAAGTTTACATTTAACAACAAATACTCTGTCCAAACAATGGGAACAGCTGTGGGTACTAGGATGGCTCCCTAATATACCAACCTTTTCATGGGCCACCTCGAGAAGAATTTCTGGGCAAATACACTATGAAACCAATGATATACCGGAGATACGTTGATATTTTCATCCTCTGGAGAGACAACCTAAACTCCTTCACAGATTTCCACCACAGCTTCAACCAACAAATTCTTTCTAGAAAACCACTGCCACACCATCATCAACTTCCTGGACACTAAGATCAGCTTCAACAATGGATCCCTAGAACTGACTATACATAAAAATCCCATCGATCAATACACGTACTTCCATGGAACCAGCAACCATCCCAGATACACCAAGAAGCCTGTTCTCTAAAGCCAGGCACTCAGATACCACAGAATTTGCTCAAAAGATACATTCTGGGATACATATCTAAACACACTTAAAACTGCCTTCACTAAACAAGGACATCCCACCAAATACCCCTGAAGGAACCCGCTTCAATACAGAAAAAAAACAAAACAAAAACGTGCTGACCACACAACCCGAGTTGTTACCTGCTATCCCACTCTAGAACACATATGGGATATCAAACAATTGATGCTTTTATCAAACAACCCATACTTGATGGGGACCACATCCTGAAAGAAATCTTTCCCAAATGCCTTCTTCTGGCATTCAAACAACGTCTTCCCTCTCTCAAGCTCATAATCAGAAGCAAGTTCCCCACAGACCAGGACATACCAGCTCAAAGCGGCACCAGACCCTGCCAGAATCCATGAAAACCCATTGCTACAATGACCAATACCTCCCCACAACACACCTTTCAAGGTCCATGGGTCACACACGTTCTTATCACATGTGGTAGACCTCATCCAGTGCATTAAATACCCCAACAGCTGTGTGGGTGAAACCAGATAATCACTACTCTCTCAAATGAGCTCACAAAGCAAAATGATAAAGGACCCTACAGCCCATGGACAAAACACTTTTCACAAAATGATCACTCCATATCTGGCTTCTTAATCCTCGTCCTTAAAGGAAACGTGCACAACACTTTCAAAAAACGAGCCTAGGAACTGAAACTCGTAACTCTGCTGAACACTAAAAACCATGTACTTAACAGAGACACTGGTTTTATGGGTCATTACAACAATTTGTAACACACCCCACTGTCTTCTAATCCTTAATTGCCCACTTCATTTTAAATGGTCTCCAACAGCATGCATAGAAACCCTTATGCTTAACAATTTGTCATCTTGTATTTAGCTCAGACACACTGGTTACTTTCTCCAAACTGAGGAAGAGCTCTGGGAAGCGCAGAAGGTTGTCTCTTCACCTACAGAAGTTGGTCTAATAAGAGATATTTCCTCAGCTACCTTGTCTCTCTCATATCTTAAACAGTTATTTTCAAAAAAATTTTCTGGAATGAAACGAAACATTATGCTAATATTCCTTTTAAATATACACTGAAGTGTATCGAGGAATTATTTCTAATTTTACAAAATAGGTCTGTAAAACAATATAGGCCTTCAAGAATTTAGAGAACTAAAAATGTCTTTCATACCTATGCAAACCCAATAATTCACTTAATACTTTGCTGTAATTTCATTTTTGCAGGATGAGGCAACGGGTTCATTTTTTCTCTCCTTACATGGAAGGACTCTCACTGGGGAACGCTCTCTCTCCCTCCTCCTCCTCCCAAGAGGAAACATTTTTTACAGAACTCCCCACAAATATATTAAAATCCAATCTACATTATATTTGAATGCCGTCTGTGACAGTTTCGGGGACATGTCTGTATTGCATTATTAATTCTGTTTTGTTCTATGAATACCATTTATGATTGCAACTGTTGTAGATTAGTACATCCATTCTGTAGCTGAAGCTATGTCCAGGAAGCTGTGATGGAGCAAACAACAGTGAACAACATTTTTCCTACTGGATTTGGAGCCTAAAAATTTGCCAAGACTCAGACTACACCGAGGACTCATAAAGGGTCATGAAGTTACACTGAGGGGCAATGCGTTCAGGACTGTTTGCAGTTTTCTCAAGAGCTGTAACTCTAGTGCTGCTTAAAGAGTGTTTATGGTTAAGAACTTCCTTTGCTAAAACGTATATTTTCTTGTTTTACTGCCATATTGTCTCTGAAAAGGTTACCTAGAAAGCAAGAGCTCCCAGAGCCAGGTGATCTCCTGGAAAATGTGTCTTAAGCAGCTATGGGATTCGGGAGGGCTGAGGCACTGGTTCTGGGGTCTAGGCAGCCAGATCGAGCAGTCCTACTGCCCAAAAAGAGTGTCAGACATGAGATGTTTACACCTCAGAGCATGCTTAAGAGACCCAGAGGTAGGAACAGTGATCACTTCCCAGAACCAGGGCGCTAAGAGGCATGTGGGCTTCAGCAGTTGGATCCAATCAAAACAGACTGGTGTCCATCCAGATAGGAGGGTGGGACCAGGTTATAGCACCATCTAGAGTCTAATTATTTTTTTTAAGTGACCTCTGAGAATGTGGCCCATCCTGTGAAATCCAAATCAATGCCCTTCATTACTATAATGCTGATTGTCTTTGAAGAAACTCAAGTACTTACACATTTTGCAATTTGATAAATTTACCCGAATCTGCTATCATATCAGGAATAGTGCCCCGAACAGGTAAATTTCCTTGCCCCTCTTTTGCTACAAATTCCTTTACAGCTCGAGCTAAAATCCAAAAGGAAGGCGTCTGCAAGAGTACAAATAGCAGTAATTTATTTTTCTTGTACATGAAAGTATTATCTGTATCAATATTCCTAAACAAACATCTTATCCTCAGTTACTCTTTTTACCTGCTGTGTGAGATTGATGCAACGATCATCATTAAAAATGTCTTCAATACAGCTTGGAATCTGTAAGAAAAAAAAAAAATATATATATATATATATATATACACACACACACACACACACGTATTTACCCAAGTTTCTTATTCAAGAATTGTCCCAAAAGTAATTATATGGGCAATTCAATATCTAAATAACATTAGACTTTCTAGGCAAAAGTCATCTTTTCTGAACCTCTATGAAAGAATCTGTCCCACTGGCTACAAGTACTTTGGGAGAAATTACCTCTTTACCATCATATTTAGAAAAGTGTCAATTGCTAAAAGTGTAGGCTTCTAATTAACCCAAACTTTACACACCAAATCTGTCCTTAGCAACACCCTTGCAATTTCAATGAGAACTGGAGAGGATTTAAGATATGGAAACATTTGCCCCCAATGTTAGGAATTACATACATTTAGCAAGGGCATCATTTCAGAAAAATTCTGGGGGCAGGAGGAGGGGGAAAATGTGTCAGTATACAGACTATTTCCAGACCCAAATAGCAACACGTAAAAAAACTGGGCAATTATCGCTTTCCTAATGACTCCATCCAAAGTTGGGGGAAGGGAGAAATACGACTGCC
The DNA here is from genome assembly GCF_015237465.2 of Chelonia mydas. Classification (NCBI taxonomy): domain Eukaryota; kingdom Metazoa; phylum Chordata; order Testudines; family Cheloniidae; genus Chelonia; species Chelonia mydas. Next base: position 25,065,524 of record NC_051252.2, on the reverse strand, counting down.
CGCCCTATAGCAAATGATGCTCCTGGCATTTAGTTTTGGTCATTTTAATAGATTCTGGTTATGTCCACACTAATATTATTGGTTGAATAGAAGTTTTGTTCCATCAAACATTCCTTTAGCCCTTCACAAATCAATACAGTATGTTAACTGGGCAGTAGACCAGTTCTGCAGTAACCTGAGGCTTGCTAATAAATGCGAGTTGTACGTGTTTTTAAGAAAAGCTTAACACCTCAAATACACAAGATCATGTAACAATGTCTTCCAAAACATATATAGTTTGTTATAAGAAATCCATAGCACTCTAAGAACTTTCTGTAGATCTGTTGATTTATGTTAAGAACTGGTAATTTCTATGCAAATTAATACTTTAAATTGAATAAGAGTTGTAAAATTAATTTCACTCTTTTAATTCTTTTAGACACTCATGAAAGTACTGCATGTTCACCATAAGTGATACTGTGGCAATGTTTCTGACACTGCTTTTAAAGATTGTGTTCTACTATCTGACTTTACTAAGTATTTTTAATGAATTTAACTCCTCAGCAAGGAACACAAGACCTTTAACATTAGTTAAGCAGCAGAGCTTAGAAGAAGGAACATATCTTTCTCCGATACAAACACCCAATTTCCATTAAAAAAAGAGTCATGTGATGATATCCAAAAGTAAGCCTTACTCTTCTTAGGACCATTTTAAAAAAAAAATTAGTTAATGCAGTGTTTATGAAAGTGAAAAAAGAATAGCTCCAATCAGGCAGTGTGGGGGCACGTGCTTTGTACGTTTCCCAATACAACACTGCCGTTGTATTACATCCCCACTGGAACTACCCTCTTGAGCACATACTGCTACTCCTGCCAAGTTGTTCCGGAATGTTTGTTTGGTTTACAGAGAAAGCGATTAGGAGGAGGTCACCAAACTAACTTTGACTGTAGATTTGCTGGGGAATTTTTGTTCTGAAAAACAATGATACTATCAAAGATACGTGGTCCCCTTAGCTCTTCAAATGCATTATGTTCATCATTTAAAACTTAATAAACTACTTTTACCTTAGTAACATTTAGTGCTGTGTTTACATTTTTTATAGCTTCTTCAAAGTTCTCTTCATCTTCTGGGATCCCATTTTCATTCTTTAAAATTCCTGTTTGAAAAGAAACAAGTAACACAAGCAAAAATACAAACTCCACCTCCCACATTACATTTATGTCCTGGCAACACATTAGATTTTCTCTCGGAGAATCTGTGACATATCACTGTTCTAGTTCCGTCATTACAAAACATATACATCTCACCACATTAAGAGACAAAAATAGCTACCCTCTCCCTCATCCATGTGTACAAATACTTTGATATGGTATTAAAAATACTTTGCACTCATAACACCTTGCATCGTAAGATCTCAAAGTTTATGTTATGAACATTAATGAATTAAATGTCATAATGTACAAGATGTAGGGAAAATGCTATCACCAGCTTTACAGATAGGGAAAATAAGGCACAGATGGAGCATGTGATTTGCCCATGGTTATATAGAAGTTCAAATCAAAGTCTGTAACAGAATCCAGAGGTCCTGAATTTCTGTCTTGTGCTTTAATCAATAGAGATATAGATAAATAAGACCATTCTCTCTCTCACGTACAACTGTTTCTTTATCTTATACATATCAAATCTGATGTCTGTAAAGTGACTTGCAGGTTCTGAAACACTGAAGCTCTCTCTTTACTTGACACAAAACAAAAATATAGTTGAATAATAAGTAAGAGGAGATAAGGAATGTTACGACTGTAAATATTGTTAAAATTTCTACTGTTTCACTTTAATACTTACTCTAGGATGCAGCAAAATTCAATTAGCATAAAATGCTGCACTTCAGTTCTACTAGAGAGCCAATCTTTATTTCAATGCAAATAAATTATTTATTGAATAACTTACAGTGATGTAAATAGGATTTAGATATCAAGAGAAAAACAAATCCATTTGTTAGTACCAGTAACTAAGTCTGTTTATAACTGGAAAGAACAATGCCTTGTTTCTATAGCAATTTAAAATGATTTATTTACAGTTCTTTTAAAAATACTCTGTACATTTTAATGCTTGTGAAGGGTGCTAGATTGACAGCCCTTAACAGCAAAGTCATCCATCCAAAGACTAATTACAATATAGTCACTAGATATGTAAATTTCTCCTTGCTACCCACTAATGGGTCTCTCCACAGAATCACCACCTCTTGGGCTGAGAAAGTAATTCAACATCCATGCTCATCTTAATCCTTGACCTTTCTGCTGATGCGGTTAAGAAAAGAACTAACTTTGAAACTGATCTGTATGTGTGCATAAGCACCCACATGCATTTGCAAGCATGAAAGATGTGGACATAACAGTTTGAAAATAAAATAGGTACAAACTTATTTCACACTGGCCAATCAGCCAACAGATATTTTTAGGCTGGTTTTATACTAGTGACATAGCCTCTCAATTCCACTAATAAGGAAAATCCAGTCCCCTACTTTAGCAAAATTTTAATGTTAGGAAAAATTAGGTATGTTTTCCAAAGTTAGCATTTGTCTTTTCTTTAAAAAACTGCATTAGAATGAAAGTCCTTGCCCTTGCTTAGAAAAAGAAACAGGTATTACCAGCTGGCTTCATAACCAGACTCAGGATTCTAAGACTCACCTATTCAAGAAATCATGAATCTGCATTGACATAAGTTCAATTTCAAGCCACAGTGACAAGTTGTCTTGTATAATGTCTTTTCACAGTGGGGGAAAACGCCCATAACACATATTACCTTGTCTAATCAGCTCTCTGAAGGCTTCCTTTTCTTTGTAATTCCTAGGTATCAGTTCACTTTTCTAAATTGAAAGTATAAATAAAACAGATAAATATATAACAATTCTCCTGTCACATGACTACCTTCTAGATAGTTTGTGTCAAAGTTAATACACATCTATGTGTGTTTCAGTAAGTGATAAAGGAAACATAGGGTAAAAATCAAACCAGGCACTTTTCAGTAGTTACAGGCTTCACTCAGTGCCCAAAAATAAATCTTTGGACACTGTTCAGTGTGGTACTTTTATCACCTGTCCAATTCTTTTTTCCTCCCAAGTGATCTAGTTTGAAGTCAGATATACTTTCATTAAAAGCCTATATTAGAAATACTGGATGCTATATGTTTGATTCATAAGACATTATCAACATACCTCACTGTACCATTTTGCTAAATACTTTGCTACAATCACAATCCATGGAGTGTGGCTATGGTCCTGCAATCAACAAACAGAAAAAAAAATATCTGCAAGTAGTTAGAAATAGGTTATTTCTTTAAAGCTAACAGCACTGTATGTTAGATCACCACAGTTTGAAAATCCTGTAATATTGAGGCACAATAGGAGAGTTAAGAACCACACTGCTGATTCAATAAAGTTTCCTAGTTTTTGACAGCAATTCCTGTAACATTATGTAAACAGATTCTGAAATTAAATGAAATTTCAAATAAGTTTGTCAGGGATAGGATGGTATCCCCTAGCCTCTTTGCCAGAAGCTAGGAATGGGCGACAGGGGATGGATCACTTGATGATTACCTGTTCTGTTCATTCCCTCTGAAGCACCTGGCATTGGCCACTGTCAGAAGACAGGATACTGGGCTAGATGGACCATTGGTCTGACCAACTATGGACATTCTTATGTTTGTCATATCTCAAATAAATCTTAAAAAGGGGGAGCAAATAAATAATAATTTTCTATAAAAGAAATGATGTGCTCAATTTTGAACTTTTACAAATAATCCAGGAAATAATTTGATGGTCAAAAATGCATTATATAGTTTAAAATCTAAGTCTGAGAACTGCAAATTGCACAATTATTGGTAACTGTCCCGTATGTGAATTTAATAATTTTAATTAAGTTTAAGCCCTCTTAGATCCAAAGGTCTAGTATTATCATTGTATCATACTTGGAAGGACGAAACCTTGATGATAATAGAAAACCTTGTCTCAAGTATTGCTGAAGAACGTGCAAATTAGAGCTCTGTATAAGACCAAAAGCTTGTCTCTTTCACCAACAGTTGGTCCAATAAAAGATATTACCTCACCCATCTTGTCTCTGCACAATGTCAGTCAGTTTCCATTATCTGACTGGAAAAAACATTTTCCATACGGATTATCTGTTTGCTTTCCTAACTGCTCAGGCGCTACTCATACAGTAATCCTATCCAAAGTTTTTATTTTTTTTAATTTATAGGTTTGGGATTTGCTGTTTGAACTGAGGGTTCCAGACAATCATTGTCAAAAACCCTTTTTGCTTTCCTCCTTAACTGGGGATGGCCATGCTGCACAGAGATCAAATAGAGGCCGGTGTGAAATGGTGATTTTAAATTTTACCTCTGCACTCTCCTAATCTTGGTGCTGTCATGTGAAGGTCATTCTATCTGCCCTTTGGCTGCTCTAATTTGTACTGGGTTGCAACGACTACAGGGGTCGAAAGACACAGCCAAGGATTGGCATAGCACAGGACATACCAGCCACACCCTCTTTCCTCCTCCAGCCATAAAGGGAACAAATGATGCAAGAGACTTCATGTTGGCTCTGTACTACCACTTACCATACTTTTATGGCCAGATTACACTAATCCCACCTAACATAAGGAAGGATGTTTCCCAAAAATGTGGCTTCACAATGCGTACTATGTGAAGTGATGTTTACAGTAGCACACATAAAGTTTGGTATTTTAACTCACGATTAGCTTTTGTGATAGCCAAATTCACTGAAGGTGTCCACAGTTAAATCCTTTAAAAAAAAAATAAAAAATAGGACCCTATGCAGGAGGAGAGACCCATCCACATGGAATTACTTGCAAGAATGGGGCCTATTTTGAATGCATTTTAGAGCACAGAATGCAAGTCTCATGCCAACCTTTTTTTCCATATGATCCAAGTCATAAGACTGAATGTGTTCCCTCAGCTCTGGAAATGGGTTGTCCAGTCTCAGATCTTCTAATGCATTGTCTGGATGAGATTCCACAACTGCCAGAGATTCAAATTAAATTATCTTGTGTAAGATAAACAGGACAGATTGTAGGTTACAAAACATAGCAGCAAATATTCAGTGCTTGGGTATTTACCTATGTGAGTCCCACTAGCATAATTACACATTAATGGAAGTAGTGCCTCATTGTAAATGTATTCCATAATAATGCAGTATAGCATTAGACAAAAGTCTCCCATTTTGCTGCATCATCAGGTTAATTACTTGTTGCACGCAATTTTCAGTAAGTCATGTCCACAGCTAGAATGATTTTTATGGTGGGAAATTCCAACTGCAAATGCCAAGGATATTAGATAACACTAAATACTTCACAAGATAAAAATGAAATAGTTCTTTAAACATATAAATCTACATACAAAACTTCTAGAAAAGAGCTTTCAATTCCACTTTTAAATCCATCTAAGTCCAATTTCTGAAGAAATCTCTTACCTGGATGTTCCTTAATAATAATTCTCATATAGCCAACTAGTCCATAAGTCCTACAGACTAACAGAGGGATGTTAGAATTCCAGAGAATTTCAGCTAAACGTACCAATATACTGAAAATAAAAATAAAACGACTCTTAGAACGTACAAGAGATAATCAAGTGTGCAACAATAATTTAAAAAAAAAAAAAGTTTCCCATGAGAGAGGACTTCAAAGCTAAAAATAGAACATGATCAAAAGGATGCCATAAATGTATATGCAATAAGATCAGAAGAGATATTTTAAATACTACACCAAAAAGACATCACCAGATAATTTATAGCCACTGACTCTTTAATATTGCATCGATTTCTATGGTCCCAAACTTTTAAAGGGTCAGTTAAAAAAAACCCAAAAACACGAATGCAGGCAAATAAAATAACAATTGGAAAGAAAGATCAGTTGGATCCATAAATTGTAAAGTGGAACTCCTAATAGACAGTCCTGACAAAGCCACATGAAATTCTTCTTACTAATGTGTGGCAATACAATTCCATACACAGTTAGAAAAGAGGGAGTTGGATGGTGATAAAGAGACCTCCACAAAGATCTGAAGATATTGCAGATCCCATTACATGTGAGGCCTCAAATTAGATGACTAAACTGACATAGCTATGGTGGATTGGGAAGAACTCCCTCACTAGAGAGAAGTACTCAACATTTAAATGAATTTGGAGACCGTGCCTTACAATGAGTCAGTACAAAAACTTTAAAAATTTGTGTATTAACACACAAAGGGTATAATGAAAACCACCACCATAAAGCTTTCCTGTCTATAAATGTTGCATATGACAGCAAAAAGCGATGTTGCTTCACATAAATTATATCTTCCCACAATAAAGCTGCAAACAAAACTGTAATTGTAAGAAGACTGAAAAATATGAACAGGACTTTACCTTTCTGGTAACTGGGTTGCAATGACTAAATTAAACCGACAGAAAAATGAAGGATCATTGTCTAGAAGTTTGTCTGGACTCTAAATAAAAGTACAAAAAAATTCACATACATTGAAACATAAATTTTGCTTTATCTTAGAAAGACATAAGCATATCAGAAGTTCAAGTGAACGTGTGTTCAACACTGGACTTGGATTCAAAATGCTAGATGTGGCTTCTGAATCTTTATCATCATTAACTACAAACGTTATTTAAGTATATACTTAAATGAACTTGACCCACATAATTTGAGATCTTATTTCCAGATCTTACCATAAAGATTATTATCATCATCATAAATTCTCACATTGCAATTACAGATACAGATAAATTTGTAACTAATGATTTTATTTTGTCATACTTTGCCATGCACTTAAACACCAGAACATAGCAAGGAATTCAAGGATACAAACCTCCTCCACAAAATTTCCTGAAACATCATTATTTAATTCTTGTAAGAGCTCTGTGGCACTTTGGGCTCGGTTCTGTTTTAAAACAATTAAAAATATACCTGTTTAAACATACCTATAATTTACAAGTTGATTTTATGTTTTACATACCTTACCAATAGCATACATGCTATATTACAAATAAGTACATTATGGAATATTGATATAGTTCAACTATTTCAAAATTCATGTTCACCTTAAAATCACTATGTAATAGCAAGGATTTTGTTTGAGCCAGACTTTCCTTTAAAAAAAATAACAGTCTAAAAATGGAAAAATGTAATAACTGGCTTATATCTAATTTTAAAAATCATTGTATTGGATGCACCATAAGCTCCTGATGCAGCTTTCTTAAGCACTGTTAAGTTAAAAGCTAAGCAAGCTCTAATGAAACTCTGAGCAGTGACAGCAAGAAGATATTGAAGTGAGAAAGAGCTACTGAAGATACTTACAATGTAAGAAGGAAACAGCAGAAGAGGAGGCCAAAGGATGGGGTGGGGGGAGGGAAGGGTGACAAAAGGGAAGATAAGCAACAGCACCTACTAGCAGAATGGTGAGGACAATCCCTTAATAAGACCCATTCTTTAGTCTTAACCATTCTTATAACCGCTATAGTTCACCAATATCCAAGATTGGAGCTTATTTCACTTACCATATATGTTAATTAACTTTAGGTAGATGGCACAAACCCAACTAAAGCTAGAAAATGCAAGTCAATGTTCTTTTAGATAATGTAGGTCCCCCCACCATTTTAAATCTTTTTTGTAAATAATGGTTTTACAAAATCTTTTCTACTGATAGACTAGAAACAATAGTGATGAACAGAGACAGAATACAACTTAAGGGTTTTTTTAAGTTAACAAAACTGCCCCCTACTCCTTCTCCACTCAGAATCTTTTTGACTTTGAGAAGTCGAAAAAAAAAAAAAAAAGAGGTAAGACCCCGTATGACCTTCTCCATCCCTCTCCTCGCTCTAGTGCGCATTCTCCTCCTCCACTCTCACTGACATTGAAACATCTTCCCTATTCTCCAGCTCTTCCCTGTGCCCCAGTGACCCATTCCATCTCCTAACCTTCCTAGTCCCCTCAACCTCTCATTTTCAAGAGGTTTATTCCCCTCCCAATTCAGCCTCAGTCTTCCTCACCTTAAAAATTCACCGTGGGCCCTGAATCCCCTTCAGATCATGATACACATTCTCTTCTCCCATCTCAAACAATTGTCTAAAACCATCATCTTGAGTTTCTTTCCTTAAGTTCCATTCCACACCCTATTCAGTCTGGCTTCCGCCCTCATTATTCCACTGAAACTTCTCTAACCAAGGTTTCTACTATCTTGCTAGACATAACACAGGCCTAGTGCTCCTTTCCCATAGACATCCTGAGTCCCTCTGACACAGTCAACCATATCCTACTCTTGGAATCTTATCCTCTCCTGGTTGCCTTACTACCTCTTATTGTTCTTTCAGTGGGCCATCATTTCCCGCACCCTGCCCACTCACAGGCAGCAAGTTATATGGACCTGTGGTGCCCGTGCTCCACCAATATTCAGGAACGTAGGCCTGGCTCCACCAATGTTTGGGCTTATATTTTCAGAGCCATCCCATCCATAGGATGGGCCAGGACAACCACCCCGGGCCCCACGCTTCAAGGATCCAGGATGGCCTGGGGAGTTAGCGGGGGCCCTGATGCCAGCAGCAGCAAGCGACCCAGACCCAGCCCGCCCTGCCTTTTCCCACCCCTGCTCCGCCCTGCCCTGCCCCCAACTCCACCGCTTCCCTCAAGCCCCCGCTCCCACCCTGCATCTTTCCAGCTTCCGCCCCCTCCCCCTGCCCTGGACCCCGCATCCCCCGAAGCGCGGAACGGGATGGCTCTGCTTGGACCCATTCTGAGCACCACCAAAAATTATACAAACCTGGTGCCCATGCGCCCACTTCAGGTTTTGGTGTAGGTCTCCCAGGGCTTTATCCTTGCCTCCCTTCTGTACTGGATTTTTTTTTTTTTTTTTTAAACTGACGACAAATCTACCTGCCCACCCTGGACTTGTCTTTCTCCATCAAGTTTAAGTCACATCCAGGCTTTTCAACATCTTCTTGTGGGCATCCAGCCACCAATTTACACTCAACATGGCCAAAACTGGGCTTTTGTTCCCACACATCTCCTGGAGCTCTGTTCTCCTCATTCACTACTATAGAAGAAAGGAATTTTTTATCTGTGTATGTCTAACTTTCATTTTATACACAATCACTCTCTCAATATACTTACAAACTGTGTTTAATATTGCTTTACCTGGCCAATATTGCTTCTTTGTAGAAAGAAACTGAGAAAAGAGAGACAGTAGAAAGCGACATTAATAATATCTTTCACAAAACTAAAGCTTTTAAGCTTCCTTACAGTGAAGAACATATTATATAGCTTCATGCAGAACAAAAGAAGTCCTTTAATATCTATTTCCTTCAATTATTAATTTTATCACATCTTTCACAGGATTTCTTTGAAAACAGTCTTTTTGAATCTTGTAAAGTCAGATTTTTAAAGAAGCGTTATCCCAGTCCCGAAGGCCCCACAATCTGCAAACTCTGTAGCACATGCAGAATTTCACTCTTCCCAGTGAGGAACTCATTGCAGGTGAATTTTCATCCTGCTAAATAATTAAGGCCACAATTCTGCTAAATTTTCCACGCAGAGGGACCCCTACGCTCACAGAGCCCTTCTAAAAATCAACAGAGCTTCATGTGGGCACAACAGTCTGCCTGTACCTTACAGGACCAGGGCCTAAATTATTACCATTAAATATCTACACAGTCCACGGAAGTTGCATTTTTATGTAAATTTACATATATTGTTCTATTTATGTAAGGGTTTCTAGTCTTTCCCTAACTGCACGCATTTTTCAGGAGTTATGGAAGCATCTGAAGGAACAGCACGCTTCTTCCTTCTCCAGACCTGAAGAACTCTGTGTAGCTTCAAATCTTCTACCTTCCACCAACAGAAGCTGGTCTAATAGAAGATATTACCTCACCTACCTTGTCTTTCTAAATAAAAGTAATAAGTTTTGATGACAAAACAGTTTAAAAGCCATGAAACTATATTTAGATATATAACAAAGTTAGGGGAAACTTAAGTCACAGTAGGAGACTAAGATATTCACTACACTTCCTTGGTGTATTTTTTTAAGAATATGCTCTTTCCAACTAATGCACTTAAAAATAAGGCAATTAATAAGAAACTCCCAATTAATAGGAAGTACATTTCACAACTACTCAAAAATTCACCCCGAAAACAAAACAACCAGTTTGTTTTGCGCATAACTCCTACAGTTATAGAAAGTTAACCATTATTTTTAAACAGCACTTACTAAAACTACTGAAACCTTATCACTGCTGAACTTGTGTAGAAAACTAATGGTAAACCTACTTATTTCCGACATCTTCTCCAGTGACTTGATTCCCATCGACAACTGTAAATGAGCCAATACCTTGAAAATAATACAGTAAGAAATATGCACTCTTAATTATTCAAACTGAAATTCTTACTAAAATTTACAACTGAAATTTATTTACCTGGTAGTACTAAATTTTTGAGGATTTCAGTTCCTGTGGCTGTTGCATTTATCACACAAACATGAGCAGCTTCTAAAGCTTCTTGTCCATGATCACCCCACAACCTACAAAACAAGAAACACAGAAGCATTCAGAGGAAAAAGTAACTTGTGGTAGCAAATAGAGTCTGAATGGCAGTGGGAATCTGCTGTCACAGTCCATGTGGTTTATCATACCATTTCTCTGTACACTATTAAGTAGTATATCTCAAAACATGATTTACACTGGGAGTTTTGTCACCAACTTCAGCAAGACCAGGATTTTGCCCTTAGTCCCTTCAGATCTGGGGGAAAAAATGACTATGGAGAAGACAGGACAAAAGATTCCAAACTGTCAAGCAACAGTTAAACCATTCATATTGTTCTGTGAGACTTAAAAATAAATTCATGAACTACTGCAAGTGTTTTCAGACAGTGGTTCGCAGACATGCTCCTCTCTCACTGCTGAAGATTTTTGTCTTCAAGATGCAACACAGTCTGTATGGTGACCCAGTACAAATTTTTTTAAGCGGTTTCCAAAGAATTATTTGACCAAACACCTAATTAGCTTTTTGACCCAGAGCAGGTGTAATTCTAGCCTATATGGTTGCAGAGATAATTTCCAAACATGAACCAAAAATGAATCCATACTGTTTTCCTGCAGACTTACAGGTCTAGCACCTCTGCTGCTATTCAGAGTAAGAAAGATATGGAGCAGTCTCATCAATTTTCACTGCTGTTACTGGAAACTAGGGAGCAATGACTTTCTCAAGAATCAAGTCATTTTCACCCCAGTACAAGTTTATTAAACTCTGAAGATAAGCAGACACTTGAGCTACTGACTGGAGAGTCAGACTCAAAAATGAAACTAGGGGAGGAGTAAAGTAGCTTAGTTTTTTTAAGTGATGTGACAGGTAAATACGCCCTTCCCAATTTGCAGCCTTAACAGTGTTTTTTTGAACAAAAGCTTTTGGAATATTGACAACTGCTGAATTCCCACACACTTTATAATACCGATTTTATGGCTGACATAAAATGCATTTTTAAAAGAATCCAGTTATAAAAGCATGACATATGGACATCCTCTCCAAGAGTTCACTAATGAGCACTTTTTGGTTATAGAAATAAATGAGGCAGTATTGACACTTATCATAGAATATTAGGGTTAGAAGAGACCTCAGGAGGTTATCTAGTCCAATTCCCTGCTCAAAGCAGGGCCAACACCAACTACATCATCCCAGCCAAGGCTTTGTCAAGCCGGGCCTTAAAAACCTCTAAGGATGGAGATTCCACCACCTCCCTAGGTAACCCATTCCAGTGCTTCACCACCTCCTAGTGAAATAGTTTTCAGAGTAACAGGCAATGAAGTGAGCTGTAGCTCACGAAAGCTTATGCTCAAATAAATTGGTTAGTCTCTAAGGTGCCACAAGTACTCCTTTTCTTAGTGAAACAGTGTTTCCTAATAGCCAAACTAGATCGCCCCACTGCAACTTGAGACCATTGTTTCTTGTTCTATCATCTGCCACCACTGAGAACAGCCGAGCTCCATCCTCTTTGGAACCCCCCTTCAGGTAGTTGAGGCTGCTATCAAATCCCCCCTCACTCTTCTCTTCTGCAGACTAAATAACCTTAATTTCCTCAGCCTCTCATAGTAAATCATGTGCCCCAGCCCCCTAATCATTTTCATTGCCTTCTGCTGGACTCTCTCCAATTTGTCCACATCCCCTCTGTAGGGGGGGACCAAAACTGGATGCAGTACTCCAGGTGTGGCCTCACCAGTGCCAAATAGAGGGGAATAATCATTTCCCTCGATCTGCTGGCAATACTCCTACTAATACAGCCCAATATGCTGTTGGCCTTCTTGGCAACAAGGGCACACTGCTGACTCTTATCCAGCTTCTTGTCCAGTGTAATCCCCAGGTCCTTTTCTGCAGAACTGCTGCTTAGCCAGTCGGTCCCCAGCCTGTAGCAGTGCTTGGGATTCTTCCATCCTAAATGCAAAACTCTGCACTTGTCCTTGTTGAACCTCATCAGATTTCTTTTAGCCCAATCCTCCAATTTCTCTAGGTCACTCTGGACCCTATTCCCTACCCTCCAGGGTATCTACCTGTCCCCCCAGTTTAGTGTCATCTGCAAACTTGCTGACAGTGCAATTAATCCCATCATCCAGATCATTATGATCAGAGCAGATGGAAAACTGCCTACCCCTATGCCCCCAATTAGAAAATGTTAAGTTTCCAACAAAACCATTGAGTACCAAGCCATTTCAGTCGTCAAGGGCTTGTTTTGCGCAACAAAATCGTTTTTCACAAACATTAACATCCTCAAACCCTCAATTTTCCCCGAGGCCGGTGTGCGCGTGTGGCCAGCCCCCTCCACAGTAACACCCGCCCCGCCACAGGCAGCGGTGAGCCGAGCTGCCCACACACCACGCCCCCGGGGTCCGGTCCCCGCTTCGGACCGGACCGGTCCGGGACACCGGGAAGCCGCCTGGGGCCAGACCCCACAGACCCCAGGCAGCCGGGGGCAGACCCCGCGGGGACGGTCTCTAGCCAAGGCGTGAGGCGCACCTTGGCGCGGGGAGGGCAGCGCGCAGGGCCCCACAGCCTGGTACCGCGGGCCCGGCAGGCGGCTGAGCCGGTTGCCCGGCACTCTGCCGGGCGGCCCCCAGGAGAAGGGGGAGGAGCGCTGCGCCCCCCAGTGGTCCAGGCTGTGGCCCCACCCGGCCTTGGGCCGGCCCAGCGACCTGAGAGCCGGCCCGAGGCAGCCCCCGCTACCTGAGCTGCCGGTCGTATTTCTGCTCCTTCATGCTGAGTCCGCCCTGCTGCGCCATGGCGCCGGGCCCTGCCGGTAAAACACCCGGGGTCCGCGCTGCCCGCTCCTGGACACCGTCCGGATCGGCCGCTCTGCTGTCACTGAGCATGCGCGATCGATCTGGACATGCTCAGTGGCGCCTGCTGAAGGCACGGCTCTCCCTTTACCCTTCTCTTTGCCATCAGGATGCAGAGGATGGATGGGCGGGGTCTGGGCAGAGGGCAACACGTGCGTCCACAGGATGATAAACCCTGTGGGGCGGAGGAAGCAGACAGACACAATTAAGGGGAAAGTGCGGGAGGTAGGGTAGGGAGAGGTGAAGCCCTGCTAGGCAAGTAGCTGGGGTAACGCCAGGATAGGGAGGGTCTGAGGAGATAAAAAATAACAAACGGAAGGGCACAATCTACAGTGTTTGGGCTGTACATATGTTACCTAAGGTATTAGGGTATGGGTGAGCCCTTTATTTTGCGTGTTTGTTTCCGTGTTACAAAGTATTAAAAGCTGTGGGTGGGTCTTGAAAATCACTAAAACATGTCTTATGTAATTTATGAACAGTTCCTTTGCAAAAATAAGGTGTGGGTGACACAGGACTTTTCCTCCCCAGTGGATGATCACTTTCAGTCCTCCATCCCTTCCAGGTGTTAAAGGGGACAATGTAGCCCAGTGTCTACATAAGGCAGCTCTTCTCCATCTTAAATAATGTACTCAGCAGCCTTCCTTCCTTCCCCTCCCCTGAATTGTTGATTCATAATGATCATACAGGTTTTTCGTGCTTAAAATAAGTCCTTGTCAATTTACTAAGGTATAATGTGTCTGCATATAACCTCACAGCAGTTCACACATTTGTCTGCTGGTCATATGACTTTCCTTTTGGCGAGAGAGGCAAAATAACAGAATTATAGTTTATAAGCTTATAACTTATAAATGTCTATATATTTAAAAGAACATAAATTGTTGGGCAAAAGTCAACATGGTTTCTGTAAAGGGAGATCATGTCTCACTAACCTATTAGAATTCTTTGAAGAGGTCAACAAACACGTGGACAAGGGGGATCCAGTGGACACAGTGTACTTAGATTTCCAGAAAGCCTTTGACTAGGTCCCTCACCAAAGGCTCTTATGTAAATTAAATTGTCATGGGATAAGAGGGAAGATCCTTTCATGGACTGAGAACTGGTTAAAAGACAGGGAACAAAGAGTAGGAATAAATGGTAATTTTTCAGAATGGAGAGGGATAACTAGTGGTGTTCCCCAAGGGTCAGTCCTAGGAGATCTGGAGAAAAGGGTAAACAGTGAGGTGGCAAAGTTTGCAGATGATACTATACTGCTCAAGATAGTTAAGACCAAAGCAGACTGTGAAGAACTTCAAAAAGATCTCACAAAACTAAGTGATTGGGCAACAAAATGGCAAATGAAATTTAATGTGGATAAATGTAAAGTAATGCACATTGGAAAAAATAACCCCAACTATACATACAATATGATGGGGGCTAATTTAGCTACAACTAATCAGGAGTAAGATCTCGGGAGTCATCATGGATAGTTCTCTGAAGATGTCCACGCAGTGTGCAGCAGCAGTCGAAAAAGCAAACGGGATGTTAGGAATCATTTAAAAAGGGATAGAGAATAAGACAGAGAATATCTTATTGCCCTTATATAAATCCATGGTACGCCCACATCTTGAATACTGCGTACAGATGTGGTCCCCTCATCTAAAAAAGATATATTGGCATTAGAAAAGGTTCAGAAAAGGGCAACTAAAATGATTAGGGGTTTGGAATGGGTCTCATATGAGGAGAGATTAAAGAGGCTAGAACTTTTCATCTTGGAAAGGAGGAGACTAAGCGGGGATATGACAGAGGTATATGAAATCATGAGTGGTGTGGAGAAAGTGAATAAGGAAAAGTTATTTACTTGTTCCCATAATATAAGAACTAGGGGCCATCAAATGAAATTAATGGGCAGCAGGTTTAAAACAAATAAAAGGAAGTTCTTTGTTACACAGTGCGCATTCAACCTGTGGAACTCCTTGCCTGAGGAGGTTGTGAAGGCTAGGACTATAACAGGGTTTAAAAGAGAACTGGATAAATTCATGGAGGTTAAATCCATTAATGGCTGTTAGCCAGGATGGGTAAGGAATGGTGTCCCTAGCCTCTGTTTGTCAGAGGGTGGAGATGGATGGCAGGAGAGAGATCACTTGATCATTACTTGTTAGGTTCACTCCCTCTGGGGCACCTGGCATTGGCCGCTGTCGGTAGACAGGATGCTTTGGTCTGATGCAGTATGGCCATTCTTATGTTCTTATTTATCTTTTATAGATAATATTAATGGATTCAAAGGTAAAATTAATAATTGACTCTTTGACTACTAAGGAAATACATAGCAGAAGCTTCCTGAGGAATTGGGGGCAATTTATTTAATACTTATTTTTATACTTTACATGAAGTTTAGTGTGAAATTTTTGATAAATTGGATTTAACAAAACTGTAAGAGAATATGCTCCTGATGCAAAAAAAAACCCCAAATTAAATAAAAACAGCACATTTGTGTACAAGCATGTTAATATTCAGTGATAGCTTCACAAGGACTACTCAATTTCTAAGAATTGACTCTGATTAAAAGCTTTGCTGAACCTAGGCCTATGACAGTAGCATGTAGTCTGACTACAAACGTGTGACACTAACAATAGGATGGGCATAACTTTGGGCTCATCCTACAAGTAGTCAAACTTTGATTATTTTTAATATATAACTATGATTAATTTTCGAATAAATTACTAGTTTGCAGCAAGGTATTTGGAAGATAAAAATATGTACAAAGGGGACACCACGCAAAAGACCCTGAATTTGTATAAAAAGAAAAAGAG
This sequence comes from Chelonia mydas, assembly GCF_015237465.2. Classification (NCBI taxonomy): domain Eukaryota; kingdom Metazoa; phylum Chordata; order Testudines; family Cheloniidae; genus Chelonia; species Chelonia mydas. The sequence goes on along the minus strand of NC_051252.2, from coordinate 25,049,383 downwards.
TAATTCACTTAATAAATCAGGTAAGAACTTTGTTAGATATTTTTAATGAAGCTAGCATAGATGGGAAGGTAAACAGGATGACTAGATGACTAGCGTAGATGGAAAGGTGACTAGATGACTAGCATAGATGGGAAGGTAAACAAGATGACTGGCAAAATGTCATGTATAGGTACAGTGGTATACATCACAGGTTTGATGTTATACACTAAATGTTTTGCTTATTGCATGAATAACAGACTTAGTTTGTATAAACTGAAAAAATGTTTCATATTGAAAGAGCATTGAAAAATAATAGGAAACAGGTATAATTACCAGCATACAAGGACCAGATTAAGACAACCAAAAATTAAAAGAATTGTTAATTTTGTTTTTGAAATAAGTGACATCCATGAATAAGTTCTGTTTTCATAGCTTTCCTCATAAAAATCATTTAATTAAATCATATTGATTTTGTATTCTGTTTGGAGAACTACTGAATATATTGCAGCTATATTGACTTCCAGAATGACAATGAAGTTGGGATGATGGTGAGAAACAAAAAAATTGGGATATGTGTATACAGACTAGGATTGCCAACTTTCTAATGGTACAAAACCGAACACCTGCCCTGCTCCTTACCCCGCCCCTTACCTGAGGCCCCGCCCCTGCCCTACCCCTTCTCTAAGGCCCCACCCCTGCTCGCTCCATCTCCCCTCCCTCCATTGTTCATTTTCCCCCACCCTTTCTCACTTTCACTGGGCTGGGGCAGGGGTTGGGGTGTGGGAGGGGGGTGAGCGCTCCAATGGGAGCTGAGGGGCCGGCACTCGGGGCAGGGGCAGTGCATGGAGCCTCCCTGGCCGCCCATGCATCTAGGGGCTGCAAGGACCTGGGGGTGCAGTCTCTGGGGTGGGGCCAGAGATGGGGGGTTTGGGATGCAGGAGAGGGCTCTGGGGTAGGGCAGGGGGTTGGGGTGCGGGGGGTGGGGGTGGTGAGAGCTCCAATGGGAGCTGAGGGGCCGGCACTCAGGGCAGGGGCAGTGGGCGGAGCCTTCCTGGCCGCCCATGCATCTAGGGGCCACAAGGACCTGGTGGCCACTTCTGGGAGCCCCGAGGAGATAGGGCAGGCAGGGAACTTGCCTTAGCTCCAGGTCCCCGCTGCGCCATCAACTGGACTTTTAACAGCCCAGTCAGAGCCGCCAGGGTCCCTTTTCAACCGGGCATTCTGGTCAAAAACTGGACGCCTGGCAACCCTACTACAGACATAGCCATCATGGAATAACCTAGATAAGGATCAGGCTTGTGGTAATAATTTGATATTAATAAATATTTCATGCACAGCTGAGAGTAATAACTTGGTTACTGATTAGTACTGGGGGAGCTGGTAGCAATACCTTTATTTAGATTGCCTAACACTTTCCCTTTATTGTGATCTTTTCCTTAAGGAGGTCTTACACCTCCATTGTTTCCAGCAGACCTTTGATACTTGATAGGGGAAGTCCCCTCAATATAGAGAAGTGCCCTTCCTTTGTCCTGTGAAATTCCATTCAGATTTATTGGAGAGATATAGTATTAAAAGTCACCATTTCCCCTCTCCCTTCCATTCCTCAGAAAGATTTTGGCAGCCTGTCAAAATCACTGAAGCTTCCAATGACAGACTCATACTACCATCAAACAGCTGCTGATACTGCACTGAGAACACCTGTGAGCTGCCAAAGCAGCTGTAGCGGGAAGGGGGAGGAGAGAGTTGGTCTTCCCCTCTCAGCCCTTATCCTGCTCTCCCAACCTGGCATATGGGCCCCATGGGGGCCCTCATAGGGCAGTAGTTTCCTCATCTTTGGAGAGTGGAGGCGGCAGCAAAAGAGAGCCAAGCTGAGCTGCTCCTGGAATGCCCCCGGACCTAGCATAAGGCACAAGCTTCCCATCTTCCTCCCTGGTGACACCAGCTTACCCAGCTCCAGGAGTGGGGAAGAAGGAGCTGAGCCTGGTTCCTCTTGTAGCTCTCTCCAGTCCCAGCATGTGGTACCAACAGCCCCCGTCCCCCAGGGCATTACATGAAGCACAAGCCCCCCCACACACACACACATCTGAGCTGGGCAGTATCCCCATGCCCACTCTCTGAACTCACCTACTCTGGGGTAACAGCCTTCTGCTGCTGCCACCTTATGTAGTTATTCCTGTAGCTCAAGTGAAAGCAGTCTGAGCAGCAATAGTAGGTGGTGCATAATTAGGAGTGGGCTGTTAGAGACACATAACAGAACTGGTTATTACTTGTGTCCTTAAAACACTTTGGAAATTACATACAAAAACTATGTTAAAAGAACATTATTTAGGTCTGCAAAGTCAAGCACTCAAGGGTTTGGAAATGCTAGCTTTATGGTTTCCAGAGCAACCTTAATGTCTGCAGCTAGATGGGAGGAGGAGTGAGGAAGAGTCAAGAGGTAGCTGGATCTGCTGAGTTGGGAGTACTTGTTCCCTGCACACCCCACATCTCTACCAAGCTCCTCCCACTTAAGTAGATGCTTTTCAGAGAATTCCATAAGTAGGGCCCTGCGCGGATAAAAAACTTATATTTGCATCCAATCTGCAAACATGGTCTGCAGATATCCACTTCCGCATAAAGTGGATATCCGAAGTTTTGCAGGATCTAGATATAAAATTTGGATCCACATCCATCCACGATCTGCAAATATGGTCTGCAGATATCCATGTCCGCTGCGGATATAAAGCGGATATCCACAGATTTCCAGGGCTCTATCTGTAAGATTAACTAGTCTTGCCAAGTTGTCTGTACCTCTGCCCTTTTTTCCACAGTATTTTCCAATTCCCTATTCTTCTCTTCTACACTGAGTGAGAGATATGTACTTGATACTTGAACTGGACCCTACACCCAAATAATAATGTTAGAACTCATTTTGATTGGGACACGGTAATACTGTGGAAAGTTTTGTCTCATGTTCCTTTCAGAACATTTTTCTATTCTTCCATTCATTCTCTTTATAAATGTCTATATATGGTAAACCCCAAGTGAACCTGCTGAAATTGAACAGTGGGAATGATGGGAATGTACTGTACTGTACTTTAAGGACACTGTATTTTGGATTTACACATGCACTGTCTTTTATGGTGTCATATTTTCCCAGATAATTACCATGAGAAAAGTGAAGTTGACTTCACTGTCTGAGTTATTTGTCATGTAATACATTATTTGCTGACACCAGGCGCTCTTTTTGTTGAATATTATAGTCACATCCAAGTGTCTCAATTCTGCTAGGGGCTTCATATGGGTGGACCCCAGGACCCCACAGACCTCACTGAAAGCAATTATTGGAGCAGAAGGATAATTTTATTTTTTAAATTTCCTGCTTTGCAGCAGATGGGTTATATTAAATTGCACTGAACCCCTTGGAGTATTTGTGTGCAGGGCCGGATTAACTTTTTGTGGGCCCGGCGCCAAACATATCTGTGGGCCCCCATTGGGGAAATAGGGCATGTGCTGGAGGGTGGTCCGCAGAGCAAGGGGCCGGTTGGGGGCAATGAGGCGCAGCAGGAGTGGCCCCACTCAGCCCAGCAGAAGGGCACTGTTTACAAACCCATAACTGCACACTGGCCCGCCCAGTCCTGCGCTGCCAGCATGCCCCTTTCACACTGCCCCCCTGCCCAGTGCCCTGCCCTTATGCCCAGTGCCCCCTCACCCAGAGACTTCCCCCACAGATCCCTATGCCCAGCACCCCTTTGCCCAAAGATCTCCCCCACAGATCCCTATGTCCAGCGCCCCTGGACCTGCTATGCCCAGCACCCCCTGCCCAGAGACCTCTCCCGCTGACCTCGCACCACAGCTGAAGTTGATGAGAGTTCTGTGCACAGAGCCTTGTGAGACTGAGCTCTTGAAGGTTGTAATCCTAACTTTGCAAACTCATTTCTGAACTCTGACATTTATGTTATTCGTGTTTCTTCACAACTCTCACTCCAGTTTTCCATATCAAATTTCTAAAACATGAAACACCAATATGAATGAGATAAAGGTCCTTTTTCTGATACCCACATTTTGGAAACTGTAGTTAGGTTATACAAGTAGAGGTATTGTACAATATATGCAGTATCAAAGGCATACTAAAAATGCCTTAATTATTATAACACAGAAGTTATAGAATCTAAAATCACTCATAACACCACCATTAGCCTTTAATGTAACCATGTTCTCATATCATAAAAGTCTCTCTGTGGAACCAATACAAATCGTAGTTGACAGACCAAACTATCCCATCGTACACTGGTATGAACCATGCTTTTTGCGAAAAGTACCAAAGAAAGATGCAACATAAAACCTGCTCATTCTAGCCGATCTGTTGTCCCATAAAGTAGATTTAGTCTAATTCAAGGATACGATGTACGAGGCAGCTGTTAAATATCCACTGAATTAAAATATACAACAGTGCAATTATGATTTAGAGTTGTATATTGGATAGATGATTTATTGCAAGAAATATAGTGCTTCCCCTTTTTTTACTTAATATCCTTTGCTAGTTTCATTTTTCTCAGGCTTTATGTTTGCCATGTCATTGTAAATTTTCCCTTCTGTTGAAACTTCAGTGTCTATTAAAATATTTGGCATGTATGTGCTGTTTACAGAAATCAAATATTTACTTATTTCATTCTTGTTATCTAGTGTCTTTGTACAGTTCCCTTGTCATCCTCAGTGATCAAACTAATTACAAATTATAATCCAAAAGAGTTACTTTTTCATACATCGTTTCAACACACGCACACACAATTTAACTATAGCTCTCAGTCAGAAGAGTACTGCTATCATGGTCAGATGTTGCTTGCTTTATGTAAACCATCCCATGAATCCAATAGAACCTTCATATCTTGGCTTCCATTTCTTCCTATGCTACTTTTTCTTTCCTTTCTCTTCTTCACAGACTCCTATGTCTTTTCCTTCTAGCCCACCTATTAGAATGGCTGCCTAGTCAATATATGTCAAGCCCCTTCCCCTCCTTGAAATCTCTTCTGAAATCTCTGAAATCTTCAGTGAGACCTACCTGCACTAGTATGTGCCCATGACTTATTTTTAGTTGTACTGTGCCAATATATTGCTTTAGATTTATCAGCTTTTAGGGGCAGGGATCTGGTTTGGTTTGGTTTTGTCAGTTTAACAATGTTGCCAACTTATGATATTTGGGATTGGGAGAGGGGGAAAGTGTCAATTTGTGATATTTGGTGGTGGATGATGAGATGGAAAGGTTAGGGTTAGCTAACCCCAGCTCCTGAAATCATATGATTGCATAAGAATCTCAACTAGTATTAGTATCTAACTTTCATGGTTGCAGATAAAAACTTGACAATATGAACCCTAGGCCTCAGACATCAGAAGATAAGTGAAAAGACTCCAAATTTATTAATTTTTAAAATTTCATGAATTTTAAACTAACCTCATGCTTTTTGGGTGATATGACTTAATTTTTGAATGCTTGAGGTTTGCTATACTACTTTCTCTTTAGAATTTATTACATATTAAAAGTTCTGTGTGCAGTTCTTGTACTATAATAATAAATCTACCAACTAGTTAGAATTTTTTAAATTTACACATAAAATCCAAATATAACCTTAATATAGCTATTGTCTAGAAACTGACAGCATCAATAATTGCAGTGTAAGGGGAGAATGCACTACCAGGTAAACTAGATACTGTTTCAGGAACTTGAGGTGCTTGCTGGTTCTCAAATGGTGAGCATTTCAACATTTAATCTGCTCTGATCTAATGTATTCAAAGGTTCAAAGAGTGAACAGCCTATATCCACACTGATAGTACTTTTGCAATATTTTGTTAATATGCAATGAAGTGTCAACCACATCTGTTAAACAAAAAAAGCACTTGACACCATGTGATGGGTTCCCTCCAAGGTGCCACCTGGAACTGGGGTACCTCTGACCCACCAGTCTGGCCTCCTGCTCATACTGTGCTGCTGTGACAAGTTGCAAAGCCCTCCAAGCTTGCACTTCCACCAGCATTCACAGAGGTAGGGATACACCCAGCTGCAGTCACATTCCGGCTCTCTAACCACCACCCTCCCAGCCTTCTTCCCACTTGCTGGAAAGCTCTTTTGCTGTGACCTGGGTCAAACAGTTCCCATTGTGTAATGCTATCTCGGAGAGGTTTCTACTGTACACAGTTCCTGGGGTAATCCTTGTGCGTGTGTGCATTTCCTCAATGAGCCATTAACATTGTCTGGCCTTTTTACTGTTGTACCTGAAAGGCTTCTCGTGGGTGTTTTCAACCTCACAACATGTTTCATTAACACATACGTAGCCAAACTTCCTAACTTCACATATGAGGATAGCACATACACTCCAACAAGATGTTACTGTCTGGCAGATCAAGCCTTTTAGAACGATACCTTACAAGGCATACTTTGTACAAAACATAGCCTAATTACATGACAGGGTGTCACACAGCCAATTCAGATATACCACTTCCATTGTTAAAGTTAGGCTACAAAGAAAATCACAAAAGATCTACCTCATCAATATGTACTCAAAGCACCTCTTAGCCATTCACTACATCACCACCAAATAACTATTTTTTTCTTTTAAGTCCCTGAAGTTGTGTTCATTAGCTCCTCTCTACAGTTGCACATTAGCATGCACCAGCTTGTTGTCACAGCTGACACAAAGTGTGTCTGGAGTCTGGAGCCTGTTCATAAAAATTCTGGTATGTATATTTTTTTAAAATCTGAAAAACATGAATTATTCAGCCCCTACGGAATCAGTTCCCGTCTCATTTGGAGTTATTTAGCAATAATACTAAGTATACAGCAGTTTTCATCTGTAGATCTCAAATTAATTTACAAAGCAAGTTATTCTCCTTTTACAGTTGGGGAAACTGAGGTAGGTCTGACTTGTCCAACATCACACAGCAGTGACAGAGTGAGGAATAGAACCCAAGTCTCATGATGACCAGGCTGGTGGTCTATTCATTGGACTACACTACTATGATTTCTTACCATCAAGGAGAAATAGGAGTCAATAGAATAAGGCTTAGGGGGGCCTGACATATTTAAAAAGTTATTTGTTAAGTATCATTGTGTTGAATGCCCTTTTAACCTGCCATGTTTTGCTGAAGTAGATGGAATTCTCATATTTTATTGAAGTTTACCATTCAACAAGAAAATAATCTTAGGATGTAGCCATATGCCTGTGGAAAACGTGAAAAGCACCACAGTCTCAGATGGGCTGAGAAAGTGCAGCTGCTCTTTCAGCTCAAAACTGGAGACACACATCTCAGAAGTTGAACATTTACTACCTGATTTTCCTCACTTAAACCAGTGTAACTTCACTGACATCAGTGGAATTATTCCTGATTTATATGTTTATAAAATAAATGAGATCAGAATCTATCTCCTGCCCTCATCTTAACATTTTAAAAAAGTGTTTCAGGAACAGAATCAATGGAAATCCAGGGCAAATGGAACCATCAGAATTATATAATAATCTACTTGACATATTCTAATATGGAAATTAGATACACACCCTTCCCCCCATTTAGAAGGGAATTTCTTGACATCAGAATAGACACTGCCGCTAAAAGAGACAAATCTGATTGGCTTTTGGGGATGTTTTACATCATGTATTCTCTGCATTAGACACTCTCTCTAGCACTGTATTGGAACATTTATTCACAATGTCTTTATCGCTTTCTCTCAACTACTGTCAGTCCTTTCACTTTCCTTGAATCCTAACTATCCAAACTTAAATTCTGTTCAAAATGCAAGCGCTTATCTCCTCTCCCACATCTGAAAGGAATGTGTTTCCTCGCTTCTCAGAAATTTTCCTGTGCCCTCCTCTTAGTGCCAAATTTTTATCCACATGTAAACACATACATAGGAGATGAAAGCTTGATAGTTTTGAATGGAGGAAATATACACTAATCGTTACATATAATGTCAAATGGATTTCAGTGGCATTGTGCTGTATGTAAGAGGAGAATTTTCAAGTTTTCTATATAATTGTTCCTGTTCTACCTCTCTGACTTCCGTTTTTACAATTTTACGGCCTATTCCCTATAGCCCTTGAATGCAAGACTCCTTCCCTTTCCCAGCTACTCCAGAGTGAGTAGATGATCCTTTTCCTGTTTTTGCCCCAGTCACGTAGAACAGATTTCCTGCCTATTTGCGGCTAAATGATTCTTTGATTCTCTTCAAATCCCATCTCCCAAATGTCATCTGGTCTCCCAGGTCTGCTGAGTGATCTAAATACAGATACTGAGCCAGTTCAGCTAAAATCAGCATAAAAACTAATTTGATTAAACCAGTCCAAAAGTCATGTGTAGACACAATTTCATCAGTCTACAGCTGGTTTAAAGTGGATTAGGTTGCATCAGTCAATCACAAATGTTTCATATCAGGCTCATTATTTAAATTGAGAGGTTCAGAAAAAGGAAACAAAATCATATGACATAACTTCACGAATGTGAGTACTGCATACCAGTAATTTCAATGCCTGCCAGTGTCCTGCTACACCATAAAAGGGTCAGAGGCAGCCAGATGGCATATCCAATCTGTTGCTGCAAAAGTTCACAAACCCTGAGGAATCTTGATTTTTCTTTATTTCTTCTTGTCTCTTTCCTTTTCTTGGTTCCCTAGTAAAAGCGTTCATATAATCATGTGCTATTGCTGTAATTAAAGCCACGGATGCATTTGTATAATGCAGCCTTGACAAAATGGCACCCTCAAATCTAGCAAAAACTATGGATTTGGAAGCATGATCAGTCTGAGTGCCTACATGCATCCCCAAAATATGCTTTTTACCAGTAATTGCTCTGAGTTAGTGTGAGCCACCAAGACAAATTCAGAGCAGATGTAATTTGGTTCAGATCCATTGATTTTAATTGGTCACTACAGTATATGTTGCTATTGGTCAAAAATGTATCCAGCTAAGGATAAATTAATGTTTTATTTACGGGTCTCTATTGGTACAGTCTCTTTGGCATAGTAGAGACATCTGAGCTGATACCTTTAAGCCATGCCACAACCAGATTGTTCCAACCAGACCCTACATTTCTTTGTCACAGCATGATGAGGAGTGGTCCCTCTTGTCACAAAGATTCCTCAGGGTTTGTGAACTTTTGAAGCAACAGATTGGATATGCCACCTGGCTGCCTCTGACCCTTTTATGGTGTAGCAAGACACAGGCAGACATTGAACTGGACCAGGTTATGGAGACTTGGCAAACTGGTACTTTTCTTTCAAGTCTGCCATCTTGTGTTCCAGAAACTAAGCTATGATGTTGGCTTTTTTTTTACAAAATGTAAGTCTCCTTACAAAGATGACCTGATTACAAAGAAAAGGTACAAATTGTGAATTGAGGATAAACCGATATAGTAGTGTCTGCCTGAGTCTGCAGACAGCATGAGTCAATAGCTCTGAGAAGGGAAAAATCCTTTAATTCATCTCATGTGTGTGTTGATTCTGAAGCTTAATGATAATTTTAATGTAAATATTATTAACTATTTCACTGTTGAACAAAATATTTAAAAAAGAAGAAAGATGATAATCAGATGATGTCACTCCATGCAGAGCACCCAAGAAAAAAGAAGGAAAATGCTATTAAGAAGATCTGCACAGTTTATTGTGAGTGATGTCTAACCTTGGCAGATTAAGTGGGGAGGGCTCAGTTTATGGATGGAGCTTGAGAGAATACTACTACTTTGTCCCAGATTTGACCCTGGATATAGGACACATGCCACTAGCCATCTGAGAGTGTATTGTCTTCTGGCCAACTGAATGCATCTATGATATTGGGAATGGGACAGTGAGAATTCTAGCGGTTCCCTTTGTACCAGTGCAGAGTAGGCACCGGAAATGGGGTGAGCAGCAGGAGCAGAAATCAGAGTGGAATTTGTGTAGGTGGGACCATCAGGAACCAAGATCCTTCCCTCTTCCTGCAGGAATTGATTTAGCTGCTCTGTGTCTTTAAGAGGCAGACACTATCCTGCAAATGAGTCATTATAAAGGCAGGTAAGCTGCAGCAATTGGATCAAAGAGCTGAGAGCAAAGCAGAGCACAGCAGCCTGCATAATGACCGGACACCACTGCTGGGGATATGGACAGGATGATGGTATGTTACATCCATCCTTTCCTAACCTAATCACTCTCTCTTTCTCTCTCTCCCGCTCATCAGCTCCTCAATATCCTTGTCTAATCCTTGCAGAGATGCCTGCATTTCATCATCTGCAGGCATCAATTGTGCAGCAGGCAGTTAACTAGTTTATCAATATTAAACAAAACTCAAAGAAGGGCACCTGGAGATGACAAACTTCACCTGCTGTTGTCCTGTCATAATCAGCAGCACTGCCATAATCTGTATGTAAGAAACCTGCATCTTTCTTAAATGGGGATGGAGGACATTGAGAGTCTTCCCTGCAAATATTTTAGCCATCTCCTCCCCAAAATGATGATAGTAAACTGGGGTTTTATTTCTCCCTCTAAACAATCATTTGAATGAAGGAGCTTTAGTGGAGTGGTATGGACAGTCTGATCCCACTAAGATGACTAAAATGTGATATTCATGCTATACAGGTTCCTTGAATTCCAAGAAATTATATAGATCAGTATTTAAACATTGGAAGCATTTTTTATTACACAAGCCATATTGTTCTTTCTGGTGTTTAACAGCCCCTTTAATTTAGAGTTATTCTCTTTCTGCACCTCCCGCTCCTCAAAAAAGTATGTGTAAAGAAAACTTATGTGGAGACTTATGCAGACTCCTGAAAATTTTTACAATATCTATATCATTTGAAGAGAATGGATGGATGAATGACTGATGTTACCCCAGTAAAACAAGTTTATACATGATTGAATGAAAGCTAGAACACCGAGTGAAAGATGCATAGCTCCAGCAGATATTATTTGTAAGTGTGTGTGCATTTGTATGTATCTATTTTATTGATAAAAAGCTTATGAGGAAGCTCAGTTATACTGAATAGGCTTCAATAGAATTTCAATACCAGATCTCTTAAAAACAGCCCCCAGATTGAGAAAAGGAAAATATATAGTTTATAAGCTAGTACTTCAATGCCTCCCAAAGACCGACATAGTATGTTACATTAATTTTTTTTTTTAACCAACATAGGTTGGGGCAAGTGCGGTAGTTTATACCTGTGACTGATTAACATTTTTTCCATTCTTCAGCAAAAATGAGAATGCTACAATTAAAGTGCTTTAGGTTATTTTTAATGTATGAAAAAGTCAACATGATAACTTTCCCAAAACAGGGACTAGAAGAATTACATTGCTGTGTGTTGTAATAAAATACACAAGTGAAACAAAAGTAAAAGGTATCAATAAATCATTGTTTGATGTAGATATGATCTTGTTATCTTAAACAGCATGAGAGCACTCCAGCTCCTAGAGCAGAAAGCTGTGTGATTATACTGGTATTTAATCCCACTCCTTTGGGGTCAGGAAGTCCAAAGGTGTTGATAATCATCCTCTACTGCTCACTTGCGGTAGAGCAATAGTATAGTGGGCATTATGGAATAACGATGCCTGTCTCTCAAAGATTTACTGCAGTCATAAAATGGGTTTAAAAATAAGCATATAGTAGCTGAGACATTCTGAGTCATCCGCATCTAATTTGAATCTCAAGCATTTACCACTGTCCTACCCAGGAAAGCTAAAATACACAGTGTATGTGTTTACACTATCAACACAGAGAGAGAGATTCCTCAACCAAGTCTATGCTGGAATAATCTATTTGTAATTGCATTTAATTTTTACAGGAAGCTGGGGGTAAGCAGAAAGGGCTGGGTGTGCCTGTGGCTGTTTTATGTTCCCATCATTATGCTATTCATAAAAGAGCTAAATCGCCCACCAGGATGCAGGCTGCACTGCTAGTATCTGTAAACACACCCAATACAATGCACAGTGTTTCAGATAACTCCTATGATGACAAACTTATGTGATTTCCAGTGAACATGGCATTCAATCCGAAGCTCATAAAAACCTCTAATGATTCTTTTCTATCTGTGGCAAAAGTGAAGTAACAGTGTCTTCCTTTCCTTTGTTTCAAAGGGCCTTCTGAGTGGTACAAATCATATCCCATTGCCCATGGGCATCGTCAGTCACCTGTTGATATAGTCTCCACGCAAGCAGTTTATGATCCTAGTCTGAAGCCTCTTATTATCTCATATGAATCGTGTACATCTCTTGATATCTCCAACAATGGCCACTCAGTCACGGTGGACTTTGAAGATGCTGATGACAAGACAGGTGAGCCTGATACTGTCTTAGAATTAAGATCTCTTAGCTTATATTTCTTCACCTTCTTAGCTAGACAGATGATAAAATACATTATTTGAAGTATAATTAAAGGCTTTAGTATACAATTTGGCAGCTAAATCTTCTGATATGAGATTAGTGGCATTACTTGGCTGAGGTATGTGATTAGAGCCACTTTTGTTTTACCATTTTCTTGGGCCTGCCTTTTTTTTTTTTTTTTAATACCACAATCTGGCAGAGGCTTAAAAAGTGGAGAGACTGGGTGCTCAGTCTCTGTGCAAAGTGTCACTTAGCAGAGCCACATCGCTACATGGGAAGGAAGAACTCAATCTGGGCACAGGAAACTCTGCATTTCTATTTGTGGTGGTTCCTCTGAATTGTCCTGAGACAGAAAGGTTGTCACTTCTGCCAAATATAGATCACATGGATATCCGGTGCTCTAGACCTATCAGCACAGAAACATGGTCCCTCTGCATTGATTCCTCTTTCCCATGGCAGAATGGCTTCTTCAGAAATGATATGGACCCTCTGGCTAGTTCTGCTGAGGAGTCAGACTGTGCATGTTACACAAGCTGCAGCTACCTTTTATCCTTCATCTTCAGCTCTAGATAGCGTGAGTTTTGGTGCTGTTAAACACTCGATCAGGATGGCCAAACTTACAAACCCTTTGAGCTGCATACGACAATCTTCAGAAGTTTGAGAGCCGGGGCACACCTGCCGGGGCTCAGGGCTTCAGCCCTGTGGGAGGCGCCTGACAGTGCTTGGGGCTTCAGCTCCGCTCCTGCTAAAGTCCCGAGACCCTCCTTCCCGCTGGGCAGAAGCCCCTACCCCACCACCCTGCTGTAAGTAGAGGTCCCGAGCTTCCCCCACAGTCCAGTAGATGAAGAATGCGGGGGAGGACCTGAGGGACTCCATGAGCTACACTTTAACTGTAAAAGAGCCGCATGTGGCTCACAAGCCAGTTTGGCCACCCTTGCATTAGATTGTTCTCCTTTTACCTCTATCGAAAATTTTGCTCTGATTCACTTACACACTGATTCTGAAGCACAGAATATCAGAAATCTATTAGTAACCGGTAAGTAGAGAGGAGCTTTTATATAAATGGTCTCTGATGGGCTAGTTTGTTTTATTTTAACTTATGTCAGCAACTCATGGTCATTCATCCAGTTTGGTGCTTTTGTGATGCCAGTTTAATTTGATATTCAAACCAAATGTTATGGTTGCTGAGAAATGAATGTCCTGCAATGGCCTGAGGTACTCTCTATTGCCTTTGAAGTAATCCCATAAGGTTGTCAGAGCATTATCAGGTGTGGGCTTAAGTTACAGCTACTGGGTCTTTTAAAAGAAAAAAATCCCAAGGACAAGCACACAGCTCAGTGAATGATCAATTTGCAAGTGTAATTTCTGTGTTTTAAGTAAAGACAGTGGATCTGAGCTTGCCTAAAATTAGCTTCTTTAAAGATTCTTTTAAGCATGTTGCCTTAGAAAGTGACTTTGTAAAATGTATCTGGAAAAACAATCTTCATGGACAATTTTAATTTAGTTATAAATAATAGAAATCTGTCCATTTAATAGTGAAATTCACCCACGTTCAGAGGGTTTGCACTACAGGGTCCTGCATTGCTCCTCAAGGGGAAGGCACCACCGCAGCATCCATGAAAGGGACTCTCTGCCCCTGGTGCATCTACTAGACTGGCATGAAGGGGGCTATAGGAGGAGAGCAAACCTGGAGAGAAGCTACTAGAGCTGCACTTAGATAGATCCAGTGACTTGTACAGAGGGTATGGAGGAGCTTAGTTCACTGATCCAGACTTGATGGGGTGATGAGGGGTTGGATGAGGGGGATGCATTTCATCTACCCTATAAGCCCCCATTTAGGCCCCAATTTAGCAAAACATATAAGAATGTGCTTAACTTTAAAGGGATGCACTTTAGTACAGTTAACTTCAGTGGAATGTAAGCATGTGCTTATGTGCTTTGGTGCATAAAAGCTAGTTTCCTACACAAAGTGTGGTGGGGTTGTGGACTTCACAAGTTAACGTTCCATGTGACGAGCAGTGAAATAATTCCATAACATGAAAAATTTGGAAGCAAATAAAATGATAAGGACAGTGTTGTTAAAAAATACTTTACAGACACTGTGCGTGCATACTTTACGATACTTTTTTAATTTATAATTTAAATTACCAGTTTTCAGTTCTATTTGACAGAAGATAAACTGCTTGGTGTCCTGTCTCTTTAAAGCACAAGGAAATTACTAGAACTCTGCTGAAATGTTATTTTCTTTCTATAAATGTAGACCACATTGCCTAGGTATTAATGGGCTGCATTTATTGAAAGTATTATTTTAAAATTTAATATGTTAAAAGTTTGTATTTACCTTGACCAAATTCCATAATCTCTCCATATCTGTCTTCCCCACCTTTGTAAAATGACTTGTGATCCTCTTAGGAAAGGTGCTACGTTAAATACAAGGTATTTCATTAACTTCCTCTACCAGGATCAGGTATTAACAGAAAACAGAATACAGAGAACTTCTGCTGGAGGGAAAAAGATAATCCTAAAGAGGAAATACATAGCAAAATGATCTATAGCTGTGTAAAACTGCACCTTCTAACTCAACAGATCCACTCCCTGTCTTCCGCAAAGTCCCAAGTACCTTTACAACTCCAAAAAATTATTTAAAAACACATCAAAAACTGTTTCTAATTCCAGTTGTTTTTTTAAATACTAAACCAGTTCAGCTTTCTGAATTTCAGTAGGAAGCACCCATAGCTTGCTTGGTTGGTGGATAGCTACTCAGTCCTCTTACCTCAAATTTACAATTCCAAAGGCTAAATAGGAATATGGTAAATTTGTGTAAAAGTAATTGTCTGTAAAAATGTGTTTCTCTGTCTAGTATAAATCTTTCTGCTATCTCTGATATCAGCCAGGAAGAAAAACTCTTTACCCTCACCCATCTTCGCCTAAACTTGGATAGCGGGAGCTGATCTGAGATATTTACTTACACAGATGACATTGTGAGTTTCCAACAGATTTGGTGGCACTGGATCATGGGTCAGATACATCCCTAATGTAACTTCATTGACTTCGATCAGGAATAAATTTGCTCTGTGTTATTAATTCTAAGAATTTGAAAGCCAAGATAAAGCACTTTCTTTGTATTTTATTAATTGTGGCTTTGGCTTCTCCTCTGTATACTGTATATCAAAAATATCTTTTTTTTCTCCTCCTGCTCTTGAGAGATGCTGTTTCTCCACTATTGATCCAACTAGTTTCTGCAATCAAGCAGTAAAAAAAACCAAATACTTACTCTTTTACATTCTCTTTATGCACTTCCATTTACAGTGATCAATGGGGGTCCCCTTGAAGGTCCCTATAGGCTAAAGCAGTTTCATTTTCATTGGGGAATGAAGCACAGCCAGGGATCAGAGCATACAGTTGACAGCAAATCTTTTCCTTCTGAGGTAAGAACTTTTTCAGAACCACTTTACTACAACCAGGATGCAAACCTGAAACAAAATTTGGAACAGTTTGCACCCAGATCTGAATTTTGCAGCTTGGCCCATCCATCCATTTAACTAAGCAATATACTGCTATCTATATGCATTAATTGAAATGCTGTCTACATGCAGTTTCTAGTTGGCCATTTCTCTCTATCCACAATGGGGTCTAGAAGCAACAGCTCCGCACCACACACTTTAAATTAGTAACCAGTATCTCTTGCTTATATTTGCCTATGCTCTAGCTGTCTATTACTGTGTTCATACAGTATGTAGCATGAGGGGGCCCCGTTCTTGGTTGGCCCTTTGGCACTACCCTAATAAACATGATTTTGGGGGTGGGGCCATAGCTCTGACAGCCAATAGTAGTTTGCAGATAAGGAAGAAGGGACGTAGTTCTAGCTGACCCTGGGAATGTTTGTTTTTTTTTGCGGGGAGGGGGGGAGATTCATTGTCTAATCCACTCAAAGGACTGCTGTTTTGGAACTTGGTAAATTCCTAGTTGAATTGGTTTGTCTCAGAATTTCTGGAAAATCTGCCCTTCAAGCAAAGCCTTATTATGTGATAAATTGACTGTTATTGCTTACTAAGCGTAATACAGCCTGTGTGAGGGCCTTTATCATTTAGCTTGTTCATACGTCTGTTTTATGATTCTCCTTCACAGCTCCACTTGGTTCATTGGAATGCCAGGAAATATGCAACATTTGGAGAAGCAGCAGCAGCTCCAGATGGCTTGGTGGTAGTTGGTATTTTCTTGGAGGTAAGAGTCATGAAAATAATGGTGTTTGTTTTATGTGTAGAGAAGCATCAAACTGTCAACTGTTTAAGAACTAAAGACACACAGTTGAGAAGAACTGTTTGGGGGAAAATAAATGACTTTACTGGAAGCAGTGACTCAAGGCAGGCTGCAATTAAACCTGCTTCAGTGGGAACATTCCTAAGACAGAAAATGGCCTGTTATATATTCAAAGCATAATTATTAACTATATCATATCTATATTCTCATGCACCTGTATCCATTACACTTTTAGACTGGAGAAGAACATGCCAATATGAACAGACTAACTGATACCTTGTACATGGTAAAATTTAAAGTACGTTTTTTGTTTGCTCTTGTATCTTTTTTTCTTCCCCTCACTTGGATGACTTTTAAACAGTTTTAACTAGTGCATGAGCTTGAGTGAAATAACAACAAATTAAAGCAGCAAATTCCATCCCCTCCCCGTGAAATTCACCCATAATTAGTACGTAACGTAATACAAGGGCAGGTAAATGTGATAGTTTAAACACACTTCATTCTAATGTATTGACTCTCACCACTCATGGTTGCCTTGTATGCTAGAATTGTATGCTCTAATTCACAAAACTTCAATATAATTCCCTTATGCTAACAGGAGTTCAGAATGAATGAACATGTTGTTCGTGCCTCCGTGTTTTTTGAGTAGAGACTATTGAATTCTGATGTTGTGGATATGTGGTTGGCCATAACTCGATATGGGCATGACAATGACTTGCTTCCCTGCTTTGAAAAGGAAGTGTTGCCCCTTCAGGCATTTCTTGTAATTCCTTTTAAAAATGGCAGGACTGCCCTTCAGGATGAGAAGCCCTTGTCCTCACTCCTGCTGGGTTCTGGGGTGAGCAGAATTTTTGCAGACACGTTGGCGTTTTTTGGTTGCTTGGCTGTGAAGTTTGAGTGAGCAGGTGCCCCCTACTCCTGATCTGCTCAGTAGGAATGCATGGATCCAGGAGTCCTGTTCTAGACCACTGTAATCCTGAAGGTAGTCAAGTAACCTCTCCTGGCACTGCACTCCGAGCCCAGCTCAGCACCCCTCTGCCATATGCCTACCTGAGCTGGAAATGACACCTGCAGCTTCAGGATAGACCTAATCTTTGTTCTAGATTTGCGTGTTAGATTGTAGAGGCAATCTTTGCCTGGATTGCCTGGTTGCTCCAGACACAAAGCAGAGCTGTAAGGCACAAAAAGTGGCAAGTAATTAGCACAGGAATTCCACAATTCCATAGAAGCCAATGCTGGTGATGAAGTGTGCACAGTTAGCAGCTTCTGCTGGGCACTATACAGAGAAGAGATTTTCTGCCTAATTTTCCCATGGAGGAAGGGGCACTAATTGCAAGTGGACCTTTTGTTTTACTAGCTCAGTGCTAACACAGGCAGCAGGGACATACACTCCCTAAGCCAGCATTTGGGTACTAGATAAGTGCTATTCTCATGATGTTGTTGTGCTTAGATGGAGCCAAATTATCATCCCATTATTCTTGCAATTTTAAGCTATCAGCTGGGGTTTGTTTCTCAATAAATATCTATCTCCTTAAACACATTTAAAAAAAAAAAGAAATATAACGTATCTGTTCCTTCCAGGGGACAAAAGCTCAGTTCAGAACCTTCAACCCAAAATGCCTCCTGCCCTCAAGTCTAAATTACTGGACATATCCTGGTTCTCTAACAACACCTCCTCTATATGAGAGTGTAACGTGGATAGTACTGAAAGAGCCTGTCAGGATTTCTGAGAAACAGGTAAATTTGCAGTCAGCTTGTCCCCAAGTTTTGATACTCTTGACTTCATTTTTTTAGGGTTCAAAATGGGATCTGCAGGTAGTGATTGTTTTCTTTGTACAGTGGGACTGATTTAAGAAATGGCAAATAGCCAGAGATGTCTACTCTTGAAGTACTGAATTACAGATTTTGTGGATAAAGTAGAAAGCCAACATTTTGTTTGTTATGCCTCCACAAAGATATAATGGACCAAATTCTGCCCTCATTTACACCCATGCAGCCATGTCTTAGTTGAATGCAAGGACCTGCCTGGAATTTCTTTGCTGTTTGTCAAATTAACATTCTCTTATCTATTTCACTCTTCCTGCATTTGCCAGGAATTAAAAAATGACTTAAAAACTTAAGTTCAGATTTTAAAAGGTATTTAGGTACCTAAATACGCAGATGGGTGTCTAGTGGGCTTTTCAAATGTACCTAGGTGCCCAACTCCTGTTGATTTCAATGGGAATTAGGCACCAAGGCACTTTTGAAAATCCTATTAGATACCTATCTGCATCATTAGATACCTTTACAAATCTGGCCCGTAGGCCAAATTCTGTTTTAACAAATACTGGTGTAACTCAGCATGATTTAGTCTTTAATATTTGTCTGAACAAATGTAAAAGAAATGTTCATATAACCCCTTCCCAAATAGTAACTGATATCATGGGAAGTAGATGCCACATGAGACTGCAGGGGAGATTTGAGATTGAACCTATCTGTAGACATTTTTAAGCACAGACTTATAAGATGGGATTTATTTTTTTCTGAATTTACCAGTGATGATATTTGCATACTTGGTACTATAGAGTGAATAATAAATCATTATGCATAATATAATATCTCACTCCAAGTCCAGATTTGCCACTCATTCCAAACAATCTTGTTTAATATTCTTGTTTAAATGATCTTTGGCATAGCAAGAAAAATATTTGGTATTCGCTTTTTTATGTATTTTCAAAACTGCTGTACAAGCATCACTCATTTTATAGATAGGGAAACTGAGACAGAGAGATAAAGTGACTTGCCCAAGATTACATAGGATGTTTGTGGCAGAGCCAGGAATAAAATGCAGATCTCCTGACTTTCCACTCCTTTGTGTTAGCCACAAGAGCAGGCTTCCTCCCAATCCAACCATCTTGCAAGAGAGAAGTCACATCTGCACATTCATTGTGTTTCCAAACATTCTATATTTTAGGTCTCTAATTCTTTTCTTCCTAACTTTAACACCTCCATCAGAATGTAAATCTCCTGTTGATTTTATTGACTAGATTTTTTTTGTTCTTTTGTGTGAATTTCTAGTGCATGTGAAAAGTGCCTGATTGTCAGCCCTGGAGACTGAGGTTCTTTATCTACAAAACAGGTATAGCACAGGCATCAGCAGTGCAAGTTTCCCTCACTGCCCCGCCATGTGCTTCACCTTGGAGGGTGAGAGGACTGTTTAGTCCCCTCTTAGCCCACTTAAACTTTGGCCTCTCTCCTGAGAGTGTCTCTACAGGGTTGCCAATTGGTCTTTATTGTGGTGGTGGTGGTGGTTTTGTAGATACCACAAGCCTACCCCTTGCCAAACAACATAACCCATTATTAATTTGATAACCTCTACCCCCAGGTCACTTAGCACTACTGTTTTCCAGATTTCTTCCTCCCATTTTATATCTGTGCTTCAGAGAAGTTTTGATAAATATATTAGTTCGCAGATTTCCAAGCTGAATCTCCTTTCGATGTTTTCTAATATTTCTAGATCCCTGTTTATTATTTTTCCATCTGCACTGCACTACAAACTGAGAATGTTTTCCAGGATCTTCTGCATTCCTGAACCATCCACTCACAGGGTATGATCTGGCCCAAAGAAAGGGAAACTAGGCTATCACAAGAATTTCCTGGCAGTGAGACATATTACATTTGAAATATTCTCCCCAATAGGAAGTGATAGAAACACAGTCTCCTGGTGCATTTAAAACCAGACTGAGCAAAACACCATAGGAAATAGTCTGATAATGGTGGGGGTATTGTCTAGATGACCGAACAGGTCTCTTTCACCTCTAACTGGAACTGAAGCTTCAGAAGTGGGTACTTGCACCTTTCATATTAAAGATTCCAAATATAGAAAACAGTGAACATATTGAAGTGAGCCAATCATGCATTTCAAACAAATTACTTTTGGAGGTATCTAATATTCAGAAACCGTTGGGGGCCTTCATCTGCCATTAATAGTCTTTTTAGGCTCTTAGCTTGAAAATGTACTATTATCATATTGAAAAGTATTGAATGTCTTCGTCTTACCTTTTTTCAACTACATTAACACCAACTGCCTTTGCAAGTAGTAAAGTTATTTCATATGAATTTACAGCTGGAGAAATTCCGAACTCTTCTCTTCACCAGCGAGGGAGATGAAAGGATCCAGATGGTGAATAATTTTCGCCCCCCTCAACCTCTTAAGGGAAGAAAAATTCGTGCTTCCTTCAAGGCCTAAAGAAGAAAATTAATAATGAGCTTCAAACTTCCAAGTGCTTCCATGTCCGAAAGGCCTCACAAGATCACTGATCTTCAGATGATTATCTCATTGAGAAAGCAAAACAGCCATTTCCACGAACACTCTGTGTTGTGGTGCAGCAAAAAAGTCAATACCTCTTGGTTTTATGCTTTGAATAGGCCAGATCCCTTCTTTTAAAATAATTATAATGGGATCTTGTTCTCTAAAAGAGAGAACATTTTTAAAAATCAGGAATAATTTAGTAATCCAGGGTGTACTCCAGTAGAATAGTGTGGTGATATTCCAAATTATGAATGATAATTTTAAGTTTTGATCTTAATATTTTAGAATGGGAAATTGCTTGTGCAAGGATCTAATAATAGCAATGGGCACAACTTCTAATGATTAGAGCTATTTATCTAGATTTATCATAATCTAATAAAGAGTGGGATAATATTAATGAGCTCTGACATTGGAAGATCAAAGGCTTAGATCTTCCTTCAGACTTCCTGTGGATTCCATTCAGTTTGACCAGCTCCTCTGGTTTAGAAGATACTTTGACTATATTCTAATTAATTGCAGTTGCCTTCTTACATGCAACCAGAGCCTGAAGCAGTAGCACATACTAAAAAAAATGTGATTTCTTCCATTCACCTCAAATGGGGTTGACTTTGAAGCCTAATTCAGACAATTTTAGTGTTAACATTTTTAAAATAATAATAATTATTAAAAATAACTCGCATAGCGTTATAAATGCACTCAGTGCTTCACAAATAACCCATCTCCCTGCACATTATTGTACATTGTACAAACATTCACCCAAAGCCAGTAGGCCATGCATAATTATCGGGCCTTAATGTTTAATTCAGTTGAAAGGATGTTCCCTAGGAATAAGACTACATTCAGATGACTAAGACAGCTGTTACTGTCCTTAAAATAACCAGAGTAAATGCAGTGTTTACTAGTGCTTAATGTTATTCCACTTGGGTGGGATTGTGAGAGTTTGCTAGCAAACTTAACCCAGAAGCAGTGAGGGCAGTTGACTTTTGAATAAGCTAGGGCCAGATTGTGATACTCCCACTCATGAAGAGTACTACTTTACCCCACAAGCAGACCCACTGAAGTCAGTGTATCACAATATATCCAATGTAAATATTTTAACTCTTCCTTGTGTTCCCAATGACTAAAATAGGAATAAGGACAAATCCCAGAAAAAACAAGCACCCCTGCCACTGCAGAATTAGTACACAGCTTTGGAATACCCCATGGACACCCACTTAAAAGTCGTACAGCTGCCTTGTGTTGTGAGTTTGTTTGATCTTACCAAACTAAGCAGCGTTAGCCCTGTCAGTATTGGGATGGGAGGATTTCTAAAGAACATCTACCTATCTGCTGCATGAAATGGTGCTGGGGATCCAGTAGGTGGTGTTGTTCTGTGGGAGTGCCAAATTGTGAAATAATGGACAAGGGTACCATGCTGCTGGATGTTGTGTCTTTTAGTAAGTTAGGTGTAAAACTGACGTGGGTACACTTGTAGTGATTGTTGTTATGGCATGGATGTTAACCCTTCAAATTCTACCTCAAATCAGTGCATTCCTCTGCAGCCTGGTTTCCTTCATTTCTTGCCCTAAACTTTATGGTGTTGCTGTGCATAGTTAAGCAGATGCTGTGTTCCTCTTTAGGGGGCCTGAAATAGTTATAACTTAACTTAACTGACTTCACTAGCATTATTCCTGACTTACACTGGTGTAGCTGATGTGTGAATCATTCCCTAGGTTTCAGGGGTAAGTTGAGCCCTCCTTGTAGTTGTGAGGCTTCAACTCTGGGTGCCTTCACCTGCTCAGAGGAAACGTGCCCCCCAGCTGGGCAAAGTATTAATATTATCAGAATTTCTGCCACTTTGGTGGCAAAATTCTCCACAGACTTCTTTTGTACCAGCTAATCAACCTGACATTGATGTTAGTTGTAACTGACATCACTACATTCCAATTAGTTATCGGAAATCCTGAGACAATACTGGGAGTGAGGAGTGCAGGGTTCTAGACACGGTGCTTCCTGTGCAGCTTGTGCATTAAGCTAAAACTCTCCATCCCTCATTTTTCTTATCTGTGAAATGAGGATAGTAATACTTACCTACCTCACAGGGGTGTTGTGAGGGTTAATTCAGCAATGTTTAGAAAGTGCTTTGAGATCCTTGGCTGGAAGGTGCTACCAAAATGGAAAATCATTATGAAGTGCAATGGATTGACCATTATGAATGTGATCTGTACAGCCTGTAGTGCAGGCTGCTATTGCTGAAGGCAGGAATTCTTTAACAAATCAAATATATTTTTTTAATAAATGTGTGTGGGGTCTTGCTCTAGGTCTCTTTTGAACAGGTCTAATTCTTGTGTTGCATTAGAAGAACACTCCCCCGCACCCTGCTGTAACTCACTTTTTCTAGGGCTTTCCCCCACCACCATAACTAAGAAATGCTGTGCGTTCTTTTTCTTCAGAATTGTTTTGTATAAGTCTGTACCAGATTTGCCTGGGATCAAGGGAGGCTCCAAACTACTTAATGATTCAAGTTTTCCTCAGTCTCAAAGGGACCCTGAAATGTGCATAGTGAACAGCACAAATACAGATATGATTTAACTCCTCTCAGACATTTGATTTAAAAAAATCAGTTTACTTGGGCAGGCCGCTTCTCTGAAACCTGTAATCCTAGAAGCATTTCTAACATATGCCATATTTATTCCACAAAAGCATCTACCCGTCTTCTGTGGCTCAGTGGGTCCACTCTTGTTAAATGAAGTAATCTAAATTAAAGCACCTCTTGGCCACCATCTTTCTGTATCTGATGTATTCAGCTCTAGTCTTGGCTAGATCTTTTCTTGCCTTGCGCCAGAAATGAACAGGAATCATGAGTGCTATATGTGTCTGTTTAAAAAAAATGAGATATGTTCATGGAGGTTAAGTCTATCAATGGCTGGCTCTAGGCAACCCTATACCTCAGACTGTCGGAATTTTCCTGTTTTGTCTACTCCCTCCTGAAGATCTGCTGCTAGCCACTGTTGGAGACAGGATACTGGGCTTGATGGACCATTGGTCTGAACCAGTACGGCAGCTCTTATGTTCTTATTTAGCTAAAATCTACCAAACAAACCCTCATTTTAAAATGTAAGATGTGCATTTAAAAATAAAACATAGATTTGATAGTCCTGAGGTTAATAAGAATATTATCCTGGTCACATCTTAGGCAATAATGAAAATACTGTATTGACCACAAATAGCTTATTGCTAAAATAAAAATACCATCATGGAACATCACTTCTTTCCAATTATCAGCAATAAAGCCATTGACATGCCAGGTTACCATTTAAGATTTTCCACATATTCTCTCATTCTGCACATTTATATGATTGAAGAATTTAAGGGATCCTTTACTCCCCTTATGAATGGAGACTCTCGAGGAAGGCAATATAGTCTAATTAAACCAAGGTTGCCTGTGTTCTGTTCCTGATTCTGCCACAGGCATTCTGTGACCCGGAGCATGTCACTTAATCTACCTCTGCCTCCGTTTACTCATCTGTGAGACAGGGATAATATTTACTTCTTGAGGTTGTTGTGAGACTCGGGGCTCATCTACATGCACTCTTATTTCACAGAAAGCTGGAGTGTAAATTTACCCCATGCTAGCCTACTGTGCACTAAGTGTCCATGTGGACCTGCTGCCATGCACTAAAAGTTCCATGGTGTGCTGTAATCTTTTCCCATTTCAAAGGAGGTGAGGGGGTAGATCAAAGTTCACTAGGCAGTAGGGTCCACATGGACACTTAGTGTGCAGCCGACTAATACATAGTAGATTTACAACCCAGCTTGCCAACAACAAAGTGTTCATATAGACAAGTCCTTAAATATTGTTTGTAAAGAGTTTTAGGGGCCCAATCCCACAAGTTGCTCAGTGCTTCTGAGAGGTGCTTAGTACCCTCAACTATCTTTCTGTAGAGTGTCTGCACTATTCCAGAATAAGGGTGGGGTTAATTGGGAACAGTTAATCAGGAATAACCCCCTGCGTAAACAAGCCCATATTTAGGAGTTGTTTTGCTTTGAGATTAGAAATCGTGAACCATTCTTACTGTGATTAAATGTATCCTGTTGATAGGAAAGTTACCCTATGAATTTCCTATTTTCTCTTGATGGAGTCAAAATGCATAAGCATTGGAATTTCTAGTAGAAAAGCATAAGTGTACAATATAGGTTATAGTTATAAGCTGTACACACCCTAACCCTAACCCTTTGTAATTATTTTGTATTTGTAAAGAGGCGAATGTGACATTACCCAGGGGACAATCTGGACCTTGATCAGCTGTGTCTTCTTAATTCTCTGGCCTGGGGTGCCTTTTACACTGTTTTGCTGTCAGAACATCCACTCCTGGCCTGCTCATACAGCATTCAGCATGCAAATTCACTCCCAGCAAAATACATACGCTCTCTGACCAGTCACTCATGAATTACATACAGGGCAACACCTGAAAATTCTTAATCCTCTCCACCCCCAGAAATGTGCATCTTGTACTGCTCAGTACCCTTCTGAACAGTAGAGGCTCATAAGAAGTCCATCATTTCATCAAAGGAAAATGATAATGCACCAGTGTTATTATCTCAAATGGAGTTTCCTATACACTCTAATCCAAACACACTGGTTAAGATAAAATAACTATAGAAAGATCGATTTTAAGTGATTACAAGTGATGATGCATAAAAGTCAGGATTAGTTACAAAAGAAATAAAAGAGTAAAACGCAAGCTAATACCTAACTTAACAAACTAAATGAACTTAAAAGCAAAAGATTTTATCTCACAATACACTGCAATAAATTTCACAGGCTGAGTCTCCTTTCAGCCTGGGACCCTTTCCCTCTGATTATTTAATCAGAGGGATTAAAATAACCAAGGACTGTTTTAGATAGCATATTCTGTTTGTAGAAATCCTAATGTGATACACAGTCTCAGTGACTAAGCTAAATAGTAAACAAACAAATTCCTGCATATCTATTTATCTATTGGTTTTATACTGCAATGGTTTTCAACCTATGCTCTGTGGACCCTGGGGGTCTGCAGCCTATGTCTAAAGGGGTCTGTAAAAAGTTGTAGTTACCATAGTACAGTGGTTTTCAACCATTCGAAATTTTTGGGGGATCTGCAAATGAAAAAAGATTGAAAACCACTGTTATACTGAATCAAAGTGATATTTTTTCTGTTCAAGTACTTGATTCCTTTTTGATTCAGTGCTTTAAGAAAAACAGAAATATGAATAATATGAATAATGTATAATGCTACATTCCAGTAAAGAACATCTTCCAAATGGTTAAGGACTTGCAGAAATAAACATGAATATATTTTGTAAAAGGCTAACACAGCCTCCTGCAAGCCCTGATATTGCTAAATATGAAGATAACATTTGTTCCCAAAGGAAACTGCAGCAAAAATATGTCCACCTTAATCCAAGCCAATCAACAATGTCACCCCCATGACACTCCAGAAACAATTCTGTCTTTGCTTTTCTCTGTTCTTTCCCTTGATGGGTGCTTTCATCTCAGTGCCCAGCTGCTCAATCACATTGTCACAATGAGCCAAATGCTGATCCCACTGAGTTCAAGGGAGCTTTACCAATGGGATCAGGATTTAGCTTTAGAACGGAACTGTAACACACAGAACCACTCACCTCCTGTTTTGGGATTACTCTTGAAATCTGGGATGATAAGAAATAAGAGCCTGGTGTGATTCTTGAAAGATATGGCTCAGAAATCTGACGTATCTCTACGCAGTAGAACCTCAGAGTTACGAACAGCTAGGTAATGGGGGTTGTTCGTAACTCTGAAATGTCTGTAACTCTGAACAAAACTTTAGGGTTGTTCTTTCAAAAGTCTACAACTGAACATTGACTTAATACAGCTTTGAAACTTTTCTATGCAGAAAAAAAAATGCTGCTTTTAACCATCTTAATTTAAATGAAACAAGCACAGAAATAGTTTCCTTATCTTGTCAAATCTTTTTTTGAACTTTCCCTACTTTTTTTAGTAGTTTATTTTTAACACAGTACTGTACTATACAATATTTGCTCTTTTTCTTGTCTCTGTGCCTGATTGCATACTTTTGGTTCCAAATGAAGTGTGTGGTTGACTGGTCAGTTTGTAACTCTGAGGTTCTACTGTATTTTGATCTATACAACATTGTTGATTCATAACTGTCCCTGATAAATTCCATTACTGTACTTTCCTTGCATAATACTGAAATCAATGGCAGATGTTGTGCAAAGTGTTGAGAAAACAAGAACAAAAGAAAAAAAAGTTAATATTTTTCATACTGCCAGCCTTGTAATTCTATCATCTTTGTTATAATGTTGCTATTATTACCCATGCAAAACCTTCTTCTTCAATATGGTATGACTAATCACTGCTGCTAAGGGGTGAGTTGTCAAAACACATCTATGGCTGCAAACACTTGCATGTGTTATGCTGGTGCCCTGTGGATCCTGAAGAGAAATACCATCTCAAAATGGAAGATATTATGGATCAGATCTTCAACTAGTGTAATCAGGAGGGGCTTAGTCCTGATGCCATTCAAATCAATGGAAAAATTCCCATTGTCTTGAATGGAGCTAGATCAAGCTGCCCTTAAAAATCTGACCTAGTGTATTTACACCATCATTATAGAAATAACTATGTTAGTCCTTCAGTGGGAAATGCTGTCCATTCTGGGGAGGAGCAGGTAAGAGATCGGGGATTTGAACGTCCAGCTTTGCACATTCAAAATTTTCTATTCCCTTGTATTTTAATTTTATTGTGAGGCAAAACAGAAGTGTTTTACCTCTTAGATTTTGGAATAATGTCCCCAGGAAAGTGATGGAATTCACACTGGTTGGGCCACCAAAGCTTGGTTAGAAAAAGCACTGGAGAATATGTTGCAGGGAGCAATCCTGCACTGACCCTTGAGGAATGGACTGGGTGACCTAATCCATCTTTCTGTCTGTATGATTCTAAAATATTGCCAACCCTGAGTATTAAAAAATCAAGACTCAGGCCCCCACAATCATGAGATTGAGTTAAAATTCATGAGCTCTTTTAAAATAAGACGTTCCTTTTTGTTCTTGATATTTGCCTTTTGGTGTTGTAGCTTTTCACAATTCACATTTTCAAATTTTCTGTGGAACTAGGGCCAGAAACCTCCCTTTCTCAAAAAAAAAAAAAAGGGGGGGGGGGAGAAAGAAAAGAAAAAGAAAGCTAGCTGAGATTCTCATGCAATCACACAACTTTTGGAGTTGGTTTAAGAAAAAAACAAATACTGTGAGGCTCATGATAAAATGGAACAGTTAGCAAAGCTGCCATTTTTCCTAAACTTTTCCTAAACTTCAGTATAGGTAACTGAAAATGAAACATTGTGTTTCAGGTGGCACGGATCTGTGGTATTAAACAGACACATTCTTGTACTCTCCTTACTAGTGACTGCCATCTTCTGGCTAGTTAAGCAAAGGTCACATGTACAAACAGCTATTGTACAGTTTAATATACACAATCAAACATGGGAAAATATTATGTATATATCGGGATATATATATTTGTAATACAGAGTCAAGTTTACTTATTACAGTTGTTTAGCTTTTCTTATTCCAGATAAACTTTTTCTTTCATTTTGCAGCCCACATTGGGAAAGACCCTTTTAGTCCAATAGATCTTCTCTTTATCAAGCAAGTAGTAATGATTTTCTGTCATTATTTTAAGCATTATTTAGTCTAATACGTTCTAGAGTTGAAAGACTGAAAATTCATGCTGAGCTTCCAGGAAATATTAAAGGCAGAGTTTTAAAATATATTCCATGTTCTTTCAGAATAGAGCCATGCATGAGAGAAGAAAGGGTTTTGGAAAGAGTGCTAGTTATTTCCAAAAGGAGCTGTGATCAGAAGGCACATAGTGTTGTAGTGGCCAATACAGATCACTTGAGATACAGTGCTAAAACCAGGCACCCCTTGCACAGAGATCGGTTATCATGGAAAGCATTGGATTCTACTTAAGTGAAACTTTATCAAGTGGTTTTGTGCTTCAGGTCTGATAATTACTGAGGGCTCAGTTTTGTACCCTTTATCTATGTTGAGTAATAAACAAAATAGGGCTACTTGTGTGAGTAAGTACTACTGAATGTGAGTATGGGTTTCAGATTAGGGATATGGAAATTTTATTTAATGAAGCAGAGTTGATTGCAAGAGAGTAAGGCCCCATCCCATTTACTTTTCCTTAGACATCTTTGGCTTCTTCCTGAAACTTCTATCCAGAAACAAGAGTGCAGGGTTCTTCTAGGATTCAGAGCATGAGAAGTTCTCTGTAGCTTTAAAATTGTAGATTCATAACAGGCTGCAATTATCTGCCTGGAACTTCCTTCCCAGATAAATGAGGATCACGTGTTCCTGGTACAGCAAACCATTGTGGTTCCTCAGCGTTCAGATTCTCCCAAATCTCTCGCTTTTTCAGCTCCATGAGCAGCATCAGAATCCAGCCAAATGAAAGATCCAGTCTCACTTCTAAGCTCTGCTTCCCAATCTACTTGTCAAATGGGGAGGAAGCCCAAAGCTAGCAGTATAGAGCAGATAATAGTATCACAGAATTAGAGCGGGGAAAAGTTTATCCCCCTTCAGGGGCAGGGAACAGAGAACAATCTGATATTTCTAAATGGCAGATTTTCTATAAAGGGAAGCATTTGGAGCTAGTTCTTCATCTGGTATGTAGAGAGAATTTCTAATGATCCTGGGAACTATTTGAGAGAGACATTTGTTAACATACAAAGTCTGTCTCTTATCCTTGTGGCTAAGCCTAATGTCTGTCATATTATTAAAAAGACATTCACTTGTCCAGATCACTGAAAGCTAGCAGAGTCTTTTGGGCCCCATAATGAAGGACCCTGCACTATTTCTGATTTATATTAATAGGTCAGGGAGATCTTGCTACTTTTTAGCTGCTAACAGCACTTTTTTTGTAAAATACAGTGTCTACACTGAAATAGATTAAATTGAAAATGGAGAATATTTCAAAATTAATGCATGAGTACAGCAAAGCATGTATCTTTGCTCTTGATCCAACTCTAGCACTCTTACTGATCCATAATTCTGTTTAAGATCAGACCCTTCACCTTTATCTGTAAAGTGTTTAAACTAATTATATTTGACTTTTAAAAGAACCCTCTATTTTGCATGAATCTTAGGTCATGTTTACATTACAAGCGTATGTTGACTTAACTTACATCAGCGTACAGTCACCGCAGTTATTAAATCACTTGTGTGTGTGTGTGCACAGCTGGCTTCTTGTGTCAGCAGTGCGTGTCTTCACCAGGATTGTATTGCATCAATTGTACTGTCACTGGGGGACATTGAGGGACAGCTCCTGAAGGCCAGTAACAGTCGACGTAACCAATGCTGTGTCTACACTGAGTTGACCTAATTACATTGACCATGAGGCCTGATCTACACTTCAGAGTTAGGTCGATGCAAGGAAGCTTACATCAACCTAAGTGTCTGTGACGGGTTGGATCACAGAAACCCCCTTGGGACTGCCACCTGATGTGCTGAAACTACCTCTGAGCTCGTTTTTCCTGGCAGCTTGGGACTTCAGTACCCTGTCTTGTTGAGCCAGACATGCTAGCCAGCTGCAAACACAGACCCAGGTCTGAACCACATCCCGCAAAACCTGCAGGCTTAACTGAAAACAGCTTAAAAAGTGCTCCTGTCTCCAGCACCCAGAAACCCAGTTCCCAATGGGATCCAAACCCCAGATAAATCCGTTTTACTCTTGTCATAAATATAAAGGGAAGGGTAAACCCCTTTAAAATCCCTCCTGGCCAGAGGAAAAATCCTCTCACCTGTAAAGGGTTAAGAAGCTAAAGCTAAAGGTAACCTCGCTGGCACCTGACCAAAATGACCAATGAGGAGACAAGATACTTTCAAAAGCTGGGAGGAGGGAGAAAAACAAAGGGTCTGTGTCTGTCGGTACACTGCTTTTGCTGGGGATAGAACAGGAATGGAGTCTTAGAACTTTTAGTAAGTAATCTAGCTAGGTATATGTTAGATTATGATTTCTTTAAATGGCTGAGAAAGGAACTGTGCTGAATAGAATGACTATTTCTGTCTGTGTGTCTTTTTTGTAACTTAAGGTTTTTCCTAGAGGGATTCTCTATGTTTTGAATCTAATTACCCTGTAAGGTATCTACCATCCTGATTTTACAGAGGTGATTCCTTTACTTCTATTTCTATTAAAAGTCTTCTTGTAAGAAAACTGAATGCTTTTTCATTGTTCTCAGCTTGAAGGGTTTGGGTCTGTGGTCACCTATGCAAATTGGTGAGGATTTTTACCAAACCTTTCCCAGGAAGTGGGGTGCAAGGGTTGGGAGGATTTTGGGGGGAAAGACGTGTCCAAACTACATTTCCCAGTAAACCCAGTTAGAGTTTGGTGGTGGCAGTGGATATTCCAAGGACAAAGGATAAAATTAATTTGTACCTTGGGGAAGTTTTAACTTAAGCTGATAAAAGTAAGCTTAGGAGGTTTTCATGCAGGTCCCTACATCTGTACCCTAGAGTTCAGAGTGGGGGAGGAACCTTGACAACTCTGTATAAAGCTTATACAGGGTAAACTCACAAATTGTCCGCCCTCTATAACACTGATAAAGAGATATGCACAGCTGTTTGCTCCCCCAGGAATTACTTACTTACTCTGAGTTAATTAATGAGCAAAAAGTGATTTTATTAAATATAAAAAAGTAGGATTTAAGTGGTTCCAAGTAATAACAGATAGAACAAAGTAAATTACCAAGCAAAATAAAACAAAAACACACAAGTCTAAGCCTAATACAGTCGGAAACTGAATACAGATGAAATCTCACTCTCAGAGATGTTCCAATAAGCTTCTTTCACAGACTAGGCTCCTTTCTAGTCTGAGCCCAATCCTTTCTCCTGGTATAGTTCAGGTGTAGTTAGGTTTCCAGTTCAGGTAGTAGTTAGGGGATTTGCAGTTCAGGTAGTAGTTCAGGGGATTTCTCATGACTGGAACCTCCTTTGTTCTGTTTCACATCCTTTTATAGCTTTGGCACAAGGTGGGAATCTTTTGTCTCTCTGGGTCCCCACCCGTTCTTCTAAATGGAAAAGCACCAGGTTTAAGATGGATTCCAGTACCAGGTGACATGGTCACATGTCCTGTGAGACCCCAAGCCTTCATTCTTCCTGGCCTGACACACAGGAAGGCTTGCAAGTAAACAGAGCCATCTATAGTCAATTGTCCTAGTTGATGGGAGCCATCAAGATTCCAAACCACCATTAATGGCCCACACTTTGCATAATTACAATAGGAGTTATATTTCATATTTCTAGTTTCAGATACAAGAATGATACATTTATACAAATAGGATGACCACACTCAGTAGATTATAAGCTTTGTAATAATACCTTACAAGAGACCTTTTGCATGAAGCACATTCCAGCTACATTATATTCACACTCATTAGCATATTTTCATAAAATCATATGGAGTGCAATGTCACAGTGTCTACACTAAAATTCTGCTCCCCCCTATGTAACTGCCCCACTAAGCTGACTTAAGCACTCCATCTCCACCAGAGGCGTAGTGCTTAGGTCGATGTAGTTAGGTTGACGCAGTGTCAGGGTAGACACTGCGTTGCTTTCATAGAGTGTTACTGGCTTTGGAAAAAGCCACAGTACAATCAGTACAAGTGCTCCTGGTGAAGATGCACACTCCCAACACAAGGAGCATAGTGTGGATACGCAAAAGTCATTTAATTACTGTGGCAGCTGTATGCCGACCTAACTTAGGTTGACACAATTTTGAAGTGTAAACATACCCTGACTCTACACCGCTCAGGGAGGTGGTGTTACTAAATCAGTGTAGAGATTCACTTACATGAGCAAGAGCCAAATTTAAATGAAGACACTTCCACAGCTAGGCTCTTGATCCAACTCTAGCACTCTTACTGATCCATACTTCTGTTTAAGATCAGACCCATAACCTTTATCTGTAAAGTGTTTAAACTAATTATATTTGACTTTTAAAAGAACCCTCTATTTTGCATGAATCCTTGGCCATGTCTACATTACAAACGTATGTCGACCTAACTTACCTCGCCATACAGTCACCACAGTTATTAAATCGCTTGTGTGTGCACGCACACCTGGCTCCTTGTGTCAGCAGTGCATGTACTCACCAGGACAGGAGCACTTGTATCGATTGTATTGTCATTGCAGGGCATTGAGGGACGGCTCCAGTAACAGGCAGCTTACGTTGACCTAACTGTGTAATGTAGACCAGGCTTTAGTTGCAATGCTGTAATACAATTCTGTTCTCAGCATTTGTAGTAGAGCATGATAAATATTACAGTACATGAGGCCACGACCATTGTATCACTTCATCTCCTGCTGGGATAACAGGCATTCCTCCACTGAATCTGTTGTACTGACATAGTTAATTATAGTCTGTCAGTGCATTTATCTTTACATCTATCCTAGTCTTTGTTATGTGGGCCATGATCTGGAAGCAGCATTTACAAGAGAGCAACACTCTCAGAATTATAATGGACAAAATACTAACTAGGGTGTAGTTATATCTAAAAGTGTAGAACTTACTGAAATGCAACCAACCCAAATAAATGTTTATAAGACAAAACACCCATGACAGGATGGTCTTCCCTTTAAAGGCAGTAGTGCCCAGGGTCAGCCCACCCTGCCACTTGGTATGGCTCTTTAAGGGTTTGAAGGTTCAGTTTAAGGACTTAAGGGAGATATGGAGAGAAAGTAAGTGGTCTGGGGAATGAATGGTGCTTGGGAGGAAATCTGGTCACTGTATCTTTAAGGGCCCAAGGCCAGGAGCCTTGCGGAGAGGACAGGGCCAGGTTCACCTCTGCCCCTAATCAACTGGGAATGGGCTGGGAGAGGGGAACCAGCAAAATGCTGCCTCCTGCCTCACAGTAAGGCAGATGCTCTGCAGAGCCTTGAGCTGGTAGGGAGAAGATGCTAGTAGCAGAAGTCTTCTTCTGAGCCTGAGGAGTAAGTGGGGCCAGCTGAGGGAGAAGCTGATTAAGGCCCTACAGTGGGCTGAAGTACCCCCAGCTCCAGGAAGAGAGCTGGGGCTCCTGCTTTGAGAAGAGACAGTAAGTGAATTACCCCCAGCTACAGGAGGAGAGCTGGGAACTCCATGTTTGAGGGAGTGACCAGTTGAAGTACAACCCCAGCTCCAGGAAGGGAACTGGAGATCTCTTGAACAGTTGAGAGCTGATCAGACTCTTATAAGAACTCAGAGTGGGGTGACCTGGTGCCATTAACAAAGTAAGTTAGTCTTTCTATAAAGACTTTATAAATCAGACCCTAAAAAGGTGGTACTTGTCTAAGTTTGGAAAGGACCTGAGCAGGAGCTGAGTGTATGTGCCCCCAAAGGGGTTGTCCTGGAGGCCAGTAGCCCTTAACACCAACATACTGGTAATAGGTTGAAAATGTTTTGCACTGGCCATAGAACAAACTTCCAACTTAAGCTCCCGCTGTGGCAGTAATAAAATAAGAGTTGTTTTCTTATATCTACTATACAAAGTGATAAAAATTAAAAAGTTGTACAAAATTCCAGTAAGAGCAAAATAACATGTACCCCTGACACTGTAATATTCATCAGCCTGTTCAGCTTGAATTCTTTCATCACGAACACATTAGATAACAGGGAGAACAACCGGCAGTAGGTGCTTCTGTGACAGCTCAGCAATGGTAGGGTATTTGAAGATTGCGAACAACTGTTAAATCTCATTATCCTCAAACATAGTTGTGCCTTAAACTGTGTAAATGATTGGACATACTTCTACTCCCTTACACTTCTCCAATCCATTTGCCTTACTCTTACATCCACTGTGCACCCATTTTCTGTAGGTGCTTTTGACTATGCAAGATAAAAAGCAGAGGAGAACTGAGCCCAAGTTTGCTCTCTGCCCAAAGGAGATTTACTGGTACCGCACAGGCAGCAACAGGCTAAGCTTTCTTATGTTCCCTGCAGGCATTAGTTTCTTTGCTTATTAAATCTTTGACCTATCTGCTGATACTGCCAATAGGGGTATTGATTACAGTGGTGGTGGTTATTTTGTGGACTCTCATAGGGTGAGCTGGCCCTTTAAGGGGGATCGGGCTCAGCTTCCCATGTGCCAGCGTTAGCCCACCTCCCCAGGCAGAGAGAATGAGTTCAAGGGTCACATGACGGGGAATATGTGACTAAGACCTAGGCCTGCTGACAGATATAAAGGGTAGCCTAGGGCCATTTGGGAGAGACTTCAGGGACCCGGATGCTTATTTCAGTGACCAGGTCTGTAATGACCACCGCGAGACCTCCTTGCTGAGCCCCTGCTGCACTACCCTCATCTTCGGGCACAAGTGATAGAGCCCCCTCAGTGTGTTGGAGGCTGGTCCTGGCTGCTGTCATCAGAGTTGGAGACTTCCTGGATTATGGCCAGTAGGGGTGGGTGGACCCCATAATGCTTGCCTAGCAGGTGGGGCTGCCTCCCTGATGTGTCACCTGCCATGTATGCCAGGACATGAAGGCTGCTCTGCCTCCCTGGGTTACCTTGAGTGGGCTCTACAAGAGGGTGCTCCCAGGTCCTCCAGAGCTGATCACTGAGCCCTTCCTCCCTTTCCCTATCCCCATCTGCCTTCATTGCATGACCCAAGTGGGCTGCATGCTGTCAGCTGGTCTGTCTGAACCACACCTTGTGAACAACTCTGAGCACTTGTGTTCCATACCATCCACTTCTTGCCCTTAAGTCCTGCCTGGACACTAAATGGCATGACGCGTTACCACCAACGGAGGGTGAGGAGCTGTGGTGGGCCAACCTATCTTCCACTCAGGCCCCATAGCCTGCTGGGGATATTAGTTGGTAGCTCCTCCACGAAGCCATGGCTGGTGTGGTTCAGAGTCTCCTGATACTCGTTCTTTTTGTGGCAAGAGGGAGATCCTAGTGCATGTCTGTCTATAGTATGCCAGGTTACAGCCATTTTTCTGGCTCCTCCAGAACCTCCTGCTCAAGTGCTGCCCCATGAAAACTGAGACCTCCTACTCAATCTCCTACTGGCACTGCCCAAGATAACAGTTCAACAGACCAGGAGGAGGAAGCTCAATGGGCACTGTGCTCTGCGACTGGGACCCACTTCTGTTCCTTCCTTTCCTCATGTATACAGGAAGAGTTCTCAGGGCAGTGACCTCTGACTCCTTGGACTCCTTTGTGGAGCAGTGGGTGACGACCCAGGTTCACTGTCCCTCTTTGGATCCCAACTTCTGAACAAACAACCTCACTCCTGCCCCTGTTCTCATTTGTTGTCCCTTGTAATCTATTGATCCTTGGTTCAGTGGCCCCTCCCTTGATTGAGGAAGGTTCTGAGTTTTAGTTGAACTTTACCCATCCTTCCAGGACATCAAAGAGGTAGAAAGTCCAGAATGAGTAGATCTGGCAGTGTGATGGGGTGTCTGCCCCACACTGGTGGAGAAAGGGTTAAAAGCAGCCGTGGGGAGGCTGCGCAGCAGACAGCTAATCAGAGAGGGGCTGCAATGTGCAGCCAGTCAGGGAAGAGCAGGCCCATATATAAAGAGAGCTGCAGGACAGAGGAGTCAGTTTCCTCTTGGGAGCCCAAGGATAAGGTACTGGGTCCCTGAAGGGATGAGGGAACCGCCAGCACCCTGGGCCGGGCCGGGCGCTCCAAAGCCCTTATACAGGTGCTAGAGCTACAGGGAAGTGGTCCAGGGAAATGGACGGAGGGGGCTGAAGGAGACACAGAATGTGGCTGCGGCCTAGAGGGTCCCTGGGTTGAGACCTGAAGTAGTGGGCGGGCACAGGTCTCCCCCCACCTCACCCATACTTGCCACTGAGGGGAGTGATCAGTGAAGGGCTGAAGTTTGCCACTGAGGCAAGTGGCTACAACCTTGGGCTGCAGTCGGTCACGGAGGCGATGGCTGGACAGAAGACTGCTGTTCCCCCGGAATGGGGGAAGAAAGGAATGGGGCATGGCCGGAGGACTGTGTCCTGAAAAGAATGCCACGATCCTTAAGGTGACATGGGTCTGGAGCAGAAGTGATGGTGGTGAGATACCAGCAGAGGAGGGCACCCTGGGAAAAGACTGAGCTAATTCCCAGGATGGCCAGCAGGAGGCACCATGCCGGTGTGTTCTTCCCCGTTACAGACAGTGAGTGCTTCTGTAAGGAATGGATAAGGGCCAGTGAGGAAGCCTAGGCTGAGTAACAGTCTAGGAAGAAGGCCTGGGAGGGAGACCTCCTAGGAGGAGAAGCCTCAGCAGGGGCAAGACTTAGAACCCTACACAAAGGTGTGCCCAGCGAGGGAGGCTGGATAGAAGATTGATGTTTTGAGCTTTATGTTAATGAATCAGACTCCCAAAAGAGGAGAAATGCAGTATGAAGTCTCATTCCCTAGGGAATTGAGGGGAAACTGAGGCAGCAGCAGGTCCCAAATCCAGACCTGATAAGCCCTGCTACGTGGACTTTTTTGATGAACACCAATTTATTTAGGCTGCTGAACAGCCTTCATTCACTAATGATGGTCTGTCATTGATGACGTAGGTCAAATCTGCAACCAGGGGCTAACGGTGAAAGGTTCTATATCCCATTACAAATCCCTGAGCCATACATTAGTCCATATGGAAAATATATATGGACATCTGAAGTACATTAAAGTTTCACAAGCCTCTCAGTAAAAGGAACACTTATCGGTCCTGTTTTGTAAACACGGGTGTGCACACTTGGGGGGGCAAGTAGGGGCAGCCCCACCCCCCTAATAATTGGCAGGGGCACAAACTCCTCTGTCCCCGGTGGAGGCACAGAACATGCCCCTCCAAAAGCGGTGGAACTTAGATTCCTGCACCTGCCCCTGTTGGCAGAGTACCAGACTCATTTCCATGGTTTAGAAAGTCACTATGGGCCCAGTCCAACATGAATTGACTTCAGTAGGGAGCTGGACTGGGCCATGAATATGCATTCTGTGTTGCTATGCAATGCAGTGTTTCAAACACACAGTCCTCTGTTTGACTGTTTACCAGACTAGTGCAGGGTGTCCTTGTGTGCCCTTCTCTAGTTATTGTTTTGCCTAGGACTGTCCATTGTCGTTTCTATGAAGGCCTTCAGCAAATGTAAACGTTCAAAAAAATTCTTGTTTGTGAATATACTCTTAAGCAGATGTAGACTTGTTTAAAGACAACAGATTTTTCTTAAAGTAGTTTACCACGGTGAACAATGAAATGGAATATTCCCCAGCACTAAATGATATGCCCTTTACATCAGATATCATTTGTGATAGCTCAACAAAAATATAAATTTGATCCCTGAAAACTAAACCCAAATTATGTGCACTGTGCTCTCTCGTGGAGAGGAGAAAATGAAGGTAAAATGAGGCCCTAAAGTTTCTAGAGAAACAGAACCAATATAGCATGATCCCCTCCTACTCGTTCTCCTATGCTGTAGAATATGCAGATCAGCTAACACCAGGTAGTTTCAGCTTGACCAGAATGTCACTTTTATTAAATAATAAAAAAAGCAATTGTATTGTAAAATGGATGTAGCTAGCTAATTATAGTTAGCCTTGGAGGCTGGCAGTCAGAACTCCTAGGTTTTGTTTTGAACACGGTCACTGATTTGCCATGAGACCTTGAGCAAATCATTAAACCATTCTCTGTGCCTGTTTCCTTGTCTGTGAAGTGGGGATAATAATGCCCCAGAGGAATATTGAGACTCAATTAGTTTTTATCAAGTGTTTTGAGATCATCAGGGGAGAGCTGCTATAGAAGTGCAAAGGTATTATGCTTAAATGTCAGCACTCATAAGAAGAGAAGGGGCTCAACGATAAGTAGTCTGAAAATGCCATCTAGTGGCCTGTTTTCACATCATTAAGATACAAGAAATACCCCAAGAAACTTTTTCTTTGAGAAAACTTAGCCTATTCTAGTCATAAATGCTAGTGGCCAGGGGAGGGGGGAAAACGGTCTCGGTAGCAGGGCTAGAAATCCCTGTTTTGGCTGTAAGGACATAGTCATAGAGTCAGTGTTCTGTGTGTTTAGAAATCACTTCATGTTACTGCTCTCCTTTATCTGACAGACTGGAGGCAGAGCTGATGCTAGGCATAAGTAGACTAAGCAATTGCTTGGGGCCCCACGCAGCTCAAAGGGACCCCCTATTTGCTTTTATTGTGTGTTGTGGGCCCCCCCCCCAATATTCATGCTTAAGACCCCCATTGGGCTAGCACTGGCACTGACTGGGAGAATCCTCAGACCAATAAAACGTATGTTCTGTTAACTAACTTTTAGGACTGTCAAGCGATTAAATAAAATTAATTGTGATTAATTGCGCTGTTAAACAACAATAGAATACCATTTTATTTTAAATATTTGTGGATGTTTACTACATTTTCAAGTGCTCACTTTATATTTAGTTTTGATTACAAATATCTGCACTGTAAAAAACAAAATAAAATTATTTTTCAATTCACCTCATACAAGTACTGTAGTGCAATCTCTTTACCATGAAAGTTGAACTTACAAATGTAGAATTATGAACAAAAAAACCTGCACTCAAAATCAAAACAGTGTAAAACTTTAGTGCCTACAAGTCCAGTCAGTCCTACTACTTGGTCAGCCAATCACTCAGATAAACAAAGTTGGTTACAATTTGCAGGAGATAATGCTTCCTGCTTCTTGTTTACAATGTCACCTGAAAGTGAGAACAGGTGTTCACATGGCACTGTTGTAGGTGGCGCTGCAAGATATTTATGTGCCAGATGTGCTAAAGATTCATATGTCCCTTCATGTTTCAACCACCATTCCAGAGGACATGCTTCCACGCTGATGATGGGTTCTGCTTGATAACGATCCAAAGCAGTGTGGACTGACGCATGTTCATTTTCATGATCTGAGTCAGAAGCCACCAGCAGGTTGATTTTCTTTTTTGGTGGTTTGGGTTCTGCAGTTTCCACATCAGAGTGTAGCTGTTTTAAGACTTCTAAAAGCATGCTCAACACCTCATCACTCTCAGATTTGGAAGGCATTTCAGATTCTTATACCTTGGGTCGAGTGCTGTAGCTATTTTTAGAAATCTCACATCAGTACCTTCTTTGCGTTTTGTCAAATCTACTGTGAAAGTGTTCTTAAAACGAACAACATGTGCTGGGTCATCATCCAAGACTGCCATAACGTGAAACTTTTGCAGAATGCACGTAAAACAGAGCAGGAGATCCAGGACCAAGGAGTTTAGTCACAAATTTAATTGATGCATTATTTCTTTAATGAGCATCATCAGCATGGAAGCATGCCCTCTGGAATGATGGCCAAAGCATGAAGAGGCACATGAATGTTTAGCATATCTGGCATGTAAATACCTTGCAACGCCAAGCAAACGCCTGTTCTCACTTTCAGGTGACGTAAATAAGAAGCAGGCAGCAGTATCTCCCGTAAATGTAAACAAACTTGTTTGTCTTAGTGATTAGCAGAATAAGAAATGGAACTGAGTGGACTTATAGGCTCTAAAATTTTACACTGTTTTTTGTTTTTGAGTGCAGTTATGTAACCAAAAAAAATCTGCATTTGTAAGTTACACTTTCACGATAAAGAGATTGTACTTCAGTACTTTTATGAGGTGAATTGAAAAATACTGTTTCTTTTGTTATTCATTTTTACAGCTTGTAATAATAATATAAAGTGAGCACTGTGCACTTCATATTCTGTGTTGTAATTGAAATCAATATTGAAACTATAGAAAAACATCCAGAAATATTTAACAAATTTCAATTGGTATTCTATTGTTATAAGTGCGATTACTTGCAATTAATTTTTTAATCGCAATTGCAATTAATTTTTTAATCGCAATTGCAATTAATTTTTGAGTTAGTCACGTGAATTAACTGCGATTAATTGATAGCCCTACTAACTTTTTGTCAGTAATAGTTCCAGTTTGACTTTGAATTTTTCTGTCTTCTAAAGACAAAAACTTTTGGGTACTTTCAAGGAGATGTTAGTTCAGTGGTGACATAAACATAAGCTTCACTCTAGGTGTAAATTGACCAGAAAATGGGTGTAAGTGGCAAAGTACTATAGGGTGACTTGTACTGACTGGGCATTCAATGGCGTGCAAAGGCTAAGGAGGCAGAAAGGGAGCATATCAGGAAAAGCAACAAGGATAGTCTATCTAAAATAAGGTAACTTATCTTGCATCTCCTGTTAGTTGCTTTTCATGCTATATTGCTCCTCCCACTCTTTGGGCACGTGAGGTCCTTCTGCACAGCCACCCAATATCAGATCAGCAAATGGTACTATTTTACCACTAATACATGGCTTCTCACAAGTTAACAGTTGGGCCCTGATTTTCCTTATTTACATCAGTTTTACTATGAAATTCTGGCTTCAATAGAGTTACTCCTGACTTTCACTAGTGTAAGGCAGAGGGGAAATCAAACCCCTGCTGTGACACTTAACACATTAAAAGAAAAGGAGGACTTGTGGCATCTTAGAGACTAACAAATTTATTTGAACATAAGCTTTCGTGAGCTACAGAGCTGTAGCTCACGAAAGCTTATGCTCAAATAAATTTGTTAGTCTCTAAGGTGCCACAAGTCCTCATCTTCTTTTTGCGGATACAGACTAACACGGCTGCTACTCTGAAACTTAACACACTGTTTGTATCACCATTTAATTTCAGTGTTTGTTTGTTTTTTTAAAAACTTGCTTGTGCTTAGGCCAGATCTAAACTTGGTCCAGTATGTGTTGAGTTTCCTCTTGGTCTCATGACTGTTGAGTTTCCTCTTGGTCTCATGACTGTTGAACATAGTAGAGGTTTCAGAGTAGGAGCTGTGTTAGTCTGTATCCGCAAAAAGAAAAGGAGTACTTGTGGCACCTTAGAGACTGTAGGGAGCCAGGGTGGCTTCCCTCTGAACCAGAGGGTAAAGAGCCACCCTCTCAGCCTGAGTGGGCAGGGCCAGATCAAGCTTACGCCAATCCCCGAAAGGGATTGGCTAGGACAGGATATATGTGCTGCAGTTTACTTTGGTATATTACTGGATTAAATTGATTGGCATATGACCCACTCTGCACCAGGACGATGTATTTGCATTAGGCACTTGCACTTGTGAAGCTACATCTATGTCACCAGCACAACTTCTCTTAATGTAGATAGAACCCAGACTGTTCTCTGCTGCACCAGTGGGTGTGGAATAAGGTCAGGGAGACTGGAATGACATTTTGCTAGTGGCTGATTGTGCTTATCCCATGTGCATTTACTGTTTTCAGTTTGTTTGCATTTCTGGGATTTGGATATTTGTTAGGTTATTTATGTAATAGTCTCAAAGTTTGGAGTTTGCCTTAATGAACCTAAAGAAATGTTATTGCTCTGACTGAAGTTTTGAGCATATTTATTTTGTTCCAGCTATTTATCTTATTTATTGGTGTCTTTATTAAACACACAGATCTAACCGTCTTGTAAAGGGTTCCTGGTGATGTCCCATTATCCAAGGAGAACAATATCTACTGTAAACTCCTGGTTCAGTGCATGCCCTCCACATGGAGGCACAAAAGTCTGTCGTGTGAGACAGAATCATTTTGTGTGCAGCTTGTGTATGTGGTTTTTTTAATTTAACTCTATTGGTGCACTTCTAGTGTGCAGGGAAGGCCTAACTCAGTCTGTATGGTCTGCTGAGGGCAGCTCAGCCCATTCTTAGACTGGCCTCCCTTTGCAAGGGCTACTAAATACGTTTAGATATATTAACAATTCCCAAGTATTTAGATCTGTTATTGGTTGGGTCAAACCTAACTGAAGTTGACGGGTGTAACAGCTGCCTTTCATCTATAATACATATAAAGTAGCCATTAAGCTCCTTGGGCCTTACCTATAGTTTTGATTAAGAAAACGGATGGCAGCATCAGATTCTGCGTGGACTATAGAAAATAAAACTAAATCTCTTTAAAGGATTCTTATCAATTGTCATGAATAGGCAATTCCCTGGATGCTGTGGCAGATTAAATCTAGTTTTCCACACTGGATCTTAAAAGTGGCTATTGGCAGGTGGAAGTGAATCCAAAGGACAAGGAGAACTTTTTTTGGCAGCTGAACAAAGCCTATGGCAATTTAAAATGACAGCCACACATGAAAGGCTAGTGGTAAGCGTATTACATGGCATGCCTCTCAGCTTGTTTGTTATG
This sequence comes from Chelonia mydas, assembly GCF_015237465.2. NCBI lineage: Eukaryota > Metazoa > Chordata > Testudines > Cheloniidae > Chelonia > Chelonia mydas. The sequence continues at coordinate 25,006,361 of NC_051252.2, read as the reverse complement.
CCTGGATGGTGAACTGGTGCATACTAAAAACTTTTACAAGTGGTCTGATAAGCTGAAGGCTGCCAATCTGAAACTGAACACAAAGAAATGTGAGGGTTTTTTTTTAAATATTTTACCGTGGGCACAGTTGGCAGAGATAGCTGCAGCACTACAGAGTAGATTCTACTCTTGTTACAGAAGATTTATTTGGGAAGTTTGTTAATACTGCAGAACAACTTACACAAGTTTCACACTTACTGATGTCAACAGAATTACTCCTAATTTACACTGATGTAAAGCAGAATGGAATCAGACCTCTAATGTGCTATCTAGTGTGCCCTTGTTGCCAAGAAGGCCAATGGTATTTTGGGATGTATAAGTAGGGGCATTGCCAGCAGATCGAGGGACGTGATCGTTCACCTCTATTCGACACTGGTGAGGCCTCATCTGGAGTACTGTGTCCAGTTTTGGGCCACACACTACAAGAAGGATGTGGAAAAATTGGAAAGAGTCCAGCAGAGGGCAACAAAAATGATTAGGGGACTGGAACACATGACTTATGAGTAGAGGCTGAGGGAACTGGGGATGTTTAGTCTGCGGAAGAGAAGAATGAGGGGGGATTTGATAGCTGCTTTCAACTACCTGAAAGGGGGTTCCAAAGAGGATGGCTCTAGACTGTTCTCAGTGGTAGCAGATGACAGAACAAGGAGTAATGGTCTCAAGTTGCAGTGGGGGAGATTTAGGTTGGATATTAGGAAAAACTTTTTCACTAGGAGGGTGGTGAAACACTGGAATGCGTTACCTAGGGAGGTGATGGAATCTCCTTCCTTAGAAGTTGTTAAGGTCAGGCTTGACAAAGCCCTGGCTGGGATGATTTAATTGGGGATTGGCCCTGCTTTGAGCAGGGGATTGGACTAGATGACCTCCTGAGGTCCCTTCCAACCCTGATATTCTATGATCTACAGCACTGAATTTCAATGAAAACTGCACCCATGTATGCCAGGTCTAAATTTGGCTTGCCTTGAGGGTTCCCCCTTGGTGATCACAACATAGTACAGCAGCCCACATGTATGTAGGGATATGCTATAGTAAATAAGATCTAGATTCTATAACAACTCTGATCCATCTACATTTCACACCACTGTAATCGCATTGATGTAGTTACACTGGTACAAACCCCTCGTGTTGATGTGCTGCACTTGTGTGAAGTGGGGCTTTCACTAATGCACTTTTCTTTGGTATGCTGGATTAAGTTGCACTGGTGCAAGCTCTGTTTTTCACCAATACAGTGCATTAGGAATTTATACTGATGAACCTACATCAATGTCTTTACATTAGCCTGATTTTCCTTAATGTAGCTAGAGCCAGAGGCCTGGTGTAAACTGAGAGGTTATGCCAATTTAATTTAAATCAGGTGCTAAATTGATACAAATCCCTGTGTGGGCACTCTTATTTCACCTTATTAGTGGGGTTTTTCCAGTTAATCTTAAACAGATGCCTAATCAACTTGCCAAATAAGATAAACCAAAATATGCCATGTTCAAACCAAAATAAGTGTCCACGCAGCCTTTTGCACCAGTTTAACTAAATCAGTGTTTAAAAATCCCATCTTCAGTTAAACTAGGTCAACTCTGTGTCTGTAGACAAGGCCTTGGTCAGTGCTGTAACAGCAGGGGTAGGATGAGGTTGGGACTGGAATGACATTTTGCTAATGTCTGTTTGTGCTTATCCTGTGTGCTTCAGTGTGTTCAGTTTGTTTGCATTTCTGGAATTGGGGTATTTGTTTCAGGTTATTTACCTAACAGGTGTTCAAAGCTTGGAGTTTGCCTAAAGAAACTAAAGGAATGTTATTGCTCTGACTGAAGTTCTTGAGCAAATTTGTTTGTCCCAGCTTTGTTTTTATTTGTCTCATCTCTAAAATTAGATCTGTGCCTGTTAATGTGCTGGTGTCTATTAACGTGCTAGTTATTCATGCCCATCTTTGGAACTTCAGAAGATGATGGTGTAGCCCAGTGAAGTGTGTGCTCCGCACAATACCTACCACAAACATGTGGCTCAGTGCATGCCCTCTGCATGGAGGTTCAAAAGTCCATGTGGGGTGAGGCAAGGCCATTTTGCCTTTCAAAAACCTATGTAGTTTTACTGGCACACTGCGTGTGGGCGAGGCCTAGCTCAGTCTGTGTGCTCTGCTTTGGGTTACGAACTTCCTAATCACACAAAACTGAACACCCTAGCCCTGCCCCTTCCCTGAGGCCCTGCCCCCACTCACTACATTCCCCTCCCTCTGTGGCTTGCTCTCCCCCATCCTCACTTACTTTCACTAGGCTGGGGCAGTGTGTTGGGGTGAAGGTTCTAACTGGGGGTGCAGGCTCTGGGGTGGGGCCAGAAATGTGGGGTTCAGGGTGTGGAAGGGGACTCTGGGCTGGGGCAGGGAGTTGGTGTGGAGGGGGGTGAGGGCTCCAGCTGGAGGTGTGGGCTCTGGGCTGGGGATGAGGGGTTTGGGGTGCAGGAGGGGGCTCTGGGTTGGGGGGGACTCAGGGCTGGGGCAGGGGGTTGGGGTGCAGGCTTACCTTGGGTGGCTCCCAGTCAGTGGCGCTGCAAGGCTAAGGCAGGCTCCCTGTCTGTCCTGGCACCACGCTGCACCCCGGATGCGGCCAGCAGGTCCAGCTCCAAGGCACGGGGGCCAGGAGGCTCCACACACTGCTCTCACCTGCAGGCACCTTCTCCCATCCGCCACAGTTCCAGTCTTCTGGAATTTCCACAGTGCTCCAAGACTTACTGAAAAATCAGCATTAATGGTTGTGTGAGCTTCTCAACCAGCTCTCTTAAAACTCTTTGCAAGTTATCTGGAGCTGCTGATTTAAAAAATGTCTAACTTCAATTTCTGCTGTTTAACATTTTTTCCGTTCCACTATTATCTCGGGGCGGGGGGGGGGAGAAGGAGGGAGTTTCATCACATAAAGAACAGAAATATTTAATAGAAAAAGCTATTCTAGATCTAAACATTTTCAAACCCTTTAAGGTAAGTATTCTAAACAGTTGTTTGGTAAGCAAATATGAAAAGGTAGTTTCCATGCTTGAAGCTCCATCTCGAACTCACTCCTTGCTTCTTGCCTTTAGAATCACTTACATTTGGTGAAGTGTCTTGCTCAATTGTATCCATCTATTAACTCTGCTAAAACGAGAACATATTCAGAGATGTCACTGCTACATCAAAATCACTTTAATTCGCTAACACTTACTACTTCTTCCCTGAAGGTATATGGCCTCTTTGTCTCTTCCTAAGTTTTTGGCACCTCTGGTGCTAGGTATCAGAGTAACAGCCATGTTAGTCTGTATTCGCAACAAGAAAAGGAGTACTCGTGGCACCTTAGACTAACCAATTTATGTGAGCATAAGCTTTCGTGAGCTACAGCTCACTTCATCGGATGCATGTAGCTCACGAAAGCTTATGCTCACATAAATTGGTTAGTCTCTAAGGTGCCACAAGTACTCCTTTTCTTGCTGCTATGTAGTTATTGAATTTTTAAAATGAGTCTAACAGAGTTACTATGAATCCAGTTACAGTGGAACCTTGATTACCTGAACTCTGTTAACTGAAATTATTTTATCAACAAGTTGAATAGTCTCCAAGACTTGAATTCAGCAACTATATATTTTATGTAGAGTGCTTTAGATACTGAAGTCCTTAAGTAGAGTTTTAAGATCTTTACACGCAAACTTTGCAGACTTCTAGTCCCAGCATCCTCTATCTGATCAGAATACACCTAGTATCCTAGTTACTGCTGAATAATCACAGTTGTTCTGTAGGTCTTTCCTAGGATTACTTCCACTATGAATGATTGCTCATTTTCCAGTGTATTTGACACCATTTGCAAAAGATATCCAATTCAGACCAGGCCTCTGAAATATGACTGTTGCAGAGGCTGCATGAAGTCACTGAGTCTTGCCCGTGCAGAGTGCAGCATCAGGATGTATGCATTGCTGAAGTGGAACAATTACAAATGTCATTGTCTTTGTCAGCATTTCTCTCTCCTGCCTAGTGTAACGGTAACTAACACCAAGCTGGTTACCCCCCCCAGACTGTAATCAGAGGCAGCAATTCATTCCAAAAATAATGCCAGCTTAATCTTTTGCTATGAAACTTGAATTGGCCAAGATTATGACTAATGAAGATCACTTTTAGTATTATATCGAGATTGCATTAATGGAAGTTTTTGCATTCAATGTTAAGGTTACACGATTAAAATTAGTCAGAACACTGAAGAATCTAAAATAACTAACCTGCCCTACTGAAAGCCTGTATATTCATGTACTTTACATCATAAGCAGCTATATAGTAAGACAGTAGTTTTATTTATTCAGCCCCAACATAAGCTGGGAACTTTACAGATACAGAAGACAGATCCCTGCCCTTTTGAGTTTACAATCTTAGACCCTGATTTTCCAATGAACTCGGCACCAGTGGGCCACTGTACCCAAAGGATTACAGGATTCAGTTTAAGGGCTTGGCTGTGGCTGGCCTCTCCATGGATATGGTGCCGGGGGGGGAGCAGTGCATGGAGTGGCACGTGGGCCACCATTGCCTTGTCCTCCCTTTCCCCCCAAAGACTGATCACAAGCATAGTCCTTGAGCACACATAGTCTCTTTCATAACCTCACATTTCTCCACCTACACAACCACACCAGTCAACAGGGCTAGCTGGCTGTGGAAATAAGCATGTGCTGCACTTATCTTAAGGGGTATAGCAACTAGCAAAGTTTCCCTGGTGTCTCAAAGCTCCTACTGAGGTGATACAGCTGCACCCCACCAATCCAGGCCTGTGCTTTCAGGGCCTGCTGAAAACCTATTAAAATCAGTCAACAGATTCCCATGGGTTTTAAGGAGTATCAGAACAGGCCTTAAATGCATGATGTTTTCAAAAATGACCTGTAACTTTTGGTTGCCACAGCTCTGGGTGCTCAACAACTTAAGGGTCCTTGGGGTTGGTTTATTTGTCAGAAGTGCTGAGTATCCATATGTCCCCCTGACATCATGAGTCAGTGTTATGAAAATTTAACAATTAAATAAACCAAAAGAAAAACCCTTAAGTATACTCAGTGGGGGGCAAAAG